>NC_137648.1:3398212-4598212 GCF_963383615.2 Lipophrys pholis
ATTTGAATTTTTTTATTTATTTTTTAATCAAATATCCCCTTTAAGAAAAATTTTGAACCTGAACAATCAAAAATCTAACCACTAAACCTAGACGATCTCTGATATGTTGCTAACAAAATGCATTTAGTGGAAGTGAAGTAGATTTTGGGGAAAGTTAAAACGTGAAAGCGGGAGTGGAGCAGCTATCAGACAGGACTGCACGGTGACCTTTTGATGGGAGGATGTGAAGGCTAAAGAGACTTAATCAAATGGAAGCCTTCCTGCCACAGCGCGGCCTGACAGGTGCTGTGCATGAGCGCTGAACCACACTGTGAAACCTACTAAATGATTAATAATAGCCTGTAGCTTCATGTGTGATGAGACTCGGGGAAATGGTTATTGGCAATTTCTCCGCTGTCTCTTTCTCTCTGGCACACACACACACACATACACATGCATATGCACGCTCGCACACAAAAACAAAGACCTTTGGACTCCCACAACTCGCACCACCTGCAGAGTGTGAGCTTGTGTGAGTTGCCAATGGCCAAGCCAGCTCCCTCACCACCAGCTCCTCCTCCTCCTCCTCTTTCCATCCTCTGCAATGCAAACTCAAAGCGCTTGTGGCGAAACCGCACATCTGCTCCCCTACCCCTGAGAATCAGCCATTGCTCATGTGCAATTAGGGATCAGAGATCTCAGATGTGGATGTCACACGAATAGATGCCCGTGTTTTGATCAGCAGACGCCGAAAGAGGCGAGAGGCCGGGTGGGTGGCTGCTCAGAAGCAGAGCACGCAGTTGTTGGTTTTTTTTTTTTGCTTTCTTCTTTTTTTGCTGTTGTTGAAAATATAACGCCCAATAAATATGGATTTGTGATGATGCCCTCTCGTATAATTTTTCCCAGCCAGGCTCTGAAATGTGAGCAGCACTGTGTCGAGGATAAACCTGCTTGTTGGCCCGTGCAACACAATTCATCCACTTGTCATGCTGCACTACGTGGCTGCATCCATCATGCTCTATATAATGCACACAAGGTCGGCCAGTAACGAAGGGATCTCTTAACTGCTAAGATTTTGTGAACTGCAGGAGCACAAGCCTGTAAAAACCGGCTTCTAAGTGTGTTTGTTTGCGCCAATATGCTGATCGGCCAGAAGTTTAAGACCACTGACCGGTGGGGCCAATAACACCAAAGATATTGTTGTCATACTGCTTGTTGTGAGTAATTTATGCTCTATGTATTGATGAAATGGTGCAAATCTGACATTCCCAAACTCAACAATGCCAAGGCCCAGTTAAAAATCTAAAATCTTTTGGAGCCTCTTTCAACCCTGATTGTAATACAAGCCTGTGATTGATTGCACATTAGTTGTCCACAAAATCTCCACATTCATGCGACACTTGGAAGAAACTATGAACAAATACTTGATTGTAAAACTGCCCTATCAAGAATGTGAACCCTTATTTAGCTTCCCTGCCACAGTTCAGTGTTGAGTTGAAGTCTGCTACCCTCTCAAAGCAAAGTGTAGTTTATAGGTCAACACATTTCAATGGAAAACCCACACAGAAACAGAATTTAATCATCTTATATGATCAGTTTTAGTAGTATTTGACAGAACGCAAACCGCAAATGACCTGCCTGCTGTTCCTGCATGGGTCACTAGAGGGCCATTCCCCACGCTGAATCACTGGTATTAAGCATCACTGCCTTTATACTTCATGTGTCCAATGTGTTGGAATGACCATTAACCAATCAGTCCACCAGGGGGCATTAATAGAGGGAGTCAACAATAACTACAATATCCATTCGCCCCAATGGTACTATTCCATTAGTATGTCTCCGTAAACTAACACAGAATTACTTACACAGAGTATGGAAGAAGGACATTGTGGGTATCCATATTTAAAATTAAGGAATAGTGTGCCTTGAATATTTTGTCCTGACAGTTGATATTGGAAGCATAATAATGTGTTGGCTGTAAGGCCATAGCTGATTTTCCAAGTGGCTTTTTCCTAAAGTGACCCGGTGGATTCTGAGGTCATCAGAATAAAAGCACAGGGAAGACGAGGCTCCATGAGTAATGTCCTTGGTTGTGTTATGTTTTAGTTGTCTGCTTGTCATTGAGTACTAGGATCTGTGTCCTTTACTGGTTTCTGGTCAGGTCAGGTAAATAGAACCTCCTACTGGTAAACCCTGTAAACCGGTACCGTCTGTTCATGAGTCGGGTTGTAGTGTTAGAAACAAGAGCTGTCAAAGGGCCGAGGAGCTCGCATGTTGAAGGCCATCCACCTCACCACTGAAGGTGTCACACCCTACGTTGGTTTTTGACCAATCGACAAAATCGCTTTCGCGACGGAAGTCTAATGATGATGATTGGTTTCTGTTTTTCACTGTTCGTCGTCAGCGCCCCTGCCTCATAGCGAGAAGATCGTTGCTTTGAACACGACCGCACCTTTCTGTGTGGAGATTACATGTTCTCTAAATCTGGGAGTGGATTTTCTCTACATACTCTTTGTTTTTTTTCTTTTTCCTCATGCTGCTAATTAAATGAAATGTGTGAATGTGTTCTCTGTAATTTTCCAGTGATGGATTGTTGACCTGCCCAGAATGGGAGCTGACCTTCACCCATACTTGTCTGGGATCGGCTCCAGCTCCACCAATGATGGATGGATATCTGTCCTTTATTTTAAACTCTGTAAAAGATCCAATCAATTTCCTTATCAGTTGTTTCACTTTTCATCTTTTCATCCTGGCTTAAGTTTGCTCTGTTACTACTTCAAATCATCTATTAAACATCTGTTGGTTATGACAATGGACAAGCATGAATATTTTAGTTAGTTTGACAACGGCTGATTCTGAGCCACAGCTGAAGCTTTTGTCAGCCGTTCCCAGTCTGCTTTGGTCTGTGTCTGTTCCACCTGGTTTAGAGACGGAAAAGTAGTGACGCCGTGAAAGCTGACCTACGTGGTCTGATCCAACAGACGCGCTTCTTTGGCTCAAACTTCTGCAGAAGTTTCCTTCTGGTTATGTTTGAGCCCAGACAACAGTCATAGCGATCAATCCGAACTAACAAAATCACTGGACGATTTCCCTTTTCAATCAGACATGAACGATGGAGCAATGGAAGAAGTTAGTTTCGTCTGATGAATGAGGTTGTCTTTGACATCACGTTCATGGTAGCAGGATTCATTATGGGAAAAAAATGGAAGCTAGAGGAGGCAATGTGATTCTTCCTGCAATGTTTTTTTGGGAAAACTTCAGTCCTTCCAGCCATGTGGATACTACGAAGCATACTACTTAAGTATTGTGTCAGACAATTCATGAAAACGAAACTCAAGTTCAATTCAACTGTGACACAGTCATCTCAAGGCACTTTCACAGAGAAAAACCCAACAATTCCACAAGTAAAGGCAATGGTTGAATGGAAAACTCTTTTAAGAGGAAGTAACCTGCAGAACCAGACTCATAAGTAGTGGCTATTCCCTCATGGATTCTCTCTATGGCTCAGCAATGGTTTGAGTTATTGACCCCAAATTCCCAGATCTCAATACAATCGATCATTTGTGGGACAGATTCTGTCTCTGATTTGGTTTTCCTCAAGACACCTGGAGAAAGTTGCAGGGCAACAGAGATATCTGGGCTTCTTTCCTCTTCGTACTGCTGCCGCGACTCCTCAGGAAGATGAATGGACCTGTTATATGTGCTTGGCAAAGAAGTCTTATCCAGGATCTGCTGCATCATCTTGATCCCAGACACCAGGGCACACGTACCGAAGTCTCAAAGGGCTGCAGCTGTATTGTCTGCAATAGAAAAGACCCATTGGTCACAATGTTATGGCTGATCTCTGTATGAGTGGGAGTTTTTGTGTGTATGTGTGCTTGGTTGTACCTTTTATGCTGCCAGAGAAGGAGCATTTTCATTCCACTCAGAGAGCAAAAGGCCTGAGGGAAATCAAAGTAAGCATTTCCCCAATTCTAAAGCAGCACCTTTAATAGGTACAACAGCAGCCGAGCGTTCAGCCCTGTCCTTTGGACTGTGAGCACACATCACGGCCAAAACCGCCGTGTCATAAATTCAGCTCCGCGTCGTCTGCTTATCATGCATTTATGCAACATCAAAAGTGCAAATAGAGAAGATTAAAAGTGGGGAACGTCTGGATTAGAAAAACAAAGTCTCTTTGTATTCCGCCCGCCGCCCCTGTCAGGAGGTTGACGCTTCATGAATCATTACGCTAAGTGAGACCTAGCAGAGCAGCTAAGTAGCATCTTGATTTACTGCGGTACCTTTAAGGACAGGTTACCCCGGCTCTAAAAAATGAGCAGACCCACTCACGCGCTCCGCTCGTCGCGCTGCCTTGTCCTGGGGGAACGGCGCACGGTGTGTTGCTTTGTAAAAGAGCACATTAATAAGGAAAGAGCTTGTTCCTCCGTGTCGTTTAAGTGTTTCCGCCGGGCATCCGCCGTGTCCTCCACACTCTTCGGGGTGGGAGGTAGGGATACGTCCCATTTCTTAATGGATACTCCACACATCAGGAAACCCTCCAAGGCGACCACTTTTTTCCCCCCCTTAAATCTTGAATGATGTTGTTTTGTAGTTTGCTTCTTCCTTGAGGAATAAAATAAACATAAAGAAGTATTTTGTCACTTGAAAATTTAAAAGCGAAACGAGCCACACATCAATATTTCAGAGTTGGACAATATTTTGACTTGATGTGGGCAAAAAGCTGCCTTCACTCGCCTCGTCGTTGTCAAGAGAAATTACGACAGAAGGCAAGAGTCAAGAAACAAAACGATCCATCCAAAGCTGTTGAGATGTTTCCGTCCGGACTTAAGAGGGGGACATTTTTCAAGGCTTCGCCTCCCTCAATCATCCCCGGGCTCTCGTCCACACGATTCAACCGCCTTTCTGTCACAAATCTATCGGGGGGAAATTTGTGAGAGTGTTCACATGATGGCAGCCCTGATAAACAGGTGTGAAAGCAGACAATCAATCGATCTTCATTCATGTAGAAACTTTCACACTTTAAAACTCAAAGTGCTTCACATGTGATTGAAACGTGGAATCTGCTCGCACACATTGACGCATGAAGAAGTGTTTTCCAGGCCCTTACACTTTCTTGACATCAGGCCTGACCTGGAAATAGACATCCGCTATTGATGTGTTCTTACACATTTTAAGGCAGTTTGAGGGTGCATATTCACTTGCCTTTTGTAAATTTAAGATGCATAATGTCTTGTGCACAACAGAGAAATACAGCAGTTCACATACAGTAGGAGGCCCGCAAACCAAAGGAGTTCTTACCTCTTCTTTAGGCTATGCATACAAAAACTCTATCTCAGAATAATTCGATTTAAAAAAACCCAAACATTTATCACAATCAAAACCTCGAAAAAAATGAATCCTATGTTATTTTTTTCTAAATGGAGAAAACAAACTTTTCAATAGTGTTTGAAAAAACATTATATTAATCCAGTCTTATGGAAGTTACCCACAACATATTACTATGCATAATAATAGATGCACCTAAAGTAAAATGTAACAGGTTTGTAAAAAAGGGCAAATGTGAAAATATAACATCTAAATTGTTTTGTTTTTTTTATATTGGAAAATACTGGAAACATGTCCGATCATAATTTCCAAATAACTGGAATAAAAAAAAAATTTAAAAAAGTTTTTCATTTTGACTTATTTGTCAAAATATTGTAGTACATACTATCTATAGCCACTAGATGTCACTGTATGACAACAGAATGCTGCTAAAGTGGCACAGAAAAACCTCCATTACGATTGGATTTGACTTATAGTGCAAGCAAAATGTCACCAAGAATAACATTTAAAAAAATGTTTTTAAATCTAAAACAATGTTTAATAGGGTTGTATTGGCAGATTATTTTATGAACGTGATTATATGAAATTTTAATAAATTAATAACTGTGTGTTGTGACCTTTTTTTTGTCTCATGACACATTTTTTGTATGGGTGACTTATAGTCTGGAAAATACGGTAACCAGTACTACAAAGAAGGCATGATAGTAGGAAAATGGGACACTGCAACATTGATTTAAAATCAGTGACGCAATCCACACGCAATATTTACTGATCCACTTTGGGATAATGTCGGGGCATCAATCCACCGACGCTGAATATTTGGCCCTACTTACCCAATGGTTCAGCACACCGGTGAAAATCTATCCAGGCCCAGATCGACACAAGATGCCTCGAATTTGGCACAACCAAAACCAATTCCTCCTCCCGGTTTCATGGGGGTTAATAGTGTCCAGACACACCGGCCATTAAATTAATTAAAACAAAAATAGAGTACCTGCATAGCAAAGATGGATGGGGCTCGAGCCGAGATATTTACAGGTAACTTAATTACATTCACCAAATAAAACACATCTAGGTCACAAAGAGGAGAATTCTAAATAGGCAATTAAGCCAGTGGTAAGAGCCTTAATAAGGCAAGCAAAGTACATAAAACGAGGGGAAGTAAGTGAGTGTCAGTGCAAACGACTTTGCCTAACACTATTCATCATGGGACTAAGTGGTAAGATGGTGTCGGGCTTCTAAATTCTAACAGCATTAATCCCAGATAGCAGGGCTCATACCAGCCAGTATCAATAATGGCAATAATAACTCATCCATCTGGAAGTCATCCAAACCCTGACTGGTTAATTATGCCTCCCTCATGAATATGCCTTCCGGTTTTTAACAGTAGGAGAAGAAGAACGTGGTGCGGGGGTGGGGGGCGACGGTGGAGCGGCCTCGCGCCTAAATTGCTTTTGTTAGCCAGTTCACAGGCGTCTGACTAGTTTGTGCTCTTGATCATAGTGACATCAGCTTGAGGGAGTGTCCCTTATCCCAGCTGGTGGACGTCAGGGGACCCTGGGCTTCTGCAAACATGACAAGGAGTCATTTATTAGACAGCAACCTTGACCAGCTTATTGTCCCCAAACTTTAAATTGTCATTTTCAGAGGGAGCTGGGGGAGGGAAGGGTGGGGGGGGGGGGGGGGGGGGGGCTGGTGCCGTTTTTGGTAGGATATGAATAGATTTGAGTATACTGGGTGAAGGGCAGAGTGATGGTCTCCATTATTGTGTGTGTAAGAACGGATCCTCCACACACATCCACACATACTGTACTAATGTTTCATGCATAGCAATGCATACATTACTCGTGTAAATCCGTTACTTCAGAGGTTGCTATGTCCTAAAAAAAGAAAGAAAAAAAACTTACTTCAAATTACTTAAAGTAGTCCACAGTTTCATGTTAATCTTATGTATTTATTTGTAAAGAAATACAATGCAACTTAATTATTTTTTTATTTTTTATTTTTTAAGTTCTTCATCAAAACACAGCAAAAGCCAGTTTTAAGCGTTTTGGCCTCAAATTATGAGATTTTATTTTCTTTTTTTCAAAAAATAGCAAAAATATGTCACGTTAATCTTGTAACATCTTAGATTTCACATTTACTTTCGATTACCATGATTTATTTGCTAAAATGACAAAGAATGAAAACAAGAAAAATTTCAGTTCATTTGTAATAACTCAAAATATAGTTTATATAATATTTGAATTTTAACTTTTCCTTTATTCTAATTTGTCCAGGAAATGCAATCATTGTAACTGTTATGAATACAGTAACAGCTGGATGCCGGTAAGTTACTGTAAATCTAGTAGAAGTCACATAATTGTCTGTTGAAAGTACAGTATTACATTATTTTGTCAATACATTTCAACATATCATGAAAAAAATCCTCTAAAATGAGATGTGCTAATGGTCAACCTAGCAGTGGACGCAAGTTATCCAAATTATGAGGTAGTTTACTTCTGAAATACAAGTTTGTGCCACAAGATGGTGTATTGAGTCACATGGTTAGCAGCTGGCGGTTTACAAACTAGTGGTAAATCATAGCATTACAACTTTGTTCTTAAAGCACATTTTGGCGACAAGACAATTGAAAGTGCTTTTCATGGTCAAACATGATTAGCAACGGATACAGAAAAATGACTAGAAATGTAAACAATGAAGGATAAAAATCTAAAAACATTATTAAAAACACAACAAACAAATTAAATAAGATACTCGAAGATTTATGAGCTACATGAGTTAAAGAACCAGTGCAGCTTTCCTGAAAGGCAGCAGCGAACTAAGAAGGTCTTCAACTTCATTTGTTCCAAATATTAGGTGCTTTAAAAACTAAAATCTGCTTCTGCATGTTTGGTTCTGACTCTGGGAGCAGAAAGCAGGTTTGATTCAGGCAGGCGGAGACGTCTGGGTGGTTCAAAACAAAACAGAATCTGAGGTGGATTTGTGGATTCGGAGCTTTGTAGACCAGTGGTTTCATTTAGAAATCTACTCTTTATACTGTGTGTCAGGCAGATGGTGCAGAGACCTGAGAACTGGGCTGATATGGGTCACTTTCTCAGAGCAGCGAGGTGGGGGATCAGTTGAACCCGTCTGACAGATTTTCTTCCCGGAAAACCAGTAAGGATGGTGTTACAGCCAGTCCCAGTTTACTGAGGATAAATGGATGATTCAGTTTCTTTTAAGCCTGCTGAAGCATCACCACTTTATTCCTTGCAATTCTACAGGTGATAATAAGATGTCTTTGTCATGGCCTTGATACGGTTCATTAAAGTTTCTTGCTGTTTAACTAATTCCTAACTTTTGCTCTTTCCTCTGTGGCTGGAAAAACCTACGAGTTCAGTTTTATCTGTGTTAAGCTGAAGCTTCTAGCACTCAATACACTCAATCCGTGTCCAAAATCTTGCCATCTTTTAAATACCTGATTTTTATTTTCCCACTTACCCTCTATGTGTTTCGAATTCCCCTTGGGTTTTTGGTTCAGCCAAGCTACTCCTGGCTGGACCAGTTTAGCTGAAGGCTGAACTGCCGCCTCGACCTCCACACCACGTCCAGGCTAACCACATCCCGAGTCACTATGACGAGTCCCTCACATCAACCCTGAGGATATTATAATGAATGGAAGTGTGTTTCACATTTCTCTCTGTTAAAAGCACTTTGTAAAACGATACAGACATTAAAGAGTAGTGGGTCCATGGTGGCGCCATGTGGAACTCCACAAGTAATTCTTTTTTATTCCGGTTTCGACCTGCGATTACCTATTTACTTAAAGACCTTGTCTTCTTTTGTTCACGACTTGGAATGGAGTCAGCCTAACTCTGTGTATGTATTCCATCTTCCAAACCACTTCATCCAACTGTCGGTTGCTTCGTGAGTATCTAAGAAAGAAAAACAATTTTTTTTAATGTCTGTTGAGTTTCCCAGACAACATGGTCATCGTATATCAATTTTTCTGAAGTCAACTAAACATTTTTTGACTTGTTCTTAGACTTTTTCTCTATGTGTGATGTCAGTTCTGGAACAATCCAGTAAGTTTTCACTGAGAGGACCTCAGTGGTCTCCCACCTTGAGCAGATCTCCCTCTTTCATCGGAGGCTTTCAGTTCTGTGGCCCTTCACTGTGGAGCCGAGGTCTGGGCTCTCGGGAATAACCCTGCGTGGTCCGCGTCTTTACTTGAAGCGCAAGAGGTTCCCATTGTCCGCTAGGCAAATGGAAGGTCTATTGAAGGGTTCTCTTCCCTAAGTGAAGATCCTCAGTCATGGTGGGCAAACATGAAGGCAACTGGACTTGTTTGAAGCTTTGAAGACATTTCACATCTCGTCCAAAAGGCTTCATCCATTTTTATCAAGTTCCAATTTCTGCATATGTTACTTCTGCCCTTTCAGACACTTCTCTACATACTAATGTTAGAGTGAATCTAATATTTTCCTCGGTGATGCATTACAAATGCAAATCTACTACATTAGAGATTGCCATGTCCTTGAAAATACTTTCAAACACTCAAAGAAGCCCACAGTTTTCTGGTAATACTTGAGTATTTCACAGAATGCCATTGCTACTGCGACTTGGGTAAAAGATATCAAAAGATCCAAAGTCTTCCCGAATCGTCGCCTCATCAATACAAAATGTCAACTGGCATTCACTGCAAACACTTTTGACCCTTTTGTTCTTCCCTTCTTTCTTTGCAAATATTACTTCTCTTTCTGAGCCGGGCTAACCTCCACTGGAAGTTTTCCTCTTGCCAGAACTCGCTCCCCTAACCTGATTCTATCCTTTAAGATGAGTATCCCCTTACCTTAATCCCCTGCTGGAACAGGAAAAGGTTTCGGTTCCAAAAGTTTGATCCCCTGGGATTGGATCCCCAAATTTCGTCCCGAGCACAGACTAAATTAGGAAGCACACTTCCCCTTGACGCTTAAAATAAAACAGATTTTTTTCAGAACTAACCAACTGAATTGAATGGTGTTATGCATGAAAACAGTACCAGCTGTTATTACCAATAGTATTTCACTGCAATAATGAGAGTAAACAACCAAAAATTAGACTACAGTTCTATTTCACTGTGTTTTGTTTGTCACGGTAAATAGTAAAGGATTATAATAAGAGAGCTGCTTCAACATAAAACTGTCAAATTACCGAATTCAAAAAAATAAAAAGTTAACCGTCTTCTAGCGTGTCGGTATATCAGTATCATTTAAGTAAATATCAAGCATACAAAAATAAATTCCATCTAATATTAAAACACAAAAACAGAACAAACAGTGATTATGAAAAATGACCTCCCATTATGGAAGACTTTTTTTTTTACATTTTTGAAATAACCTATCAAAATAACCTAATAGTTAAAAAAAACAAAACAGCATTAGGTCTCACGACTTCCCTCTGATCTGAACCAGTGCTACAAGCAAACAACATGAAGATAAAAAAACTTCAAATGATTATACCTGTGCTCAAATGACTCAATGTACAATAACGGAAAGGCTCAAATTTGACGTAGTGCTCCTTTATATGGGTTTTACACCACTCAGATTTTCATGGCGATTCCGCCTTGAGCAACACTCAATGTCACAAATCAGCTGAATTCATACGAACATAAAAATAATGACTATGAAAGAAATCAGAGATTGCATCAATGTCAATGCAGTGAAATGGTGAAACAGAATGAATCGGTGTGAATGAATGTTGTTTTTCGGTGAGAATCATACACATTTTCCTACATTTAGAATACTTCACAAGATTCAAATACTTTTGATGCATAATTGGCTATTTGGCAGTTCTTCAGAATTATATTATTATTCAAAACAAATAGTCTTCTTTTCTCAACTTTTGTCTTTGTGTGTTTTTTACTAAAAAACATGATGCAGGATGGTACACTGACTATAATCTGCAATATTTACTATGTGCTATGACGTTTGTTAACGATTCGGCTGATTGAAACTTTTTCACTTTTAATTCACTTACTTTAATTTTTTCACTGTTCTACATTTCTTTACTATTCATTCATGTCTTCGTGTCTTTATGGTGAAGCATAATGACAATAACCATCAGAACGGCCAAAATATAGTTACATTTAATTTGATTAAATTCAGTTTTATTTCTATAGCGCCAAATACAACGCAGACACTTGAAGGCACTTTTATAGAGGAAAACCCAACAAGCATAGATGACGATGGAAAAACTCCCTTTAAACAGGAAGAAACCTGCAGAAACAGACTCAGAGGTGGAGACTTCCTGCTGTTCCAGTTGAGGTCAGGAGAAAGAAAGACAGAAAAAGATGTGACAGACAGATTGTGCGGAGGAATTCAAACCCTGGTTCCGGTAGGGGCGAGAGATTCTCCATTCAATTCAACAAATAAGGATTTTATTTTATTTTTGGTTGATGACGTTAAAAACCGCTGAATATTTCCAGTCTTGGCGCTTGTACTTTCCTCGGGAAGGAGGCACGGCCCCGTTTTCATCCTGACTTATGACTTCAGTTGCCCTTTTGTTGCTTTACTTATGATCCATTAGTATAACTATGAGTGATTCTGCCGTTGTCTTGGTCGGGAGAACAATGATAACCGTGAGAGCTTCACTACAGCTAACCTTTCGCAAAGGTCAGATTGAATAATGAAATAGGTTCAACCATGACTTAATGGAAATGGCTATAAGGATCATGTTGGCAAGGTATAAGAATGGCGTCATTAACCCCTGGCCCCCGTCTCGCAAAGTCTTTAGCATTTGGGAGAATTGTTGGCCTCCTTCTGCTTCACTAATCAGTCGGCTGGTTGAATTTGTTTCCGTTAAAAGCTTTTCTAGGCGGAAAAAGAAAGAGAGCACATTTTCTTGGCAGATATGTTTCTCTCTCTCTCTCTCTCTCTCTCTCTCTCACTCGCTCTCTCTCTCGCCTTACAATCAGTATTGTAAGTCACGTGGTTATATTGATGTTGGTGTAATGATTTGTTGCTGCTGGCAGCACAATGGTACCCGGGGAGAGTGTAAAGACATTTCCACGCAGGTCTCTGCCTTTGAGTGCTGGTTAAAAACCGGGGGAGGTTACCACCTGCCTCCAGAATGGAGCCATTCACCAGCATTCATGTCGTTTAAATTATTTACACTGACATTTTCAAACAATGAAGTACACCAAAATGAACTTCTGTTTTCCACCTCTTATAGTTCCAAGAAAGAAAGTCTTCGCAAGGTTTTTTGGTTTTTATTTCTCCATATCTTATAATTATTGGCACCTTTCAAGCCCCGGCCATCATTATCCTCGACTAATTCAATTATGTTGACACGTTGGGATGACACTGTGAGACTTTTGAAGGAGACTTGTGATTTTAACACTTGTTGGAAGCTGTAATTGCATTGACACGCCTCACGACGAGAGGTCACTTCCGAATGCAGATCAAATATTTGACAATTACGGTTCCAAGCTGGTTCCTTTCTCATGAGCCAATCCAGCGGGGATTAATAGTTTTACTTTGAATTGTGTGGATGTATTTATCTGGGAGGGAAACATGGTAATATAACATTTTATCAACACCGATTTGGCTGCGCTCTACTGTACTCCCTTTGCCTGCAGCTGCGGATATAAAAGAGCGTCTTGGAAATACTCGAGTTTGCCGTCTGCCGTGTGAAATCTGTCAGAGCTTTTAAGGAAACCGCAAACACATTTGCCCCGATCTCCCTGGCAACGTGTTGTTACAAGTGCACTTTCTTGATCTCCGCTCAAGATCACCCGACTCACTGAGCAAACTTGTCGAAGATGGAAAAAAAAACAGAACCTTGCATTTCATACGTGGTGTTAAACACTCATTTATCCATTAAGGGTTGCTCTTTCCCTGCCATCAGCTCGACGTTACTGCAGATCCCAACGTCAGCGTTTCACCGTTTGCCATCAGACAATGATAGATTGGATATTTGTTTGTGTTCAGATGAGACTCTGGGTTTCGTCTTATGAGCAGAGCTCAGGTGTTGCTGCTGATTTCTAACCGAGGGGATGGTCGTTAATCTATTCAGCGGCGACGCTTCCAACAGCAGTTGAGCCCAGTCAAGGTAAATGAGGTGAGATCATGGTGATCGCTGTCACTCTGCAGCACACAGAAAACAATACGAATGACAAACAGAACTTATTGTAAAAGTCCACGATGAGAACAATTACAAAGTCCGACCCGAGGTTAAAATGGAATAACATTTCTTCAAAAACCCCCGTTGAAAGAAAATGAACTCTCTCAACTTTATATTGAATTCTTGCGATCATTTATAATGTTTCGATTGTATAGGAAAAAAATGGTTCATTTGTTTTTCCTGGAAAACCAATGTTGAAGGTTGAACCAGTGTAAATATTCAAGTCAAGTGGAATTATGTTCATTGTAAATGAATGAAATATGACAAAAGTATTGCTCTACATGTTTAACCTATTTATGTATTTAAAAAAAAAAAGAGATTTTAGCTAATTTATTGATTTGCATATGTTATATTAATATCCTCATTTTCAACATATCTAGATTCCAGGTAACCCACTTTTTAAAATGATCCCAACTGCATGAATGAATGATATGATTATTATAAAATAAATATCAATAGCTACACATAATTTTTATATGATCACTATTACATATTGAAATATTTTGCACAGAAATCGTGAATATGATAAAAGAAACACAGTTGATTCTCTCTATAGCAGATTTTAACAAATGTGTTGATTTGTATGCACATGACCATTTCTTTCAACAAAACAATCACAATGAATTGGATATATTAAAAAAAAAAAAATAAAATAGGAAAACCAGGTAAGTATCATTTTAAATAATCAAGATTACACAGAAATGCTGAGTATGAATATTCTAAAAGGAAAACTCAACACATTTCACATGTTTATTCTCTATCAAGCAGATGTTAACTTTAAAAAAATAAATCCAAATGTCCTTATTACTTAATTTTTTAATGCCTTCACAGTGAGCCGTTTCCTTCCCATCATGTCTGGCCTCCTATTTAAGGACACGACACGCAAATTACAGGAAATTCTGGATGAAATTCTCCCCTTTGACGGGCGTGTTTACGCACTGTAACGTGAGCAAAGCCATTGTTCTTATCGTCCTTTGTTGTTGTTTTTCTTCTTCTCTCCTTCTACTTCCTTCCGATTCACTTCAAGAGACAATCACAGGCTGTGCTGACGCCACCGTCTGTTTCGTCGGCGATACGATAGCGTTTCAACAAAGCTCACTTTCTTTGTCTTGTGCACACTACAATGGGCAAAACAACATTTTGAACAATTTACGCAATCACACACGCGCGCGCACGCACACGCACGCAGGTACAGCAGCACGCAGACAACATACAATAAAACACTCCACCTCAACACTTCAAAAGACTCATCTGATACAATAAAGGAGAAGACGGCAGAGAAAATGTAATCGGCAGCTCCAGATTGGGTCCAAAGAATTCCTGATCTGTTTTTTGTCCTCCACTGCATTACATTTTGTCAGGTGGACAAAGTTGTCAATCAAGCTGGCAAAACCTATTTTACGTTGTCAATAGGACAGAGGAGAGAGTGTTCATTCCTTCAATAGAGGGCGAGAGATTAAAGTAGGCCAAGCAGAGAAGAGGTAATTTTCTGGGCTGATGTATTGACACTAAGACTCGATCATCTCCCACATTGTATTTCAGACAGCCAGACCATGGAAAGAAATCCCGCCGCCACCCCCAATACGGCTCCAACCTGCTTTTTTCTTCCACGAGAAATGCCACCGTCGTCTCACTCTAGAAACTTCTTTTTCCTAATGAGTAGACAGAGGCGACGCTGTGTTTGTTTGAGCTCGACTTGGCTGTAAAATGAATATTTTCTTCATCTACATGATTTTAGATTTTTTATTTTTTTCATACCTCTGGGCTTTGAACTGCAGGTCTGATTAACTGCAGGTTTCCTTTTTGCAAGGCGCTGATTTTCTATTGGCTTTGATTGGAATAAACAATGCCAGTGGCCAGAGTGGCGGAGTGGCAGCCGCACTCATTTAACTGGAAGCGAGGCTCGGCGAGAGGCGGCAGTGTGATGTGTGCACAATCCCATCGCAGGAGGCAGTCCGGGAAGTTGTTAGCGAGACACTGAGGAGTTCGCAAATGACCTCTGATTAAGTGCGAGCGTCCGGGCAAATGTCTGTGAATCGGGGAGCCAGAACGTATGTCCATCCGTCTTCTCCGCCGGCTTGATCCAACCTGAGGTCGCACGCAGCTGGAGCCGATCCCAGCAGACGAAGGCAGCGGTGGACGGGTCGCGAGTCCATCACCGGACTGACACACACACACAGGAGGACAATCTATTGACTTTGGCCCTGTTCAGTATTTCACAGAAGCCTCACTTTTGGAAGCCTAGAAAACGGTGGAGATTATATTTTTCATCCCAAGCTACTAGTTGATGTTGTGTTTTCTGTAATCCGACCACCCTCGAAGGTACGCAGAGAACTGTAGACATCCAAGCTTCTTAAGATGTCTGTCTTCATTGTATAGGTCCACCGAGCGTCTGCAGCTCTTGCTGATCTTCTTGCACATGCACAGAAAATCCACGGAAATCCAGTACTGCAGGTTTTAGAAAAGCCCTTACGTTGTTGAAACGTTGTCATCAGGACCTTGGTTGAATTTTTCCTTTAAAATGTTGTCATGTGACCAAGGCCTATGATGTATTCTGTGTAGACAACTAACTCCAACCACGGCTTATAGAGATCATATTTCTGTGTACACATTATAAAACTATGCATAATGACCATTGTTACATAGGCCATTCCCTTATATATAGTATTTTATTCATATGTACGTGATTTCATATTTACTTTGTGTTACTGCTCTTATTACTTATTTTTCACTTTTTTTTTTTAATCTATCAATAATTGTTCATGAATCATTGTTCAGCAAGAGAATTCCTAGAAACAGAGACTTACATGATCCATCATGGTAAGAAAGTCCAGAATCAAACTGGGGTCTTCTGGCTGAGTGGAACCAACGTCTAAATCTTTACTTGTGTAAACGAATTGGCTTCATAAATCTGATTCTGATTGCTGTGAATCAAACCACTTCACCACTGTGCAGATTGCAGAACCCCCCCCCCCTGATTTTTTTTCTTCCCCCCACCTGGATCTGCATGTGTTCATTCTTTAGCAGAAACACAGTCAGCAAACAAAGAAACCATAAGAGGCCATCCGAGGTGGAAAAGTGCCAACTGGCCAGATTGCACGAAGAAAAAAAAACACCTTGTGAGCGCGGTCAGGGGAGTCTGCTGCATAAGGGGTTAAGAGGGGCAAGAAGCACGTTAAGTATTCATGGCATGAATATTCTATCAAAACCACCCAGAGAACGTACGGATCACAAGCTTTTAAATAGCCAAAATTGCAAGGCGAGCAAGTGGAGTCAGAAGCTCCTCTAATCTATTATGCTACCAATAGGTGAACAAAAGTATCAGAACTGTACTACATTACTGTCTCTGTGTGCTACAGTTTAATGATCATGTCAGCAGTTCTGTTCAAAGGCCTCACTTCTGATCAGATAAGCCTCTCGTTTCCTCCCCTTATTTGAATTCCCTTGAACTAGAAAATGGATCCCCCCCCCCCCCCCCCCCCCCCCCCCCCACCACCACCACCAATCCCCCGCCACCCTCTCCACCCACCGGCCCCTCCGTCTATTGAGGAGCTGAAACGGGATCCAAGAAGTGCTTTTGGAAAAGGAATTCTGATTAACAACATAAAAGGATGTTCGGTTCCAGTGAAATTACTCAGGCTTGAGGAGTTTTTTTTTTTTTTTTTGGAATGGAGCTGAGGGTAAAAGGAGAGTCGTTCTCCATTTTGACTAAAAACCACAGCGGTTTGTCCTTGTTTGTTTGCGTCACAGCGAGCGGGGACAATAATAACACGGAGGAGTCATCGATTCCGTAGATCGAGAAGGAGAATGTGAACGTCCAAGTAAGCGACTGAACCCCTTCGTCGAACGTCACGTAAACAGCTGGAAAAGTCACTCCTATCGTTTATAAAGAAGACGCGCTTTCCTCTATCGGGTTTCTAATTTGATCTGCAACAAATTAAATGGCCACTTTTTTTTTTATCTTTCTCTCCCCCGTCTTGCTGCTCCGGCCCTGACCTTGAACGTTTGCCCATTGGACTGTCGATGCTCTGACAAGTATCCATCGCAGCCTCCGGGAGCCGACGCTCAAACATAATGAATCAATCGAGGCCTTTATCCCCGATCCAAAGGTACGATAACAGAGGACTGAGCCCGTTGGCCTGAGAAACTGTTCAAACCTCCCGGGAGCCACTGGAGGCAACAGACGAAGGGTAAACCGATGCAGAAAGAGGTCACGGTGTGTTCCCCCCTGCTGGGAGGAATCTTTAGACGAGATGATATTGACTGAAGCTTTTATGAGAATGTTACAAAGTGCTAGATTTCTAGTCCCAGAAATCCCAATTGGATTCCACTTATTGGCTAAATCGATTGAGGAAATACCAACTTAATTTACCTTTACCAATGTGACATTAGAAGGTTTTATTGAGCCAATCTCAACAAAGGAAAATAATATTGCTGTCAGTTAATTGGAAACAAACCTCCTGCTTCGGGGCTTCCAGCATGACGTTGGAAATCAGTTAGAACAAGCTCCACAGAAATAGAGTAATTCTGAAATGTAATCTTTGTCAGGTCTGCTCTTGACAGCAGGCCCAAAACATTCTTGGGAACAGGAGCTGGGAACGTTAATGCGGTAGGTCGAACAATCCCCAGCCAAACAATTCCCATTTATTCTGGTTTCGTCGCAGATTTGCCAACCTTTTGGTCAGAAATGTTCAGAACTCCAACCATACCTTATAACATCACCATCGAGCTTGAGCCTCTGCTCGCCCTGTTTGGTGCCCCAATACAACCGTTTATGCCCAAAGCCATGCAGACTGTTTCCTTAACCATCCTGGTATCCAGGCGGCTCATCCTCCTTCACCCAACACAAGTGAAGTGACTGTTACTGTCCACCAGACTTGAAAAGCTCAGATTCTCCCTCAATGGCTCCCTGAACTCATTTAAATTAAAAAGACTGGTGATCTTTGTTGAATCATATTGAATCTTTGACATCGCTCCCTGGTTGTGACGACTGAGACCACCCCCCCCCCCCCCATTTATTTCTTTCATTGAAAAATGATGACATGACATAAGTTTTCCATATTTAAAATGGAACTTCTAGCGTATTTGCAGTCATCGAACGGAAGCCGAGGCCCCGCGATCGGTATTCTCCTCACAGAGGCCACATCTCATCACGTCACTTTTTATGGGCCTCGGCGAAAGAGACACTAATATCCCCCCCGCATGATGAGTGTAAGCATTACATGAACATAAAAAAGCCACAAATCAGAGTGTAAATCAGGAATGTTTAGCAGAGTCGCTTGTGCAGCCGGATTGCACGTTTCTCCGAGCTTAACGACGGTAGACTCCTGACAAGACGACGTGTGATCGCTTTGCAGCTTCGTGTACTCAGAGATTTGCTTCGGAAGTCAATTTGAAGGCTTTCAAACATTTAAATAGGGTCAGAGCTCTAAATTTAAACATCTAAGTCTTACTTTTCAGCACTACAGACACATTAATAACTTTGCCCCAAACATAAATATGTATCACCCACCATGCATGCTTTTAGTGGCAATCTCTTTCATTTCAGCTGAGTTTAGGTACTTTTAAAACTTTAGTTTCCGTTCAGCTCACACGATTTTCTGTAGTTTACACAAAAACATCTGCCAAATTTGAGAACAAGAATATATTTTGTGTGAAAATGCATTTGTTGTTTTATTGGTTGTGATTGCACATGGTTCAATGTCTGTAGAGAAGAAAAATAAAATAAATAAATTTCAATTAAGAAAACAGAAGCTGGTTTTAGCTATGAGCTTCCATTTAGTAAACAAAAATACAAAACTTAGATCACGCAGAACCACTGTGTCAAAACATTTTTATTATAGGCCGCATACAGAAAAAATACGGGTATGGCTACTCAAATACTGTAAAATATATAATAGATCATGTTGCACATTTCCTATAAGTACTTACAAGCTTCAGATTCTTTGGTTTTGCCCAATAGGTCACCAACAACAAAATAAAAACATTTCTATTATTATCTTTGGTTGAGAAACGACCGTTTTTCAACACATTAGCTCCCATATCAACATCAGAATTCCAGTTTTTATATCGGGGCCAATAAAATGTGGACCGTAGCGTGGACACCTCTGACATAAAAGATAATGTGTTGGAGGTGACAGATGCACTTCAGGCTGGAGGAGGAGGCTCCTAAACAGACTGAGGCAGTGACCAGCTGCTTTGAGCCGCTTGATAAACCCCCCTGTAGCCCACCGGGGACATGCAACACCTGTGGCTACAGACACAAGAAAACCACCCTGCTTAAAGCGACAGGGCGCACACATTATGAATCATTAGTATTATCATTATGAATGATTTTCTTTTTTTTTAAGTGCCACTAAAAACGGCTACAGACTCAGACCCAATAGTCTCTGGTTAGCAAAGAAATCACAGTGAAGACAAACACACATTAAGTGCAGCAGCCTCAAAAAAAAAAAGCATTATTCCATAAATAACAAAAGAGCCTGATCTCGTAAAAGTTTAAGTTCATAAAAACCAGTGACGACGAGATATTGCACGGAAGCTGATGGAACAGACGACACAAATGTTAACACACACTTTTCAAAAATAACACAAAATAAAAAGTTAATATAATGTTATCAACCACAGAGCTAACTTCTGTGTCCCTTCAAGAGGGGCCCCGGACCTTATGTTGGGAACCATAAGCTCGTATTACCTAATTTATGCTTTAAATGCATCAATCAAATTCAAACTTTTCTTCAATGTTACACTAAATCACAGCATCAACTGTGTAGATTAAAAAAATAATAATTTAAGTCAAAAACTTCTTCATCCACAAAAAAAAAAAAAAGAATTCCAAGGATCAAAACTCTGATGTTCGCCAAAGTCCACATCCATCACACTTAATGCCGGTGACAGTTTGAAGCAGCAGCCCACAGACCTCGCAGCTCCAGAGAGAACAAACAACACTCCAATCAACACCTGTCAGCCCCGAAGAGCCGTCAGACGGATCCTCCACGAGATGCCGGAGAAGATTCGGGCTGCACAGGAGTCCAGAGCACGTAAACGGGCAGCGCCGGCCATCTGTCACACCGGCGGACTCTCCTGGCTTACAGGTGACGGGGATTCTGGGTAGAAGACACCTGGTGGGGCCCACTGACCCCAAGTGTCCTGCTGGGGGCGCTATAACAGAGCTGAGTTCAGATTGTTAACTAGTCAGCTTGTTTATTCAGAAATGAACAGCTGAAGTAAGGACCCATTTACACAACAACAGAGTTTCAAGTGAAAGCGCATTTTCTAGAAGTTGTTTACACTGTCACAGAGTTGGAGCATTTTCAAAAAGTTCCACCCTGGGGGGGGGGCGTTGTCAAAAAGTTGTGTTTTCAGTGGCTCCAGGCACCATTGTCATGTAGACTGACACCCAAAATGCAACAAAAGCTTTCCGTTTCACTTGAAAACTTCTATTCATCCACACAAAAACCACTAAAAACACTGCAGTATTTATACTGTATTTTCTGGACTTTAAGTTGCTTATTTTTCTTTTCCCTTTTTTTTAAATTACACCATAAGTAAGAGAATCAGAAACACATTTTTAAAAATCAAAAAGATTGCAAACTCGGGAATAAAAGAATAATTATTGTTTTTTGATGAGGTTGTTTGGATGCTCATGCACCATAACATGTTAACACAACTCATATATCATACTCATCAAGTCGAGTATCAAACTAAAATCAAGTAAAAACGACAATAGAATTCAATTTTATCTTTTTGGAAATTGCGACATAGAAAATATTCTGGATGTTTAGAGATAAAAAAAAAAAATACCATTGTGTCTGACTATATCTTGCTCTGTTTCAGGTTTTTTTTTTTTTTTTTTTATTGATTCTGTGACTTTAGAAGTGATTTATATATTAGAATTTATGAGGAATACCATCTCGGATCCATTAGATGTCACAGTCTATTCCAACCTGCAGTTATAGAACATTCACATCCACTGCATATAAGTTGATTCAAATAAATGTACCTGAATTAAGAGAGAACATGTTCAATGCACGAGAATATCAGTGAAATATTCCATCAGAGATAATAATATGAGAGTAGACTACAATAGAAATTCAAAAGAAAATCAGGAAATAATGTATGATTAGAAAGTACAAATTACAAGTTTTAAGTTCTATAAGATTGTTTTTCTCAAATTATTAAATGGTGAGTAAAAATGTGATTGTAAAAATAGAATAGTCATAAGATGATAAACAAACAGCAAACAATTCCAACATGTGAAAAAGAAACATTTTCATTGGTGGATATTTCTATCGAAATGTCTGTTTTTCTATGTTTTAGTTGTGAATTGCTGAGCAATTCCTGCTTAACCAAAGGCAATACATTCATTTCAAGCTTGATCACGCCTTAAAAATTGTTTGAATTTAACTAATAAATTAGCTGCAATTCTTAAAGTGGGTTGGAAAATGATGAGTCATGTTGAATCTTTCCATTTCGTGGCCCATCTGGATGGTGATTTGCGGTTCACTCGTGGTATTCAAACACCAGGAAACAGTAATGAGGTCACTACATTATTGATGTAGTCAGAACGTGTACATTTTTCCATCCGGAGATTGATAAAGGACAGAAACGTGGTGCGGAGAAGCAGCGGTGAAACGCGGAGCCTCGGCAAAAATAGATTTGTGACTCCTGGCATCCGCCGCCTCGGTGAGTTCTGCGTGGGCGTGAACACGGACGTAACTCGATAAAGGTTTTATTGGGCTTGTGTGACCCCCCGGTCCTCCTGAAGGGAAGACGTCAAAGCTTTAGAAGAGAAAAACTCTTTGTTGCTTCTTACTTTGTTCTAAACAAGCAAAATGTTCCTTCACAACCAGAACGAATCCGTCAGACGTACTAAAGTCAACGGCTGCAACCAAAATGCATCAAACGAGACGCAAGTAGGCATGATGAAGTCGTGTAATTCTACATCCTAGTATAAACACTCATCCAATGTTGATTATAATTGAATGAAACCTTGAATTCAATTCCTCGAGTTCAGTTCGAGGACGTTGCTTTAAAAGTCTCGTCCTTCTCCAAAGAGAGAGGATTTATGAACGACAAGGATGCTAATGCTCATCCCAGTTATTATATATACAGACTCGTGCTTCCAGGGGATGGAGACACTTGTTCTCCAGCAAACAGGAGTTTTGTGAAACAGCAACCATCTGAACACTGGTTCTACGGCTCATGCTCGTCTCAGCTCCGGTGGACACAGAGCAATGCGAACGTGGCTCACTAGTTAGTCGTCTCTCACGTTGAAGTCAGGAGTTATTTAGAAAATAGTGAGAACACCTTCTCCAGGGAAGAGGAGTTTAGTGAAATAGTAACGGTTGGACAAAAACGCTAAACACTCTTGTGCTAATGGTGAGCGAGACAGAGAGACAGCAGCTCTTTGGCTGTTTTTTACGGAACTTTATCGAACTTTAATAACTATAACTGGAATATGAAGAAATGGTGGAGCATAGCGTTAGCCACGATCACTGGCTAGACTTCGCTTCACAATTAACCTTTTATGGCCGTTGAAGTTTATTTTTAATTTGAAAATTCTTTGCAAATTCTTTATTTATTAATTTTTTTTTTTGCACATTTGTGATGTTTCGATGGTGCGTTGCATTAGCTAATGACAGTAGCATTCAAAAAAATTATCTTCCACCAATTATATATTAACTACCATAATTAAGCATTTTCAGTTCAGTTTCTTTTCATCAAGTATTTGCAGAAAAACTGCTGTTTTTTTTTTTTTAGCACTGGTGAAAAGTCCGTATTGTGCAGTTAGTTTTTAATAATTAACACTTTCTTTGGCTCAAAGCTGCCTTACAAAACTTGCATCATCAAGACAAAATTACATTTAATAATACTAAAAAAAGAAATAAATAAAAAATATAATCTCTGCAGGGACTGAATGAAAACCTCCTGAGTGTGTCCTCACTGCACCCACGTAGGGGTCGTTTCTAAAAAAACAGCTCTCAGACATTTTGTGAAAGGGCAGAGCAGTCACAGGACAGGCTATTCATCACACGGGGAGCTTTTGAAATAACATTATTTTTTATTAATACCACAATATGCAAATGTAACTAAGAAGAAAAACTCTCTTTATTCCTTTATCCGGAGCCACATTTCATCTTCGCGCTCCGCTCTACGGAGCTCATTAAGTGCTTCCAAAACTAAACGCTTGGCGGTGTTCGCAGGCCAGTTGTAAAATTTGTTCCATCTGCGTTTGTGTCGTCGTGTTTGCTGCAGGTAGCTTTGGCTGCTGCTCAATTTGGTACCTCAATGGTCAATTCGCAGCTCTATTAACAGTAATATTCCACCCAGGGTCGGTTTGAACTGTCCCAAAACCAGGTTTCACAAAATCATGAGTTAAAAAAAACTATTTGTATCCGCTTATTAATGATTCTTATTCTGATCTCATAGTTTGACAAATTTGACTTTCAAATAAAATCAAACTATTATTTTCTATCTTTTCTGTCATCTAACACGTTTCACATCATAATACAGTATTTGGAACGACCTGCCCGAGCAGATAAGGCTCACAGAATCACTGACCTCATTTAAATGACTTCTAACAACTGAAGTGTACCTTTAGCTTTAACTTGTTTTTAACGTTCCCTTGATTTAGTTTTACTCCAAATGATGTCCCATTTATTTCCTATATGCTCTCTCTTTTAGCCACCGAGGCCTTTGGTGTGTTGTTGTCTGTAGTTTTTGTCTTTTTCTTCATTGAGACATGCAGTCTCCTCATGTCTTGCCTGAATTACTTATGGTTGTATGTTTTTACTGTGAAAGCACTCTGTGAACAACTGCTCTTAAAAGTTCTATATAAATTGATTTTTTTTTTATTATTATCATTAATAATAATATTATTGATAATTTATTATTTATTTTATTTTATTTTAATTAAATTGTAATTATTTTAAATTATTATTTATTTAATTTTAATTTAAATAATAATAATAATAATAATAATTATTATTATTATTATTATTCAGTATGTCCCCAGATAATAAAAGCGATGAAAGCGCTAAATGACTAAAAATGAACTACAGTTGCTGCTAAAATGTCTTAAGAAAGCTAAAATACCTTTAACGGGCAAACTGCTAAAACTGATTAAACGGATGACATTGCGAGGAGAGTTAAAACGGCTAAATCAGCTAAAGTCGTCAAAAGCTCAAACAGCGAATTGTTAAAATGACTAAAGCTAGTGTAGCATGTGAACCTCAGTGTTCCTGCGACGTTCCCAGCACATTTCTTTGGTCACGTTTACAATCAGGTGCACATTCAAGTCGACGGATCAGCTGGCAACTGACGATCCAATGCTCAGCTCTTTAGCGTGCAGCTAGCAGGTGCGGCCAACATCTTGGGACGCTCTGAGAGGAAACCCGCAGAGATAATCTCCCGCCAGCGACTGTGCCTCTCGGGTCCATTTTTATCCCTACATTTAACCATACACTACGGCACGCTTTCATTTAGAACATTTTTTTTTTCACCTTAAGAAACGTGGATTTCTAAAGATGGGAATGCGCGTGAATGCTGCATAATAACCGTGGAGAGACGCTAACATCTGTAGCTTGAAGAGAATACCGCAAATCAATCAAGTGTTGGCTTGTCGACAGTTTCAAAGAGACGCACACGGAGCTAACAAACCCTCGGATGCTGTTTGTCGCCGGCAGTGTGTACGTACAGGTTTCTTTTTCTTTTTCTTTTTCTTTTTCTTTTTTTTTTTTTCCCGGTAAGCTGTTCGCTCAATTGGAAGCAGGTGCAGCGTAAAGACCTAATCACATTTGCGGCTCATTACCCAGTGACTGTGTGCACATATTTGCCTCTCTGTGTCCTTATTAATCAAGCACAGACAACCCTAAGTGCTCCTCTCCACTTTTCCACATGACTCGCTACAAGCAACAGTCGAGCACAACAACCTGATGAGACCACCTGCTGCTGTCGGCTTCTCCAACACCTGCAATGCAAATGCTCATCATTTCTCACTTGACCTCGAAGCCGCTCGCCAACTGACGGAGCGTCAGGGTGGATTTTATTTTTTATTTTTATTTTTTTCAGTCTGTCACAACAGTTGGAGGTCTTTTCCTGCTCGTGCCGACGACACAGTCTCGTCACTTTTTTCTTTTTTTTTTAATCATGAGAACTGGAACAGTGTGGAATGATTTAGCATTAAGGCCCCTGCTTATTCCCAGAGGCACCGATGAGAACAAGAAGAAAAGGAATATAAAATATGAAATAAAATGCTTTTTCTGCAGGACAGTTCATAGTTCAAGTGTGTGTCCGGGTCGCCGTGTTGGTCGGGTTTTAACTGCAAGGGGCTGAGAGCTTTGAGTGATGCGTTCAGGGGCATCACGTAGCTCCACACTCCGACATGTTAACGAGCTGCAGGGCTCATACAGCAGTGAGGTTTCATGCTAAACATGATTAAAATATGACGAGCTGGAAGAGGCCTGCCCAGCACATGGCAGTGCCAAAGCTTCGGCAGTGCGGCACCGACATATTTCAGCCCGGACAGTTGGCACAGCTGAACCAAATTTCTTCAGCCAGACGGACGAAGAAAATTGTGTCATTTTGTTCAGGAGGACCCCGGAGTGCCGACCTTTATTCTTGTTCTTGTAGAGTATGAGTCGGCCTTTACTCGTGAAAGATTGAACACAAATAACTTTACCGGCTGCAGCAGTGGTGTTACCACCAAGTATGTTACCATAAGCCGAGTGAACCAAACAGGCAGCATAATTTAGACAGTCTCAACATGCTACAAGTAATTTACTAAGTTAAACAGGTTGCCATAGATTATATAAGAAAGTTTAGATAGATAGATAGATAGATAGATAGATAGATAGTCTGGTCATTTTTGCCTGGTGATCAGGCCTTGACTTTATGTCCTGTTGTAACTTCTCCATTTCAAGCAAGATTCACTGGCCTGTATACTGTTCTGGAACAAACAGCTGATCAAAGTTATTTGGTTTCCATGCCTAAGCGAAGGAAAAACACACAGCTCTGTCATGTTAATCTGTTAAAACCATATAATGCATGAGTGGTGGAAGCTGTGCAGTCGGAGTCATGCCGTGGGTGCGGTAAATACTGTGACTGATGACTTCAGCACCACGGACAGCACCGTGTTACTTGCAGGAGCTGACGGTGACCCTGGTACCTTGGACAGCGCTCTTGCACAGGGTCGTCTGAAAGACTCTGAAACACTGTGTAAACTGGACACCTTGTGATTGTTTTCCGTTACCATGCCAACTGCCGTTGAACCCAAGTGAAGAATAAGGGAAACAGTCATCAGGGATGAAAAAGCTGCTAATGAGAGAGAGAGGGAAAGAGTCATCAGGGATGACGAGAGGGGTGGGAAACAATGTAGGTAGATGGAAGCAGCAGATGGCGATAATGCGACTTTATGGATGCAAACTGCTGTTAAATCCAAAAGAAGAAGAAAACACAGCATGCACTGATGATGTTCATGTATTACGTATGACGTATTTTCCTGCGACGCGTCCATCCCAGAACACATTCATAACACGACTGCTCACACCTGTCTTGAGGGCTCGCCACGTGTGATCGGATCAGCAGAAAAGCATGTTAATGCCTGGTGTAAACAGGCCCTAAGTGGGTGAAACTGGTAGCATTCGCGTAACTTAGCCCTGTTCAGCATGAAACCAGTTTGTAATCAAACAACACATTAGCATAGCAAAGCTAAATGGAGCAGTCTAACAGGGACAGAGGATTCTCTGTTATGATTCCAGTAAAGAGCTAGATGTTTCCTCTCGCACCAAATGTTGATCGAATTGAACGAGTTGAACTGAATCACAATTGCGGCTGTAACACTGTGAAAACCCGCCTCAGCGATTCTCCCTCCCAGTGGAGATTAATTCTGAATTTCAGCACCCTTGATTGTTTATTTTCACGTCACATTCGCACATGAAGAGTCCGCCGTACGAGGCTCCGGGTGTGAGCTGACGCTGGGGAGCCTTGGGGAGGCAGTCTTCCACTCGGTCCGACCCCGAGTCATTCTCATTCACACGGTGCGGCGGTAGCTCATAAACACGGCATTAGATTATGGAAATGAGGAAGACTGCATCCATTCTTATTTAATTCCTTTTGGGAGACGTTTAATTTGAAAGAAATAAATAAATAAGTGCAGCATCAGGTGTTTGTGAAGGGTACTGTGTGAATTTACTGAATAATAATGGGCGCGCTCAATCACCCATCGCTCAACACTTCATTAAGGCTTTAATAGTCTTTTAAATATGTGGGACACTCGACTTCGGACAGATGTCGGTGGGGGGGGGGGGGGGGGGCTGTTTGTCATTCAGGGCATCTTTTTCATGGTCCGATATTCCGACGCTAGCTCTGCAAACGCTGCTAAATCTAATGAATCAAGATTCCAATGACCTTCACGTGAACATGAACAACGTATTTTAAAGCATACGTTATTGAGAGTGCTGCTCACATCTCACTTTTTACATGTTTCTTCGCAACATGTTTCAAATCGGCGTTCTCGACTTTTCATCATTGCAATTTCGCAAATGTCGTTATCTTCTTTCCTGATTTATCTACCTTGGGCTGCTGATCGGCGAGCAGTGTTCCAAGCAGCTTATTTCTCAGAAAACGAGTCGACTACCCCCAAAAAATAAAGAAAAACGTGCGGAAAGAAACTAGATTTTGAACATCGTTCCAGAAAATGTTGTCCCTAATCAGAGCCATTTAATGCCTTTAATCACAATCTCTAACAACACAAGCGCAATACATTGGATTCTAATTGCTGCTAAAGTGTAATTAGGTTCAGCATCAAAGAAATATTTGCTATATTCTTCAAACCTTCCTCAAAGCTCAGCAGGTTTTATGAGCTTGTTGTTGTGATTACAGCGTCTCAGGGTAAATGATATCAAATTGGCTCGGGCAAGGCACCGATGGCAGCAGCACAGTTG
The DNA here is from genome assembly GCF_963383615.2 of Lipophrys pholis. Classification (NCBI taxonomy): domain Eukaryota; kingdom Metazoa; phylum Chordata; class Actinopteri; order Blenniiformes; family Blenniidae; genus Lipophrys; species Lipophrys pholis. The sequence goes on from NC_137648.1 coordinate 3,426,610, forward strand.
TCCGGTGGACGTTAACATCTGAATACCTGAGTTGAAATGTTTGTGCGTTGTTCTGATGAAAATATTTCATGTCAGTTTTTTGGGAAACACAGTTAATATAAACTGTGTGTGATGGCACTGTCGCTCTGGAATAGTGGCGGCTGACTGTATAAAAGTTAACCATGGCTTTGAAGCAACTTGAATTTATACTAAACAAATGAAAACGGCACGTGGTACCAGTGCAGGTTCTATATATATTATGTTGTTTATTTTTTGACAGATGAGATTTATAGTCTCTCTGTTTCTCTGTGATTTGCTGGTTTTGCCGTCTCCAGCATCTCTGAGCTGGATAAAAGATTTGAAAAAAAAAACAAACTGATGTATGTTTCTTTTAAACAAGAAGAGTCATTAAAACCTTATCCAACTTAAAAAAATAATAATAATACAGGTAATCCTTTAAAAACAGCGTTATTGTGACCTGTGGCCATCTTAAAACTGAAACTGTCACGTTGTCAGGTGCTCCCGTCCCTCTGAAATATTCACGTTTGGGAAATTAAAAAAAGAATGAAATAGTTACATTTGTGTCCCGGGTCATGAATAAGATATAGTAAATTGACTTTCTGGTTGGGTGAACAGTTTTGGAGGCACAGCGTGTGTTGGGAGATTGCCCTCAAACTAAAAAAAAGAAAAACGTCGATTTCACCACCTGCCTTGCGGTCTGCTTACAATGTACTGACTCCTGGCTATCGTACCGACATTATTACCTGCTTTAATCACAAGTATTTTGATTTCTTCTTTTTAAGCAAGTTGGTTTTTAAAGCATACCTTTGACACGTTTCAACGGTGTTCTTCCGTCTTCGTCAGAAACATCGTCCATGATGGCGTTTCTGAAGACAGAAGAACGTGGTGCGTATAGCCGTCAAATCATCGTGCTGAGAATGGAGTTACTTATACCCTCCACGATTACCAAACATGGCTTTCACAGTGTTTAACACAAGCTTAGGTTGGGAGTTATTCGTCGATTGAGAATAGACACTGGTTTTTGTAAGCATGACAATGATTATCCTTTCATTTGTGTTGGCGGCGGTGGAAGTTGTTCGGTTCCAACAGTCAATTAACCAGGTGGGGGAACAACTTTGTTAGCGGTGGCTAAGTCCCATCTGTGATTTCTGTTCCCCCATTTGTTTCTGGGTTTGTGATTAGAATCCCAGTGTCAGGTGTTGTTGATGTAACCAGACCAGAAGAAGTCTGAAGGGACTGGGCTCAGACCAGGATCCGCGTCCAAGTGGGAAGGTAGCTTAAGCTTAGCTGTCCGAGCTCGCGCTTTCCAAGTGGGATCTGAACAGAACAAATGTAGAAATAAAATGTCTGCCGTTGGGACGGCGACCAACTGGCTGCCGGTGGGGAGCATCTCTTCAGAGGTCTGATTCCTGGGTGTAGAGGCGAGAAATGAGGCCCAAATATTGTTTGTCCTTTTTGAAAATGGAAATGTGTGCACAATAGCTGCAGTATCGTCGTACTGTAAACAGAACACGAGGAGTACAATTACATTTCTTGCGTTTACAGCAGTGTTGTGACAAAAGAAAATAGAAATAAATCGCTGACACTTTTGGCAGTGAAACCCCAGTAATAGATTACTATCAGCAACTTAGTAAGGCCTTGCCAACCTTAACAGGCCGCCAGCGTAACCACTAACGGACCTCTACACATTTTTAAAGAAGTAATTAATAGCGGGTAGTAATTTTATTTAAAATATGCTCTGCTGAGCAGAAAAATCAACCCGTTTACTTTGTTCACGTCCACAAAGAAAAAGACAGCGGATCTTCCATCAGACAGAGAAGGTGCTTATTTCTTTTTTAGTATTTGCCTGACGGCTCAGAGACAGCTGTCAGTCCTTTGAAGACTTGAAGGCGCTTCAACCTCTCACTATTCAAAGCATCACCGCAAGGATTCATTGTTTATTTATTCTAATAGAATTAATCATATTTATAAAAACTGAATAAACAGCTTACAAGTGGTTTCTGGAAGCAACTATTAATAAATTGATCTCGTTTTTTTTTTCCTTCTCTCTCCTAATCACAACTGTACTATTGCTTTGCGAGAAGTCAGAAGAAAATGAAAAATTTAAAAGCTGTATGAATAAAACATGGCTGATACCTTTGGTACCTGTTGGCGGTGGTGTCCAGAATGTTTGATTGACGTTATATTGTGAATCAGTCCATCAAGCCGAGGCTATTTAGTGCAGCACGCGAGAGGAATACCGATGAGCGCGAGAAGCCATAGGACGTGGCGCTCTATGAATATTTTGCAAAATTGTACAAAAATTAGATGCAAATGGTTCGTGGGAAATGCTGCATTTTAATAAGCTACTAGCCACAAACAGCGGTAGATAAAATAATAAAAATAAATAAAAACCCAACCGGAACAGAATGCAATGCCGAATTCAATTAGCAGAAATGAGGAATCAGAAGAGTTCATTTAAGTGTAAAATGCAGAAATACATGCCGCTATTGGATTATACAGAACTCATTCGACCTCTTTGGAACAGGTTTTTACTGTACATATCCAATCCCCCACCCCCCCTCCCCCCCGGGGTCAGATTAGCAACATCAGCGGTGCTTTTGTTTACTCTCCAGCCTGGTTTAAGCGAGCCATCTGTGAACTTCTCCAGGAGATCAGTGCCAAACATTGGCTACCTTCCGGTTGGATTTCACCATCTCGATCCCTCCCCATGCGACCACCCCCCGCACCTCACCCCCCTCTATTTTGGACTCAGAGCCACGAGGGTCCAGGTGTGAAGACGTCTTGCCAGGTGGAAGTTGCGATAGCAATTTGTTGTGCTCATGATGTCAGCGGCGTGTACTCATGGGAGTAAAACCAATTATTCAAGTGTTTAATGTAAAAAAAAATAAAATAAAAAAACCCCACAGCACTTGACAGATTCATGTCAGGAGATAATTTAATGCTAATGCGGATAAAGCATTAACATACATAGTGTGTGGATGCATTATTTATGCATGCAGTACTTTCAAGAAACTTTAGAATAGAACGTTTATCCTAAATGGAACGTCCTTTACAAAGGCTTTTATGTCTTGGGAGCTGTGTGATACTTTCTGTATCGTTTCCACTATCAAAGCAATGCAAATGGCCGGTTCTGATCTGTAATGTGAAGGCAATTTCTAACGATAATTTACACAAGCTTGGCAGGTAAATGCCAAATTTACGTCTTTATGATGCTCCAATCAAATTTTCTTTGATCTGCACTTTGGAAGATATACACACCAGGTAAAACCTTCTCTGCTCCTCACTAGTGGCAGGTTCAAACCTCTTTCACCTTCAGATTTGTCTTCAGTCTTGGTGGTGTGGATTCTACGAGGTGCTGAAATCTTTCCTCTGAGACTTTGGTCCATATTGACATTCAGTCATTGCACATTTGCTGCAGATTTGAGGGGTGAACATCCATGATGAGAATCTCCTTTTCCAGTATTTCCCAAAGGTTCTCTTCAAGACTGGCATCCGGTGATTTCAATTTTAAAAAGAAACAAGTTTGGAATGGGTCGAGCTTGAAGTATACGTCATAAGATGGTACACTGTGCTGGTTGACGGCAATCCTCAGGTAGACTGTGGAGTTTAAACCACGCACAGCTTTCAATCTTCTATTTTCCAGTTTTGGTGGTTCTGTGTGAATCGTATCCTCAGATTCCTGTTCTTCGGCCTCGCTTACATGACAAAATTTTCATTACGCTTTTGGGTGTCAAATTACATGGCAGCAGTGCTCAGACTGCCCTCTCCATGAAAATGGAAAATACACCACTTTTCTGAAACGCTGCTACTTCCTGTGAGCAGCACGGCCGTAGTAAAAAGTTCTTATGGCGCGAATGGATGAACTATAACAACAATGTTGGCCTCCAGAGTGTCATGACCCCCCCAGTCCATATTCTGCTGGGAAACGGGGCCTGAGCTGACAGCAGGGACACCCGGTGTGGCCTTCTGCTGCTGTAGAACAACCTCCAAGCTTTACCACGTTGGGAAAGCTCAGTGAAACTCTTCTGCACCCCTTGGTTGTAACCCGTGGTTTTTTGAGTTACTATCGCCTTTCTACCATCTCCACTCAAGTCTGTCCATTGTCCTCTGACCTCTGGCATCAACGAGGCATTTTGTCCCAGAGAACTGCTGCCCAGTGGAAATTTTCGCTGTTTCTCACCGTTCTCTGCAGCACCCGGAGAAGCAGCTTGTCAAATACCCAGACCAACATCCACGTTCAAATCACCTTCTCCATCTCACTGTGAACTTCAGCTACTCCTTCACCTATTTGAGCCGAGGAGTGTTTGAAAAGGTGTACGTGTGTGTGAAAGAAGAACGAAGAGGACTTGATGACTGAAATGGTGTTTGATTGCAGCTGTGATGTTTCAAAATCACGAGCGTTGGCAATGTCTTACAGTGTGTTGGGACTAAAGACTGGTGACAGATTACACGTCTCGATCCTTCACCCAAAGTAAAAAAAAAACAACCCACTGTCTGATTACCCAAACCGTGATTAATGCCTGTTGCCAGCAAACCGTGTTTGTTCCAATACCTGCTGTCATCGGTATGTTTTTTTTTTTTTTCTTTTTCCCTATTCGCAGGTATAACATGTGATGCCGACAGGAACAACAGCACATGATGTATTTGAAATAAATGGCTGTCATGGAAATAAATTTGAAAATAGCTCCCAGACAAGCTGTCAGTTTCAATACATCCCAGTCGGTCTTTTGTATTACAGTACCTGAGATGTTCATTGAAAGAAAAACAACCCGGCTGTGTATTTGTGACTAGTTGCAGGTACTTGCTGACAGCAGAGGACTTTGAGGGCATATTGGTTGTTATGTGGCACCAGTATATAAAGATATATATATATATATATATATATGTATATAGCCTGTGTGTGTGTGTGTGTGTGTGTGTGTGTGTGTGTGTGTGTGTGTGTGTGTGTGTGTGTGTGTGTGTGTGTGTGTGTGTGTGTGCGTGTGTGCGTGTGCGTGTGCGTGCTTTACCCTGATGGCTTGTATCAAGCCCGGGAGCCCTTTCTCTCTTTGCTCTCTGTCATTGCACAGTGACATTGCCGGCACATTGTCCAACATGTCAATTATTAATCCGGCAGAAAAACAAAGAGCACTGTCTGTACAATATGTCCATAGTCCAGAGATCAATACAACATGGTGCTCTTAATTTCATTTCAAAACTGGGGATACGAAACTACATGAATACAGAGATCTGCCTCAGCTGGCCCTGGCCTTTCTCCCCGCGTGACAAGAACAGACTGGACGCCGTAATTCAATGACGAATGTCCCAATTTCTTTTTTGGTTTTGTTTACAGCAGCGTCCACAAATCATTATGAGAGAAGGATACGAAATTCTAATTTTGCAAAATGGGGAAATTCTGCCTTTTATTCTGCTGTTATTTCACGAGAACGCGCAGAACCTGATGTACCGAAGGTCACACGTGTTTCCAGATCGCGTAAAAAACATACTGGTCTTGACTTGGTCATGGCTCCTTAAAGTCTTAGTCTTGTCTTGAGACGCTCTGGCCCTGGTCTTGATTCGGTCTTGGCTCCCTCCTACAAGGATGCAACAAGCTGGAGTGGACAACATTTGGAAATGTTGAATAACCACTCAGACAAAGACGACGCGCATACAGCGACGGGATGTCTGCTGCTGCTGTCTCTGGCCTTTCTCCTCATGCGACAGGAACAGATTGGATGTAATAATTAACTGACAAATGTCAAGTTTTCCTTTTTGGCCTAGTTTACAGCCAAGACAAACCCACATCCATGTCGTCCAAGTGTAGCATAGAAAGATCCAAAATAATCGAATGGAAAGACTTGAGTAGATTTAGTGTACAATGAGGTCGTTTTGAAATAAATTCTGCTGTTGTTTCACAGAAAGAATGGAATCAAAAAAAACTTTTATATTACAGGAGGGATCGACTTTGGTCGATGAAACATGGTGCCGTGCACACAATTATGACATCTGTGTTGCAGTGTGTCAAGTAATGAACTTAAAAGACTGATAAAACCCTCCAGTGTGCAACAGCAAGGAGTCAGGGGATGATGTTTCCCACTGTCATTTTACCTTTAAATTCATGAGGAACAAACATCATGATAAAACGCCGAAAACACATTAAATGACTGAATTGATTGAAAGTGTAATGAAGATGACTTAAAATGGTAAACTAAACTTGATGATGATGAACTAAACCTAATTTCAGATTGAAAGTCCCCCAGTGACCGTTGACAAATCCAGTCTATCTAAAGAAATAACAATATGTGGCATTCAAACACAAATAATTAAATATCCTATGTGAGGTGTGGCCTGTTGTCTCGGGGACGCTACCTTTGTCTCAGTTGCTGTTTTCTCTCCCCTCCTCCCGCCTCCTGTCCTGCACAGGTTTGCAGCCTGCGGGCAATTGGCAATCAGAAGGTAATAAGAGGAGGCGGGAAGATTGGGAGGAGGCTCTCTCAGGCTACGTTTACCCGGGTTTTCAGAAAAAGAGATTTGTCCTGTTCTACCTCTACAAAAAAAAAAATCTTCATTTGCACGGACCTGCATATACACCTGGTTTAGAGCTGCTATGAGCATGCCAAGCCTGTAGACCCTCCCACAGTTTGGCAACTCTAAGCTGGCACATGGCACCACAAGAGGAAGTACTTCCTCCTCTTCCCAAGATGGGCATGTGTGGGCGGAGCCTGTCCAGCTCGCACAGACACAGCAGATTCTGAATGCAGCTCCTATGATCCAATATTGAAATCGCTGAAAATCAAAGGCTGGATTTGGGGGAATAAACTCTGAATACAATGTTTTTGGCCCAATGAGACCATGTGGAAATGTTGAAAAGTCATATAATAGGAGATTTATAAGGTCTGCCAATGAGGTAGATGCGAGTGTCTAAAGTCACAAAGTGTGGGCAAGAGAAAGAGCACTGTTATTTGAAAGAACAAATTCCAGAGCACAAAAACCTCATTTACTCAAGTGGTTGTATTTATCACAATATTCAACAAGATTAGACTTAATAAATCATCTTTGGTGTGTAAACTGTATGGAATGTCAAATATGGTAACGTCTGTTACACTGTCAAGTCAAAGTATAACACGTTTTGTAGAAGTAATATGTGGGACTGCAAGGGGACTGATAATCAAACTTTAAAACAAAATTGGTGAAACACAAAGACATTAGAATTATTTGCACCTGCACACTTGAGATGGAGACACGGTAAGCGGTGACAATCGTGTACAGCTGCTCTGCACAGCTGTTACCTGCCAGCCTCTTTGACAACATATGGATCCCTAAATGAAGACGATATCTGCAGATCCAAACTGAAACGGAGTGGCGGCGTCACAGTGGCGAGATGAGTGACGGGTTAGAGGAAATTGCAGCTTTGTAGCTGGAGAAGAACAAAAGACAGACGCGGGGGGGGGGGGGGGGGGGGGTATCTGGGTTACATGCGGCTGCGTCTCTCCTGCAAATGAACTGAAGTGTAAAATGCGACCGGCAAGCAGTTCTGCTCCGTCCCAACTCCTCATAGTTAAATAATGTGCTGAGTCAGACGCTCCGCCGCAACGACAGAATTAAAATTAAACACTGTGGGTTTTTCGGCGCACAAGGGTTTTAGCTTTCTAGACACATTTGAATGGATTGTTATTATGCAAAACTCAACACATGTGGGTTTGATAATAAGAAATTAAAGTGGAGAAGCTTCGCTTGAGTTTATATGTCACACTTCTCTGCAGAAATGGGCCGGAGGCGAGCGGGCTACAATCATTGCTCGCGCGCGACGCTCGCTGATAATTGTTGCTGACGCTTTCCCTCTCGCATGCCGGGAGAAGACGGACACCTTGTCATTACACCCCCCACCCCCACCACCACCACCCCCACTACTCCCAGAGTAAACACCCAACTCTCAGCTGAATGATTACATTTTCCAGCTATTTATGCTCCGCCGCTCGTCCCCCTCCTTCGCTCACTGAAAAGCAACAAGTTGGTCGCCCGTCGGTGAGGGTCATCAAACGTCCTCCTGGGAGTCGCGGATCCAAGTAGGAGAAGTAGATGAGGCAGGTGGAGGCAAAGTGGCAGAAAGAAGCATCACGGTATGATAATAACAGCCCAGGAGAGTCTGTGGGATGACTTTTTAAAAAAAAAAAATTTTTTTATCACTTTTCCCGTCACCTGAAAAAAAAAAGAAGAAGAAGAAATCAAACAAAGCAGAAGGTAAATTAAACACCCAGGAACCCAGAGAAGTTTGAATTAAATTCACCCTCTGTGGGGTAGAAACACATTTCTACAGGCATTTGGAATAGAGGAAGAGAGTAAAGTTCTGTGTAATCTACTTGAAATGAAAAGACGCGCCTTGTTTCATCATTTCATCATTTTCTTTACGTACTGTTGCATGTGCCATCTCAGTGGGGAGTGGGGGGGGGGGGGGGGGGGGGGGGGGGCTATACAGGGGCGAGCATGTGCGCCGTTTGTTTGACAGCGGCCTTGGAAGTAGAAAACCCAGCGGATAAATAATAGGCTGGAATGAAAGAAATGCCTCCGCTGTCACAGCCATGAAGTAAGAGTCCCACGTTTTGTGAGAGCGGCCTTGACAAAATCACACACGCTGGAACAATGGATCTGAAAATGACACACGAAATGATGATTTCTCTGACGGATGACAAACTCCAGCTGACATGTGGCGGGGATGTGTTGGTCCACGGCGTTGGCGGGGATTCGTGTGAGCGCAGACGCATTCAGTGTCTGTTTCATACGGGCAAGGTTCTGTCCATTTGGGCAAAAATAATCTAAATATTCAAGTGAAATTTCAGTTCCACCTATAATTCAAATCAAATTTAGGTCGATCCCGTCCAAAGTTGAACTCTTTGTACGCTTGTCGCTCTCCTAAGACATTATCTAGATCTTCCCTTGCTCATTATTTTAAATGTGGCGCTCGTCCTACACTTTGATAAATTAAGCAAATGTGAGGGTTTTAATTAGACCCCTAAAAGGAAAGTAAACAAATAAACAGATGGACATTTTTCATAATGGATAAGACAAGTCAGTGAAGTATTAATACATTAATCAATTAGTGTGTCTCGCTAAAAGTGGATGTAGCATTGTTCTGCTTTATTAATGCTGCTTGATAATTACCAAGTATTTCTTGTAATGTACAGTTGAGGTTGAGTGGAATTAAAAAAAAAAAAAAAAAAAAAAAGGTGATTTGCAGGTTTTTAAATCCTGCTCAAGCCTCGGGGAAAGGACGAGTAGAATTCTTGGTTGTTTTCTTCTTTTTTTCCCCCCCAAATCCTGTGAAGTATGTTATTTAAAGAGCCCAAGGTTGTTGATATTGGTTGTGCAATTGTGCAGCTCTTGCTAAATGAATTCAAGGGCTTTTTTCTTTCTTTCTTCCCTATACGTAAGTTTAAAAAAAACAACAGCCTGAAGCCTCAGGGGTTAAACAGAACAGCCAATTACAACTCAGTAGGAGGGTGAATAAAACCTTCCAGAGAAGACTTTTTACACAATGAATGTTCAAGTTATTAGCAGATTAAATGATGTAATTATTGTTTACTATCACCTGTCATCACTCCTTTATAGCTTTCATAATTCATGTAAATAAATAAAGCCCTACAGTCACTGCCAGTACATGTTGACTATAAGGAAAACACAATAAATGATGCATTTTCAACTGGAACAATTTGGTGTAAATGGGGCTTTAATTGATGCACAAGGTTTTACTTGTAGTTGCACTTTTTAAAGCTCTAAAATACAATTAGATGTTCCTTCAATGCAGATGTGGTCCTGGCCTGACATATTAGTTCATGTGCTTGAAAAGAAAACGATGAAGCTGCCTCTTATGGTGAAGTAAACTTCCTTTGACACGATGCATGGGAGTTTTGTTGTCTTGGCAGTTGGTATCCAGTGGTTTTCAATTTTTCCCAATGATCCAAGAAGAGAAATCTGAAGCCAATTCTATTATTGTTATGACAGGATAGTTAGGATTAGAAATCATTTGAACACAATAACATAATTGCCTAAATGTTACAGTGAGAACAGCCAAACTAAATTGGCTCTACAAAGGGGTTGAACAGTGTTTTAAAACGGAACTCATCAAATGTATGTATCTTTAATTCAACTTCAATTTACAGCTATTTAGTTATGTTAAATGTTAACTATTCATTCCCGATTTTGAATGCTTTCTGACTTTGAAATGGGGGTTTTTATTTCCATAATATCTTGTTTAATTTTATGGTTTTAATGTCATTTTATGTATTTCTTTGCCTCGTGTATAAACGGTGCTATACAAATAAACCTGCCTTATGTTAAACCAGCAGCTCCAGTTCTCATCTATTGTTAAACAATATGTTATAATTCGGCCCTTTTGGTGGGCTGGATTTAAAAGCTCCGTGGCCCTCGCTGTGATCAAAGTTTCCTCTCCTCGCTCTAATCCTTCACTTCTATGTATTTCCAACTTCTTGCAAGGCAACTTGATTTACCTTGTTTCATAAATAAACCTGCCTTCGAATATTACCCGTGAGGTTGAGGTGCTCGAATCAAGTTGAAGTATTCCACCTACGTCAGGCGAATTCCGCACCGCGCCGTGTTTGTGTCGAGCTGTCGTGTCCGGCTTCACGTCGGCGGGTCGGCTCAGGACGCGAGGTGGAAATCAACCCGACCGCGGCGCTTCTTCGCACCGATATTTGCGAAGAAAAACAGAGTCCGCCGACACAGAACAACTAAAATGTTACATGAAGATGGATGAGACAGATTGTCAATATTTCCTTAATTTAAATCTACAAGTTTCTCTACAAAGTGCAAATACGACCAATTAAACTCAGACCGAAAGGCGGCTCAAGGCAAAAGCAAAGAGGGAGAAGAAAATGGGTACGGGTTTACAAAAGTACGATCTCATAATTGAACTACAGAGGTGGAAAATGTATATGTAAATACAACTGCCGTTGCTTAGATTGTACTCGACTACAAGTAAATATTCTGTTTGTGATGAAAGTACCTTCTTAACAGGAGCAATTTGATTCGCTTTATAAATGACATTGTTTTTGTTGAAAGCACATTTCTCACACGGTCAAATACTTACAGAAAAAAAACCAATTCCGCTATATAACAGCTACAAAAAGTAACTGGTAGAAGGAAGTGTTCAAGAAAAATAAAACACTCAGTATGACAACAGTTGAAATTAATCGGAATGAAGTCAATTCATGTAAACATTTCTGTCTGATATAATTGGACCAATCAGCTGATCCGAGTCCGTGTAAACTGGACAGTGGATTGCCTAAATTTCTCAACCCTAAATATGCAGTTTTATACAGACGGAGCCTTGTGTCCATCCTCTGCATTCATTGTGGATTTGTACAATTTGGTGCAAATCCACGGAGCTTATGGATGCATAACATACAGAGTAATACCATTGGTGACCTGTGGGGGCAATGTTGGGCAGTATAGGACCTGTGCATCTTAAAATAATGATAAAAGCTCAAATTTAAAGTTTAAGGACTAGAACTAGTTGGAGGAGGCCCTCAGCAGCTCCGGTACCCGGCCCATGCCAGGTTGGAGTGTTGCTGACCGGTCGGGTACAGGCGGCTGCGCTTCAGGCTCCGGTGGCTGCCTTGTTGGGCTGCGGACTGAAACCTGTTTTCCAAAGCAGGATAAAACCCTGTTCCCTCACGTCAGTTCCTTATGTGTAAGAAAATTAATTTAAAAGCCTTTTTGTCATGTTTGGCCCAGAGAAGGACTCAAGACGCCGCACAACGTGGTAGGTGGAACAAGAGCTCATCTTTATTCCGACATGAAAATAAATAAATAAAAGAATAAAACTACATGTTGAACCACTAGTGGGTGCTGCTGCTTGTTTTTGTAATGAAACCACACACACATACATGCATGACTAGAACAAGAGACCATAAACATCATTGCAAAATGTGATTGTTCTTACATACTGAATTGAACATGTATTACATTTTGTTCAGGTACTATAATACAGTGTCACATACCCAAAAGTATTACTCAATAAATGTGAGTATTTATATTTTTTTTTTTATACTTCCACTCTTTGTCATTTTGGACAATTTTCCAAGTGTTCAAATGCTACTGGGTCTTTGGACTTTGGGGAAATCAATCAGAATATAGAACGAGAAAGAGAAAATCCATAAATTAGTGTATAAAGAATTATGTGACTCGGCTTCTCCTTCAGCTGATTGTGTTTGTAGCACTCGTTCACACTTTGGCCATGAATTGCAGTAATTTATGGCCTTTTAGCAGATTTGTAGGCACAAGATGTGTGTCGCTTTCCTGTAAATAACCCGCAACTGTCAAAACTACAAAAAATTAGGCTGTGATTACATTTCAGAGCTCTCCCACTAGAGGCCAATCAGTATTTCAAAACACAAGCGCACACTGACAACACAAAGAAGCATCATTTTGCTAAGCACTGTCCGAGTGTGGTGCCTGACAGGTCGCCGCTGTAGCGTTCCAATCTTGAATGCAACCGATGTAGTCAGTGTTTGAGAAACACGCCTCGATTAGAATTCACAGCACCCGGACACAAATCAGTGATGCCATGCTGATATACACTCTTGGCTCGCAGCACAAACTGTTTCCACACAGTAAATACGCCCTGATCCCCAGAAAATCTGTTATCCCGGAGGCAGCCACGGTCCCGTCCAATGCGCACGGCTTTGAGTTGGAGTGACATACCTGACCAGCACGAGGGAGAGGAGTCTTTTCTTTTGTTTCTGCATACAAAAGAAAAGAAAAGAAACATCTAGTCTGTGAATGTAGCTGTATTATTTTCTAAATGTATTAGCAGTTAGCTTTGGGTTTGGACCTGTTGCTTTAAAAAGGTGTCGGCCAATCTCATGTTTACACTTTAGTTCAGCCAGAATCGGCATGTTTTCATTAGAAAAAAGGCTTGAAATCAAGAAGAAACAGAAGAAGCAATGCAGCGCTGCATTATGTAATAATGCAATACATTTTGAACTCATGTAATAACGCCACATTTTGTAATAATCGGCCGCAATTTGTAATAAAATTCTTGAACGCATTTTCTATCAAACTTTGCCACATTTTATAATAACTTGCTATATATTGCAACAGTTATTAGAAAATGTGGGTGCGGTTCTATGTTTAATAATAAGACAAAAATGAAGCTTATGCTCATGTCCTGCCAACACGGCGATGGCAGAATCCAGGGCGAGAAATCAGGTTCAACTTTTTTTTCGGTCACCTGCCATTGTGACTGGTACATTTTTAAAGTTACAAGCCAACCAGTATTTCTACCAACCATTTCTATTTTATTGAAGAAATGAAACCAGATTGTAAGTGCCACTGAGTGCCTTTAATCATTTTACCCGCATTTGGTAATAACTGTTGCATATCTTAAAAGAAAATCTGCAAAGTTTATTACAAAATGCGTCCAATAATTTTGATGATCTCAGCGCAGGCAAAGCTTTTTACCCTTCCTGTGTTCCCCGGTGCCCCCCGAGGGGCCCCCCACGCCTCCAGTTAGAAATCACTGGATTAGAAAACAGAATCCGTTTTTAATAAACTTTAAATACAGGGTTAAAAAAACTGGTAACCAGTTCAGTTTCAAGGATTCTCCACCTCTGCTCATTATGACATTTGAATACATATATATATATACAGATATATCATATATATGTTCACTCTTTTTGTCCACCCGCACTTCTTTTATGTGCGCAGCACCTTTACTTAAGTACATCATTTAAAATGTTCGTTGAAAGTTTATGGAAGTTGTTGAATATGGTCACTAATCCGACAAAGGCTTAACAAAAAAAAAAAGCAGCTCTTTAGTGGATTTTGGGCCTGAAGTCAAACACCGAATGGTCAAACAAGACAGAATCAAGAACAATTTACAGGTATGTTGTTTCCACACACGTCACCACGCCGCTGTTTATCCTCGCCGTGTACTTTTCGTGGGCGAACTTCCACCACAAACAAAGGCCTCTCCGCTTTCGAACGTCTGCGGCCTTTCTGTGTGTTTGTCCAACAGAGGAACCGAAGGGAAGTGTCGTTTATGAGTGCCCAAGCTGTGTGTCCGTCTAGACCCCGGAAAAAAACTGATTGTAGCAATCAGGCGCCGAGGCTGGACCACACGGCGGGAGTCGAGCTCCGCGGGGTTGGTTTAAATTTACACACGGATACACAAATACACGAATGCAGCGAGCCCACGAGGTGGTCAAATGGGGAGGGGGGGGGGGGCTTCGGTGTATACTCCTGTTGTTCCAATCCGTTTCATCATGTGAATGCTTGGAGGGGACTCCCCGCGGCTCTTACCTCTGACTGATGTAACCAGAATGTGTTGCTGGTCAATTTACTGATAAATCAGCCATGTCGGTCCAGACGAATCAGGGTTAAACGCCTTCCATCCCTCATAAACAACACACACACACACACAGGCGCCGTGTGATTGCTAACTCATTGATTCGGTGCAAAATGTGTTAAGACGTCCCACGCCGCACCTCAATTCTCAGCGTCAGAACGGATTAAACAGCTTACGTTCCTGGTCGGTACTGCTTGGCCCCTTGAAAAGTCCACAAAAGAGTAACTTTCGTCGAACCCGGGAGCCATCGGAGGAACGTTCGCTGTGCTGAATGTCAACGTCAACACAACACGAGCCGCCGAAATGGTACAGCACGCTACAGGATTCAGCCACATTGAAAGGAAGCAGAATGTTTTCCGTCACCCATAATAATACACCCTTAAAGAAAGTTCACAAGATAGCCAATGTCGTTAAACGTTTGTTTACAAGGTTAAACTGCTTGAGATGTGTCATCCTGCTTTCAAGGGAGTGCAAAGAGAAGAATTCAACAGGCAACAAAGAACAGAGCTGTGGTTTTCAATGTGATGACAAACATTAACAACATAGAATGAAATAGAAAAGTAGAAAATCCATATAAACAACATTCAATAGGAACACGACACGACAACATTTCAAGTGAAAATCTTTTTTGCATTTTTGTTTCAGAAAACTTTTACACAGCAATGTTTTGTAAATGATGTCCGTTTCCATGGAAATGGCAGAAATACTGCAAAACATAGCATTTCCCTGAGTCTAAAAGGAGACAGAGTTTCCAAAAAGTTTCACCTTGGACGCCGGTTTCAAAAAGTTCCGTCTTCAGTGGCTCTGAGCACCATCGTCTCATTGTCACTGTCACTTAAAGACGTTGTTGTGTGAACAGGTCCTAAATCACATTGTCCACTAAAGCATTTCGGCAACAAAAACATTCTGGATTCAGGAAAGCAAACAAATTACCTCAATAGCTCAAAATGTGCCGTTAAATCAGCTTCCATTTCTAGCAGTGCAAACACCCACGTCAGGTTGGATCAAGTCATTTACAAGACGGATGGATGGACACGTCGTCTTCACAGTGAGAGACACAACTTCAAAGACTTGGCATGTTCTGCTTGTGCATAATTTTCTTTCTCTGGTGTGCTTCCTCCCACAATCCAAAGACATCCATGTTGCGCTAATTGGAAAATGGTGTTCTCACTCCAGACGCAGATATATTAATTAAAGCTGACAGGCGAGTTCCCGACAAAAGCGAGTCACCTTTGGAAGAGGTCTGAAATAAAGACGGATGCCTTCCACATGATTGGGTTTGCGGCTACTGCTGCGCTAAGCTCGGGCGCAGATTGAACATTGATAACAAAATTAAGCGACTCCCATTCCTGTAATACCCACTTTTACAGTAGCTCCATGCAGTCAAGGCTGGTTATAAGTGATTGAAAGCTTTTCTCCACCTTCCTTGGGTGCCCCCTTTGCTCCGCGCTGGATCGGCGAGGACACGACTGGAAGGCTGCTGACGGCTCCGTCTCCCGCTGCTTCTGTCTGCCGGGTAGTTCTGTCAACAGATCATCCCCGTCCCACTGAGAGTGAAATCAAACCCGAGGTGGCTCTCCTCTATCTACTGTCATTTCTCATTAAAGAGATATGAATCACTCCTGACACCGTGTAATTGGTAAATGGTAATTTCTGAGAGCAAATTCTGGGAGAGTGTGGAGAAATCGCACTTTGGATTCGAGATCGGAAGGATTATGACATGAAGCTTAACTGCCTCTTCCTGCCGTCGTCGTCGTCGTCTTCTTCTTTTTTTTTCTTCTTTATTTCCATCTGATAGCGAAGGATTCCTCTCGCCCGAGAATCAGAGACACTGGTTATCTAGCTACCCTGGAATAATGACACCACTGGGTTTTAATATCGCTTGCTATACATCATTTCTCAGTCTTTTTAAGCTCCAATTTCGCAGCCTGACTTTAAAGGAAACATTTAAATGAAACATTTCTTCTCGAAAAACGAGGCTCGGTCGGTCTTCATGCGACAGAAAATCATCAAGCTCAAAGAAATGCTAGTTGCGATTATTTATTTATTTTTTGGTCCTTCTTATAGCGATCGCCGAAGTTTTGGAGAGCGTTTCGTGATTTCGAACTCTGATTACAGTCACTCATTAATCAACTGCACTTCCTGCAAATTAACATTAACATTGCAATATAGAGATAAAAAGGGAGATAAAAAAGACCAAGGCCTCAGCAATTAGGAACTTATTGCTGCACAAAGACCCCCAGAGGGAAGACAGTCCTACTAGTGAGAGGCTTAATTGGTTTCAGGTTGGTATTCCATTCGTTGGAGTACCACTGTACCAGATATATGCCAATCTGCGGCTTTCCTTAAGCATAATCTGGAATTAATCAGCAGCTTGATGCTTTGGGAAGACGCATACATTTTCATTACCTGTGCATATATTACATATAGCTCTACATTTCTCCCTCTCATTTTCTTTCCCCCTCCCATCAGCCTCCTGGCTGCTCGGAGGCTGATGAGTGTGTCCTGTTCAATAAAATAAGTGAAGTATATGGGAGTTTCATCAAAGACTGGATTTTTTTTTTCTTCCGTTTCTTTTTACCCCTATATCATTAAGCGGAGGTTTGTAGTCACAGAGTGAGTCTCCTGGAAACGGTGGGTGGTGCAACAATGGAGGTCCGTTATAGGATTAGTAGTGTATATATATATATATATATATATATATATATATATATATATACACTACTAATCCTATAACATATATATATGTTATATATATATATATATATATATATATATATATATATATATATATATAAACAAATACATCCTCGTTTACATGGACACGTCAGGAATGGACTAGAAGTTATGACACTGTGGAAGTCGTCTCACATGTGGATAAGAACTGTTAACTACACTCGAGGCACGCATGCGTTTTATCAGTGTTTCAGGCAAGATGCATTTTCCCCCACTTCCATGGAGATATGAGTTGGAGCGTTTTCACAAAAGTTCCAACTTGGGAGCTGTTTTCAAAACGTTGTGCAGCGCCTCACTGAGTCCCCGGGGGGCCCCTTCTCACAGACATTTTATCCTTAACGCCATTTTTCAAGACTGCCACAGCAAATCTGTCCTCCCATTTTTGTGTTTCACAAATACTTCCGTGTCAACAGTCACACATAATTATCGCATTTTGCAAAATGTTTTAACTTGCGTTCACGAGTTCCCAATAGACGCGCACCCTCAAGGTTTGCAA
Source organism: Lipophrys pholis (assembly GCF_963383615.2). Classification (NCBI taxonomy): domain Eukaryota; kingdom Metazoa; phylum Chordata; class Actinopteri; order Blenniiformes; family Blenniidae; genus Lipophrys; species Lipophrys pholis. The sequence goes on from NC_137648.1 coordinate 3,444,189, forward strand.
TCGCGCACTATTGGGAACTATACAGTATAAATTAAAAAGCAATCACCATGACCAAAATACCATTAAATAAGAGAAAGCAAAATATGCGTATTATTTCTAACACAGATAACCATTGTGTTTTGGCTTAAGACCTTATCTGTATTCAATCAGCACTTGTCCTTTAATTTAATCTGGATTGATCAATTATTTAGGATGTTTGCATTTGTTTTTTTTACTAGAAAAGTCACTCTGTGTTTAACTGATCCAATTATGCACACACACACACACACACACACACACTCACACGCACACAAATTAATTAATATCATTGTGTGTGGTTAGCTTCGGTTACTCGGGACCCGTCATCCATCACCAACATGACAGCTCGCTCTGCAAATACGCCGGCACTACAAAGTGTGTGTCACCTGAAAGCCCCCGTATGTGTAGCTGGCATTTAAGACTTTTTTTTTTTTAAAGCAGGATTTGACATTTCCCATTACCATTCCGATCGGAGTGCTACTACAAGCAATGTGCTTCCTTTTCAAGCCGCTGAATGACAGAAAAGTCGGTCAACGTGTTTGGAAGTGGAAATGTATGTAGTGTTGTTGTTGTTGTTAGCCGGTAATCATTTGAGGGGTCCGGCACGCGGCTCCCAGACGTTACCTGCGTCAAGAGAGCACTCCTTACGGAAAAAAAAACAAAAAAACTACAAAACAATGGCAGAGCAAAGTGCGAGAATCACCTCAAATGGCTTCAAAAAGCTTCTGCGGAAGCGAAATCAAGTTTGATTCAAAATACAGCCGGTTAGAAACAATGACCAACACTTATGGATGGCTGATTCGAGAAGTTTGAACCCTGACCTTCAGAAAGGCAAAACAATGAAGAAAATAAATGTATGCACGGTCTGAAACAAACATTTCTCTGCTGATCTAACCACAGTCAACAAGTCAGTGACCTACTTAAAGAGCGAGCGCGGGAGAGACTCAGCGGGGTCCCGTCACAATCAGCACCTACACAGGTCAACATCAATTATCTGGATCCAAAAGACGATACAAACACATTCCGCCTCGAGCTCGCCGAGCTCGGCAACCTTAAATCAACCCGAATGCTTCACTAGTCATGAATATTATTTAAAACTGACTCCAGAGTTTCCGTTTGATTGTCTTCGTTTGAAAAGTATTTCATCACGGCGATGAATTAAGATGTGGGGATGTTCCTTCATGTTCTGGGTAGAAATGATTGTAATGATCTAATGCAGAGAAAGAAAAAAACATATTAAATGCTTTAGATGTGTCGATTGACATTTCCTCTGGTTTTTTGAAAGTGTCTAACGAGTATGAATGAAACATTTTGTAAACACAGGAAATCTCAGTAGGTACAACCAACCCCACACATCCCCTCCAGCTAAACGCACCCTGCATGTACACTCGCAAAATGTTTGAGATATTTGGCTTTTGGATCAAATTTACGGAACACGTAAAAAGTTCACGCTGCAGTGAGATTATATCTTGAATGTAGGGTCTTTAAGAAGAAGGGCGCAATGGGGATTTCCTCATCTCAAACAACGTATTGTGGGTTTACCACAACAAAGAAATGTCTCAATTACTTGTCACGTGTCCTTGACAATCTAATTTGCACGTACAGCAACCGTTCAGCCTCCGTTTCAACTGTGTAGAAACCTCGAAGCCCTCTCCCACACTCCCACACTCCCACACTCTATATGTGTCATGGTTAAACTTTTAATTAGAAAAGTTCTCGTCTTGACTGTTTTCTCATGTTTTAATGTATTGATGTTTCCATTGTTTGCATATTTGTCAGTTTTGATGTTACGCGGTGACCTTGAGTGTCGAGAACGCCGCCTGTGGTGGAGATTAAATTAACCCCTTCCCGCAGTGATCAACGCTACTTCACATGCAAAACACATGACATGAATCTATTGTACAATGTAAATAAGGCAACTTGAAACTCACACAATCACCGCGACACTCACACAGGCTTTAATGCCAAGTAGTACACTTTGGTTGGATGCTGCATTTCGTTGTGTATTTTATATTAAAGGTCTGATTTACAATGATCTCGCATAAAGTGTGCAACATTGCATGGACACAGACACACACACACACGTATCTGTACGCTCATAACTATGTGTAATTGGAGATAATCTGTATCTTGACATAGTGCTTATAGATACATTTAATAATAGTTATATAAAAGTTAAAAAGTATTAGGAATAAAATAAAATGTACTTCTCACTCTTTTTTTCCAGCTTTTTTGTTGCCTTCCTATCTATACTTTGTGTATACACAGCTGTGCTCACGTAACTTTATTTATTTTCTGTATACTTGTCTACGTCTTTGGGGGGGAAATACATTGGAAGATTACAGCAAATGACAGCAAATGAAGTGGGCGAAAGAGGAAAAGAAAAATGCACTATGGGAGAAAAAGTCTTGAAAAAGTCAAAGATGTGAGAGAGAGAACAGAAACAAAAAATTGTTAAAGGTTGTAAGACATGAGAAGAGGTGTTACACATCTGTCTTAATAACATAGACTTAAATATAATGAATTTTCCTTCACTGATCCGAAAACCACACGTCAACCACATTTTCTCCATAGGATCTAAATTATGATAATCTGAAACCAAAACCATAAACATGTTTTTTTTTCCCCCATTAACAAAATTAATCGATTCAAAAGACCAAAACTGAACCGAATTCCTGCCGTCTGTGCTTACGCAATGTTTCCACGTAAACGACCTGGTCGTCTGTCCATGCGAATGTCTGTCTACTCGCCATTGTTTCTGTTTATGGAGTATTGTTCGCTGCTTGCATATGTGAGTGGTTTCATTACAAAAACCAACAATAGTAAAAACGTTGTTTTCAGTGTTTCTGCCGTTTCCATTTAAACGGACATTGTTTTGAAAACGTTGTCGTGTTAGGTGAAACGTTTTTGAAGCAAAAACAATGTGTTTTCACTTGAATGGCTGTAGTGTGAACAGGGTCCTATATGTATTTTTTTTAAAATATAAACCAAAAAAACTAATAAAAATATAAACAAAATAAAAAGATAATTAATTTCTAAAGCACTTACACAAAATGAAACAAAACAAAAAAAAATGCAAAATGCTTTCTTAACTAATCAGACAATTACCGAAACTACTGGAACAGAAATTGAGTGACTGGTCTCACTGCTGAAGTCGGGTCTCTTTGCAGACTGGACACTGATCGTCCAGCCTCATCCTTTGACCACACGCCTCTTTTTGCAGAGCGCGAACTGAAAAAAAAAGCCACCATAAATGATACGACCGCAGAAAAACGGAAAACATTTTGTACTAAAATCCGCTATTGAACATCGTGGGGGGGGGGCCAGTTGAAGAAATGACTCTCACTTGCACGATCTGGAACACATGCCTGAATAATGAAGTGGAAACATAGAAGAATCATGGATTTTTTCGGATCTGTTAGTAGATTACCCCCCACAATCTGTTTCTTTCTTATGAATTCTTTACAAACACAGCTTTCTATGTCCTTCGGAAAGTTCCGTCTTCCGAACAAATCAGTCGATATGTAATCGATTGAAAAGAAAAACGTCTCTTCTTAGATCATTCAGATTCAATGGATATTCAGGAAAACATCAACTAAATATATATTCCCTGAAAGACTCATTATGGCCATGGTTTTAGTGAATCACACATTTCCTTTGTTGCCCCCACCCCCACCCCAGAAACATCCCTGAACCTGACTAATCCATTCAAAACTACTTAGTGCTGCACACCAGGAGACAAAGATAAATACGATTTAAAGAATTTGGTCCCTGTCAGTGATTGGATCCCCTGACAATGTGCATCCAATGCAGAGCTGTCACATTGTGCAGCGGTCAATCCCTTCAAACCCGGCCTTTGTTCGAGGGAAGTTCCTAATGTGATACTGAAGAGAGAGAAAGAGAAACATAATAATGAGCTCAGCCAATCTAACCCTTGCACAATGGTTCATTGACATGATTAGAAGTAAATAAAGTAATTACCCATCCTGCAGTTTGACAAAGCTCCTGCATATAAATAGGCATCATTATAGGCTACAGTGGATGGGTTTGCTGAGCATTTCTACCTTTGGTGGAGAGCGATTTTGATCTAAATTGATTGCTATGGGATTATCCAGGATTTATTAAATATTAAGGCATTGACTTTCACTAATGTAGATAATTAGGGTTTATTCAAAGTCAAAACGAAATTGGCATAAAATGTGCATGGAAAGTGATTCATTAGGCTGCTACTAGTCAATTCATCAATTATGATTTTCATTACATATCATAATTAAGAATGCTCAAGCTGAATTGATGCAGTTTAAAAGTCTCATTACCCTGCTATTTGGATTAACAAATACACTCAGAAATGTGTTGAAACACTTTGACATACCCGACGCAGAGAGCGGTAGCATCGGAGTCACGGCAGAATTATTAACCAATTACTGAACAGCGCAGCCCAAGTTGAGCTCATTTGTTATTGCAATTTGCACATCCAGTGATCAAAGAAGTTTAGATTTATCGGGGAAGAGAAGCCCAGAAATCTCACAGTATTTCACTAATGGCGTGTTCATTGCCTTACGATTCAGATGTAAGATTGATGCACACAAGTCTTGCGCTCGTCCGTGAAATACTTCAACCATCCATCTTCTTGGTCGCCCAGTCCACTTCAGGTCACAGTGGCAGTGTGGAGAGAAAGGAAGTCTGAACGTCTTTTGGATCACGCTATTGTCATGGGAGACCATTGGACTGCATGAGGAGTATTTTACTCAGGCCCTGTTTATAAAATAACATTTACTGTCCCATCTACTAGCACATGTGAAGAAGAACTATTTACTACACGTGGTTGCAGCATTTCAGTACAGTTGCGTTATTGAGGCTATACAGTCAGGGGATATTAAGTATTAAATTCTGGAGGAAACCTATTCTATCATTGTAGTTGGTCCTAATCCAAATTATATTGCATTGGGTTCCAAAATGTAAGAATTAATGCCAAAAATATCAGTTTTAAACTCAAGTGATTTCCTTTCCTTCATGAAAAATGAGAAAGCAATGCTTTTAGTGAAAATGTCTAAACCCACCGAACCTCTGTGTTTAGGTTCTTGTAATGATGAGCTCCACTCTAACGAGGACAAGAGAAACAGCAGTGTTCTTTGGACAAACACACAAACAACCTCAAATAGTTGTATTCATTATACTATATCACACATGATGCCATGCAAGTCTAGTCTCCATTTTTATCCTTTTTTGTATTTTTTATTATAGCTTGTCCTCAAAAATAAGAAAGAAAGCAATACGAAAAGGTATTCCTCTGAACCCCACATTTGAGGCTGCTATCAGTGCTTCCCTAATTAATGATTCTGGCCAACAGCAACATTTCTGCTGTGAGTTTACTTCAGTTTGAGTCCCTTAAATAGCAACACATGTTGTCCATTTGAAGAGACGTATAAAAAACAAGTCGTAAACAATCACCTCTGCTTCCTGTGCGGTGACTGTATATAAGCGCTTACATAGAAACGCGATTACGTGTGGCTTGTGTCGTGGCTACCCTCCATCTGGCTCCGGGAAATAAATCACATTTCCAAGATAAAGTGAACTTTCCATGTTGAAGGCATAAACCTGTGGTTTGCACGGTGGAGCGCCATGGCAACAGAGGCGGGAAAAAAAAATATATATATATATATTTTTTTTTATTTGAGCATGTCCTTATGAAGTGTTGAGTGCAGCTTTAACAGAAAGAGAACGGAGTCTCTGAAGAAGCTGGCGGCACATCACTCACGTTACGGAGTGGGCAAAGACTTGAGTGCCTTGCTCCTGGTTGTGATTGGTGATTAGCGAATGTTTTGTCCCTGCCACAGATCTGGGTAATGGGAATGTAGACTCCCCCGCTGGTGCTTGGGAGTTAATCACACAACAATGGTGTGCTGAGGAGGGGAAGGAAAGGTAAGGATGAAAAGGGATGGCATTGGATGCGGACTTCTCAAGACAAGGCCCCCAAGTTTAATTGCCTTTGGATAATCTTATTGTCTGGTCTGTGACTCTCTCCCCTGTCTTACACTCTCTGCAGAGGCGGCTCGGTGGAGTCGAGTTACTCAGAAAGGGATTTTTCAAAGCAACACAGAGACTACGGAAAGCCAATTTGAGGTGTAAGGCTGGTAAATGATGGATATAGCATTTTTTCCATTCATTTGAAAGTTCAACTCCATGTTGAGCGGAAAGTACAGCGAAGGCAATCACACAAATGGATACCATACACGCTGTAAATTCCTTCGGCTGAATCGGACTTCATCTCTTTATATACACACTTCATCATTCATTTCCATTGTTGCTGGATCTATAGTGGGAGGAAATGTGTGAGCGGATATGTGCCGCTGGAGCCATACGACTTGTAGCCGCTAATGAGTACTAGCACCTCTGGAACCAATGGCGAAAGATTTTTTTCTTACAAAATCTTATATGTGAATATACTATATACATATAACAACTGGAGTTTTGTCTTGTCTTGTGTCATTATAGTTCATGTTTTCACAGTCTGCATCTTCTGAGATCTTGTTCCCTTGTGGTTCTGATGTTTCTTGTCATGTGGGTCTTTATGGTTTTGCTCCTCCGTTTGGTTTTACTAAGTCTATTCCGTCTCATCGTGTCTCTTTCTGTGTCAGTGTTATTGTCCTCTTGTGTAACCCTACACGCTTTCTGTCTTTTGTCCGGTGATTTCTATGTTAACATGTCTGTCACGGGAGGACAGACTTTCTCTATGTCCAAGTCATCAAGTATTTTTCATCTCGACATACTCTTTTCTATCCTGGCGCTTGATTGTGTTCTGTACTGTCTTTGTTATGTCTGTTTTGTATTCCTCTGTTATATCTCTAAAGGTTTTGATCTTTTGTCTGGTCTTCATTGCCTGGTGAAAGATGTTTGTAGTCCAGTTGAGGTCTCCTGGAGTGGCTACACCATTGGATTGGAAGCTCTCCATCTTCTGAATGCCGAGGGCAGATTATACAGAGTGCTTCCATCTTCTGAAGCACCAGTATCAATAACAAAGTCTTTGATGTTTCACCAAAGTCCACCAAGCCTCTCTCAATGTTTTGTCACAAGTCTTTGATCCATTATTGTCCTCAAGTGGAAATGACCAAATACAGTCACCTGTCAGATAAAGTGTGAACTTCCGGATTATCCCGTGTGACTGGGATGAAAGTCAGATTATACATTCAGGCCAATTATTGCAACTCGCCTTTGAATTTCAGTTTTTCCAGCTAATTGCTAACAGCAAATCATTGCCCAATCAATGCACAAGTGGGGATTTCCAGCACGGTTGGTACCATACAGGGCTATAAAACTATACCTGCAGTTCATAATGAGCAATAATAACTAATGAGATAGTCCTTATGAGAATAATTTGAAGCTCGCAAGCTGATGTCTTAACTTTTGCATTCCCTCCGTCGGCTGTATTTGCATTGCTGCTTTCGCTCCTTCGCTTGCGTCTGTGTAACCAATATGATTTCCACAGACCTGAATGGATTGAGGGTTGCACAGAGAGAGATAGCGGCTATAAAATAAACCGCGCCGCGCAGGCTTATTTCAAGTCGGCTGTTTACACGACCAAACAACCCTGAAATAATGAGGCAAATAATACGTCGCTTTATTGTATTAATACCGTGTATGCGACCTCCATTAAAAAAAATACACTAAGATGATGGTGTGATCCAATTTTATTTATTTTTTTAACACATCCACATAATTGCTTCAGCCCTTAAAATAAAAATTATTAAAAAAAAAACAACCAAAAAACAAGCAGTGTAAATATGAGCATTTTCAGCTTTATTACAAAACTGGGACACTTACTTCTTTTAATTTGTAGCCACCTATTGTGCATCACATCATATTTATTATAGCATCCAGTGTCTCCCGTGGTCAGGATGTAAAGAGTTGTTACTCTCATGCTGCAGTCCATCCCATATTAAAAATGTTCCAGCTGGCTGATCGTAATTATAACCTTTGCGTGTGTGTGTGTGTGTGTGTGTGTGTGTGTGTGTGTGTGTGTGTGTGTGTGTGTGTGTGTGTGTGTGTGTGTGTGTGTGTGTGTGTGTGTGTGTGTGTGTGTGTACGTGTATGTGGGTTTTTCTGATCCAGATTGCACAAACCAGGAAAAAAAAATACAATATGGAAGCTGGAAGATTTATTCACTCTCTCAACATCAAACCTTCGATGATTGCCAGCTCCATAGAGAGATAAGTCAGTCAATGTCCTTTTCTGAAGCATTCCTGTCTTGCAAGATGCAAAAAAAACAAAAAAACAAAAAGCTAAACATCAGAGATATTTACATTTTCAGAAAAGCTGCGGTTTCGACGCTGTGCAATCAAATACAGCTGTTCATAACCGGGTGTTGCGCTATTTGGACATGATTCATTGTTTATGCATTGAACTGGTCATCCCATTTGTTGGCGGCGGCATAATGTGATGCATTCTTTGTTGGCAAGTAAACATCTGGGATGTTTATCCCTGTCAATCAGCTGCTCGCCCTATTGAATCTTTATGTTTTATTAATTTGACACACATTTTAGCCAATTCTGGTCGTGCCGAAATGCGTTAACCCCTTTTACGGTGTGAATCGTGTTCATAAATAAAGGAGCATGTTTATGCAATTTGAAACATTTATTCAGGGGATCTTCATGAAATTGTTTTTTAAGAGGCAGTGGAAACATTTATCACACCGTGCTTTTGCTGTCCTTGTTGTTTCTTCAAAAACTGATTACTTTTCGTATGGATAAATAATACCTTCACCTCTACAGTGTGTATTTTCTTTATTGGTCCGTTTTATTTTCCATTAAATATATTTTCTTTTTAGAGGAGCTGATGAGATGAGATGAGATGAGATGAGATGAAATAATCCTTTATTTGTCCCATAATGGGTAAATCTGCATTGCCGCAGCAGCAAGTACACAGTAACAAAGAATATGAACAATAATAATAAATATAAAAAAACAATACCATGGCCAATTTATTTACAGAGCACCATCAAGACAAAAGGAATTAAAGCGTTACAAAGAAATAAAAGCAATACATTTATTAAATATGTCATTAATTCAATAAACTCTCAGTAACAATAACCAAACCCTCAATAACAATGGTAGATAAACAAGATAATAACTGACAATATTTTTTAATTGTTTGCATGATAATGTTGGCTATTTTAGCTATTACCTCTACTCAGTAAACAAAGACGAGTGTTTCTGTTATTATAGATATTTTTGTATGGATGCATATTTCATAGATAACAAACGAAAGTGTGCTACTATGATATGACTTCTTCTGAAATGGGAAATATACATTATATTCTTTAGAAAATACTGTTTCCTGAGTTTTTCTTAAATCACAAGATGCATTTACCATACTGCCTGGACTATAATTCCAACCTGAGTTGATCATGTTTGTCATAAACTGGTGCATAAGACATTTATTTTCTATTTTTATTCATAAGTCACTTCTAAATAAAAGTCGCTGCCCATCCAAACTAAAAAAAAAAAAAGTGTAGCATAAAGTATTTCAACTTGATAATCCTTCCATGTAGTCTGCCATTTTGACTTCACTGTTAGAGACTATAGGTTTTCATTCTTCCATGTGCTTTGCCACCATTTTGCATCAGTGCTACAGAGACAGCTGTTGGTATGTAAACAAGAACCCACTGCACCCTGGGAAACTGGAGCCCGCCTTAGAATGGATGACTCGAGAACAACAGTCCACTGTCATTGGTCTAAGGAGGCGGGTCAGAGGATTCAGAAGTCTGTGTTCCTTTAGTTCCTTTCTCTTTCTCCTCCCGTAAGTTGGAGGAGACACGGCCGTCCTGTGCAAGCAGCCATGTGGTGAGAATGTCAGGTCTGTTCCTCGCCAGCCACAGTTTAGGAACATGCAGAATATAGAGAGATGATTCCTAACAATGTGAAAGTAAGAACATTTGAGACAAGGAGACTGACGGAGCTCGTTAGGCTCTCACTAATATTGGAAGTACACTCATCACTGTCCACATTCAACCAGGTCAGGTGAAACCACTACCTCTGTGTTGTTTTTCCAATTTCCCCATTTCTAGCACCACTACCAATCTCCCATTAGTTTCTTTTTCACTAAATACCTCACACCTTCACATGGGTTGCCACTGGTGGGAGTTATGTCAGCTTTCACCGTCTGAGAAAATGCATTTCCGTCCTCCACTGCAGCGATGATGGCGTCCACTGGGAGCGAATCAGGTCAGCCAGTAAACGTCTGTTTCAAAACATCCACGTTCACGGAGAAGGTAACCTCGGAGAGCAGTCGGAGGACGACGAGGGAACCGGTTCAGTTCTGCCCAGTTTTTACTACGAAACAATTTTTGCCTCTTGAACTGGACTCAATGAGCAGAAATAGTTGGCGCTTCTCAGAGTAAAATGTCTTATATAAGTAAGAGTAGCACATTGAAAAGCCCTCTTTCAATCAGATTCCAGAGGTGGGATTGGTCAAAAGACCTGAGCTAAAATGGTTTAAATGGGATCTGAATGGCCTTGAAGAGTGTTGGGTTCAGTAAATGTGCTGGGCCAGGTTGGATAAAGTCTCCAAAGAAGAAGCAAGTTTTCAGGGGATGGTGGTGGCAGAGGGGGGGGGGGGGGGGGGGTTACTTCATGGAAAATGCTCCTCAGGTCCCCAGCGCTGCTTTGTTAAGGAGAATTCAAGCTCCTGGTAAGAAGGAAACTGCCAACTGTGGACTTTTTCCGGAGATGTTATATTTGGTGAAGTAAAATATGTTCGCGTCACATCCAGCCAGGACCGAGTTGTACATGTCGACACGATGCTTCGTGGAAATATCTCCCACAATCTGTCAAACGGTGCAGCAGTGGTCTACCAATTACAGTGGTGAGGAGCGAGCAGCTGTCTCCGGGCTCCATAGACTTCTGTGCCACGATATCTCATCCCGCTTTACACCCGTATCCCAATGTAAAAATGTGATGTCGAACAGAGGAGACATGGATGAAGTAGGGAAATAAAGATTGAGGGAATCGTCGGACAGAAAGAGGATTTCATAGCCAGTGATCAGAGAGATTCATTATAGAAGCTATTAAAATGATCCCGAGGACAGTGTTTCCGAGCTGAGGCCAGCTCGGTGACAGTGTGTCGTGATCACACCCCCGAATTCAAAAAGAGACATTGCTGTACCCAGAGAACTGAGCGGCTCTCAAGGTAACTGGTGTCCAAGCTCCTCACACAGAAAGACAAGAATAAAATGAAGGGGGGGGGGGGGGGCAAGAGAGAGGGGTTATTAGATCCCACTGTAAATTGCATCACCGAAAAGGGAGTTTCTTAAATCATGGACGGCTTTCCATTGCATGTTTGAGGCTGTGTGGTAGCCTGAATTGAAACAATCTTTTCAGCTCCTTTAATAAAGTCCGTGGCAAAGGTTTCCAGGACTGCAAAGGTCTCCACATTCTTCAGCTCACACAAAACTTCAATCATGGGAAGCCAGGAACTGTGAGCACATTCTGCACACGGCCGGAATTCTTGAGGACACGTTGCAGAGGAAACACTTGCACCTTCATTCAAGGCTTCGACTCGTGATTTGATTGTACTGTTGATGAAAGACAAAAGGTTAAACAAATTTATGCTTGGGTGATGGCTGAATATGTGCTGGTCGAAAACACAAAATGAATATTTAGTAAATGTTTAGTGAGTCAAGAAATGGCTTCTTATTTTATTCTTATTTTTTCAGGAATGCTGTCGCATGAGTTGGGATAAAACTGGGAAATGGGAAAAAGTCTGAGATTCCATTGACATTACAGTGTGACAAAACATCGGTGGAGTTTTGTTTCTCCGTTTACATGACAATGGCGCCACAGCCGTCGCAAATAGTTCTTCCGTACAATGTCGACAGACATCGTTATCAAAAGTGCAATTCGTTTTTACTTCAAAGTTTTGGTGTACACAGGGCCTCGATTTGGTGTGAGTTAATTTGTCTGTTTAAAATGACCATTGGCATTACACCTTTATTACATCCTTGCAAGGACGTGAAGGAGACATTGTTTTTTTTCCCTTTTAAGACGCTTCAGATTCCCTTTTGATCCGTCATTTGCCAAAACGCTACAGTGAAGCAGTGAACTTTTCCCAGTTGTGCTCCAGAAAGCGGTTTTATGTATAGAAATTTAATTTCAGAGCAAAAAAAACCGCTTCTTTCTGTGTGCGCATGGATTATTTTATCAGTTGCTCCAAGCTTCCACTCACAACGTCAGGTGAGCAATTGGGTTGTTTTTGAACGATCTTTGGTTTCCATGGATATTTAGAATCCTTAGCAATATTAGGAAACTACACACACTAGTTCACAGGCTTTAATTTGATATTGACCATTTATTCGGGAGCCCAAACACAGTTGGTCTCGCTCGCCAGCAAAGAAAATGATAATTCCAATTAGAAAATAAAATAAAATTACACATTGATCTTGGGAAAAATGGTGCTCTTACTAAGAAGATAGTGGAGTTGTTGAAAAACAAATATATGTATAAGAAATACAAAAAGAACCCATAAAAGAAATTATGTAAAGAAATATAAATACATTAAATAGAAAATATAAAAAGAATACAGCCTGTGAAAAAGTTAAAAAGAAAAAGACTAGCAATACAATTATTCAAAACTAAGGGAAAACTTAAGTAAAATTTTAAATATGTAATCGTCATTGAACAAAAGACTAAAATATGTCTTGATGAGAAAGAATCAGAATGATTAGAAATTTTCAGGTGCTGTGTTTAATCAAATGAATATTTGTGATAGGATTTTAAATAAAATACATGGCATGGTGCTGTAGTGAGGTGTGTGTGTAATTTATCTGTTAACTTGTGCATGGGTTGGTTTTCTCTTGGTTTTACAGGTTTCTACCAATATTCAAAGAACAAGTGTGTACAAGTTGGTAATCGTTTACTTCCACATGATGATGCCTAGTACTTTAAAAGTCAAGTCAACTTCATTTATTTATAGACTACTTTAAAACAACTGCAGCTGAAGCCAAAGTGCTGTATATGAATAGACAATCTAATAGTAATATTAAAAGCATAAGCAATAAAACAATAAAATACAGTAAGATGAATTAAAGGAAGATTATCTTTAAACGATAAAGGTATACTTACTACAAATATAAATGCACTTGTACTGTATTTATGCTGTCACTTAGCAGCAATATCAGGTGTGAAATTCTGCAGGCTGACATGTCTGTCGCCGAGGTTTCCACATTGCGTACTCTGAATCGCGCAGGATTCATTCAAAACATGCTCTCGCAAAGTGGTAACATAGAAGAGAAGCAGGTTTCAGTGAGGATTAGCTTCCAGTGTAATTATCACCAAAGCATGTATGTACCAGTGTTCCTGCCTGGATGTGCAATGTCAGTCAGTTTTCAGAAGCTCTCCTCCCGGCGCCTGCAGCACTCCGTGGTCGGACTTGAAAGGCTAATCCTATCCATGCAGCATGGATGGACATGAGCACGTTTGCCTTTTTTTTTTTCCACATTCTTTGGCACAGCTGTCTGTCTCAGATGCCCAAATATCACGACGGATAATTTTTGAAACGTGTTTCTATGGAGAGACATTTTGTGAAGAGACACCGTGAGGGCGGATGTGATTCCTCCAGAATATGACGACGCTTGTTGGCACGATTCAGGATTGATTCTTTGTCATGCAAGAGACTAGTTTCTGATTTCCTCCAAACAGGCAGCAATGATAAATAGGCGTTATATCGTTTGTCACAATAGCTGCCACGAAAGGTGCTCAGTCTCCTTGGAGCTGCACAATACATGTCCAATTTGTCGTTATCGTGATATCAGCGTGCGTAAAAAAGGTGACTGAACTACGATAAGTTGTTTCCGTGTACTGCGACTTCACGATCTTCCAAATTCAAAATGTGAGAATTTTAATCATGCAAGAAAATCAGGATGGAATCACTGAAACTGGTTAGAAACGTGTCACAGATTGACAGAACGAATGAGTTGGTACGTTGGTAACCAGGCGGAGGACAGAAGCTAAAAAACACAAAGAAGAAGACCACTACTATTTGAAAAAAACTCATTTCAAAGCACAAAGACGTAAATATCATCTGCGTAAGTGTTTATTTATTGTGATTTATTCATTATTGCAGCATTAACCATTATTGCATCTTGAGCTAATATATTGCAAATAAACTATAATTTCAAATTGAACCACCAACTTTTGAATGTGAAGACCAGCCGCTCTACGAGCTGTAAGACCGTCACGATTCATGAAAATAATGAGGCTTCGATGTTGCATCTTTCCAGATAACTTCTAAACTTGTTTTTTTTGCAGATTGGTAAATATGTGATTCGTAGCATCGTGTGTGATCAAATGCAGCCTTCACTGTAATGGTGCAGGTGTTGTCTCTTGTGTTTGTTTTGAGAGATTCTAATTCTGTATCTTGTTTCAGGTACTTGCTCCCCGTCCTCATGTTTGATTGCTGTCCCCCACCCCGATGTGTTTCACCTGTGCCCGAGTGTGTGATTGTCGTCACCTGGTGACTGTTGTTTAAAATGGGCTCTTGTTACGTCTTCTGGTTTGTCAGTCCGTCAGTTCTTCTGTGTTTCAGTGTTCTTCATAGATATCGCTCCCTTAAACTTGTGGACTTTGGTGTTGGACTTTGGGATTTTTGGTTTGACCTTTAGGCAATAAAATTAGTTTCTTCAGCGACGACGACAGTGTCTGGCATTTTGAGCACACCTCCCCCAAGCCAAACGTGAAAGTGCATGTTCAGTGTCGAATGTCCAGTTGGGTTTTCAAAAAATGACAATACAATGATAATCCTGAATGGTTTCTTGAGATATTTTATCAGATATGGGGGCTTTTTTCCCCTATACCTTTTAACCAGAGATCCTAATATCATAACATGTAAGGAAAGCTTTTTGGTTGAGTGTTCTGGAAAAAAAAAAAAAATCTTTTCAATGATTAGTGGTGTTGTGGTAAAGATCACTTCACCCAAAGCCGAGTCAAGACCATGACCAGTGAATTCCAGGGCTGATACTTTAAGGGGTTCAGACCGAGTCAAGACCAAGACCAGGGAATCCCAAGACCAAGACTTTAAGTGGCCGAGGCTGAGTCCAGACCAATATCTTGAAAGTGTTCTACAACACTAACGCATGTAAATATAGAAATCATGACTACTAATTAAATTAATGTTTTAATTTGTATTCTTTTTTCTGTAATTACCAGTTTTACTAGAAAATTTATTTCAGATGTGGTTTAAATTACCTATAAAAAGCTATATATATATTTTTTTTTAAACTTGTCTTGCCAACCAAGGTTCCAGATGAGAGGTACCTGCATATTTTTAATACTGAAATTGCATGAGCAATCAACAACAAAAAAACTGTTACTTATAGTCCAGGAAATACGGTATATCTACAATTGCAAGAAAAAGTGTGTGAACCAATGTGGGATTACTGGAATTTCTGCATTAATTGGCCATTCAGGCCAATCTTTATTTATGTGTATACTTCAGCACTTTGGAACTGGGAGAGTGTTTCAGAACATCCTCATATATTTGATGACTTCCTCCACCAACATCAAGAACATCCAGATCACAGAGCATCTTCCTAACTAATGTAACTTCAGCTATGGTTCACCTCAGGTAATGCTTCTTGAGAACAAACTCAAAACGGGTATGTTTTTTTTTTTTTATTGGGCAGTGCAGCTTTTACCAACACATCCAATCTTATCACATTGATTGGACTCCAGGTTGTCGGCCTCCTGGCTCCAATTAGCTCTTGGAGAAGTCATTAGCCTACAGGTCCACATACTTTTTCCACGCTGCACTGTGTTCAATAAAAACATCAAAACATATCTTTTTTTCCCCCCTGTATTCGTTTAAGCAGACTGTTTGTCTATTGTTGTGACTTAGACGAAGATCAGAACACATTTTATGACCAATTCAAAAGGGTTCAGCTCCTCTGAGTTATGAAAGTAAAGACTGCTGAAGTCTCCTGTGTGACGACTGGAATTCAGCTTTCATTTGTTCCAGTTTGTCACGTTTCACTCAAAAAAATATCATGCCTCAATAATGTGTTAGCTGCAAACATCACAGGCTTATTTGCAATTCTATAGCTTCCAGATGAGCGGGTATTAGCAGATTGTTTTCTCATATACTGCAATCTGCCCCCCTCCAGCGACTGTAATTGAATTGATCAAGCGGCGTTACTGGATCACCCGTGTTGCTACTGTCCGTGATTACCAGCAAATCAACACGCTGCGTTTACCTTGAGTCGACGATGAGTCACAATTAGCCTCCTAATTGCCATCCACCCGCTCGCCAAGTCTGAAACGATAGCAGGCGGACTGTCACTCCTGCTAACTTGCAGCCTTCAGTATTGTTTGAGAGACCCCAAGAGAGTGCTTCAGTCATCACGCCATTATGTTTTCACTCCGACATGACGGGACAGATATGAGAGACGCGTGCTTTGGTAATGCTCAAAAGAGAAAGGGAATAATGGCCGCTTTTCCTTGTGCAATCCTCCCTGTTGGCGTCGGGTTTTGTATGCGACCGCATGAAAAGTGCCCTCCATTGTGTTTGCGACGGGACAAGCTGTGTTCAGTTCATATTTCACCAAACCGCGCGGGTTCAACATGATCGATCGGTGTTTTGCCATCGTGTTGTCGAGAATGAGAGATTGAAATTGATTTCTGAAGGATGTTATTAAGATCCAGGCTGTGGCGTTTGCTATGCTGCTTTTCAAATGTAATTATAGGGATCTTATACGGACAAAATCACATTTTTCTTCTTATCACTTCAACGCATATTTGTTCATGTACAAAAGTAAAGTATTGCTTTTCCTCAAGGCTGTTTATGTATTGAACATGACATAAAGTCACACATAAGGTGTGTTGTGCATGTTAGTGACAAAACGGTATATGATTAGAATGACTTCTTCAAAAAGGAACACAGACTGTAGTAAAAAACTCTTGTATATGTTTTGGCTGGAGGAATAATATATATATATATATATATATATATATATATATATATGTGTTCTGAAACAGTGCTAGCAGCTAACCTTTGCCAGTTGCACTTATATTTCTCAGCATCTTTTCAACTGACTTTTTTTTTGCTTCTTGTCAGAGGTGAAATTCCTCAGATAGACACATAAATAACACGAGCCTTGAAATCAGCCGATTGGAGCCCGACACCTGGCTTGTTCCATTGAAGCGAGCTAACAAGCCGAAACGTACGGTTCGCACTTCGTTTCAAGATCCCACCTCCGACGCTCATTGAGATTCTCTGTTTTGCCGAGTGTCAGAAATGTTTTCATTAATTATGAATGTCAGCTTAGCCGGCCGAGCACAGTGTCAGGCTTCCATATGCATCGCACATAGATAAACTGCCACTTCTGATTCACCCTTACAGAGTTAGCATGGGTGTCAGAGACCAGATCTCTTTCCCCACGCCGGCCGGGGGAATGTCTCACGATCCGGTTGGGCAAGTTACATGGAGCGTCGTCCTCCGGAGTCACCGGTTCCAGACCGTAATACTAAACAGTGAAAGTAATGCCCTTTCAAAACCCAACAGGTATAATTTTGAAGAACTTGTCTGGCAGGGTCAATTTTAGCCCAAGGCAACAGACCGTCCTGGCATACAAATCATGTCTGCTTTCACAGTTTTATGCTCCAGTCGTATTTACATATTGGATGGTGTACATGAAAAAATAAAGCTCATGTCCGTGTATGACAGACGAAGCAAATAACAAAAAAAAAAAACAACAACTTCCTGTTATCATTCATAATGGTAGTTCTTAGAATATTAGGCTTAATTGGATTGTAGAGTACCGTTGGGTTTTATGTATTTTTGCACTGTTACGTTCGATAATCTGGAATTTTCATCGAGCAGCATGTCTTATTAGATTATTGTCAAACTGTTCGTATCAACTTTACCTCCGCTACAACACCCTGTGAAGCTTTCAAGACTTTCCTACTTTTAGCATCAAGTCCAAACCATACGTTTTGCTGTTTGTTTACACAATAACGGCAACCGGAGTCACTAAAAATGGAACTTTTTAAAAAGGGTTTGTTGAATATCGTTAAGAAGACAGGCAGAACACGACTTTCCTGAAACGCAGGGTAATGTACATGCACAAGTCGATGGACTAACATAACTGTGGAATCCAGAGTGTCCTTTTTTGTTAAAACCTTCAAAATTTATATTTGATCAATATTTAAAGGGGACAGAGGCCATGATTGGGCCGACCCCGATGGGCCAGAGTCCAGAGTGCGAGGTCCCGATCAAGGCTGCTTGCAGCTGTAACTATATAAATATATATATAAATATATTTTATTTTTTATAAAAACATTTTTTTAAAGTAAAGCGTTGCATTAAAGAAAAGCAAAGCGGCATTTCGTAAATACACATTTGCATTATACGTGATGTTTCTGAGTGATCTTTTGCAGAGTTTGTGCAAAATATGGCTTCCGTGCCTCCGCTTCTCAACAGAGTATTTGACCCGCAGTTGCATAACTCAAACGCTGGCGCACATATCAATCAGGCGAACCTGCACCGTCCCCTCTGCTTTCACTCGAGCTTCCAGGGATGAGTGATGAAGCCGCATTTACTGTAGCTGCCATGTTTGCGCCACGCAGCTGTGTCATTGAACAAATAGCGGGCCCCCGCTCCGCTTTTTTTCTCAAGTGCTTACAAAATATATGCAACCTGTGATGGGACACAAAGTGGGAATGTTTCCCGGGAAGAAGAAAAAAAGTGCTTTCTATTATTGAGCACCAGCTAACTTTACCCACTGTATGTCGCAGAGGACAATCAGTCAGCCTGAGGAGTGCCCTCGTTCCAGCCAGCGCTCATCTGCATAGAGGGAGCGGGCCATATTGAACATGATCTGAAGGGTAAAAAATGGGCTGATAAAACAGAGGGAAAGGGTCATTAAGCAGCAGGTTCGGAGACAGACAGAGACAGCTCGGGAGACGCAGAGTCCCAACTTCATCAAGATTAATCACTGACATCTGCTGCCTTGGAGGACCTAGTTAGTAACCCTCTGTTTCGCACCCCCCATCCACCCCCACCCCTCCGGTCGGGTGTGAATCATCGGGAAGCGCGCGGCCCCGGATGCCTGTTGTATCTTTTGTCACACCGCGTGACAAAGAGTGCGTAATGAACGACAGAGCGGAGGTAAAGCATTGAGGCTGCGGGTTTTCATCAAAAATTCAGCAACGGTAGCGAATGCAGCATTTATGCCACTGGTGGGGTGGGTGGGGGTGGGGGGTGGGGGGTGTATTATCGTCTGCGTTGACGGGCAGCGTGCACAGATGCAACATTATTTCTTTAACACAATAAAAAATTCCAATTATAAAGGAGGGAAGCTAAAAAAAATAACACATGATGGTTGATTGAGATGCTGTTTAGCTGAGAGCGTTTGCTGCATCTCATTAAAATTTACATAAATGTTGAAATACTCTGAGGACTGTCATAATTCCTGGTTTTACATCATATATATATGTGTGTGTGAGTGTGTTTGATTAGACATACGGTGTGCTTCCCAATTATCCAGTGCAGGTCTGTGTAATCGATTATGATCACCTCTGCAAAGCTCATCATTTGGTGAAAATCCAGCCTCGGCGGCTGGCCGGGCAGCTGAGAGACGAATCGCAGTGAATTAAGATTATATATGAATATCAGGTGGGGATCCTTGACACCTATTGGTTGGTTTAGCAGAGCCCTGCTTGCAGATTGCATGGAGGGAGATGAATTGATGGCGAGGTGAGGATAGACAGAGAAGGTCGTATGCGAGCGGGAGCTGGGGGAGGTAAAAATAAAAAAAATAAAAACCGAGGGGGTGAGGGGGTGTGAAGTCAGAGTCCTCTCTATTAACTAGCAGCCTCAAGGAGGCTCTTCTTACTAGCGCCCTATTCTGGTTACGCTCCATTATAATGCGAAGTCTCGGCCCTGGGCTCCGCTTCATAAAGAAACACTCTGACCCACATCTATACCAGCTTCTTCATCCACTTATTTATCTTATGGGGGTCTATCTATCTGTCATCATCAATAGGCCAGTGTGTGTATGCACGTCATAGCTATTATAAACTGGATAATTAAGTCTGCTTGAAAAAAATAATTAGAGGGAAAGCATAGTCTGTGTAGAAGTGATATTATATCATTTCAGGAGAGGATTTCTTTTTAAATGAACCAAGGTGTATTTTTGGTTTCAGACTTAAGTCAGACACTTTTACTAGTTACTACAAACAAAAATATACAAACTACTTCCCTTCTAAGGCCCAGCTTACACGACAGCGTTTCTGCCTTTTCGTTTCACAAATGTTTCATGTTTGCACAGCATCGTTTTGAAAAGGCTGTCTGTGTCTACATGGCAATTGCCTGAAAACAATGTCGGTCAGCTACGAGTTGGCGCTGTTCGTTGTTTTTGTAATGAAACCACACACACAATGCACGCGGAGAGCAATACGCTAGAAGCATTCACAGTGGCCAGTACAGTCGTATGGACAGGCGGTGAAATTTGATTGTTATTACAGTGACACTCAACTGTGACACTACCGAGTCCCAGGAGAGTCGCGACACTCTGAAGGCAAACGTTGTTGTTTGTTGTCCATCTAGTTCTCATGTGCAGGAGAACAATTTACTCCAACCGTGTGGCAGCGTTTCAGAAAAGTTTTATATGTCAATGGCCCCGCTCCGCCTGCTTCTCGCGTCAGTAGCTTCACCGGAGCTTGTAGTCCGTGATTGTTGTGGTTATTAGGTGACGTTGCGGACCGCGGTGGGGGGAAGCGGGCGGGACGATTACATCATCTTTTTGCCACAGATCATTGTCTTTGCTGACTCGCGAGCCGGGGTTTTAGAATTTACCCACTCTGGGACCCGTGTCTGGGCTCCTAAAACTCCGCCTCATGTGGACGATGAGCCAAAAACAGCTTGTTTCCTGGTGTGGACGGCCCCTTGGACATCTCAAACACAAACGAGAGAAATAAATGAGAGGTAGCTTATTTGATTTGATTTGTGGCCTCTCACACATGTATGTATGTGTTATTGCAACACAAATTGCCGTACGGGAACATGAATAAAACTGAACTGGTTCTGCAGTGAACATATTAGTTAAGCAGTTGCAGACCAACAACGCTAAGAAGTGAGACAGCAGCCCTCCCACTCTCCAACTACTGAAAATGAGCAAACCTCCAGTAGAAATTAGTAACGAAACACAAGTAGTTGATATTCACTTGGGCTTAATAAAGTATCTGTCCTCCATCCATCCATCCGACTTTGAATCAACAAGTTGCAAACAAGACGGTTTTGACTTTTAAAGCCATGAGTTATGTTGTTAACCTGCAGAACATCTGTTCTCGTCGTCCAGCGTCTCCTGTAACTTTAGCCTCTCGATAACATCCCCACATGAAATGCAAAAATGCATCAAACACACAAACTTCGAGAAGCAAAGATGGATTGCGTTGAAAGAAAATATGACCATATTTAATCAGCCGTACTGCCGGACAAGATTCCTCCGGACTATAACGGGTTTCTTTAAGATAAACAGGTTTTGTTTTTTTTCATTATTTGTTCTGTACTTTCCTTCATTTAACACGTCTTCTGACACATGCTTGAGAAAAAAACCTGAACTGTACATCCTTGAATCCTTGAATCAACGCTACGGTTCAGAGCATATATCAGTCTGTACTTCAGGGTTGTTGTTTTTTTTTTGTTTGTTTGTTTGTTTGTTTTGGACAGGCACTGACGAACAATACCTAATCAAATCGCCTGTTCCGAGTCATTTCTGCGATTTGTCGTTCCCTTTGAAGAAGCTGTTGGCCTTTGAACCAGATCTTTGTTGCTCTCTGAACAACACTCATCAATCACAGGCGACGAGCCGCGGCTAACAACTTCTAATCTATTTGATAGAGTGTGAGGTTGCAAAAAAAAAAAAAAAAAAGAAGAAGAAAAATCCAGCTGCATGTTAATCTGGTTTTAGACAGGCTGCGTTCTGTGTGGTCTCAACAACTATAATATCCCGTTTGAGTCATCTATCCTGCGTTTCCAAGGGCGTCATCTCATTATTGATTGGACGAAAGTGAAGAGATATGGATATTACCGGGCTGAAGGCCGCGGGAGGCACTGAAGGTGATTCATGGGAGGGTCTTCCTCATAATTCAGACCCCTGGACAAATACTTCATTTCCAACCGTGTTGGCATTTTGGAGGAATCAAATTCTCGGGGTGAATGTAAAGCAGGAGGCGGGGGGGGGGACATGGGCGGATCCGCACCTTGCGCCGACCGAGTCGACTCGGTCCCGCGGTTATCTTTCAATTACCACAACAGTGTACTTCTCCTCCGCAGACAAACACCCACTGCGGCTAATCTACTGTAAGCACCAGCCTCGGATACTTCCTTCAGTTTTTCTGTTGCTATAAAAGTGACTTTTCTTCCCCCCCCCCCCCCCCCCCCCCCCCCTCCCCACTTCCCTCATTTTAGTGATCTCTGCAGTATATTTCATGGTAATGGCCACTATTGTTGCACAAAATCACTGGAAGATTATTGTTTTGCAGATGTGGATGAAAGAGTAGCTCTCGCAGTGACTTTTTTTCTTCTTCTTCTTCTTTTTCCTTACTGCAGGGACTAACCATTATCATTTCCCTGACCATGCCCTTTCTGGTAATGCTCTCCCTGCACCCCCTGCACCCCCCCCCCGTATAGCCTCAACCTTTCTTATGGCTGTCAGTTGCAGAGAGCCAATTAACATATTGTGTCCAAGGGAGTCGTTCTTCCCAGCACTCCTCACTTTCCCTCCGTCTTGTTTTTGTCACACTGCTGGCTGGTGGGCAGAGTCACACAAATTAGCCGTGTGGGCTGGAAGGCTCAATTACCTTTTTAAGGACTTTAGAGGTAGTGTGTGTGTGTGTGTGTGTGTGTGTGTGTGTGTGTGTGTGTGTGTGTGTGTGTGTGTGTGTGTGTGTGTGTGTGTCCATGTCAGCCTGTCTCCGAGCTTCCTGCAACCCGCCTCGATAAGGGCACAAAAACCAGAAGACGAAGAGGGTAGAGGACGGGGGTGGGGGTGGGGGGGGGTGGGGGGGCTGCAGAAGGAGAGGAGCAATTGGTGTGCGAGGGCCGGGTTGAATTTCTAAATGATCTCATTCCTGTGTCTGCCGAGCGGTCCCACTGTTGGCATCCCCGTTTCCCCCCTCCAGAGACACTTGCAAGTCTCTTCTTCTCATCAGCCCACCGAAGTCTTGGGGGGGGGGGGGGGGGGGGACGGAAAGTCCATTTGAATATGATGGCCGGGGTGTATTCTCGGAGGAGCAGCAGCACTCTGTGAGCTGTGCCAGGCCCGGCCTTGTTATCCATCTGTGACCATGTAATGGAGATGGATACTGTACCACTGGCCGGCTGAAATGGAAGCGACGCACGCAGCTTCAGGAGGAATCGGGAATGGAAAAATGTGGAGGACGTGACGGCTCCTGCAGTCTTCTACGTTCACAGCGAGCCACACTGTGCGACACCATAATAAACTTTGGGCCACGACGCGAAGTTCGCCGTGTGCAGATTGCGCGATGAAAACACAAGTTGAATCGCAGCCTTCGACGACGTGACAGCGCAAGAATAACACGTCATTAACATGAGACATAGAATAGAATAGAAACATGAACAGAACCCTCTATCGTTCATCTGGGATGGCCAGTGAGTAGCAGCCTCACCATACCGATGCCAATACTGTAGTTTATTGCAGTTCGAGCTGCACAGCATATCACAACTTTATCAAGATACACGGCACAAATATTGCTCAAAAAACAAACTATAATGTATATCCCTATGCGTTATGCGTTCATGCTAATTTTGCAAAAATTATGTGATTTCCGACTTAAAGAATTCTTTTGTTGATTGACAGCCAGAATTCTTTCACACCCGTTCAGCCGGAACTGCAAACTTTGACTGCTTTTACTTCTGAAATGCTGTTTCTTGAAACTTGAGGAAAAAAACGCAACGCTCAGGTAGACCTGGTTTATATTAAAGTCAAGCGAAAGAAAACTGTTTTATGAGGGTTAAAAAAACAAACAAACCTGAAAGACAATAATATCATGTACATAAGTGTTTATCACAAAGGATGTCATTATCACTACACTTGACAAATGATCACCAAGAAGCATTCTATCTTGTATTTCTGTCTCTTCGAAGCTCACAGATAGGAAGAGATGAACAGTACCTCTAGTAACCATAGGGGGCAGTGTTGAGATTAGAAGCTAATGACAAAAGATGAAATATTCGAATTGCTTCATAGACCACGTCTGCCTGCAACGCTGGATCCGATTTAACTTCTCACACCACTTTATCAATGCAAACACAATTCTAGTGACTAAAACATAAGTCGAGTCAGTAAAACTGTTTCAGTAAAACTTAATAGAATTTGATTGAGATACATTTTGAATGTTATTTCCGAACAGTTCCCGGGTGTTGATAAAGTTTCCTGACACGACGTTATTTGAGCCCCAATTACAAAATATTTTCAAGTGAAAATGAAAAACGTTTGTCGTCTTTTGGGTGTCTGTTTACACGGCAATGAGGCTCGGAGTGAAAACTGAACTTTTTGAAATTGGCTCCCAGGGTAGAAATGTTTTAAGATACTCTGACTCTGTCTCCGTGGAAATGAAGGAAAACAATGTTTTTTTTTCCACTTCAAATGATTTTACAGATGAAATCCATCTTTAGAGCGATAAGAAATGATCTCAAACTAAATTTCAGATGCATGTTAGTGATTCTAAAAGCTCTAAACGTGGTTTGATGCGGAGACTCAGCCGACTCAGACTAACTTCTCCACGAATGAGAAAACCCTGATTTCTGAAGACATATTCATATGCAAATCAGCTCCCATCACCAAATAATCCCACTGAAAACCAGGATGGACAAAAATCAGCATCACTATTATTAAATGTGCTGCATATGAAAATGACTTGTCTTTTTTCTTTCTTTCCTCCCATGCTGGAGTTGTTTAAGCCAATTGTATTCATAGTTCCTCCTCCATGCTGCAGTTTTCCTATATCAGAGTGTAATTGGATGGGAACAATGGCAAAATAATTCTAATAATTTGCACCCGAGGTGCAAAAATATGACATGCAGGGATATTTTGAGGCGATGCATAAGAAAAGGGAGCCTTCTCAGCAGCAGATGCACACTTTATACACATAAAACTCAATTTTCTCTGACAGGATGTCATATAAATACTGTTTCCTGCATTTCCCATGAAATGGATTTCTGTAGTGCTCACCAAGAAGTCAGCAGGTAAAATCATTGTCTTAAACTTGCATTAAATTCTTTAAAACTCACACAGACTCTTTGAAATAGTCTTCTAATGTCCTATTCATAATTTGGGTCAAGGCTGCAACTTTTTAAATCAAGTAAAACTCGACTGTACTTCACTTTCCTTTCAAACGAACAACAGAAAGTTGTGAGCAATCATTGTTCACACGCCGAAAGAGAATTTATACCGCAAGTCTAGACAATTTATTAAGATAAGCTTTATTACACACACAGCTGAGTCAAGATTCTCTTTATGCTTCAAATTATTTTAAGATACAAAATACATTTAAGTTTATTTTGTGTATAAAATCCAACAGAGCAGATACTGCAAAGAGAAAATCACATTATTAAACATAATTCAATATTAAAATCATACAATTAATCAAACAAGAAACGGTAAGAAAAATTTTTTTTTCTGAATTTATCAAAAAAAAAAAATTCCCGAATAAAGTCAATTAAAACTAATAATAGTTTTTTTACTTACCGTATTATAAAGCCATAATACTGATATATTTTTTTCCATAGCACCATTCAAACATAAAATGCTGCTTAAAATGTTTCAGTTTATGAAAGATTTTAAAAAAACATAAGTTGATAAGATCAAGAAACTTCGAAAAAGCAAATGAGATCTAAAAGAATAATACCACTGAGAAAACAGTTACAATTTGAAGTAAAAATTAAATCCACTAAAAACACTGAGATAAAATATCAAGAGAAAGTAAAAAAAAAAAAAAAAAAAAAAAAGTTCAAGCAACTATTTTTATTTATATAATGAAATATTTTGTAATATTATAAATCATTCACATTAATTGTTTTAGTTTATATCCTTATTTACTTATTGTCTGCTTTTATTGTTTTTCTTTCTTTCTTTCTTTCTTTTTCTTAATTCAGAATGTCCGAGTTTATCTTTTTGTTTCTTCTTTGATGATTTGTGTCATTTAGTTTTTACTGTTTTTTTTTATCCCCCAAAAAATAAAAAATAAGAAGAACGATGTCTTTTTGGTATAAAATTGTGTTTGATGACGACGTGAAATAAACTGAACGGTCGAGCGTTTTCGAAAAGTCGATTTTTCAGAGCCTCCGAGCAACATCGTCATGTCGCCGGACACCGAAAACACCATGAACGTTTTTCCATTTCTGCTTGAAAACATTGTGTGAACAAAGCTTTCCACGCAGACCTGACCTGGTGTACGACCCCGCTGGATTTCCCCTTATCGAGGTAACTTCAAGGATTAACCCTGGATTTTCTGCACCACGAGGCTCGTCCACTTCTCACCAGGATAAACCTCCCCGGCAACTTATGCTGAATGTCTAACCTGCTCCCGAGGTTATGTTCTGGATAAGATTCCACATGTGAACGCACACGTAGATCTGGATTGAACGAAAGGAGTCGATAACCTGCTTTCGTAGTCCAAAATGTCTGGATCAGTTAACCCAGGAAACGGAGGGAGATCCTGGATATGTTGATCACAGTTGGTAGTACGGGCCTCTGGAATTCCTTTAAAAGGATCCAGACTTTAATTTAGACATGGAATTCTTTGAACTGGATTTTCCCAGATGTGAACAAGAATCTTTCAAACAAACAATTAAATTCCTTTATCTTTTTTTTTTTATTTCACTTGCAGTTTTGTAAATAACACTATTAAAAGTAAAAGTGGGCTATTAAACATAAAATTAAACATGATGTTAACTAAAATGATTAATGGTTCAAACTTACTCATAAGTAAGAACTTGATATTTGAGGTCAAATGATCTCGAATTCTTTACAACAAATGAACTAAACCTTAGTTCAAATAAAGTGTTTTTATAAATGGTTGAAGAGAATGTTAAAAGACCC
Organism: Lipophrys pholis; assembly: GCF_963383615.2. NCBI lineage: Eukaryota > Metazoa > Chordata > Actinopteri > Blenniiformes > Blenniidae > Lipophrys > Lipophrys pholis. The sequence goes on from NC_137648.1 coordinate 3,471,316, forward strand.
TGTTTTAAGTGAAAATAATTGTTTTTGCATTTTTGTTTCAGAAAAGTTTCGCGTTTACACGGTTTGATTCCACAGAAACGGCAAACTCGCCGAGAGCGGTGTCGTTTTCATGTCGGGCCACCAGTGGGTGCTGTTGGTGGTTTTTTTGTATTGAACCGACACACACGCACACGCACAGCCAAGTTCAGGAACGTTGTGTTTTACCCCATTTCCGTGGAGACGGAGTCAAAGCGTTTTGGAAAAGGTCCACCTTGGGAGCCATGTTCAAAAAGTTGCCTTTCCTCATTTCCATGGAGATGGAGTTAAAACGGACGGCCAGACTGCAACGGAAGTTTCCCGTTTTCACTTTACAGTGTTGTATACGTGGGTCCTTAGATTCTTGTGGTTTGTATAAATATTCGCTGAAGATTACTATTAACAGCAGTGTCGGGCCAATAGGCAGAATATTTACCATTCCAAACCTTTGTCTGTTTCTTTGCGTGTGTTGAGCTCATATTGCTGGTGCTGTAAATCGGTTGCGTGTCTATTGAACGAAGCCTGTGCGTTTCGTCCGCTGCAACACAGATAGATTTTATCCAGCAAGTCGTTCATTTTCTGTCTCGGTGTTTGATTAATGAACTTCTCTCTGGCTCCAATCCATAAATGTCAACTGCGGACTTCTATTGTTTGTGGGAAAAAAAGAAAGAAAGAAAAAAAGAAGAAGTATAAAGCAACTCTTTCTTTTCTTATTGTGGTTTAAATCCGGAGCAAATCGCTCATTACCTAATTATGTCAGGAGCAGCTGGATCTGAAAGTGGCTTTGGAAGAAAACAGTGTGGGAGGTGCATGAAGAAAGCCGCTTTCTACCTCGCCCTTGTGTGTATGTGTGTGTGTGTGTGTGTGTGTGGAGAGATGATGGGAATGTTCATGTACATGATTTCCACATCCGTCCTTCACCTTTTGCTTCAATCGTCCTTATGTGAGGTACTCATCGTCCACTTTTGTTATTGGACTTCATATTGTACATTTGCAGCAAGCAAGAGTGTGTGTGTGTGTTGGTAAAGATACTTTTTTTTTGGGGGGGGGGGGGGGTTGTTTTTTTGTTTTTTTTGGTGTTGTTTTTATCATGAAAGGAATAGAGGGGAGAGGCTGAAACAAGTTGTCTTTGTTGTCAGGGAACTTTGATCCTCCACCAGGGGTCACTGTTGTGCAGGAAGATTGATCTCAACTAACCCCCCTCCGGAGAAGATCAATGAGTCCAAGTCTCTGTGGTACCCCCCCCACCCCCTCCGACACACACACACACACACACACACACACACACACACACACACACACACACACACACACACACACACACACACACACACACACACACACACACACACCCTTTCTATGCATCTCTGAGTATCTTGTGTTCATATCTGTGTCTTGAATTCATGTGTGTGTGAGAAAGGCAGAGAGTGAGAGAAAGATCCAGGAAATGTGTGTGCGCACATGTCTGGTGGGCATGCATGTGAATGCTTGCGCTTTTCAGGTTTGTGTGTTCCTACGTGTGTGTGTGTGTGTGTGTGTGTGTGTGTGTGTGTTTGTCTTGTTAATGTACATGTAAGAAAAGCAGAGGATGGTGAAGAGAAAAATAAAGAGTGTACCTTTGTACACCTGTGCGTGTGTTTGCACACGCACTTGTATGTCTATGTATGTGGGCACGTGCAGGTGTGTGCGTTTGTACATGCATATGTGTGTGTGTGTGTTTGTCTTGCACTTAATGTCCATGTAAGAAAGCCAGAGAGCAGGAGGAAGATAAATGAGTGTGTACATGTGTTTCTGTGTGTGTGTGTGTGTGTGTGTGTGTGTGTGTGTGTGTGTGTGTGTGTGTGTGTGTGTGTGTGTGTGTGTGTGTGTGTGTGTGTGTGTGTGTGTGTGTGTGTGCGTGCGTGTGTGTGCGTGCGTTTGAGGGTGGGTGGGTGTGTGCAGACATGAGTCTATGTAAGTGTCTTTGTGCATATGCGTTTTATATATGTTTGTGTGTATTTGTGCATTTGTAAATGTGTGTGCGTGTGTGTGTGTGTCTGTGCATGTGGTGTGTGTGTGTGTGTGTGTTTGTGTGTGCATTTTGTGTGTGTTTGTTCATGTGTGTGTGTTTGTGGATGTCTTTGTCTATTTGTGTGTGTTTTTGTGTTTGTGTGTGTGTGTGTGTGTGTGTGTGTGTGTGTGTGTGTGTGTGTGTGTGTCCACAGACAGCTGTTGTTCTGCCATGCAGTCATTACTCAGCGTGCAGAGTGTGTGTGGCACTAAGGAGACACAGGAGAAGCAAAACTACATAAATATGGAAGTGGTCTCTGTGCTGTGAGGTTGTGAAGACGCCAGCACGGACCTGGGCTGCAGGTCTGGGGTGTGAAGTGACTTTCCAGGTCCACACCGAGACGCCGCAGACGAGTCTGGAGGGCCACAAGAGTCAGAAAGTGGAGAACTGTGGACTGAAAGTTATCGATCTGTTTTGTTGCGTCATATTGGATGTTACACTCTGCACAAGTTTACAGCTAAATTAAAAATAGGTTCAATTTGGAGACTTTAGGGTATAAAAACATCACCCTTTTTTAATTCACTTGAATTTCTCACTTATTTTGTGTGTGTGGATTTTTTTTAAACATTTTTATCTTCTTTTTTGTATCTTCCTCATCACTATCAGCGAGCTGAGGAAAACATTTGTACAAAGCGGATGACACTGCTGAAGATAGGCACAGTTAGCTTTCGTTGTGTTTACCTTCTGCCAAAACAGGAAAAAAAAATCTTTTTTAAATTAGGGTTAAATTAACTTTTAATGAAAACAGACATTAAGCTTGTTTGTCTCTGTTATACATGTTTTCATTGCTGTGTATTTAGTTGTGAGATTTGGCAGGCTAACAGAGAATGGAACAAGGGATTTAAATTTCATCCAGGCTCAATAATTTTCATAAATTTCTTTGAGTACCTTCTGGTTTGGTTAATCCTTTTTTTTTTTTTTTTTTTTTTTTAAATGGCGTTATACCACTTGTTTTCCAGAAATGTGCTACCAGAAATGAAGAAAACTAAAGTTAGCACCAACTACTGATCCTGTCTATGTGCTTTAATGTAAAATACAAGCAGTTCCACACACAGTATTTCAGTTAAGTGCTAATTAGTCATCCATCTTCTATACAGTGTCGCCCAATTAGGGTTGCTAAGGGCTGGGGCTGATTTCAACTGACTGCGTCCGTCACTGGGCTAACATAGAGACAATCAACCACACACACACACGTACACACAGAAAAAAAATATTTAATTCCACCAATCAACCTCAAACTCAAATCATTGCACAAACATGAAAAAAAATACCACCTCGACACAGAACATTCCTATAACCTTGAATCTAAGCAGACAGGAAAGTGCTAACCATTACACCATGTCAATTAACACTAACAAATATATAACTTTATAGATGGACTTAAATTTAAATTAGCTTTTTTGGGGCAAATGTCACAAATCAGCAAGCTAGAGATGAAAAACCTTTTGTTTTTTGCATTGCTTTTGCTCGCTCGGTTAGTTGCCATCATTCAAACTGGTGGACATTTGGCAAAATATATATACTTTTTTGTCCCTTTTATCATGAATAAGAATGACATCTTTCACATAAATATCAACCAGAGAGCATAAATTTAACATATTGTTTTGCGTTCTCGCGCTAACAGATGCTCAGGCCCCGTTCACACAATGTTCTGAGTGAAAATACATTGTTGTCGCGTTTTTGTTTTCGAAAACTTTCCCGTTTAAACGGCAACATTTTGAACATGATGTCTGTTCACAGACAAACGGCAGAAACGCTGTAATTGATGTAGTTAGCATGCCAGGCCACTAGTTGGTGGTGTTGTTTGTTTTAGTAATCAAACCACACAAATGCGCAGAGAACAATACACAATAAACATCAACAATGGGAGTCCAGGGACATTCGTATGGACAGCAAACAAAGTTATTTGTCTTCTTCTTCTGGGTTTAACGTGAGTTTGCAAGTTTGCATCCATAAAATTGCATTATCGCCATCTGCTGGTTCTATCTGTCTTCATTGTTTCCCACCACTCCCGTCGTCCCTCATGACTGTTTCCCTCTCTCTCTTATAAGCAGCTTTTTCGTCCCTGATGACTGTTTTTCTTCTTCTTCACTTTGGTTTAACGGCAGTTGGCATCCATGAAGTTTCACTACCGCCATCTGGTGGCTCCAGCCAGTCCATACCATTCCCACAGCTTGCTTTGCCACTCTCTCCTATCTGCAGCTTTGGGCCACTTCACACACTGTGCCCTTTTTCAAACAACGAAGCTGAATTGCGATTGCGGGTGATGGTCAACGATAAAACTACCAAGTTCCTTGAGAGTGTGGACTGGGAGTCATGACACTCTGGAGGCCGCCATTGTTGTTATTGTCCATCTGCTCTTGCACGTGCAGAACCATTTAATGTGGTGCAAATGTGCAGTAGCAGCGTTTCAGAAAAGTTGGGTTTTACTCCGTTTCTATGGACACGGAGTCGGAGCGTTTTTGAAAAAAGTCTCACCTTGGTGGTCATTTTCAAAAAGTTCCGTTTTCCGTGGCGCTGAGCACCGTCGTCGTGTAAGCCGATGCCCAAAACGCAACAAAAGTCTTCCATTTTCACTTGAAAACATTGTCCTGTAAAACGGGGCCAAAGCGAAAGAATTATTTTTCGTGTATGTAAATAAACACTGAGGTCCACGAGTGCCTCGCGGACAGAATCAACGTGACGTTTCTCCTCAGAGAAAATAACATTTTCTCGCAGGCGGGCTCAGACAGTCTCCACTTCCTGTCGGCAGCTATAGCAAAACTAACAGAGCTAAGTCTTAATAATACATATGTGTGTGGTTTTTCTTAAGCGGGTAAACCATCTGTTCCCGGCCGCCCGAAGCCTCCCTCTCCTAATTGTCCCGTCTGTGGCGTTTGATATGCATAATTAGACTTTTAATAATCTTGGCTGTGCAGGTGATGTTTGTCATGAGTTCACAGGGAAGTGCGGGGCTTTATTAGCTTTATTAGCCTTTAGCTTTTCGGTTGTCAAATTTGTAGTGGATTTTCACGCATTTATTTGGATCAAATGTCTGAGAGGACAGTGAAAGAGGCACATTGAATATGTGGAACAGCGGAAGCACTTGCCTTATAGAGTCTGTATTGAAACGAAGTGACAAGATGTTATTTTGAATATATTTTCTCACTGGATGAATGTGGAATTGATACACCCGCACTGAGATGTGACACTTATCTCCAGCCTTGGCTTCTGTTTAGAGACCCACGACACTTTAGATGCGTCGCCATAATGGTGAAAAGGAAATAACGTGGAAAACCACAAAGAGAACGTATGCAAAGTTCACGCTGGTCTTTGTAGGAGATTTATTCATTTTTTTAAATGAGAGGTTTCTAAAGAAGAAGAAAAAAAGGTATAAGCGTCATTAAACGCTGAAGTGTGTTTTTTTTTTTTTTTTTTTTTTTCTTCCTTGGAGAGGAGGGTGACCTATTTGTGAAAGACAACACTTGAAGCACAATGTGTGAACGCGATGCTTTACACACACACACACACACGCGCGCTACTTTAACTATACAGCCAGGACTTCAGGTGACGTTATAATCAAGTTTACTATCTCAACTTTTCAAGAAGCACTTTGGTGACTAGATTCAACTGACGGTTATGTTAAAATCTAAATTTGGCCAGTAACAGTCCATGTTTCCCAGTGTGAGGCGGGATTTTACTATAAGTAATATGTTTTTCAGTGTTTAATTGGATAATTGTTTTATGGTTTTACAACAACAAGTTTAATACAGTGTAATGAAAATAATTTACTTGGCAGATATTTCCCCAGTTTGGTGTTGAAGTTGGTTTTCCATTGGAAGTCATGGCTCCTTCTGACCTTAAACTTCAGCTTGCCACGAGTGTGACGCCGACTTCATCAAAACACTGGACATATAATACATTATTCCATATACACAGTCTGATACAGTTTTGTCATCAACATATTTACATTAGAAGGTTTTATAGTGAAATAGGACAGTTATAAACTCAGCAATATTGATTTCTATTATAAATTGTTTCCAAAAGACACAAGAAAAAAGGCGTGCTGGGAAAAACAAAAAACATCAAATAAATCTGGTTCCATTGACAAATCAACTTGATTGGAGCTGTGTGCGCATTATGAAGAGAGCTAAGATGTGACAGAAACCTCACTAAAGCACAAAGCTGAGTGACTACACTACTTTTATTTTATTTTTATTTTTTTACAAAGTAACTACTTTAGATTGTTTTATTGGTGCCGCACTGGGAATATTTGAAGTATTACGCAGTGATGAACAGAGACAGTCCCAAAAATAGTAAAGAAACATAAGAGAAAGTACTAAATATAGGAAAGTACACAGACAATATATTGATGAATTACAGTGCTGTGTATACCGATGTCAGTGTAAGTAACTGTTGGCCTTTGTAATGACATTTATGTGTCTGTAAAGCAGTTTGTGTGTGATGTGCTTGGTGTGAATGCCTCCGAGGCGAACTGCGAAACATCTTTGTCTTTTCCTTGAGTTTCGTTGCACATCTGAGTTGTTTTTTTTGCTCCGTTGGTATAATTAGCCCTGGGTGTCAACTGGCAGGGTCACTGCGTGCTTTCTGCTTCCTGTTAGCCATCCAGCCTTCATGTCACAAAGCAGCTCTGTCGTAGTCCTCGGTGATATCAAGCGTAACATCACAGGACTCGGATGGGACCGAGTCTCACAAAAGCGAGCCTGCAAGTCCAGCCTGAGGGCGAAGGGAAATCAAAGCTACACAGGTTTGTCTGTTGCTGAAAGGAGTGTTATAAAATCTTAAAGTGCAGGTGATAACAGCAGGAGCATTTTCAGGCCACACATATATATTTGTGTGTGTGTGTGTGTGTGTGTGTGTGTGTGTGTGTGTGTGTGTGTGTGTGTGTGTGTGTGTGTGTGTGTGCGTAAATATGTAAATAAAAAGTGCAAAATAATAATCATCATGATAACTTCAAATTCATATTCTGCTGCTATGTCATGCACATAGAAATGAGTCGGGTCAACATCTATTGATGTGGATCATATTAGTAGCAAATAAAAGCGTCCTTGTGTCCTTCAGTGGAATTGGGAATAAAACAGATTAAAATAAAGGAGGTAGGAAGAGTCTAGAAATGCAACATTCCAAGAGTTATGTCGGACACGGCCGAGTTACACACGTCCGACATCATTTAAGATGATTCCAGCACAGCGAGGCATTAAAGAAATGCTGTTTGATCGCCGTGGCTTCGTAGGCTTTTTATTTATTTTTTTGATACGCTCTCTGTGAGTTTTATCAGGCGAGAGGCTGCAGCACAATGCAAGTGTTGTGGCATGGCTGCTGATGCCCCCCGAATGCCCACAGTGGCAGCGGAGGTTTAAAGAGCACACTCAAAGGGCTCCTCTGATCAAAGGAGCGTTTCATCTGAGAATTCTGCTGCGGCGCGTCCAACGCTGGAGACGTGTTATGACAGAGATCTGATGCTAAGACACTGACAGCACCGTCTCTGATGACCCCGCCGAAACAACGCCAGCGTGGATAAACAGGAAAATAAAGAGAGGTAGAAGATACAACACAGATTAACACCGGGAGGTTTGTCATTTCACGGATTTTAAATGCAAATTAGAAAACTTGATGATCTTTAATTAATTGGTGCATAAACTCATGAAACATTACCAGAAAGAGCTTGGAAAGAGAATAATTAGGGGCAGTGGTGGCCTCGAGGCTAGAGAAGCAGACTTGGGATTGGAAGTTCACAGGTTCGATACTCACAGCTGACACGGTCAGGACTGTGGCGTCCCTGAGCAAGACCGTTGACCCCCATCAGCTGCCCAAAAGCACCTCAATGTGACTGCACACTGCAATTAATGTGTAAAAAGGAATTTGCTGAACGGTGGGGAAGCATTCGCACCACTATCACGACATGATATCAGGTTAACAAGTGTGATGCAATGTCGAGTACAAGCACTTACGCAGATGATGTTCGTGATGGTGTGTTTCTTCCGTTTCTACAGAATTAGAAGAAAACAGCTTTCTCTCGTGACGCACCGTCAACCTGGAGTCAACGCCAATAAGACCTGAACTTGCTACGAGACCTGAAGCCACAGATTGACTTGTAACGCGACAGGAATCTCTTTGGGTGGTTCGGGGCAGTGGGTGTACCAAGAGATAGACCCTCGCTGGTAAAGACAGATCATGGAAACTAGAGTTTTCTCTATTGTGAGGTGGCAGTGTTAACCAGTGGCTTCACCATGCCAACCTTTAGTTACTTAACATCTTTCTCTCATGAGCTTGGTGTAAATTTACGTTTTCCTTCAAATCCAAGCTACATCATCCGACTTGGTACGACTTCCCCAAAAGCAATAAGCTGGGAATCCTCCACCCGACACTTAAAGCTCACACTCCCTACGTGCGAAAGGCTTTGTTGTTTCAACTAATTGCATCATTGACTAGACTTGATTACATGTGGCCCTCACTAATATTTTCCCAAGCTGAGGCTGGCCATCCATCACTGACCTCGGACTGAGGAGGTCCCGTAGTTAACCTCATCGGCTCTAATTGTTCCCAGGTGCAATCAGGCGCTGTGAGATTCTCCGAGGGCAGCGGGGAACACGTCGTCCAGGTCACGATGAGTCAACTTCACTTCCTGCCTCAGCGTGTTATCAAAAGGGGGGGGGGGTTCAAACCGCCCCTGGGAAACAAAGGAGTCCGTCGCAGAGTTTGGAACAAGGTTAAAACTTCTGGTTGAGCAGCATTTGTTCTCATCAGCTCTGTAAACACCTTCAGACCGGAGGGGACACGCTCCCCTCATTCATCACCTGACACACCAACACAAGATTTAACTGTTTTAAATGGTTTAACTCTGATTAATAGTCTAACGACCACATTTGGTTCAGTCCAAGCACATTTTGTTTTCTTCACAGAGGATTCACTTCAGGGACAAAATACTACTTGTTTGGAGGAATAATTGATTTTAAATACTTCATAAAAAAAAGTTTTTAGAGAAAAAGTAGGTGATACGATGTATTCATTTATAATGTTTTTGTTTATTTGTAGCGAATTTGTAAATTTTTACAATCGAGTTAATTAAATTATTTTTAAAATAATTTTTAAGTTATAGAAATTAAGTGATCTATGTATTTGTTGAAAATAATATTTAATTCAATATTTATTATTAATGCTTCAGAAAACGTATTTAATGACTGAGGATTAAAAAGAAATAATTTGAGAATATTTGGCATTTTCGATTTTTGGCATTTCAATTTTTTGTTTCCGTTTCTTATTCCAAGATCTTTCTATCGCTCAAATTTGTTAAACAATCTTTTATGTATATATTTTTTATTCTATTTTATTTTATTATTTCTTTTGATTTTAATCAAGTTCACATCAGATACTGTATATATTTATTCAACAAAGGCTTTCTCAATATATTAAAAATGCTTAGTCAACAATTTATTTAAACAGGGCAGCAATTTCTCATTTTGAGATTAATTATTTTCTTTATAATATTGTAATTATGTTATCTTTGTTTTCTGTTTTATTATATTTGATAAAAAATGTTCTTTTATAATGGCAATACATTTACATGAATTGAACAATTTATATTAATCCTTGAAATTGTATATCAAAAACAGTATATTATTTAGTAATGATCACAATAACAACAATAATAAATCAAACAGATTTTCTTGTTTCTTGATGAGTTTACCATGGTTTATAAAGACTAATGGTTTTGAATTGCTGTGAGTAAAAGTCCCTCAAAATAAATTTTTTTCTTTCAAAAAAGTAATATGATGTAGTTTTTAGATGCGATTTTACTTTATTTACGGCTCATGTGTCAGTGCAGCTATTTTAGCTTGCGGCTGATTTGCTTTGTTTGTTTCTCCAGGTTTTTTTTTTTTTTTTTTTTCCCGTCACTCTTTACGACCGAGCATTTCAATTCCCACACCTTTCAATCGCTCTCCTCTTACCAGTCAGTGGCTGTAGCTCTCTCTCTCTCGCTCTCTCTCCCACACACACACACACATGGTTCTGGATGTGTAACGTTGTAATGTATAATGGATCAACTTTTTCAAGCTTTCATGAATGCCTTTCTGGTTCTGGCAGCTCTCTGACAAACTTCATAAATCAATAAGCAGCTTAATAAATCAACAGCCGAGCTCCACCTGCATAAAAGATACTCAAACGAAACTCTGTGTGTGTGTGCGTGCGTGCGTGCGTGTGTGTGCGTGTGTTCTCCGAGTTAACTGCCCATGAAACAGCATAGTTAATCCAAACTGCTTTCCGAAGGTTTTAGTTATCTTTCACTAGAGTTACAAGCAGTGGTGTGCAGTCAGCTACCACTGCTAGCCCTGTCAAAAATCATTTTTCTTTTTTTTCTTTTAATATTTAAAAAGTGATTTTGAAATCTGTGTCTGGTATCAATTAGGCTACTTGTTCAGTATGTGACTTTATCCAGACAACGACTGGTTATATTTTGTGAAGCTCAAATCTCCTATGTCCTCTAAACGCATCACAGCAGTAACTGCATTGCTAACCTCTGATCGAAGCTGGACGCTGCTGTTGGGTTAAAATGTTGAGTGACAGGATCATCAGCCAATCAAATGTTGATGTGTTATTGACAGAACGTCCCAGGGCAAGTGGAGTTTCTAGTGCTGGTCTGGGTGACGTCATTGAAATGAGCTTCACTGATTGGCCCATGGGCAGGTGTGTGATGACGCACCATTATTATCTGCCTTTCTAAAGGTGATGGCGGCTAATTTAACTGCAAGATCGGGTGATACGATAGCGGGATAGAAGGCTTTGTGCAGCATTTTCCAGCGGGATGGATTTCATCTACAAGTGATGGGCGGGTGCTACTTTTTTTAGTTTTTTTTTTTACTTTATCTGTATTAGATTGGCGCTGCTGTTGGCATTTGGTGCTGTTTTTGATTGTGAAGTGGTGTTTCCCATGCAATCGTGGCGGGCCGCGATGATTAAATTACGTCAGGCGATGCTACACAGTGGTGTCTTGACGTGCTGTGGTTGTTGATCACCTGTCATGTTGGTGTGGATTAAGTACTGATGCATAATATTGGCCTTACAATGGATTCGGATAGTGTATTTACTGTAGGACATAATGTGCGGCCGCTGCATTGGCTGTATCGGCATAGGCAACAATACTTTTTTTGTTATTGCCGGCCCTGACTGAAACACCACCGCACGCTCCTGGTTACAAGTGAACCCCGTTTACACATTAAGTAAAAAATGCATCTCTTTTGTGTTGTCGTTACTGAAAGGTTTTTGTGTTTACATTGCAACATTTTGAAAACGATGTCTATTTACACAGAAACAGCAGAAATGCTGAAAATGATGTAATTAGCATGCCAGGCCACAGGTTGGTGCTGCTGTTTCTTTTATGTAATGAAACCCCACACATGCATGCAGAGAGCAATACACGTGTATCGTAAAAGGACATTTTTATGGACTGACGACAAAGTCGGATTAGTATTACAGTCCCGCTCAACTAAAAAACTACCAAGTCCCAGGAGAATATGGACTGGGAGTCATGACACTCTGAAGGCCACCAATTGATAATTTACTTGTGTACAGTACGTGTTGAAAGACTATTTACTAGGGTAAGTTATATTTTCCCCATATAAACGGAGAAGTCGGAAGGTTTTAAAACAGTTGCTTTCCCCCTCCCCCCTTTACACAGAGACAGAGCATTTTTTTCTTTTCATTTTCTTTTTTTTTTTACATTTTTTGTTTTCACTTGAAAACGTCATTTAAAAAGGGGCCTTAGTTATTAGTAATGTTCTGTATGAGCTTTAAGATTCACTATTTTGGTAACATTAGCATGCATAGTCTCATTTAGCTAATTATTAGGAACTACTTTATGGAGCCATTGTTGTAAAGTTACTTAATTACCAATTATATTAGCATTAACTCGTTATCAACTGATTATAAAATGATATTGAGCTCAATGTTTACTCCTAGCATTAGCCAAAGCTGTTGTCTTAATTGTTACTTCTGTTAAAATCCTCCAGTGCATCATTACTTTTGTACTAATTCCGTTCCTCCATTGAGCAGCATGAAAGATGTCCAATTCTAATTAACATTAGCGTTCGCGTAAGACCAAGACTTTAAGGGGCTGAGACTGCGTCAAGACCAAGATCTTGAAAATGTGACCGGTTGTAAGCACCACGACACTGTGTCTAAGAGTGTATAACCTGGTGAAAAGTCTCAGTGGGGAAAACACAACACCAACAGCAGTCCAAACATAACCTTCTCCTCACAGTCTATAAAGTCAGCCTTTTATTAGAGTGCATTAAGGCCAATCCGGCATGAAGGCGGCAGCACAGCGGGCAGCATTATGGTTTCCCGTTTACAGAGAGAAATACACCTTTTGGTGACTTTTACACCCGGTTGAAGGCAACTGGGCTGTGCCGCGGTTTCAAATAGTCCTGAGTATGATTACATGCATCTTAAGTGCTGTTTTATTTTCGAACACGTTACTGCAGGAGTCCAATACAGAGTCGCAGGAATGAGCTGTTAAATTCAAAAATAACTTCCAGTTCCTCTCATCCTGATGGGTTTTCTGAATGGGCTTTTAAATTCCATGTCTGGATTGAAGTATGTGACTAACACAGTCTGAGCCAATTTTTGAGGTATTATTCGGCAGAATTGCGGGAAAAAAAATAATTTTTGTGGCACATGCTCTAGGAGGGTTTAGAACTCTGAACGATGCTCCACAATAGAGCAGAAGACAACATATTTTGATTCTCCAGCCTGTGGTCCCAAATTAATGATATCCTCACTAATGGGGGGGCTAAAGTATTTTCATCACAAATATTCAAGAAAATATCTCTGCTAATTTAAATACAAGAACTAATTCAAGTCTCTAAATTAAGCCTATTCAATCTAAATGGGTGAATTTGGTTTTTCTTATTTGGCAAATATTTTTAATCAGCAGTAGCTGCAAAAGCTCACGAGGAATAAAGAGGGACTTCACCTATAAACATTTCTCTCTGGACAAAGAATGTAACGTCTGTAAATAGTAACTGCATTACTAATTTTCTTACAGTAGTCAAATGCTAGCATGTTACTGCCAAACGCAGCGACTTTACAGAAAGCTGTGACTTCATACTGTTTTTATGTACGACACACGTTGCTTGTGGTTGCTAATAATTGGAAGCTAATCTGTTAATCATTCTGGTCATACTATCTTCACTTAAACATCCTAACTTGTGTGTCATGTTTCCGGAAGGGCAGACCCAAGATGCAGAACACACGGGACAGGTTTGAAAGGGGAAAAAAAATCAAATGTTTATTGAGAAAGCGGATCCTTCGGCTCCCAGGCAACCACTGCTGAGAAGCCTCTCCACGGCGCAGGATGGGAGAAGATGGCGAGGACCGGGAGTCCGCAGGGGGGAACAGAAAATGCTGCGAAAGCAGGGGGGTTGGAGAGAGCCGAAAATGAACCAAAATCCAAGGATACAAAACCCGGTCTTGATGAGTCTTGGCTCAATGTTTCAACTCGCAAGCTCCAAGATCAACACTAGAAAAACTACTCTGAAGAGAGCTAGGCCAAACAATTACCGCAAGCAGTAGTACGGACTGGCAACGACCCTCTGGCAGCTCCAGGCTTTTAAGGGCGGAGCCGCTGATGAGCCACAGGTGAAACGAGTTATCCTCCCCCACGGCTGCGCCTGCTCTGCTGTCACAATGCGAGGGGGAGGAAGGAACACTACACACAGAACAGAAAGACAACACTCACCAAAACAAACAGAACACAAAACATAAAACATAAAACTGCCAGGACCGGAACCACCGAATCCTGACATTGTGTTGAAGTAGTTAGAGTGCTGATACAGACTTTAAACGTTTGTCAGCCTAGCTTTAGCATTTTACATCTCACAGTTGTAACAAGCCTTAAAATCCTTCAGGTTGTTATTTGGATTATTTTGCTAAATTAAATGGGTAAATATTAAATATTGTTTTCTGCAATTAGTCCAGCAAACAAGTCCCGTTAGCTTAGAGAACTAGCATGATGCGTAAAAAAAAAAAAGCTGAAGCTAAATTTTCATCACTTTTTATGCCAACACTTCTTCTCCGCTACACAATTTATAGACACTGGTTCCTTCTCGACAGGGACGTCATGGCTGCCATTTTAAAAGACTGAACATATGAGCAGGAGTCATTTCGTCATGAATGTGTGAGTGAACCGCCTCACACGAGGCACCAGACGGTGTATCCGTCTCATTCCGGCGAAGAGTCGTTTTCCAAAATCAATTTCATTCTGCCAATAAACGCTCTTCAGCTCCTACGAGGTCTGTTTTATGCGGTGCCTTATCGCACTTTATGTTTTAGCTTAAATACGGCCGAGTTACAGCAAAGTGCCAACGGGAACGTCACACTGCTCCTGTACTTTTCGCAACAACTCCCAATTAATGCCAGAAATTTTGAGATTCTCCTCATTACCTTCAAAGTAGAGTCCTGCTGAAATCAGGAAGCCCAGACCCCCCCCCCCCCCCCCCCCCACACACACACACACAAAAAAATTAAAAAAACATAAAATAAAAATGTAGAAGAAGAAGAAGCTTCTCTGAACTGCACAGAAGTTTTGAGGTTTGCATCAATGAAATGAAATATAAATCAAGGTGAATTGGTTCCTGTGCAATTACAAACGCAAGCATGCTAATGCTGGATGACTGACATCTACAAGCATGCATCGCCTCTGTATTATTTATCAAAGTAGACTATTACTACATAATGGATTAATAAAACCAAGCCTACATTTACACTCAAAGCATACCAGCCCAGGTAAATAATGACCAATTAAAAACTAATTTTCCTAACATTTTATTGATTTATCTACTGGAATGTCTTGAGACTTGTTCCTGATAAATTTGGCTCTATTAGCATAAAATGCATGTGAAATGTCTAATGAAGAATACAAGGTTGAAAAAATTACTTAGTATTTACTATTTTTGATGCATAAAAATCAACCGATTACTGATAAATATGATGAAGAACCATTGTCAAATTATTGAGCTGAGAGACATAATCATTAGCGGGAGGAAGATGCTCTACAATCTGGACGATGGCTGAAGTTACGTCACTTCCATCAATAAATGTATTAGCATTCAGTTTGTTTACATTCATGTTCAAATGAAATGTTTATCTCATTTGTGACTCTAAACATAATGTGAAGGCTGAGTAATTTTACGTTTATAAATTTAAAATAGTAATTGTTCAAAACTTTACGTACATCTCTTTGTGCTATTTACAGTCCAACTTGAGGTTGATTTGACCATCACTGCATGGCTTTTATTTACCGTATTTGCTGGACTACGAGTCATAATATTTTTTTGTTATTTGCCTGGCCATGCGACTCATATATGAAAACATCTTGGTTGCTACCATCTGGGACCACTAGATGTCACTGTATGACAACAGAATTTAAACTACAACACAACATCTTCTGTTTTATTTTTTCATGATGCCTTTTTAGATAGATGCAGCTAATACTCAGATGTGCATATAGTCCAAAAGATATGTACACCTTATACATATGTCTTATAACCTGTGAAAAAAAAGTCACAATATCTGTGTTTGGATGATTTCTTTATTTGATCTCTCTAGTACATTTTCTGCAATTGGAAAGCCTGTCTAAATACTGTTTAAATGATGGCACGTTTGTAAGGAACAAGCATTTGTTGCATGACCAGCAGAGCTTAATGTGAGGGTTGGTGCATGGAAAGAAAAAAAGAAGCCATATCTTGACTTTGGTATTTAATGCATACATACATACATACTGTAAATTAGAGGTTCTCCTGTCTTTGCCTCTTAATTGTAACATGAACACATACAAACAGCATGTTAAGCTGATTTGACATTTAAATCATTCATGCATCATACTGTCATATCTGAACCCATTAGACCCCTCCATTCCCTCCGGATTTCCAAGTCTGCATCTCCAAAAATGTGTCGTAAAAAATTGAACGCGACCACTGATTCAATCGGTGACATGGAGACGTGGAGGGATTGGTATTTTAGGAGCCGAAAGCTGTTTGACCTGCCCGCTGAATGATTAATATTCAAGGGTAAACAGAATGAACTTGTCTGTGATGACAGTTTGCAGCCTCGGGGATGGTCAGACATGGATAAAACACCCCTAATCCTCATCCCTTTAGATTAGGGAAACAATGCCTGCAACAGGAAAAGGGCGCAAAACCTGACGACTGCTGACCTGACAGGGAGTGCGTGAAAATTGCTTTTTTTGTGGATTATTGCTTTTAAAATATGCATTCGCACATGTTATTGACCCGGTGAGCTTTAATTTTCTTCCTGGGCTCCGTCTGAAAAAGGGGGGGGGGGGGGGGGGGGGGGGGTAATTTAAATGTGTGATATGTGCATTCAGTTTACATTTGCATCAAGGCTCGCTTCCAGTAAAATAGAGGTGTGGGAGTCCAGTTTGTTGCTCAAGGGCACTGTTAAAAAAAAGAAAAAAGACCAGGCTGTTTCACAAAAAGCCATTAAGCTGCTTGAAATATTGGTTTTTGGAGCACTTATAAGAAAAAGAAGAAAAAAAAATCCAAACACAGATATTGTGACTTTTTTTTTTTTTTTATTCTTTTTTTTTTTTTTGAGATATAGCTCTTAATATAAGACAAACATTATAGAAGAATAAATACGAGTTACTCGTAATACTCTCATCTGAAAAGCTGAGTTAACCCACTTTATAACTTGCATTGAAGTCCTTGATATTAATCTTGGCATTACTCCCATCATGCAGCTGTACCTTTTTTTCCCACATCCAAGACCACAAAAAGCACACAAAGTCGGCATTATTGTGAGCAAGCAGAGATAAGTGTGCACTTTTAGGAAAGCAGTGTTCTCCTTAACACATTTCCATTCTATACTTTGATGGGGTTTTTTTGTTTGTTTTCTTTGCTTTTGTCCCCTACTTTTGTCTGTGTTTTGGTGCTTTTTATGAGCAAATGCATAGCAGTGGAAAGGTAAACAGCTTCACAGAGAGTAAGGGCACATAAAAGAACATTGGCACCCAGGAGCGTAGTTCATTGTAATGCTAAATAGGACGCAGGAGTGATTCCGCCTGTGTTTATCTGCCAGGCAAAAGTTATCACACCCGGTTACTTCAGCTCAGAGCCATTCATGCCGCGCATTTTCGAGTGCCACTGATCTAGCCCTGCGCCGAAAGGTTACACCGATCAGCAGAAACCTGCTTGTAAATGCAAATGGCTGAATAAGAAGTCAGAAAACGAGAGTGTAGTGGATAGATAAGCCCCTCTGCTTGTCAGATTCCGCGTGGCAGACTGAAATTCTCGCAGGAGTTTGTATTGTGGGCCTTTTGTGTGTGTGAGACGCCGGGCGCTGAGGAGACGCTCGTGTAAGATGCAGAAACCTCCTGCGACAATGAGCGATTCGACGCACTCGTTCCAGCAGATTTTACCTACAGCCGGGAGAACAACGGGTCTGTTCGGTCAAGGGCAGAGAACGTTTTCTGACGCCTTGCAATAAAATGAAAAACCACAGAGGTCGGGGCGACCAAGGACGCCTGTATTGCTTTCAATTTCTCAAAGACAGAAATCATCTGATCCACCGTGAACATGCAGCCAAGTCAAAAAGAAACATTTTCCCAGAGACGCTGTTAGTTTTAAAAGCAAAGAACTCAATTTATAGAAAGAAACTACCGTATTTTCCATAATATAAGTGCACCTCACTTCACATTACTTTGAGTTTAAATGGTGTTCCGCTGTGTATTTCGCTGTGTATCTTTTCTCTTTCTTTTTTGACAACCTTTTTCTTACGCTGTCAGTAAAATAAAATAGTAATAGCATTTTTCTCTGGAACTGTAGCAACATTCTGTTGTCATACAGTGACATCTAGTGGTCCCAGATTTTATGTAGCTGTATATTTTCAAACATAAGACACTTTTTAATATAGGATGTCAGACAACAAAATGGCAACTTATAGTCCAGAAATTACGGTATTTACAAGTAAGAATGTTGGACACAGTCAAGAAAGGATCTTTATGGTAGTCAGCTTGTTTGATTTTGTCTGTCTCATTTGGACAAAGTAGACTGTACTTTGCTTGTGACAAATGTATTCTTGTAATTCTATTGAGAAAGCAAAGTAAGTAGCTGGCTGTTCAAGTTCTGGTTGTCAATGTAGTATTTCGTCTTCTCCTCTAAAACAGTTCAACTCCCAGTCGATAAATGAGAAATAGCAGGTACTTGTGTGACCAGCCAAATAACCTAAAAAAAATAAGAGTGATGAGTAGACCACAATTTATGGTATTCATTTCATAGCTTGTTTTTCTTGTAGTATCCATTGTTTTAAACTTCTCAAACTTAAATCATGTGTCACTGCAGAGGCAGGTTGTCATGTAAACAGGGCCCCAATGGGCTTTGGTGAACAGCCAACTAAGTTTGTCATTACCTATTGTACATTTTTTCATTAATCTTGTATAGATGTATAGTGTTTTTTTTAATACAGTTTTGCAGTTTGCTTATCAGAAATAGGTATAGTGAATGGTATACTTACATTGATCATTTGTTAAGGTTGAATGATATGTACATTCCGCAATCATATGTGTAAAATGTATTCTACTTTTAATTACTATAATGCAAGTTATTATGTTTCTGGCTTTATTACATTCAAAATTGCCCAAATTATTAGGTTCTCAGATACTCCATAGCTAGAGATTAACAAGCAAACGCTAACGGACATCAATTGGTTGTTGAAGGTTCTTTCATTTGAATATCTCAAATTGTCAGGTAGGATTTCGGCAGAAAGAAAACATGCTTGATTTGTAAGATTATCATCGCAAGAAGTCACTTTAAGATTCTTCCTCCCAGACCGTGTGGATGCTCTGTGTGTTTCAGACAAAATCTCTTTGCAGTGCAAGAACAACAGCAACACCATCTAATAGTGGACCCATGTAACTAGTTTCTATCAGAATGTGAAGCTGTTAGCTCAAAAGAGGTCTTAGATATTGACAGAAATCTCAAAAAACGTTTCACCCGTCCACAGTCCTCCTCACAAAGCCGAGGGATATGCAGGATTACCAAGCACAGCAGAGATGTAATTGAAAATAGGACGATCATGTTTCCTCCGAGATCCATTTCAACAAAATCTGGACCAAATATCTTTAAAAAAAAAAATAAAAATCTTTTCTAATCGCCTGGTTTTGAGGTCAAGAGTTTACCCCCGTGCAATCGTGTGGAAATATGCATTAGTAAACAAGAGATTTTAGTTGTTCTCTTTTTTGCCTTTTTTTTTTTTTTTTTACTGTTATTATTATTAATATTATATTTTAATCCTGAATCAAATCAGTTCAGCCCAGTATAGATTTGGTGAGATAAGCCTTCCTGTTATATGCTGTCGAGAAAACAGGGAAATAGGAAAACCTCTCAATAATAGATGAGCCTATTCGGGACAGTGTCCAGTCCAGCCACGGGGGTTTGTGTCCTCGTATTTTCAACAACAAAATGTGGTGCATGCTCATCCTGCAGGACTGTCGCCGTCTGTTTTTCCCTCTTCATTATTGCTGCACGAGAGAGAGAAAAGTTTCAGTGTCTGCAAAGAAGGGGACGAAGAAAAATACCCCCCAAAAATTTGTTTCGTGAAGGTTGAAAGCAAAAACAAAAGGACTGCAAGGTGTTTGCAGGCCGGCTTCTTGGAGCTTGATTGAATGCTTAGGAGATAAGCGACATTAGATATCCCAGTGGGTAGAGGATGGGAGGTTAATCTCATTCTCCACGATGATGTATCCGAAGTGACTCCTTTTTTTGTTGCCGGTGGTATCGTTTCTGAGCACTCCTTGGGTTCCAAGGGCGAGGGGGAAGTGTCCATCGGAGCTGGTGCATTGATTGCCTCCAGATTTGATTAAACTCTCGGCTCTACTCCAAATGTAAGACAATAGCATCGGGATAATCTCACCTTCTCTCCTCGGGTCAGACGTAATGCGGTTCAACGATACAGCCGAGCGCCCCTTCGATGTTAGTGCCTCTCTAGTTAGCTTTTTTTTCCCTTTTTTAGCGTGTAGTCACAGTGAGAAATCTCACGTACCCGGTTTGATAATTAAGCTCTAATATTTGAAAAGGGATGATAGGGTAAACATGCTAACAGCCTCGCAGTCTCAGGAGGGTCATCTCCTCCCAAAGGGCAGCTCCCGTGACTCTTAAATAGGACGCCGGTCCGTCCACCCGCAGCCCGTGGCTAACGTCTTTATTAAGCCTCATTAGCGGCCTTCCTATACAAATTTATTCACTGCACATTACAAAACCAGGCTCTGGGGTGGGAAAACCACAGCCCGGTAAATCATTAATTGATGATCCTGCAATTCCAGTCGTGCCACGCTATTTCTCTGAGCTGTAGGGCTCCTACTAACAATCCCACATTTTTGTTTTGTTTTTTTTGTGCCTCAAACCTTCTCTTCACACCACGAGATCTTTTCATCCTAATAAGGGACTGCAGAAGGACGGCGTTTAAAAAAAAAATACAACATTTTAAATGACCTTGTCGCAGACAATCCCTCTTGAAAGCTGAACATATTTATTTTGGTGTAAAAAAAAGTCCAAAATTGCAGCTGAAGACCGGTGGAACGGCGTATATTATAGGACTGTTGTCTCGCAGGGTTAGACGGAGGGGGTATTAGGGGGATTGGATTGTCATGAACTGTGAATTGTAAGTAGGGTAGGGGGTCTGAAAGACACTGAAATAATACTGCTGCCTCCCAATAGGAGAGTAATTTCCCTGACAGGATGGGTTCTCCAAAAAGGCGTGGGCTTTCTATTTCGAGGGAAGAGATCTTATTCAGACACAGTTAAATCAGAGAGCCTGCTGTGGCGAGATGGTTCTTCCTCCGCTGTGTCTTTTTCTTTTATAGACGCCACAAATTTAGAGTTTTCCAGTCCATTCAGTCTGCTCAGCTCACTCCATTAATTTCTCTGATGCTCCACTGAATCCTCCCATAATGATGACAATTAACCTGGAATCACAGTGATATTGGGAGACTGGAATCGGCGCACATCAGCCAACTACGGATGCTAATTGACTTGATTGTTATTAATTTTGACATTACGTTCCAATTAAAGATAGCAAAACACTGATTTCATTTTCTTTTTCATTTTATGGTTGGAGATTAGGAGGGCATTGATCACACCTGAATGACTCGCTATGTGTGTCGCTAATTAAAGACTGAGATTGCAATTAAGATAATGAGTCTGTCTACGTTTTCTAATGGAACGCACAAACAAGTTTTAACCCCGTCAGTCAGGGACACAGGAATTTAACTACTCGCCGTACTGTTTGCGAGACCATTTATATGCCTGGAACTTTTTCTTGAAAGCAGGTGTCAAAAGCTGCCGACCTTGTTTGCTAGCTACAGTAGAATTAGGAGAGGATTCTTTTAAAACTCCTTCACAATGACAGTTGGCTAGCAGCTTTTCGAGAACAACTTGACACCAAAAGCCAGCAGGAAATACATCCACAAAGACAAGTTTCAGTAAAAACCGTTCAATGCTGTCATGAAACACGTACCTTATTTTCTAGACCATAAGACACTCTTTTTTTGAGTCGATCGGCGGATTATGGGGGACTTATAAATCAAAATATACTGGTACATACCATCTGAGACCATTAGGTGTCACTGTATAACAACAGAAAGCTGCTGCAGTACAACAACAAAATCTCCATTACTACTGTGTTTGACTGCCTGAAAGCTACCCAGCAGATTTTAAAGTAAAAATGTATTTTAGAAAATAGGAACAGAGTGGCAGAAAGAGTTCAGTGTGTGAGAAACTTGTGAAGGACTGGGGAAAAGCAGAGAGACTGACCAAAAAAGGTTATTTGTGGGCTAAAAGCACAATGGACGGACCTGAGGAACACATTCATGTGTTTTTCCTACTAGTACAGAAAATACGGTAGTGTTTATTTACTGTCAAGCCTGTCAAGCCTTTACATCTAAAAAACTCTATTGACTTGTTGAATTTATATAATTTAAGTCAATTAACTGAATATACCACCATTTAATGAGCTACTTCTGTTAAATTACTTGCCCCATCTCATTACTGCCCATATCTCCTATATGTGATGTGTGTTGAACTAAAAGGATCTGTCTTTGCTGCTTCTGTATACAAAAGTATTTGACACTCGAGAAGAACACTTGGAACACCTATGGAGACTTTTTAAGCTTTTCAAGAAAACCTTCCAAGTGTGATATTAGTTAAACATGCAATAACATTATTACTTGCTGCGATAATGATATTACTTAGAATTAGTGCGAGAACATGGAGTTTCCATGTTCTTTCTTTGCCAGAGAGGGTTTTTTCCTCCAACTTCCTTCAACCATATAAAGACATGTTGGGTTATAATTACTCCAGTGTTGGACTGGCTTTTTTTGGGGCTGAGATTATTGATGCAGGAAAGGTATGAACATGATAGGATGATTCCAAGGTCTGGTCCGAACCAAAAATGCTATAAAGAGACCGATCTGAAGAGGTGGTCGACAGCAAAGTGGCCTTTGACTTTATATACATTATATACATCCGAGGCAGCACAGTATGAGCTTAACACGCAATATGTGATATTATTATTGAGTACAGAAATAATTATTTGACCTTTGTCAGTAATCTTGTTGAGACACAAGTTGTCATTTTGAAGAGAGACCTGTTAAAACACAAAATACAAACTTGCATAAAATTACAAAAACGTTACATAAAGTAATTGAAGTACAAACATGTGCATCATGACATAATTTGTGATCAAATTAGACACTCATGTAGATGATGTGTTTTCTGGTCTTTGAGATGTTTCTTAACAGTGATTCTTTTTTGGGCTCTGATTCTGTATTCACAAAAACTACAATTTTCTTTCATTTTATTTTATTTTTATTTATCGCCCTTGTCCTGTTCGGCAGCTTGGGCCAACAATATGATGTGATTGAGAGCCTTCGGAGTCAGAACAGTTTTTGGTCTTGCAACAGGGAGAGACCTGGATTTTCTTTCATTTTATATACAGTGTATATATATATATATATATATATATATATATATATATAAAACAATACATTTCAAATATACAATATATATTGTGTAGTTTGTTTTTGTTATTCTTAAACATTTACCGCCAAGGTCAAGCAGTTCCCATTTCCAATAACAACCTCTCCAGGAGGCAGACGCAAATCAATAGGATGTATAAAGGTAGAAAATCAGAAAATGCAATTATACAACATGTTGTGCCAATCCTCTGAAAGTAAATACGGTGACTTATAGTAAACAGGAAGCCCATAAAAACACAGCAACACGGATATTATAGTTTCCCAGCATGTTGTACCAATGTTCCAAGCCAGTAACAATACTTATAACATATTTAGAGGAATATCAAGAAAAAGCTTTGTGCACAGCAATAATAAGGAACCCATCAATATGTCTCCAACACTTTAAAAGCTACTTTATGTTGGAAATAATTCACCTTTTTAACAATCAACAAATAGTAACCTGACCTTTCCCCTCAACAATTCTCACAACAATACTCTTGAACATCTTGAAAAATCCACAGAAAGACACTTACAATTGTGTGCTTTGGTGTGGCGACATTTGTCGGGCATTGAACTCTTTTGACGCGTTGGAAAATGTGGAAAGCCTTGGATTCAGAATTCAAAACAAGATTGTTGAACAAGGGCTGTGAATCAATGGAGAACCACTGTTTTACAAAGAAAATGTTTTAGCCTTGATTCTAAAGTTTTAATTCAGAATTTAAGATTCTCTGAAAATAGTGGGGCCACTTTACTCAATATTGAAACAAAAAAGTTGTTGATTCCTTTGTCCCATAAGAGCTACCGTCACAATCTGCTCATAGCTGTAATGTTTTAGTGTCGCTGTGATAAAAGTTAACTGTGAGTACTGTGTGGGTCAGCTTACGTTTCATCAGTTCGTGGGAGGGAGATGCTTGATAATCGAGATGGTGGATAGAAAGAATCTATCTAAAAAAAACTAATGATGAGATGAAGCAGCAAAATCAAGTAACTGTGATAAATGACCAACTTACACAAAGATGCAAACAGGTCTTAGCAAGGGAAGCTAACTTAATTTTACGTACATTAATTCTAAGGACAGCTACTGTGGGTAGCGGCTAATAGACGCTAGTGTTTACTTTAGGCTGCTAATGCTAATCATGGGTACTATATAATAGCATAACGTAACGGACAAATTCCACATTGCTGCCAAGAAATCTTCTCTCAGGATTAATGAGTTACTAATCTTTCACTGAACAATTTAGGAAAATAGTAACCTTTAAAGGAGACATATCATGCTTTTAAATCCTTCCTTTTTACATATAAATCATACAGTTGTGGTCTATACAACGCGAAACTGCAATGCTTGGGTCTGAATTCCTCATTATTAGAGCTCCACAGGCCCCTTTTCAACCCCTTTTCTGATGTGCTTCTGAGAGCAACTCGTTTTGGGGCGGTCTCTTCAAATGCAAATGAGACACTTCATACCCCGCCTCCTCTCCAGGTTGCAGAGGTGACACTCGGTTCAACGTCACACTGTTCGGCCATCTTTGTAGTTTGATAGAACAGATACAATTATCTAGCGGCGCAGAAACTTTATATTCACACATTATTTACAAAATGTCAACAACGGAAGATTTGTCCATCCAGCCATACATGTTGGAGCCAGAGTCGGACCCGGCGGAGCGAGATGAAAATGACGATGATGCACCTACAGAACAACGTCTTCATATGGATGTAACGCAATGGTGTGTTACTATATTTACACTAACTTCTCCATCCATGCCCACTACTACAATACTGCCTGTATTACAACGACTATTTAACACAGAAGTTACATTATAATCTAAAACGAGCACACAGCGCTAACATATGAAGACGGTGCAACTGCTAATGCTAACAAAACAATGACAGGGACGTCTTATCATCACACTTTTTAGCGTTATATACAGCTTACCGAAGTACTCTGTTCGTCGTCTCCATAGATAGAAGGAACTGACCGCTCAATCAGACCAAGTCTTTCGGCAAATCCTTCTTTATACTGGCGGAGGTTGTTGAAGCAGTCGTCCTTAAAGTGATTCGCGCACACAAAAATGACCTTACCCACAGATGTGGGTACATTTCTGTGAAAAATAAAACTCAACCAGGCACTTCGAAAAGGTTCTGATGCTGGGAGACGGTGTAACGAAGCTTGTGGGTTACTACATCCAACAACCGAAAATTTCGACTTATCCTCTCGTAACTTCGGTTGGACTACAAAATCGCAGCGAGAAACAAAAATGGCGGATTGCTCGAAATGTCGATGTCCTAATTTGGCAGTTCCGCTGAGAATACTGTGACGTCATTGTTCAAAAAACGTAATAGAGAATAGAAAAATCGAAACGGATCGCAAAATATGACCAAAACAGAATATAAAGATATCAACGGAGCACCTGAAGAGACTACTTTGAACTTTTCTGTACTTCTAAACACTCTAAATATACAACAAAATGCATTTAAGGGCTAAAAAAGTGGATTTAGCATGATATGTCCCCTTTAAGAAAACAGCTTTGCTAATGCTAATGCTAATGCGGAAGCTAACAGACTGCTTGGTAAGCAGGGCAGGGAGAGACCAAAAAATAACAGCTGTGAAATAATGAAACGATGAAACATTTATTTAAGACTGCTAATGGTAATGACCGGTATTGTGGATACAGGCTAATGCTAATATTTGTGACAGTTTGATATCCTGAATGTTGTTAATAATGTATTAAATGGGTCAGCTCAGGATTATTTAAGCGCTCCTCTTTCAGGTAACATGAGATTATGTCAAACAGAAATATTAACCATTTTAGCATTTAGCATTTTATTAATCGAGGTCCTGTGAACGCAACCCAATATTTAAATCACTTAAAATGGAAGGGCCATTTCTCGTCTTGGAGTGCTCAGGGTAATTCGTTAATTTGTAGGTTATAAATGCTGGGGAAAAGTAATTGGGCCGCTAATGCTAATCGCATGTGCAGTGAATGCTAATGTTAGGGAGGTAGTTCAGTATTAATAAGGTGCTTGTCAAAAAAAGCTAATGCTAAAGCTAACACTTGATGATAAGTAATGAGAGTCGGCAGCTTTGAACGTTTTCGCGTATTTCAAACAGCTTTAACTGATTCCGTGACAGTAATCAGGGACCAGCTGCCTGTGGTAATGATCTTCTAGTAACGTGTCACTTTTATAACTTATTTCCAGCAATTGTTTCCGTAGCTGAACTGTCTCGGGAGTTCTGACACAGCATCAAACGAGAGCAAATTAAATTGACTTCGTCTTTTTTTCCTTTCGGGGGCTTTCGCAGGCGCATCTCTCGACGGCATTTAGCCGAGCTGTGAACGAGGGGCTTCCGACACCTCCTGCAAAGGAGATGAAAACGACACCGGAGGCCGGAGCCTCGGTCTCCTGACAGCATGAATTCAATGAAGCTGAAGCACAACCGTCCAGATCCGTCCCCGCCTCGGCCAATTTACCCGCGTTGATCATTCGGATATTCATCCCGGGGTCCACGTGTCCATTAATGTGTTGTTTTCTCCCCCCGTCCATTCTTCACAATAACAAATGTTTCCGGCGACACTCTCGTTCTTCATCGCCTCCCAACATATATTAATTGTCGGCATATGCACGCGCTCTGAGGTAAGAATGCGTTTCCATGGCTTGTTGTCTGGAAATGGCTCATTAAAAGCAACGCTGCTATGCGTGTGTGTAATTACACATTTTGCCTTGGATTTCCTCCAGATGTGAAGCCTGACCTGATTCTCCTTAATGACTGAAACCTCGAGTCCGTGCTGGTCCCAGACACATTTCTGCACCGTGACGTCGCGGCGCCGTTGAAAGGGATCTGGCCTAATTAAATCGAATATCCTGATGCAACGGGGCGTCCTGAGGAGTGTGCGGTGGGATGTTCGTTTGATTACAGTGGCGGTCTATTTATTATCCTATCGAGCGGGCCAACACCTTTGCGAGCCTGCCTGCTTGTGTTACGTTCCTTTATCTAACACAGTAAAGTTGATTTTCCAGTTATATAAGCGGATATAAATGAGCTGGGTGCTAATACTTTGCCTGAAATAAAGTCAAAATTTGATGTATCACAATATTCCTCACGTTTGCGACCACACGAAATAAGATACTGCAGTTTTTGTAAATATACTCCTAAAATAACAACAAATACCACCACATGTTTTGAAGACGATGTCCATTTACATGGAAATGCTGGAAACACTGAAAACAATGTAGTTACTCTGCCAGGCCTCGAGTGGGTGCTGTTGTTTGTTTTTGTAATGAAACCACACACACTTGCATGCAGATCCGCTATAAACATTAACAATGGTGAGTACACAGTCATTCATATGGATGGACGACCGATTCAAGTTTTCCCGTTTACACTAAACGGAGTGTCAAATAAGTGTTTTCTTGCCACTAGATGGCAGTGTTGTGAACTCGTCTCCACTATTTCTTTCAGAGAGGAAGTGTGTTAATTGAATCTGTTTCTGGCTCACTGTTTTGGACCCTCATTTCCTTTCAAGCAGATAAACATTTCCAATAACTACAGGACGCAATTTATTACTGTTCATGAAAGGTATTTTTTGTTGTCGTGTGAATAATTGGGTGAGTCATTCTTTGAAAATGTTTCATCAAAATCTATTTTGAACAAATAGGAATCTGAATTCCTTTCTGCAACATTGATTCTATTCAGACTAGCGTGGCCTTGTTGTTTCTCAATGCTTTCAAATCACATGTAATTCAATTATTGGAGAATATTGAGGAAGATTGACAGCTTCACTTCCTACCTGCACAGAAGCCCACATTTGGTTCAGTTCACGACTCTTTCCACAACATTTTCCTCTCAATGATTACTCGGATAAGTTGAAATTCAATTTTGGGAAGGAACGTGCGGGTGTAAACATGACGAGACGAGAGAGGAAGACTGAAAAGAAGAACATCTCTCTGGGCTGATTAATTAATAACAGACTTATTTATATAAATGAAGAGGGAGGAGGCGAGTTGCGCAACTTTGTGTCCAGTTACATGAACTAAAAAAGTGTATATTTATTTTTATTTTCATCATCTCAGTGGGGGGAAACATTTTTCTCTTTGCTGAAATCTAATTGATCAAACGCTGTCACACATGTAGGAGTAATTAATGTGATTTCACCGGCAGGAAATTCAGTTTCCGACCTGATTGCACTTTTACTATAACTGGATTTATAAAAAAAAATACATTCTCCCGCTCATTATTAAGAACTGTCCAAAGTCGTGTTGTTACACTTATGGTTTTTGTGAGCTGCAGATATTAGACGTTTACTTTTTTCTTTTCTTTTCCCCACAGAAACGAACAGAAAGAAAGAAGTCCCTTTGAGGGAATACTTCCGCATGCTCTTAAATGTAAAACGTCCAATTGTATGAGCGCAGTAATTCCTCATAGGCATCCCATTTCCTTACATCTGGCCCCCACGGTATTTTCCCCTTACTCATATTTTATTATGTTCGTCTTTCTTTGCCCCCGCACACTCACAAAATGCCTGTTTCAGAAAAGGGTAAAAATAATTATCACAGCTCAGAAGTATGAAGAAAAAAAAAAAAAAGAAGCGGTAATTAGCACCACTGAATTAATCAGAGATAGAAAAATTGCAATTATACTTGTTCTTATTAAGTTCCATTATTTTCCGGACCACCATGAAATTATTTTTCTGATATTGCCTTCCCTGGTAGGATTTATTAATGACAATGGCGTATTTTTTCTGACTGTAGGATGGGACTCATTACAAGGTCGGTGCAAAGAAGAATAAAAAAAAACAAAAAAACGGCGACTATAACTTTAACAAATACACGCTTTCCCCTTTTATATACCACTTATTTTGAATAAACAAAAAACGCTCTACACCTTGAAGCACCATTTACAACATGTTTCTGAGGATAATTTCACTTTTTTGTAAGATTTCATGCTGGCAAATACATTTTTACGCTATTTACGTTTGATACGTACTCCGATCGACTTTTTGTACATGAAAGTACTATGACGTATGAAAGTGTTTGCAGGCGCTGTGTTTTACCTGATGGCACGTGATCACGTCACATCAGCTTCTGTCGTCCCGTAGCAAAATCTGCCTCTGCTTGGGGTTTTTGGGATTTTGTGCATTTCCTGTTATTCAATCTAAGCAGTGCTTGTCTTACAGCGAGCTCTTTTTGGCATTTTAAGTCCTCTCTCCACTCGTGACACTGTTTCACCATGTTGCTTTCCCTACAAATTTTAATTAATTATTGCTCCGATGTGCTCATGATATGTCTAGAATATCTATAAATGGTTAAATCGGTCAGCTTCTTGACTTTTTCAATGAGTTTCCACAAACTAACACATTTTATTTCATTGGCCACATGCGTTGAGTTGGCTGGAGTGCTAAAATATAGTGTTTTTTGTTGTTGTTGAGTATATGAAATGAAAATGTCTGTTTTCACAAATCCAAATAGAAATGAATGGAAATGACTACAATGTCAAATAGAGTCAGTTTTAATGATACCTGTAAACTACAGTGAAATCCCCCCCCCCCCCCCCCCCCCAAAAAAAAAACAAAACAAATTTTGACAATTCGCTTGTTGGTTTGGCGGCCATATTCAAACCTCTTGCGGGCCAGTTTGTGCCCACGGGCCTCATGTTAGACACCCTTGCAATAACTAGATACAGACTGTCTCCACTGCAGGTTCGACTGTATTGTGGCGCTAAAAATGCTTGTTTCATGTGTTCGTAAGCAGGTATTTAAAAAGGAAAGCCCAGAAAAAGCACCAAATGCCAACCCACCTGAAGGAAGAGCAGCTGAATGTTTAAGACACATTAGTTCACTCTCAAGGATAGAAATGTTTTTCAAGTAGTCCAAACTAGGAAAAAAAAAAATTAAGTCTGAGAGTATTTTAAAGCAAAATAGAGGTGTTTATTAGTCAGAGGCCAGTTTATGTTGTTGCAAGGTTCCCAGCATGGTTGTTTCAGTGGAAATTGCTCAGTTACTCACCAGAAATGACCTGATTTGATTATAGAATTTCCATTTTGAAAGGGCTCTGCAGTCTGCGGGATGCTCTATAGCTGCTTTTAAAGATGGAGAGTTGTTTTTGTCTCGCCTTCATACTGTGATGTTTACACTTGTTCGTGTATCACCCCCTCTTGCTCGAGCTACACGATTCCCGACCTTTAAGTGAATCAGCAAGTTCAACACCTCCGTCGTAGAACCTGTTAGCATGTGTCTTGTATCGCACTTTAATTGTTCCTTGTTGAAGCAGAAAGTTTCACATCTATCTGCAAACTCCGAACTGTGATCCGCGATGACCTGTTGCTGATGCGTGTATCAGTTATGTACACATTGCACAGCGTGGGTCCAACCACACCAGCGATCTCCCACTCAGCTCTTATGTCTATAATTAGTTTCATAGTGAGAGGAAATTCATTTTCACACGCCGAACAGCTTCCAACTGTCAGCCACTGCCAATGGATATGGATGGACTTTATTCAGCTAATTACTCAAAGGCAAACACGCCTCTTGTTATGATCTAGCAATAATAAAAGTTTCACCTTATTGCACTATTCAGCTAATTCTCTCATATTATTGGTGCTTCTGTGGGATGTGCGATAAATAGTTCAAATGACACAATGGCCTTTTCGTGACAACGGTAAAATGGTGATTCAATAAACCTCTCAAACATCTTTCAGGAACTTGCCAGTATTTCAGAAGTCTCCAAATGATTTCCCCAATGTGAAAAAACGAGTGACTGTCGCTCAAATAAACCATCAAAGTTCGACAATTCGGCCATTAATCCCAATCCCTGTGGGTTTGCCAACGGTGATACAATCAATACTTCTGTCAATGTTTTGATCTAAACACCAGAAATGCTGTTAAAGGTCGATCTCCTTCAAATTGTCTTTCTTTGATCAGTCAACTCAGTAGCTGCTGTATGTAAGAAATGTATCCATGAATGTGGATGATTGTGTTGTAATTGTTCACTTTATTGTAGAATCCATCCATCCATCCATCCATCCATCCATCCATCTTCTATAACGTTTTATCCTGTTCAGGGTTGTGGGGCGCTGAAGCCAAACCCAGCTAACTATGGACGAGGGCAGTATAAACCCTGGACAGGTCGCCAATCCCTCATTTATTTAAGGACTGTTGTTAAATTCAAAAAGCGGCAAAGCACAAAACTTCTGGATTCCTCCATTGTTGTTGTTGATTAACAAGCACATGTGCAGAAAAACCTATTAACTGTCACCATAGGAGTGTTGTCAAATGTTGTCATTTTTACTAGAAAATGTTCTCGCTTAAACAATCTCATTCACTTTCTCTCTCGGATTGCCATTCAGCACAACCCTGAAAAGTACTGGATTTGTCTAAATGTAGTTATTAAAGGGCTTCTATTCTGTCGTGAGCACTTGGTTTGTTCAATGTCAGAAGGTCCAGTCAGGCTAATGGGATGGCCATGATGAGTGTAAAACTCACAAAAAGGACATTAACTGTGTTTTTTTTTTTTTCAACTTCAGCTTTTCCTCTTCACATGACAACATTAAGCCGAATTCTGTACGGTGGATGGCACCAATGCCACATCTGATTTGGTTGTTTGGTAACGCAATAGCAAGATGATTTTTGTTAAATTCTTACACATATATCAACCTTTTGAAAAGCATGCGATCTTTGATCGCCTGTGTTTACTTGTTGATTATGCTGCCTTGTTTTCCATTATGTTGAAATAAAATGTGAATTCATTGCAGCTGTAATGTAACCTACTCTTATTTTTGTGACTGTGCTAGGAAATAGAGTTGTTTTAATTGGCTGTTGGGCGACGTGGTGATATAGCGGTGACCTCCCACCTCCCAGCAAGAAGACAAAGTCCTTTCATTGGCTGTTTTTTTTTTTTTAACCAACTTGTATTCTCTTTCAGTGGGTTTTCTCCAGGTATACTGTCACGTTCTCCCAAAGCCCAAAGATGTGAGCGTTAATTGGTGACTCCAAATTGCTCTGAAGTAATTGGTTGTCGGTCTCTCTGTGTCAGCCCCGTGATGGACTGGTGACCTGTCCTGGACGCCCACTGCCTTTCACTCACAGACTGCCGTGGATTAGCTCCACGCTCACCACAGAACTTATTTGGATGGATAGGAGATGGATGGATGGTTTGCCGTTTAAGTGTGGTTCCTGAGAGTCCTCAGCTCATTATCAAGCAGCAGACAGTTTAAGTCTGAAAGTTAACCTTACTTAATTGTATAAATAAACAGCTTTCATTTGATTATTGAGCTGACTAGTCCCACATTGTGTCATTAAAATCATTTCATTATTTATTTTTTTTTCACTCTCTTATGTGTTGTAAAAGTTGCATTAACAGCCAAACGATTAAAGGCATGAGTTACAGTCCAGAAACATTTAATTTCATTTTAAATTTATATGATACTTTAATTTTTAGAATAGAAGTTACTTGTATTTCTATTAAATACAATTAAATCGATAAATTATATTTCCATGCACTGTGCATTCATGTTCTGCAAATTCACAATGACAGACTCTTAAATATGAAAGAAAAGTGAGATTTATCTTGACCACTTCTCAAAAATTCAGTGATTAGATTAAAAAAACTAATAATTGATTGACAGGCAAACAACCCGGTCAATGCTGATGGAAATGGCTGGCAAGAGGCCGAGCACTGGTATTTAAAAGGACAAAGGAAAACCACGTTAACATCTACCTAAGAGTTTGTTCTTGTCACAGATCCATTGCAATCGTCGACAACATTATTACCTTTGGCATGTTTACCTGACATAATGCAGGCTTATTATTACCGTATTATTACCGTAAGTAATGTGATAAAGTTGCACAAGAAATTGGATACCTTTGTGAAAACATACATGTTGATGATCGTTTAGCATGATCTTCCTGAAGTATTAACAAAAGACAAACACTTTTGTGGCTTAATTAGAAGAAACTCAATGGTTTTATAAAAAAAAAATGCATATTTTGGAATTTGCACTTAACTTGTTCAGGTTTTACTTCACATGACAGTTTTAGTAATGTCCTGTCATAACTCTATGTGAGATATTTAGAGTTGTAGATATTTCATAGGTTATTGTGTTTTCTATTTACCGGTTTGCTCCAGTCGGGATCAGATTCGACTTCAAGTGGCCTCTGAACTGAGCCTAGTTTGAAGAACCGATGCACCACTTCTGAAGTGAATACACATTTTTACTCGGTTGAAACATTAAAGTGGAGTTTGCAGAGTGAACAGATCTTTAAAGCTCTTTCATGTGCACATTGAGACATCATGTTGAACCTTTTCTTTTTAGTTGACAAGGTTTATAATCACAAAACTGACAGCACAATACCAACAAGCTTCGCAGCGCTGTCACAGCCACACACCTCAAAGGCAATGAAATGTTGACAGAAAACGCCTGTAAATAGGATAACGCTAAAAATACGACTTAGGATTTTTAATGTGATTTTTTTTTTAGCAGTTATGCAAGAATGCATTGTGTGGAGATATTGTGGGAAAAGTTGTGTATATGGTGGACTTTGCTTTACACTATTATTAGGATATATGTTGTTTATTTTTATTTAGTATTTCATTTTTTTGTGGTAAATACTCATTTAGCTTCCTTTTGTTTATAAAAAATACTCCACTTTATACGATACTTTCTGGTCAATGTCAGTCTTGTATCTTCCACGTTTGTATTTCCATGTGCAAAAGTTCATTACACAAGCATTTTTTTGCCATTTGTTTGATGATCTTAAATTCAAAATAAAATTTCACACAGTGTTCATAACTACAGTTAATTCAAGGTATAAGCGCAAGAAAATTGCCCAAAAAAGCTTCTTTATGACCTAGCACAGACATGAAATCTTTACATTTCCACATTCTCCCAATAGAAGAAGTGATTTAATCTGTTTGTGTGCATATGTCGGGTTTTCTGTGAAATATTTGTGTGTGATTGACCTTATTGAGAGTGCATTTTATTGTCTCTGAAGTCCCCACAGTTGTGCGCTTGCGACTTCCACTGTTGTGTAAATTCGAGGTCGACTTTGATCTATAATGCAGCGTCATTTCTTCCAGGGACTGCTGATGAGATTTTCAGCTTCATTTGGCTGAGGTCTGGAAATAATTTTTTTGTCTACAGGGAAAAGGCACACGGCTAATAAAGCCAGAGAGCCAGTTATCAGTGAAGTTCTCAGCAGAGCGTCGTAATACTGCTGGGAAATTCTCCTTTAGGTGGAAATTCACAGTTAAAACACTTTATATAGGGCAAGTGACCACATGCTGACACTTCAGTCCTGTTTCTTCCACATTTACAATGACAGAACGTCACATAACACCACTAATACTGAAATATATATTTAAAAAAAATGTGACTCCACAACACTGCTTTATATTATTTTTATGCATTTGATGGCTGGTATTATGTAAGAGCCAGATTAAGGCATTTAAATCACAAAAACTTAAAATTCAAAACAAAGGTAAGACAATTAAACATACACAATTAAAAAAAAGATTAAATTAAAAATAAATATTAAGCACACTAGTAATTACTAGAATGAGGCATTCAAATGAACTAATACATAATTAAATAAAGATTCAGTCAGATAAATAGTTTTTTTTTAAATATATGGTTATATTGGGTTGTTTGACTTTTTACTGCTAAACAAATAATTAAAAGCATCACTTTGTTTAGGCTTTTAATACATTTTTTTTGTCTTTTTAGATAATAAATATATGTAATCCGGATATTAGAGCATCTTGAAAGTCCAATAGTTAAGCCCAGTTTAATTTTGAGTGGGTCCGATCAGTATAACAGTAGCAGAAATAGCCTGTATGGATGAACACAATATGAGAAATTTTACATTTAGTGGAATTTCCTGTCACAAAACCTGAAGAAGTTTAGAATGTGGGAAAGCAGTAGCAGATTAAACACTGTGCCATTTTTAAAGATACTCAAAAGTCCAAAACAGAGTAAAAACAAAACAAACAAAAAAACTCCTTTTTTCTATTTTCAATAAATTAATCAAAAACAGCAATATTCAGTAGTTATTATTGAATTGCTGATAGCAAATGTATCATTCATCATTTGTTTCCATGCACAATATTCATATTGTAAAGTACCAACTGAATTATGATAAATTGTATTTTGTCGAGCACTGCACACCCGTCCACTATGCAGATGTGAGTGTGAGAGTTCACGTAGTCTATGTGGAAAATGAAATGAAAGTGCAAATGCATCAACATCATCTGCATAAGTGTTTTCAAATCATGTCTTTATGCCAATAATCAGATAAATTATTGCCTGTTTGCCCAATATTTTGCAGCCATTGTTAACAGGGGAGGAAAAATTTGATGTCTTAGTTTTTACCTGAAAGACAACCAAACGAAAAAAATTTTTAATGAATGATGAAAAAATTATTTAAGTAATGTCTAGAAAACGTAATTTCTGAATGAATGTTGGACACATAAATATCCTTTTTATTGTTGTTACTGTAAAAATGCTAATCAAATAAAGCTGCGTGCCTAATATGAGATAAATGATATAACATCTGGCATTACTTGTAATGATTATGATGCTAATGAGGACAGTAACCTTGGATGATGTGTGAAGCCTCACATGGTTACCCTGCTGCATGTTGTGATCTGCAAGGAGGTAAAAAAGAGGCGGACGCACTGGGAACCACAGCCAACGATGCCGAGAAGATAACCCAATGAGTCATTCAAAGGACGTCCATTTTGTCCACGGAAAGAAGAAAAAAAAAAAACAACAACAAGGCTGCGTCGAATCACCCACAAGCCCTCTGTAACGCTGCGGCAGCTGTGGCTGTCACTCCGCCGATGGATTAATGTCTAGTAATCATACTTAATTATTATCCCCACCTGCTTGTGGACTGCCCGAGACTGAGGGACCTTGTAAAACGCAGAGCCGGGAGCCAAGCGAGCCTCTCCAGGGAGCCCGCTTG
The DNA here is from genome assembly GCF_963383615.2 of Lipophrys pholis. Lineage (NCBI taxonomy): Eukaryota > Metazoa > Chordata > Actinopteri > Blenniiformes > Blenniidae > Lipophrys > Lipophrys pholis. Next base: position 3,507,365 of record NC_137648.1, read on the forward strand.
AATGTCACCAAGAAGGCCCGGCTCGCCAAGGAGCGTTCAAGGCTGTCAGGTTGGCCCGGCGCTTCTGGAAGCCATATAAAAACAAAAAGGTCACCGGTTCAATGGCAGCGGCGCCGGATGTGCTCGTCTTCAGCGGTGTGCCAAGCATGCGTCTTGGCGGAAATGGAGAAACCGAACCTGTTTGGTTTGTAAGCAACATCTGTTCAACCGGAGAGGAAATAATAGAATGATAATTGCTGGCGGAAGAAAAAAGGTCTTGCAAGCGCGTGAAAAACACAGGCAGCGCTAACATCCTTATTATTCCCACCTACTGGCTTCTCCAGAATATATATCGGATCATCTGATGAATGAACCAGAGCTTTGCACAAATTACGCCAGAAATACGCGAAATTATGAGTTTTCTCATATAGGACGACAAAGATACTTTCACCCAGAGCTGAAAGGGTGGGGAATATCTTTATATATATGGATGCTCACTGCTGTTGAACCCAAGTGAAGTAGAAGAAAGGAAACAGTCATCAGGGATGAAAAAAGCTGCTGATAATAAAGAGAGAGAAACAGTCATGAGGGACGACGAGAGCAGTGGGAAACAATGTACATAGATAGAACCAGTCGATGGTAATGCAACTTCATGGCTGCAAACTGCCATTAAACCCCAAAAAATAAGAATATATATACATATATATATCACTTTTTGATCGTTCGAGATCGGCTCTTTCTATCATTGTGAAGTACAATTGTTGGGTTTTTCCCTGTAAAAGTTCCCTTGAAATGACTGTTGTATTTGGGATGATGATTCTGGCGTCAAAGGTACTTTATTAAAACCTACTAGAGCAAAATACCGATGAACAAACTGATAATGAACTTAATTGAACGACTATTTATCTCCTCTGAAAGTGAGAAGAGGGCAACAAGTAAACTTTCCAAGAAACTAGTAACTTGTTAATAGCTGCAACTTGTGCTCGGCCTTTACCTTTGGTAACTTCCACCGCAGCGACTGTGTGGAGTGTTGAGCTCAGACTGGACTCGCACAGACAGACAATATGCAGACGCGCACATTATTTCTCTATCTTCCCTCCGCTGCAGCCGGTTACCCAGCCGAGATAATTAGCTTTACATCACAGACGATCGTTGCAGACTGAGGACTTGCAGATGCGGGAAAAAGGTGAATTTGCATCCATTTTCCAGTGATCAAAGCAATATGAGTTATTTTGTGGGCTCGCATTCGTGTGGTATCTCATTATAAGTTGTTTTGTTTATCTTATACAGTAACTTAATTACTGCCTGTGGAAACAGATGTCTCGACACCTTTCATTATGAAAGGGTAGCCTGCGAGATCCAAGAATCCCGCTCCACAGGCAACCACAACAGAACATGAATTTCAATTCGCACAAGGCACAGATAGTGGTTTCTATTAGATTAGCAGAAAATAAAATGGGGAATGGGGGGGGGGGGGGGGGGGCAAATAAAGAGAAACATAAATAGCGTCTTCATTTAGTCTCCAAGCTTGGTCAACAATTGAAGATTCTCCGAGTGGGGAGTCTAATCAGAAGGTTTCGCCTTCTTTTATGCTTTTCCAGAAGTGTGCAGCTTCGTTTCATATAGTCACCGTGGGATACGAGGACTCTCTGGAAAGTGCATTTCACTGAGTGCTTCTCTTTTTTAAAGTAGAGAGGAGCCCATGCTGGGTGTGTGGTATAAGGGAGCCCTGTAATTATGCAAGAAAGAGGAATCGATGAGACAAAAAAAAAAAAACGAAAGAAGAAAATGCCAAAAAGGCATATTTGTAGTGGAGACTGTAGATGATCCTTAGTGCTCGTGAAAACTACATGACAAGGATTGCGCCTATATAAAAAAAAACTAAATATACAAAAAAAAAAAACCACACAAAATGTTTACTTTGAAGATTGGGTGTTAGTGTGAGTCTCCAACAAGTGCATGTGAAACTTCACTATTTAGTTTGGTTGGTTTATTTGCTGGTTGGTTAGTTTTTCTGTATAACGGTTGGTGGGTTGGTTGGTTTATTTGTTCGATGATTCGTTGGTTGGTCGGTCGGTTGGGTGGATGATTTGGCAGAGCATGCCATCATGAAACAAGAAAGAAGTGATTTTATTTCCCATGAGCTCCAGATCATAGTCTTCATTCAGGATTCATTTAGCGCCTATAAATCCATTAAGAGGGATTTTATTTATTTTCAGGACAGATTTTCTCCCCCCCACTGCATGGAACTAGAATTGATTAGAATGGAGAATGCATACTTAACCTTGGTTAAGTATATTTTTATTTTGAAGATCTTTTTAAATAAAAGACAATAAAACAACTAGAATGGGCAATCATTAGAACGTAAACCTTCACCAACGCCACATTTGTTTGTGGAACTGAGTTAGCATCGCTAGCATGATAGCCATTAGCTCTTATCGATGCTAACTAGCTACATCATCACTGTGTGAAACACTGAGCAGGAAGCGTCTCCGTGGCAACAGACACTGACCTCCTTTCCTCTCCTCCGTGAGGTGCCTCTCTCATCCGCTTTGTATGGGAAATTCTATAGCAGTTTTTGGGGATTTATTCGGGAGCGGTTAGCAATTACCATAACAAAATCTAACTGATTGGTCCTTGGATGGTGAAAAATCACCCGTGAAAATTTCATACAATTTCATACAACTTTATGCAAAAAGTTTGTAAAATACATACAAATTAATAAAGAAATTTTGTTTTAAACTACACGCAGAAGAACAAAGAACCTTCTCGTCTAACTTTGTCGGTCGCTCAACTTTCATTGGCAAAGGTAATTATGCTAGTACTAATAATAATATGAGAAACTATTATAACAACAACAATCCGTATCAGTGACTTTAAGATCACCTTTACTCTAACAATTTCTTTTTATCTTTTCCATGATTTGTGAAAATTCCACCTTTATATGACCTTGTAAAATGCTGAATATTAGTACTGCGTTTGATTTCGTCACCCAGCGCATGCCGCTAAGTCACCCTACAAATTGCTGTACACATTTACGAGTTGTGCAAAAACAGCGTTGTTTCATGTTGGATTCCGTACGACTGAAACTGACTCACGAGCAGACTGAACAAAACACATCAAACAAATGTGTTTCCGGGATCCACAAGATGAATTTGATCTTTGTAAATACTGCGCGGTGATGGATTTCAATGAAAAGTGTAAGGTCGATTAAATACGTGACGAGGAAATGATCACATAGGATAATAGATCACATCACAACACATCTGGATAATAGATCCAGAAGAAAGGTTATATTAAATACATAAGTGTGCTTTGTGGCGGAGGCAGCTGGAACTGAATTCTTAAGTCTGCATTATGTCAGTAAATTTATTCACTTGAGTTTCACCCAAAGGTACAAATCTTCACACATTCCGCAGATCCTGCTTTATTCGGCACAGATGTGTTTCTGTATCCTGATAAATCCTCATTTTCCAGCCCCGGATGTTCTGATAAAATATTTGTAAATGAAAGAGATCCTCCAGTAAACATCTGTAGTCCCACCAGCACTCTGCAAGTCCATAAAAGATTCAAATGACCTCAGCGAAAAAAGAAAAAAAAAAAAGTGCACATACACTGTTGCTGGATGCATTATTTACTGAGAACAAACAGTTTGATCTTTATTAAGATGGGACAAATTCTCCAGGCTCTTTCTGCTTCAGCTCTGTAAAACAGTGCCGGTTTATTCTGCTCGTCTAAAAGTGCCTCACAAAGCCTCATTTTATTGCCCCGACTTCCGCGGTACCTCTACATAATACATTTTGCGGGTCATCGTTGTCAATTCCTGATTAAAATCCCTCTTTTGCATAACGCTGCTAACACATTTCTCCCCTCCTTCGCTGGTTTACTGTCAAAACAAGTCATGTGGGTTCGGCCCTTTATCAGCTCCCCACTCAGCAGCTCCAGATAAACCTCCTCTTCCTCCTTCACCAGGCTGCTTATCACTTACTGTGCCCTGATGTGGTCGCAGCAAATACAGCAGAAAGAAGATGAATCTGCTTGTCGGCACAAGTCACTGCCGCAGATACGCCTGAGTTTTAAATTCACCTCAGAAGGAGGCTTTAAATAAGCCCACCAGCAATTAAACTTCCCAAAGTGGATGGTTACTATTTTACTTCTTAACTGATTTATTTTCTCTGTCTGTCCTAATGGTAAGGAAAGAGGGGTGGAAAAAAAAACCCAGGATTTAAATATGGAGTGGTGCTAAAATGTCAATGCTTAAGAGAGCAGTTATCAAATTAAATGTAAAATAAACCACATTAATGCAGCAGAAATAATAAATTTTATTAACCTTACAGAGTAAAAAAGTCAAAGACAGAGTTAAAACAGATCAAAATATAAAACAAAACAAACATAAAAAAAAAAGGTGAAATGCACAATGTCCAGTTAAAGGGAATAAGCCCGTTTGAACGGGTGAGAATGAAGTGATGGAGTGCGGCTGTCTTATATGAGGGGGGTGGGTGGGGGTGCTGAGCGGCTGAAGGCAGGGGGCAGCCACGGTGCTGAGGCGTGACGTGGGGATGGTGAGGAGTCCAGCAGACGTTGAGCGGAGGGTGCAGTAGTAGCGTGTGTTCATGGAGGAGGTCGCTGAGCTAAGTGGGGGTCAGATGGTGGGAGAGCTTTGTGGGTGAGGAGGTTTTCCTACTGGGGCAGTGATGGGTGGAGTCTGGAGATGTTGCGGAGGTGGAAGAATGCAGTCCAGGGGGGATGTTTTGGATATGAGGCGCAAATGAGAGGGGGGCTGTCCCGAATGACGCCGAAGCTCGAGATAAAGAAGTCCAAGAAGCCAGCCAAGAAATAAACCATCGAATCAGCAAAATAACTAAACAATCAACCAACAACTTTACTGTCATATAGTTAAATTTTCCTCCAGAAAGTTTAACTGTTTGATTGTTTCATCTTGAGAACATTACAAAATAAACTTTAATAATATTTTATATTATATAAATAGTCAGATCTGGGGGACCTTTTTGGGGCAAATAATACACTTTATAGTGGGACACAGCGACTGGCTAAGATACGGCAAATTTTTTGCAGAAATAAAGTGAGAAATTAATCCAAGTTACAGATTTTTTTTAAGCTGTAAAATGATAAAATATTAATAATTTGGGTGTTTAAAAAGATTTTCTGCATATTTGTATGTGTATTTAAATAGATGTACAATAAAGGCTTAAAAATACAGGTTCAATCGTGTTATTCTAAATGACATATGAGTCCGTTACCATCAATGTCTATATATATAGTTCTGTGCTTTCTAGCTGTATCACTCAAACAACCTTTAGTGTTGCATTCAATGTCACTAGTAAATTTTACTGCTCTGAAGTTAGAGTGCATTTCTCAGGGTTAGTGCTCCACGTAAAGTCTGTTTGTTTTTTTATGCATAGATTAGTCACTCAGGACTACTATAATCCACATCAGTGATATTTATATTGAATACACCGCACATCACCAAGGATGTAGAAAGAGGTCAAATTGATAAATGCTTCTTTTTTCCATGGTCTTGACCTACTTATCATGTTAACCATGCTCAATCGGCACCACCTCATTTATAGAAATTTGACTTGAAATTGTCTGCTCTGCTTCCACCTCCTGCAAACGGCATTTACCATGCTTCACAGAACTTCTTTTTCATTTGTATGAGCTATCAAACCTGGTGACAATCTCATTGCCACCCATGTGTATAACAGCTGTTTGGACAAATCATTTCAGATAATGGAAGGTAACATCCAAAAACATGTCACTGTATCACAGACACAAGGTCGACCTTGTCAAATAATGGACGCATTTATCAGCACTGCAGCCTTGATGCAGCAAAATATACAGTAGAAAGCATGTAGATTTTTTATTTATTTTTTTAATCTCCATGTGTTCAGATAGTAGTAGTAGTAGTAGTATTTATTTCGAATTTGTACAATGCAAAAAATAAATAAATAAAATAAAAAATAAAAAGAAAGTAATATACTGTACATACAATTCGAAAAGGAGTAGGTTGAAGTAAAACCTATGTTTCCTACCCCTTTAGACATTTTCAGTCTTTTGTTTCTTTTACAGTTTTACAAATGATTCAATTTGCAATCAGAACTTACATGAGCATAAAATATTTCTACTTCTTTTAAGTCTCTACAGTTTATACAAATATACAATTTTTGTCGTCAGTTTCCACATATACATTATTTATACATATATTATCTACATTACACACAATACATTTTATATAGTTTTCATTTTTTCAAAACACAAAATATCAACTTTCATCATAGAATTAAGAAAAAAAATAAACCCAACAGATTGAAGCTGATTTGTAGGTTTTATTGTTTTGAGCCATCTTGGTGTAAGAAAGTTGTTACTGCAGCTTTAATGCATGACGATATTGTTAAAAAAAAAAAAAAATAGATGCATTCGTCAGACTTGGATCAGATCTGCAGGTTTGATTTGACAAAAATCAAGAAACAATGCATATTCTTTTGTGTTGGCATCACATGTTGCATGTATGAATTAACCAAAATCAACAGATTCAAACTAATTTGTCATTTTTATTGTGTGGACAGGATATTTTACCTTCAGTGAGAGTAAAAAGTTTAACCCTAATCCATACATGTTGCTGCATCTCTGATACAGTGCATGCATCCATCAGCATTAACGCATCACTGCATGTTTCTTGCCGCAAAATGTAGAAACAGATAAAAAGCATGCAAACGTTTACCCTGTGCAATGCACATGGAAAAATGTAAGAAATATGAGTTTTTTTTAATTCATAGGTCTTGTATTCTGCATTTTATGGCGAGGAAGAGTGTTTCAAACCAAAATATGTTGCAGTATCGAGCCTGTAAAATGTATAAAACATGCAGATTTTCAACCTTTGTTTTGTAAAAATTTACAAAAAGTTGTTGGCGTGTGAACATTTGTCCTGATTCAAAATATGTTACTGTCTTTTTAAGGCAAGATCAGATTATTTAAAGAATGCATCCATTTATTTGAACTGGAGAAGTTCTGGCATTATTATGTGCAAAATATAGAAATTATGCACATTTTTAAAGGTGTTATTGTCTTCTGGACAGTATTTTTGGGAGAAAATGTGTCCTTAACTTGAATCTATTACTGTATCTCTGATGCAAGGTCAGACCTGTCCAAAGAGGCATGTTTTTTATCTTAATATAAGCAGGTCTGCAAGTGTGATAATGCAAAACATAGAAACCGTAGGTAGTTTATTAGCTTGTTTGTTCTTAACGTCAACCAAAATATCAGATTAAATATCATTTGAGGGTTATGTTGTCCAACAATGTATGGATTCATTAGTAATGGAGCATTTCTGCACATTTGATGATGCAAAATATGGAAACCATGGACAGTTTATAGCTTGTTTTTCCAATGTTTCTTGTTAAAAGTAACAACAAATTGAATTTTGATCGTGAAAAAACTATAAGAAAATTTGTACTTTGTTCCAAATATGTTGCTGTCTCTTTAATGCAGGAATAAATTATTGAAAGAAAGTATGCATGTATTTGTACTGAAGCAGTTCTGGAGTTATTATGCTGCAAAATAGAGAATTCATGCAAATGTTTAACCTTTGAATCATATGTTTCTTCGGAAAACTGAACTGCAAACACTAACAACGTGAACTTAAAGGTTTTACTGTCTTATAAACAGAATGTGTCTGAAACTACAATAAGTGACTGGATCTCTGATGCAAGGTCAACCTTGTCAAAAAAAAATAAAAAATGCATGCATTTATCAAGAGCATTTTTGCAATGCTAACCTTTAAAATGCATAGTGTGTTTCTCATAAAAAAAAAAAGAAAAACCAACAGCTCGAGGCATGAGGCTCACCCGTACCGTTTTATTGAGTTGTGGACAGTGTTTTTCTGCGGGGGTGAAAAAGAAGAGTGTGTCCTTAACAGAGCGCCACAATATGTTTGGATGATATGAGGACACGAGGCATAAACGTGTGTTATAAATTTAGCCGGTGTCTTGGCCTTCCCTCTCCTCCCCCTTCGTCCCCCTGAAGACCAAGGCCAGGTCCCCGCTGATGGAGAGAGAGGGGTCAGCGCTGGCAGCAGGAACAAAGTGGACTTGACAAGTGTGAAAGATTTAGTGCTGGGCATTTAGAGTGATCATCTTTTCCCCTTTGTCAGCAGGTGGAGAAATTTCTCCGCCCTTACTGTGTCCTTGATTCAAGTTTGATGGCGCAGGGGGAAATCCTGTCTCGGTGCATGTCTCCCCTTCGCTGTGATGGGGGGAGACTGCTTGGGTACATCGTCCTGCTAATGACTATTATTCTTCAAAGGGGGGTGATTAGGATCACCTCAAAGCTCTTCCTGTCCGCGGAAGCTGCATTTTACCGATTTTCACACATATATGAGGAAGTATTACGAGTCCGCGGGGATTCTCGGGACTTAACGGTTATCAATCTAAAAACTATCATAAGCCACTTGAAAGGAACCGTCATCCTTCTGTTGTCAAGTTAGATTTCGGCTCCTTTTTCTTCTTTTTTTCATTTGCTCTCCCTCTCCAAAACTCCCCTTTGTGTTGCACGACTTAATTTTCCTGAAGAGCAGCAAATGTTACACTTCACTGGAATTGCGGGGCTTCTTAAATCCCAAGCACAGTGCCTCATAGATTTCAGTAAACTATGAAATTAAATATGGGACCTCCTGCATGAATTGGATTTAAATATCCCATTTACTCTGACAAATGAATGGGAAAAAAAGTAAGATTAACTTTTAAATGATGGTGAGAATCCTCCAGTGCCCAGGCTTTCATAATTAGGTCATTAGTGCAAGCATGATGCTTCATAATCCTCGCCTGCAAGCAAGTGGGATACCACAGATTCCGCATCTCCCCGATATCAGACACACAACTAACTGCCTTTCTTTGGGATTTCACCTGGACACTGAGAACAAACAATAATGAGCCATAAATCCTCCTGGGTTTGGTGCCAAGTGGCCCGACGTGATGGATTTTGACGAGGCCAGTTCAGGTGAATGCGGAGTGCTCTAAATGGTGGGCGAAGACGAGCTTTAAAGGACTCTTTGCCTTTATTTTTTTATCCATCCATCTGTTTTACTGCTTCTTCCTGATTTACTAGGACGCTGTGGAAAGCATGGTAAATGGCGTGCTTTTTGTGCTTTTCCGTTTCGGTACATCTTGCAGGTGATCAACTGAGAATAACACTATGAGTGACATCGACTGAGGGTTTTGTTTGCATGAGACTGTTTACTTAAGAATCATCAATGTTATCCTTTCCATGCTTGAATTTACCACGGAGTCATGAAATGATCCCTCACAAGCACAAAGTAAAACGGGATACTATTGTAGTCAAGACCACCTAACTCGAGACTGAGTCAAGACTAAGACCGGCGCATCCCAAGACCAGGACAAGACCAAGACCTAAAGGGGCAGAGACCAAGTCAAGACCAATGGCGTGTTCACGTTCCAATGTTTGATCCAGAGTTCTCTTCATGAGAAAAAACATTTTGTTTGAGCGACGTGAACACGACCACGAACTCTGAACCGGATCGAACAAGAGACCTCTGGTCCTCTTGAAAACGTGGGTCTGGGTTTGTTCGCAAACAATCTTTCTAGCGGACGGGGTGAGAGGATGTGATGTAGTGCGCATGTAGTTCTGGGTTGTAAACAAACAAAGGTAACCGCGTGAATCAGAAGAAGCAGACGCAAGAAGAAAAAGGTGACAAAATATCTGACGGGGAAGACGTAGAGTAGTAAGGAAGCAGTAGAGAGGAAGCCGCTTGTTGATATCTGGTCTAAAGACTATATATCGTGGTTGTTTGTGGCTACCCATAAGCCACGAGCTAATTAGCCTAGCCACCAATCACAATCAATGAGCCGCGTTTCGTCTTTACTTCCTCTCTGGTCAGTGTTTGTTTCAGGCGACAGCGTCCCCAAACTAGTGTAATTGCGTGACATTCTCCAGATGGTTTGGTCCGGTCTCAAAAGTGAACGTGAACACCACCAGCACCACGTGAAGGTGTGAGAATCCTCGGGTCCCTCTTCTCCCAAGTGAACCGAGTCTCGGACAATCCGAATGTGAAAGGACCAACGCTTTAAGATAAGATAAGATATCCCTTTATTTATCTCGCATGTGGAGAAATTTGCAAAATCTGAGCATGCCGGGGGTAGATTAGCTCACAGTCGTCCCTGGGTGGGCTTGAACCACCAACCTTACAGTTAACAGCCGAACGCGCTAACCGATTGCGCCACAGAGACTAAGGGCCTTAGACGTGCGTGTCGACAAAAACTTTATTAAAAATGTGGTCTTGAGACCAAGAACGCTCTGGAGTACTATGAGACTACAACTATAATGTTGGGTTTGACATGTTGATGGAGGACGTGAGCAAAAATATTGGAGCATTAAAGAAAATAAATCAGAATTAAACAAAAAAGGAAAACAAATGTAATGAGGGAGGTGAACCGTCTCAAAGACAAAACGTGAAGAAAAGATTCAAATGCGGATTACAAAATCTGCCTCATCACCCACCAGAGCAGAAATGGAAAAATGCCCTCCACAGCTCCCTCCATTTCCAACAACTCATCTCATCTCTACATCCTCACGACCAACCTCACCATGGAGACTTTCTGTTACCGTGGCTCCGCCTACAGACCGCCTGAGACCACCATTGAGTTTTACTCTTCTATTGTTGGGGTTTTTAATTTAACTAATTGTTATTATTATTTAAAGCTGAGCCCGTTTGCACCACCAATCATCAACAACAGAACATGTTCAGACGTAGTAAATCACATTGCGTCTTGTAGAGAAATCTGTTAGCATAAACTCCTCCCAGTAGTTCTGGAGCACACGCCCGATGTTCCATATTCATGAAGTCAAACACACTAAATCAATTGTGTGTGTTATTTTGCACGCTTGTCCGATGTCAGCCTGTTCATAAATCATCTTGTGAATGTATCTGCGCAATATCAGTCCATCACAGGAGGAACACTCAGAGAGAGAAAATCTCACACAGTCAAATTCACGAGTCTCCGGTTTACCTCGAATGCATGCTTTTTGAGTGTGAGAGGAAACCGGAGAACATGGAGAAAACCCACCAATGATCGGGAAGAACATGCAAACTCAACACAGAATGTCCCAACCTGGACTCGGAATTCACCGACTTATCCTCATTTACTCTTCCTACGGTTTAAGTTTCTATTTTAGACTGTTGCATCAGTTTTAAAGCAGCTTCTCACACACATAGGCACCACACTGCACTTTAAGGTTTGAACCAAACTCTTCCTGATACAGAAAGTTTTTGCAGGAGTATTTTCTGTCTGAAACACACACTTTCATTATGCATGGAAGGTTAAATATTTAACTAAAAACTCACTGCATTATTGAAATCAAACAATGTGGATTTTTGATAACTTCAAATAAATGATATCTAACCACAGTGGAAACTTTGATTTTATTGTGTGAAGTATCATAAAACCAGAAGGCATGGATTTATCTGGACAGTGTCTGAGAGAAGAATTTACTTTGGTTAGATTTTAAAGTGAAAAATTTAAAATCACGTCTTCGACTGAAGCTTGTATTAAAATAAATGTAATAAGGTGAACTCATTGGGGGAGTTCAATCCAGTGGTTATTGCCTCTTTAGTCTATGGTTTCAACAAAATTGAAGTTGACTGGATTTTATTCAGAGAAATACATTTTCTTCTTTTCAAACTGTTAAGTAGGAAAAGCAATTAATGGTAAAACTGCAATAAAGCAAGCAGCTATGAAATGCAATACCAAAGCTACAACGCAAGTATTAACATTACAACACAGATACAAAAACTACAACTCAAATACTAATGCAAAACACCCAAAAGTTGCAACATTGACACAAAAACAATTCAAACTCGACTCAACACGAATGTCAAACATTACACACAAATGAGATAAACTACGACGCAGATGCAAAACCAACCAACTAAACACAAAGTTTACAACACAGACACAAATGTGTAAACACAAAAGTTATAACATATGTAAATTCCCCAAAAATGAAAACATACGTATAAACAAAAGCCAACAAGGTTACAACACAGTTACCATGGCAACAACACAACAAAAATGCAAAAAATGCAACAAAGACACAAAATGTTCAATTCGATTTGAATACATAGGATGTACAAATTATATACAAATACAAAATTATGTACAAATACAAAATTCCAAAAGCTATAACCTAATCACAAAAGACACTACACAAATACAAATGTTACATTACGAAAACAAAAGCAACAACACAAATATAAAGGCTACACCGTAATACATTTTTATAACACTTGAAAAATACAAACAGAAATTAAATTCTGTGCATAAACAACATTAAAAACAAACACCACAACACAAAGTAACCATAACAATAAACAAACACACTGCAACACTAATCTAAACAAGCAACTGAACAGTTCAACAAAAATAGAAACATAACAAAACAAACAGAGAAAAATACAACACAAAGACAAAATGACAGGAGCAGAAAAACATAATAACAAGCAGTTAAAAATTTTTTTTTAAAAATTCCTGATCCGAGCCGTTTATGTGAGACTCATGTTTCTCTTCTAAACCATTCAAACAGGGTCGGTCTTGTGAAATTCCTCCTGTTTGGACAAACGTCTCAAACCCTCCTCTTTTCCTCCCTGATTGTCGGAGCTTGTCGCTTGGCTTCCTCCACCCGCTCCGGCTCCTCATATTCATCGGCATGAAGGATTGCCTTTAATGCGGCGTTACTCAAAGCCTCTCCTGCCAGTTTGCAGCGGAGGTGGACTTTGCACGCAGCACACAAAGCCGCATATTCTCCAGGCCGAAGTGGAAGCCAGCAGCAAGGCTGTCTTGACTGAAGACGACCTTTGAGTTGGCCTCCGGAAACAAAGACATTTCTAAAGCGATTTCAACCTGAACCCTCGGAGGAGAGGCTTGAAGAGAAGATGGCCTCCAAACTACCGATAAGAATTTATCTGCTGACACATGCGCTCGAGAGATTGTGTAAGGAGGCGAAGAGAGTGTAAAAACTATTTGAGAATCTCACCCAAATAATGTGTCTTTATCTGCTCTTTTGGTACGTGGTTGCGGACGCAGACGACGCTGATGTACTATTGTTCCTTCCCAACCTTGAGAGGTTGTGTTCGAAGGCAGCCAACTCGTACTGTTGCTCACCTGAAACAGCCGATGGCGGAGTTTTATTTTACTAGTTTCTGTCCATACAATTGGAAAAAAAACCAAAAAAAACATTTCATTCCTTTTTGACTGCAAACAGTTGAATTCAGTACATTGTAAGAAATGTCGGGATTACTGAGACGAGTTCAGTGATTGGAAAAAGTTGGCAGGTTTATGACGATCGCAAAGTTCGAAACAGCCGCAGAGCCGCTGTCGCTCAGATTCTACTGTTAGCTTTAGCATTAGCCACATCGCTTCTGTTATTTACAATATCATATCATTACTACCTGTTAATTCAGTCCTTCTGGAAGGCTACGCACTGCAGCATCTTATTGGTTACAACTATGATCCAATAGTCAGTGGTCAGTGTGATCAGGTGTCACCATGAGGCATAAAGACAAAGTTCTGGTAGTAATGCTACGGCCCCCACAGGGTCCCTTTGAATTCACGCGTAGAAACGCGAAGACTCTAAACCAGCCTACATCCGCCGAGGATCTGTGCTTGGGTCAGACGCTGTTTCAGACAGATTCCACTGAAGAATCTGTTAAAAACTGTCAAGTTTACCAAAAAGAAGTGATGAATCCTGCTTTTCCTTCTGTTCATGTTAATGTCCAAGGATAAACACATTATTGGTTTCACAGGCAATGAGAATAAAATCAATATCATACATTATATTATCAACATTTGAAATACATTTGACTTGTAAACACACAGTAATTAACTTTTTTGATCGACACTTTGCCCTCTGGGAGGAAAGATTTTTGCTTTTTTGTGACTTTTAAAGTGATACAAGTTGTTGATTCCTGCTTTAATTTGTGTAAAGTGATAAAAAAAAAAAAAATATCCATTGGTATTTAGAATTTTAGAGCATTGATCTTTTGTTGCTGCATTTGATCACATTTAATTCAAAATTAACGACATATTTTCACTTGAAAACTTTGTCACGTAATCAGGGTACTGTAGGTTTTTGTATTACCATGAGTGTATTTTCATTAAATACCCTGAAGCAATTTTTTGTCAATCTTTGTGTACTTCCATGTAACACTGATCTAAATTTTTTTTATTGTTTTCCTAAACTTATTCATAAGCTCCTTTTCATATTTTCAAACTTCAACTTTATTTCAATGACAAAATGTATCACAAGAGGTACTTTTCCATGTGTTCCAGTATTTTCTTTGTAGGAGTAAAAGTCCCAATGCCAATTGAAAGTACTTGTTCCATCGGTCGATGAATCTTTGTCTCAATTCTATCTGGATTTTCCTCCCTTTCTGTTTTCCGCCGTCGCAGATCAAAAGTGATGTTGACAGCAGATCTTTTTATGGAGTATAATTTCAAATCAGTGGACTGAGTAATACTCCATCAAGAGAAAAAAAGGGCACAAGGAAGAAAAACAATATATTTCCATATATTCGTAAATTGAATTCCCCTCGGGGATCAATAAAGAGCTATGGTTAAATGGCAACAAAAGCTACATTTAATTTACTGTTTGCGCTTGATGAGCCATAACACGGGGGGAGAAAAAAAAAACTGCTTTCTCTTCAAACGTTTCACATCCATCCATCGAATGATAAAATAAAAAAACTGAATTGAAAGGATCTGGAGTTTACAACACAAGGAAAGTTGAGTCTGTGAGTTGTTGGGAGCATAAAGCACCCACCCGATGCCTTTTATTCAGCCGTTCCTCTGCTTCCTGTGTCTCCATCGTCGCTATGAAATGGAAAAAAAAAAAAAAAAGAACTGAGAGAAACTAAAAATGCAGTTGCTCTGCTGAGCACTCCTCCTGTTTCTCCTCGGTTGCCGCGCCGGTACAAAGGTTATGGTGCTGAAAGACCCCTGAGAAAGGTGCTGAATAATGCAGCCGCTCTGGGGAAAGCTGCTCTGTGGACAGTGGACCGGCTGGTTCTGCTGCAGATGGGGAATAAAGCGAACGGCTGGAGGGAGAGAAATGCATTTGTATCAGAAAAATTAATCAGCAGGAAGAATAATGGTCAAGATTTTACAATATTCATCAAAATCCGAGTGGTAAGAATACAGACTTGTGTGTTTGAGATCTTCTTCAGGGACACACAACACTTCAGAGGGAAATATTGATATCTGTACACCAACAGTTTTTAAGACGGGGATGAAAATCCTATTTGCTTGGAGAGATAAAGATGAGAGAGTTCCTGTAATGACCCCCTTTTCTGGCTGTTGGGTTGAAACCAAGAGAATATGAGACACTGGTTTTGCTTCTGTTCATGGAGCTGTTCAAAGAGACATCCCCTCTTCAAGGAAAATATTTTAAAGTAAATGAAATCAGTGGACCACTCGAGAAAACCCTAAATAGGATAAACTGTTATGTGTGTAGGCTCATTGTTAGCACTCAGAAAACATTAGTGAAGATATTTTCTTTCGAGATATGATGCGACAAGTCCGAGTTGAAGATGCCTGCATAGCGTGGATAGCGCCATGAATTACTGTCTACCCACTGAAAGCTACTACTTCAAACTGCATTTGAAATAATGGTTTAAAACAGGGGGGGGTGAATGCTCATTATAAATATAGGGAAACGGCATAAACCATCCTCAAAAGGAATTTTTATGAGTCTGGGGTTTCTAATAAAAATCAGTTTGAGATTGAAAAATAAGGGTGCTCTCTGTGAGCTCGGTGGGAGCTGTTCTGCAGACCACTTTGAATCCCTATAGCGGAGCATTGTCTTTGAAAACGTGCTTCATGTTTCAAACAGACGGCCCATGAAATGAAAGAGTGAGCGTCGGATAAAGAGAGTCTCACTGTTGATAATGGTTAGAAAGCCAAGACAGCAGGAAGCAGCCAGCTATGTCTCATTTGGGCCTCATTCAAAACCAAATCGACAACGGACCATTAAATGTTGACGTGTTTACAGCCGTGTGTCAGTTGTGAATGATGTACAGTAACATTTCATGGCGAGTGACAACTTTCAATAGTGATACTGACAAGAACTTTCTGGAATAACAACAGAACCCTTTCTTAAAAAGAGAAACAATTATATACTTTTTTGCCAGAAAAAAACCCATCATCACTGAAGTGTTTGCTCGGTCCCCAGAGCTTTGCATTTGGAGGATCCTTCTTTTCACGTTGTTTGGATTGTACTGTAAGGTTTGGTAAATCTTTGACCTGATCCAAGGAAGGATCCACGGCCTTTCCAAGAGGTAAACTGTTGTGGCTCCAGAGACAAAGAGTTGGGAACCACTTAACGTCTAGCCTCATGGTCAATGGGTGACCTGTCCGGACGGCACCCTGGTGTAGTTGACATGTTTTTGAGTGAAAATGGAAAATTTTCATTGTGTTTTCGGGGTCCAATTATGAAAACGCCACTTTTGAAATCAGCTCACAAGGTGGAACTTTTAAAAACACTTTCACCACAGTCGTAGTAAATAGTTCTTCTGCACATGTGCAAGCAGCTGGACTATAACCACAATGTTTGCCTCCAGAGTGTCGTGGCTCCCAGTCTATATTCTCCTGGGACTATGTGGTTTTATAGTTTTATAGATTTGCCAAACAGTCAAAGTTTGTTTGTTAGGCAAAAAAAACCAAAAACAAACAGGTATCCCCTAAACGGGACCGGCGAGCAAAGGTTGGGGATGAGCATTGTCACCTCATACCTTTAGGACTCAAAAGAAATTGGTTTGGAAGTGATGTAGTTCCTTAAAGGCTCAAGTTAGAATCCAGGTAAAGGCCTTTCTATGAGGGAGTTTGGGTGTTCTCCTTATGCATGTGTGGATTTTTATTCGCCTGGACTCTTCCCATAATCCAAATACACGTTCTTTCATATATTTAGTGATTCTAAGTCATCTGTAGAACTTCATGTTTCAAACAGACAACCTATTAAATGAAAGAGTGAGCGTCAGATCAAAAGAGTCTCACTATTGATAATGGTTAAAAAGCCAAGACAGCAGGAGCAGCCAGCCGTGTCTCATTTGGGCCTCATTCAAAACCAAATAGACAACGGACCATTAAATGTTGACATGTTTACGGCTTTGTGTCATCTGTGAATGATGTACAGTAACATTTCATGGCAAATGACAAGTTTCAACAGCAGCGGCGTCATATACCGAGAACACGCATATTCAGCAGGAAACAAAAACTATGACAAGTGGATAAGGGCTTTGGCAAATGGATCCATACGTCTCCCCTGTCACTTACATATATGCTCTCCCATGTGATCCATCACGGCACCGATTGGAGTCGGGATGGCACTCAGGTCACATCAGCAGCTGGCCCCCTTTAAGGGAGAGCTGAGAGAAGGAGACTTGGCATGGTTGGCCTGTTTAAAGGTGATGTAAACAGGCCCTGATGGATGAAGGACTCCCGTCCATCCATCATCCTTCCGTCCTGAAGGGCTTTAATCTTCCGCAAACACAATCCCGCCAGTGCGGCCCTCATCTCGTCTGCCTTGTCTCTCAAGTCCTTAATAATATCCCTTCGTTTGGGGACCTTGCTGCTGCAGCACACCGGTACACTCTGGCTGGACACAAAGAAATGACACCGTCTGGAGGTTAAAAGCCCCGAGAAGGGAAAGGACTCTGGAGCTGAGAGTTTCCTCAATTTACCTGGCTCATTACTTATTACTGCTCTGACATGAATAATGCAGGACCAAACAACTGTTGACATGCCGTTAATTGATAGAACCCCGACTGCTATAATCTGATATTGGGAAGGTTCCTGGAGTAGCTTTCAATCAGTCTTTTTGTTCATGCAAATTACTGACAGATTTTTTGTTTAACACCTAAGAGGACACACTAAGGTAACCCAAAGTGGAAATTTATTTGATTTTCATATAGATGGAAACACCTTTTTTCTGCCAAAAATCAACAAAAAATCAACTATTTAAATCAGAAAGGTGACAAACTGTTCATCTTTACCGTGGTACTGAGGTGTTGCCTTACGGACCGATTTTCTTTCTAATTTGTCATTTCCACATTCTTTCCACATACTCCCACTATCTAAAGACATCCTTATTCAGGTAGTTGGTGACCGTAAAACTGAGACAATGTGTTAACCAAATGGGATTTTCCCAATAATAGCCCCTAATAATCGTAACTAATCTGATAGCTGATAAAATAACTGAAAGTATCTTTATGGTAATTGAGGGCATAATGTATGGAAATTGTGCAGACTGTAACATCCAAAATGAAAATGTGTTTTTTTGGAGGCTTGTTATTGGCACACAGGACAGGAAACGTCTCACACATCCACTTTGTTTGGGAGTATTGTTCCTGAGGGGCAGTGATGAATGGACTTCTCTTCACCTATCCATTCACACATCACCAATAGCGATGGCGACATGCCATTGGGAGCATCTTTTGATTCAGTGTCTTACCCAAGGACACTTCGACAGATGGACAGGGCGAGATGGGAGGGATTGAACCAACAACCTTGGAATTGGAAGACAATCCACTCTACCAACTGAATCACAGCTGCCCCAATGATGTGACCACACTTACTGACCCACACTCTTCTCCTAATGTGTTCTGGTTCAAAAGTGGCCGTGCGCCAAATCACGATATAAAGGATGCACAGTCTTTTCAACCCCCCTCCAGCCTTTCATCGATCCCCCGGTGACTCTGCATATGAGGAAAAGTCAACAATACAGATGTTCCGGTTATTTCCGAATTGCTGTTAAGATTTCTTCAAATGATAATGTCGAAGCGTTGTATTTCATACTTATTTGAATTAGCAGTAACATTAAAATGACAGATGAGCGTAATGTGCCAGCACAACCCATTTATTTCCCACATTTTTCTGTTATAGTCCTGTGTATCCCTTTGACTTTCAATTGATTCCAGACATTAGTTAGGTTTTTGGCTTTCTGTCAGTACTTGTGTCTCATTGCCCTTCCTGTTAACGCTGTTGCGGCCAAGCTGCTGTCTCAGCTAAATAATGTAGGACTTCGGGGCCTGATGGGAAGTTTTATAAATGGTTGCCAGACCAGCCACCAGACATCATTAGATTTTTGTTGCCAAAATTGATCGAATGGTTGACTTATTTTGAAAAGTTTCAATATGAGTTATAATGCTCCAGTGTGCCTATAGGCCATTTTTCAACACCAACAAAGTGATAAAGAATGATTAAAGACATTTGTTACAGCATGGATCTATTATTTCTTTCTTTCTTTCTTCCTATTAAAGACACACGCATGCACACTTTGACTTTATTAAGTGTTATGTGGACATTGCATTGATTTGCTCAGTTGTTACTGAGACTTAACCTCAACGAATATCCCTTAGCTTAGCTTTAACCAATTATACCTGCCCCTCCATATACCGTGCACATTGTATTAATCGTGGATATTAGTGCAATCGACATTTATGAGGCAAGCGATCACTTTTGGTAAATTGCATATTCCTTTTTGCCCAGTGTGGCAAACATTCATTATAGTTATATTTAAGTTTCTTTATTGTAAAAAGGCACCTTATATTGTAGGATAGTAAGATTCACCAGTGTGTAGACCAGAGGTGTCAAACATGAGGCGCGTGGGCGAAAACTAGCCCTCAAGAAGATCTGATTGGACACGCCAAACCACCAAGGAAATTGTGAAAATCCCAAAGACTCACCGACTTTTAAACAAATTTGTTAGGAGTAGCTTATTCAACTCAACACTGAGACCGTAGCTGAAACATCAGTGATGCTGCCATGAGAGTTAGATACCAAATGCAATGATTGTAGGAGACGTTTCACAGTTTTAGACCAGAAAGTATTAATTGTTTGGTTTTACAAAAAACTTTTTTAAACTTTAACCCCTATGCCACAACAAAGAAAAACTTTGAAGTTTAAATTGAAGACTATTTTGGCACTATTTTATTGGTCCGGCCCACTCAAGAGGAAATTAGGTTGTCCGAGGCCCCTGAAGTAAAATAATGACACTCCTGGTGTAGACCGTATTTTTAAAGAAACAGTTGAAAATGTGAATTGATTGTGATTTTGATCAGTTTTGATATTTTCCAATGGATTATTGTCGTTAAAAAGTCCATGTAAAGATGTTGGTTTACGTCTCAAAAGTGAAAAAACTGCAGAGTAGAAAGTCACAAATACAGCCAGATTGCTTTATTAAGGGTTAAGAACATAGTAAATGGAACGGAGACCACTTAAATGGTTGGGTTTTGATAAAAGGGACAATCTGGCACAAGTTCCATGTCTCTGTATTGCCTTGGGAGCCTGATGAGAGTCAAACTTACATCTTTTCTTTGAAAAACATAGAATCGAGTAATTATCTTTCCGAAAGCATGGCTGAATATCAGAAGAAGAAAAAAAGGTGTTGCAAGAGCAGATTTCAGCATTAGTTAAGTGAAATACATGGATTTTCAGTCTGGAAGTGGTTTCAGTGCGTTTGGCAGCGGTGCTGAGTCTGATCCAGCCTGACATAATTCAGCCACTCGCGCTGCTTGAGCAGCCTGAACCCAGTCACACAGAGCTCAAATGAGTCTGTAACAGGATTTTAGCCTTTCATTTATGACTGGCAGTTAGTTTGATAGCATCTAAGAGCTGAGTAGGTGGGAGATGTGGAAGCCTTTTGGCAGTGTCAGACTTTCACCAAGCAAGCATATGGCTCGCACATACACGGCCTCGTGAATCGAATCAAAGGCACCAGTAGAAATCATAGCAAACATTATCTCATGAAGGGTTGATCAAATAACACTACATGACTGTAATTTATCCACATATCAATGTCTCCAGGCCTCTTAGATAGAAGTCCTACGATGGTATCTGGTATTATGCTGATTAGAATACTGCTGTCCGGGGACATCCCTTACCACTTGTACATAGTGAAATCCTTAAATACCAATCCGAGCCCATAAATAGATTTTGTTTCCACATTGGGACTGAAAGAACCTGATCAACCAATTTCAACCCGATGCGACACCTTTGTTTTGAACTGAAGCCGGGCCTTAGCTCTCAGTATCAGTAGCAGACCTCACTAATGGCTCTGTGGTTCATTTGAAGCAGCTGGGTTACAAAGCCTCGTGGAAAAGGCTCCCGAGGAGAGCAAATGATTTCAGCCTGCTGTATATTCTACATTATTGTGTGTCTATAGCTCATTCTGGCCTCTTCACCTCCACTGAGGAGATGTAGGCCACGTGGTTCAGTGATCACTGGACGAGAAGGTTGTCTCCTTGAGCTCGAGCACATTGATTCCTCACATTGAAACTGATTTGGATAGAAAATATCTGCTTCAAAATGTATGAGTGAAAATGAACAGCATGCATGGATCATTTTCAGAGGAATTCGAAGCAAAGCTGTGATTCACAGCGGTCTTATAGAAGTTTGTTGTTAAGTCCCACTGAACACATTTTGTAGGTTTGAACATTGATGCTTATTTAACTGGAGAATGTTGTCCAGTCCAGTCCGCTATAAACATTAAGAATGGCGAGTCGGTGGACATTTCTTTGGACAGACCACCAAGTTGGATTGTTATTACAGCGACTCTAAAACTACCAAGTCCCAGGAGAATATGGCCGTGGTTGCAGTAGCACCGTTTCCATGTCGAAACGGAGCCTTCACATTTTTTAAAAAGTTGTGTTTTCCCCAGTTTCAATGAAAAGTTCCACCTTGGGAGCCATTTTCAAAAAGTAGCATTTTCAAAAATAAGGTGCAAAAGTACCAAACATTAACTCACAAGAGTAATTCTATTTGTTTCAACTCTGACTGAATGCAGGCAGGCGTTGGCTTTAACACTGTCAACAGGCATTGTGCTAGGAGTCTTCCTCCAGGACAATGTTGTCTCATTCTGTTGATGGACAGCCCGGCCCTGCATGATTTAGACGTCCTCCTACGTATTGACATATTTATCTACCTATGGGAAAATACACCAATTTTATTATGCATGTATTCACATATGTTCATTTGCATATTATGCCCCGTTGTATAACTTCAATCTGCTTCCGCTGTAAATTGTGCTCAGATACTGTAAATAGTCAAGATAGTCAAGATTTCCTATTCCATTCAGTTTTTTTTGGTTTTGCTGTCATGCACACAGTGGTAGTGGTAAAATAGTAAGAATATCATATATATATATATATATATATATATATATATATATATATATATATATATATATATATATATATATATATATATATATATATATATATATATATAAGAATCACCTTTGAATTAAAACTTTTAAGTGTTTCTTTTTTCTTGTGCAAAACCAAGGAAATACAACTGAAAATGGCCACAGACTCAACATTTTAATTAAAGCTTCAGTCGAAAAATACAGTTCAATGTCCCAAATAAAGTCTCCTATAAACATTGCATTTGGTAGCTATGAAATCTGTCCGCTACTCTCAAGAAGACTGTGAAAAATTGAACGGCTCATTTGGAATCTTAACCATTTGCTTGGTAGTTTTGCGACCGGATTGGAGCCTTTTGTGGGCCAGTTTTGGCCCACGGGCCTTATGATTGACACCCCTGAAACAAAGTAAGTCTAATTTGTACTGTGGAAGGAAACTTGAGGAAAACTCACGCGCGCAATCAGGAAGAATATGCGCTATAATATAATGTATAATATAATAAGCTTCACACAGAAGGGGCGTTAAACCTCAAATCCAAATCGAAATAATAAATGCCTTCATGTACACACAACACCATTTTTTTTTAATGTGTGTACACATTTAAGTTAACGGTTAAAACATTTCTGGTTCAAACATGACATGCAGTTGTTGGCCTCGTGTGTACAACATAAACTGGGCAAAAATTATTTTGAAGGGCTCAATTTGTTTTTTCTCGCTGCCATGCACAGCTGCCACACACAGTTTAAATGCTCACAGCAGCAGGATGCCAGTCTGTGGTGCATGTAAAATTGTGTGGCCGGTTTCTGTGTGTATAATCTTCTCTTTTTTTCTCTTGCTTCTTTCAGTTTCATTCACTCCCCACACATAACGTCTGTATCTGTGCCATGTACCTCGGGCTGTAAACCGTCAGCTGGCTCTGCTGCAGAAGCAGGCTATTACTGCGAGAGGCAGAAGAATTGAATGTTCCAAATATTTCTGAGCACCTTTGTATGTTCGGTGGGTCAATAAAAGAGTAATCACATCCTTCACAGTCTTTATGTTACAGGCCGGCCTTACACAAGCGCTCCTCAGAAGCAAACCGGCAGCGGAGAGGCAGAAATAATGCTGGGCATCCATTTAAACACAGATTCTGAATCATTTCGTTGTCGTTTTTTTTTCACAGTTTATTTCAAAATACAGGAAGGCGAGATATCACTCTGTACGCGATATCAGAAAAAGTAGCAGTTTTTCCACTATAAAGCACAAAGTATACTTGAAATACTAAACATTTCACAGCTATTTATGGCCTTGTTTCCGCTGCGCAGCACAGCAAAGTGTACCAAGAACCACGTTCTTTTATTACGGAGTCGGAGCATCTGCAGCTCGTCGGAAGACACAGGGGTGATTTAGCGGGAGGAAACCAGACTACCCGAAAGAATCCCACCGGCACCCGGGGAGAACATGCAAACTCCACACAGAAAAGCCCCGGCCGGGATTTGAGCTCATGTCCTTCCCGCTGTGAGGCCGAGAAGCGCTAACCACTGCTGGTCACACTACCTGATCATTTCTGCCTTTTCGGCACTGGTAGAACATGCAAACTCAACGGAAAGGAGCTTTGAGCTAAAAGATTTTAACCAGGATCTGAACTGCTGCGCTCCTCCGTCCTTTGTCAAAGTTAGTTTTAGTCAGATTTATTGGTTTTATTCCACATTGAATGAATCTCATGACGGTTGGGATGATTGTTATTGTGATGATGGAACAACCTGCTCATCAAACCTGATCAAACCTTCTCTGAACATGCTCGTAACTGTTTTTATTTAAATTTTAACATCTATTTTCTTACGTAAATCAGTTAAATCAAAACTTTTTCACCTTCTATATCAACTTCTACTGAAATAGAGAGAATGTCAGCGCTCTCATTTGCCAGGATTAGTATGCTGGGCTGACATCAGGGTAAAGCTTGCATTATTTACCCTCCTTTTCTTTCAGTCGGGTAATTATGCAGTGATTCTTCTTCTTCCTCTTCGTCTTTCAGCTGCTTCTTTCAGCGGCTCATCCGTCTCCATCCCCTGCCTCCTCTTCCTCCTTCACCACATCCATGAAGCATTTCTGACGTAGTCTAATATCTCTCAACACATGTCCAAACCATCTCAGCCTGGCTCTCTCGAGCTTTATCCTTAAATTACTCATCTGAGGTAATGCGACCAAATTATTTCTTGCCCGCGTTGTCTCTTACCGCTAAAATAGACGCCACGCGAGCAGCCTAGCCTGCAGGTAACATTTGTATCACTAAAAACCCGGGGCAACATTTATTCCAGGCGTGATTACGGTTGATAAATCAAAGAAAATACGAACACATTCAAACATCGCACTCCAGCCCTGGGTTGGCCGGTTTTTATTCACCGTTGGCATATTTAGTACAAAACACTGACTAGGAGGAGAAATGGCCTCAAGAGTTACAGTGTGAGAGCTTTATTTGGCAAAAAAGAAAGGAGAAAGATATATCTGGTGAGTGGGAGATACTAAGTATTTTACAGAAATATTTATTGCCTGTGAAGAGATGTCTGCATTTTCAGATTCTGAGGATACGCTCGGAAACTGTGATTCACGATGACTGTTGTTATGCACAACAATGTCTTTATTTCTTTTTTTGGTTTTTTTTATCACTCAGCTACACTGTTTGACTGGTGAGAGATAAAACAACAACAACAAAAAGAACCCTCATGCGATCTGTCACTCTGAACTAGGAATAATAACTCTGTGGAAAGCGTGACTAAATGAAATGTGATAAGTATGAAGAGAAAACAATCAATAGGACAACATTTCTCCTTGTGAGTGCGTGAGGGTTATTGATGGACAGTGATTTCTAAATCACTGGAAAAGTTCCCTGCCAGGCAGCGTGAAGCTAAACAAACCGGCATACTTCCACTGTGCTGCAGGCGGAAACAAGCCAACGATGGCAATAATATTGATAATAGGCAATTGCAGGATTGAAATCGACATGCTGAGCTCACATTTGGAGGAATAATTTGCTTGGGTGGCCCCGATACAGACATTTACTAAGATACTGCAGAAAGAAACGCAAGTTTTTGACGGGGAAAATGCCGCTGCTGTGCATGTGCAATACAGCTGTGGTAAATAGTTCTTGTGCACAAGCTCGAGTAGGTGGACATTATCAACAATGTTCTGCCTCCAGAGGGTCATGACTCCCCGTCCATGTTCTCCTGGAACTTGGTAGTTTCATAGTTGAGAGTCACCCGGAATAACAATCCAACTTGGTCGTCTGTCCATACAAATGTCCGTGTTCTCAGACTGTTAATGTTTATGGTATCTTGTTCTCTGTGCAGATGTGTGTGTGGTATCATTCCAAAAAACAGCGCCCACTTGTGGCCGAAACTGCTAATTACATAATTTTCAGTGTATCTGTCATTTCCTTGTCAATGTTTTTAAAACATTGCGTGTAAACTTAATACTTTTTTGAAAAGAAAAAACACATGTGATCCATTTTCACTTGAAACGTCATGTAAATGGTGCCTTAGAATAATAACATCATGAGTGACATCATGCCAACACCGTTCAAATGAGGGTTTTACAGACTTTAGATTCTGTTTGGCAAAAGATCTTTTTAATGTAACTAAGCTCAGAGTCACAGAGTCAACTTCATTAATTTAATTCAAGTCATTCACTTTAATCCATCAAGGCAAACTTACAAAAATCAACAAATCACATTCTCAAGATTCAGCAAGAGAAAATGCTGGAATAGTTTAATCAATTACAAAGACAATCTGGCAGTGCAAGTGAAGCAGAAAACATTCACAATGTGTGGGTACACAATAAAACAGGAAGTGAGATCAAAACAGATCTTTTTCACAGATCTGCTGGAAAAGGGATCGTAGCCATATTAATTTGCTTGTGTTCACCATGGAGGGATTGAATAGAGTGTTGAGACGCAATACAGCAAATACATCTGAATCGGGGAGAATTAAATTAATAAATAAACATAGAAGACAGAAAAGATCTTATGAAAATAATCTGACAGCAAACATCATGGGGGGCAGCTTGCATTCCATATTCATGAAGGGAAATGATGAGATAAGAGTCATACGCATTCCGTCTCCTGGGATATTTTGAGATTCTGACACTCTTGTTTGACGGTCCTTAACTTCTCCTCATGTCTGATTACTGTTCCTCTCCTGATGTGTTTCACCTGTGCCCGAGTGTGTGATCGTCTGCACCTGCTGGCTTTGGTACATATTGGACATCTTTACTGTGTTCTGGTTGTTGGTTTGTTATGTGTTCTGCATTTTGTTTCTGTGATCTCTGCTCTCCACTGATCTTCAACTTTAGTGTTTTTGGAATTTTGCTCCAGTTTTGATTTTTGATTTATTCATTTTTTTTGAGTGTGTGTGTGTGTGTGTGTGTTCTCCCAATAAAATGGTAGCTTCAGGCCAACTGAGTCCTTATTTCAGCAAACCTTGACAAAAACAGAAGATAATCACAGTGATAAGAGTACCACAGCAGCTCCAATATGCACAAAAATAACAAGATAGGAATAAACAATAATACATATCAAAATTATGAATATTTAAAGAGAAAATCATGCACTAATAAGAATTTTCAATCGAGAACACACATCAGTAGTTACAACATGAAATTAAAAACATTACTATGATAGAAACCAGCACTTTTGCGGGCTATGTAGATACTACAAGGATTGCTTTTAGAAAGTTTGACAACTGGGTCAGAGCATTGTCAAACTGTTGCTCCTGTTGGGTGTTCCTGGACGCCGGTGGTCCGTGTCCAACAAAAATAAATGACAAAAGGTGAACCAGTGATGGGGGTCATGGACGGCCAAGGCTCTTTTGTGCAGGTGAAGAATGGCCAGTGTGGTTTGAACCGATGGACGAGTTACTGGAGCTCAAACTGCAGCAGAAGTTCATATTGTTTCTGACAGAATGCTGCAAGAATACAGAGCTTTGCACAGTTTGTTGTGAATGAGGTCAGAGTGCTCACGCTGGCTGACTACTTTTTCCTACCAGAGGATAAATGGCACCAGAAAGAAGGGAAGCCGGTGGAGGTATTCTCATGCTGTGGGGACGATTTTTAATTTAGGAACCTTGTGCATTCAGTTTGAGACTTGCCTAAGCATTACATAGCAGACTATGTTAACCATTCAAGCATTTGTGGGATGTGCTCAACAAGCGTGTCAGATCAAAGACCTTTCAGCTTCCAGGATCTGCTGCAAACATCTTTTTTTTTTCTTTTTTTTTTACCAGAAACCACAGCATACGTTCAGGGGTCAAAAGGAGATCAAGTCTTCTTGGATAAGAGCTGTTTAGGCCGCAGAAAGTCCTATGCAAGGTCAGGCAGGTGGTAATCCAGCAGCAAGTAGATTAACAGCAGCCTTTTTACAGTGCAGAGTCTTAAACTGCATTTGTGTCACTCCAGGAAAAAAAGAAAAGGCATGTTCGAGAGGCCTAAGTGCCACCTGCTCCTCTCCTTAATCCTTTAACCTGCATTGCATGCCCCACCAAACAGTCAGATCCCTCGCCGTGGACAGACATTAATCATCCATTAATCTTCATTTCGGTGTCGGTCCCATCTGATTCACTGATATCTGGCTTAAAAAACACACACACAGTCGTTGCACTTTCATTTTTTTTTTCTCTTCCCCCCTCCCGCTCCTCTCATGTGGTTCCCTCGCCAGCCCCGATTTATATCGTAATCATCGAGGCGTCGCCTCACGGGTGTGTTGTCCTTTGAGGGAGCAATGATAGGTACCAAACAGACTCCCAGGCCTGCGATGAATGTGTTGTTTTTATCTGGCTGTTAGCTGTACAGCCAAGTGAAGTGTAAAGTCTCTGCTGAAGTCCCCCCCACCACGACCAATCCTCCCCCCCCCCCCCCCCCCCCCCCCCTTCACTATGGGCTCAGACTCAGCAACAGGTTCTGGGAATCCATGCAAGACAAATACTAATAATAAACAACACTTGGGAGTGACACGCGGCTGGCGTTTCACTCGGAGGTGAAATATGTTTTCTGGCAGCCTTTGGATTGTTTAATGACACCGTGATGTGTCAAAGTGAAGTGTTCTCAAAGGGTGGCATAAATATACCGCCAACTTCACACACTCAGTTGGAGAGGCTCAAATCACACACACACACACACACTCACACATCTCAGGCGTCTTGAAATTGTTCAACAATCGTCGGCGAGTTAAACTGCAAGGGGACGGGCACATGATCTTTTCCCAGACCCCGTCTTTCCTCGGTCTCTCGTCTCTGTAGTTTTGTTGTGGTTTTGTCTGTTTCGGGGACTTGACTTTTCAAACTCGGTGGAACTAACAGAGGAAGATTTAACTCTCGCTGCTGGTGTGGCTGACATCTCCACGCCAGAGGTCATCATAATTCACTCGCAAAGTCAATACCGCTGTGTTGTCAAAACAAGAACCGTCTTCGACCAGCACTCGGGCTTTTCCTGGAGAGAGTCTCGCATCAGTACTTTAGCTGGGCAGTGGCAATTTTTCTATCACAGTGCTAGGACTCTCCAGATGGCTGCTGTATTACTCGGGAAGGTCAGATGTCCATCAGAGTGGATGATAAAATTATTTACAGGTGTAACACTGCAATCCCAAGACGTGCCTGTAAAAACATGGTGCAGGAAGGGAAGACAAAAGGTGCTGCTCGTGGATTTATTGATTTACAGAAACACTTAAAGTGGTTTCATTTGATGTGGATTACAAATGTAATCACTTGAATTGGGCTGAAGGTATATTAAAAGAAAACACAACACACAACTTTCTGTCCTTTTATATGTTAATGGTTTATGGTTTCACAACTTTCTTTTGTTATATTGCTTTGAGAGAGGGCTGCACAGTGATGTAGTGGTGAGCATTGGTACCTCACAGCAAGAAGATCCCCCTCTTTGAGGCCAGTCATTCTCACCTGAGACACTGAGTTTCTTCAGTTTCCTCTCACTGCCCAAAAAAATGACTTTTAATTAATTACTGTAAAGTGCCTGAGTGAATGTGGTTATCTGTCTTTCTGCAGTGTGATATACTGACACGTATAATCAACTGAGATCATCTCCATATGTCCAAATATAGACGAAAAGATGCTTTTAAATGTCAAACTGAAACGCCATATGAAAGACACCTTTTCTTGGTCTTATCAGCAAGCAAAAAAGTTGTGCAATCCATGGTAATACACACAGGAAATCTTGATTTGAGTGTATTTCTTAAACGACATAAGAGTTTCTCACCTTCAGATGTGAGGTAAAACTTCAGTGTTTTCCTGCCAGAGCCGGACAGCCCATCTCCAGCAACCGTTTACACGACAATGTTAAAAACGCATCATTTTTGCGTTTCTGTTTCATGTTTACACTACAACATTTTCAGAACAATGTCCATTTACATGGACATGATAAAACCCCAAAACATCCCATTGGTGGTCATTTTAATGACCAGGTTGCATCACAATGATTTGCAGTTAACAGACTGCATTCAGTCATGTGTAGGTTTGGGAATTGATAAGATTTTATCAATATCAATGCCATTGTCAATTCTGTTTTTCAATCCAATTCCTTATCAATTTTCCTAATGATTCCTGAGTATTTTTTTGAGGGGGGAAAAAAGTAGTTTTACACAGTCTTCTGCACCAAAAGGAACAATTGAATTTTTTCCAAACATGAAACTTGTATTATAATTTTTCCCTTAAGAAGTTAAATGTCCCACAGTTAAATGTGTATTTGCCTTCATTGGATGCCCCCTGGAATTTACACTTTTTCAAATTTTGTGCTGTTGACAAGTTAACCCTCTCTGGGAGGTCGGAGACTGGAGAGGAATGTGGAAGTGACGTAGGAGGAGGAACTCATTCTCTCGGTCTGCAGGGAATGCTGTGTTTTCATATTGTGTTGGTGCTTTTTTTGAGGGGATTTTCAACACCAATGATCTAATACATAGATATACAGTAGTAAAACTCTACTGGACCTTGTGGCTGTGAGGCGAGAGGCTGTGGACTCTGTTGACTCAGGACGTTGTGAGTGGAACATGTATTAACGTATCGTTGTTTATCGTCTCCCACTGTAGGCCGCTCCGTCTGCGTCGCAGAGTGTGTGACGTCATGCAACGTACCGCAACGCGACTTGACGTCGTGCCGGGAAATGAATCGTTAAGAAGAATAGAACACATTTAAGGTGTATGATTCCGATGGAATTGATCAATGGGAACTGGTTCTAGGTCAGAACCGGTTTTCGATTCCCATCCCTAATTAATAAATGAGACTAAACCTGGCGACACTTGAGAAAACCTTCAGACACATAGTGATGCTCCTAAAATCCAAAATGGGGTTTTAGTTCCTCTACAATCAGATTTGGGATATAACAGTCCCGTGTGCTGTCTATTTCAGAATATGTAAAAAAAACATATTTAGAACAGTCAGATTTACAGCATTAACAGGAATAATTTCACCCCCTCAGCGCACACAAATGCGCAGGCACCATCTGCAAATTGCAAAACTGCTACAACCGCAAAGACAGATACCACAAACCATATATCACTATCAAGTGTTGTAGTGTGATCAAGTGAAGGCTGCAGTGATTTTGGTGACACTGCACTGAATACCAGTCACGTTATGAGGTATTTTTGTGGTCTCTGTCTTCACTTTTGCAGCAGTTTTGCATTTGCAGACGGTCCCTGCATTCTGGTCTCACAGCCGGCTGCTCATAGAGAGCAAAGTTGTTTCTGCTGCTCAAAAGACAATTACTTTTGACAAAAATAAGCTTGTAGCATATTGCCGACCTCACACCGATGGGAAAAGGGGGTCATTTTTGTGTTGATGACGTTTCATTTAACAGTTATTGATGCCAGAACTTTACTGAGCTGCTCTCAGCAGTTGTGTCTGTGTCTTGGTCTAATCCAGCAAATAACTCCAACTTCTTCACATACCGGCTGGTGTATCTGAAGTATCTCTGTATCTGAACCACCAGAAATGTTGCTTCAGGCCTTCATTGACCTGCAGGCCGCACTTTGTGAATCTATGCCTTAGAGGAATCAATTAACCCCAAGTACTTAGTTTTTGACTGCAGGAAGCAACTGGAGTACATCAAGATTATGCAAACTTCACTCGGAGAGGTCCCCAAGCCCAAACTTGAGCCAGGGATACTCTCACTGTGAGATGAGACAGCTAACCACTACACTACCCTGCCGCCATGAGATCCTTTTTCATCTCAGCTCCTCAAATGTATTATTCAAATGTGCACTGATTAGGGAAATGTTCACTTTAAGATCTTATTGGTAACATGGTAATTACTTCACTAACATAAAATCTGATAAATGTAATTTATCTCCACTTTTACATCAGTAAAGAGTTTGAAATTTGACCCTCCTAAAAGAGAAATGACAGATGTGATTGTTTCAGGTCTTTTATGAAGAAAGAGACATGAAGCCTACAAACAAGAAAAGATGGAAACACAAAAAAATAAAAAAAACAATCAATAATAGACATTGGAAGATTGTTTCCCTCATGTGTTTTCCTGTCAAAGGCTCTGCGGTGCTTTTGTAAATAATGACTGCAGATAATCTAAAGTGACATGACTTACCTTTAAGGGGACAGTGTGGTGGATGCTGAGCATGTGGCATTCCTCTGGTGGAATCAACGGGAGTCAGCCCAATTGAATGGCTGTTGTCAGTGTTTTGTCAGTCCCGCAGGTACACTGTAGTAGTAATTATGTCACTCGCAATAAATGAAGACAGAAGACCGAGTATAAACTGTGTCAGACAGCAGGGCGACACTCGGGTCAGGAGGTTTCAATAGAAGAAGCAGATTTGAGGCCCATCTTAAACAAGACATTTGACTAAAATATCATTTTGAATCATTTCTAGTTCGTTAAAGTAATATGAGAAATTTAAAAAACATACTGATGTGTTTTTTTGTTATAGTCTCCAACATGCCCATTTCTGAGATTCTATCCTAATGTCTTCAACATTGGCGTGAAATTGAAATGCCTGCAAATTGCCTTAATTCTTCATTGTCAACAATTAAAACACGAGGATTGATAATGATCTACTGTTGTCTGATACGTAACCTTAAAAAAAAAAATCAACATACGTCGTAACCCTTTCAAGGGTTCATTCAGTGTTCGCATCCAGCCAAAAGCACAAACACGTCATGACGCGTTTATGTTTAGCATGATGGAGAAGGTCCAGTACGCTGATTGCCTCAGGGATCGGCCACATACAGTGTGTATGTTTGTCCTTGATGACTACCCACTACACCAACTGGGAGATAGGATCAACATGAATACAATAATCAGAAATGACATCTACATATTGACTAGTCTCGCCTCATCAAATTCTTTACTGATAATGACTCTGAGCCGACAGGCAGATTACGTAGAATGTTCAATTCTGTTTCAGTTGAACCAATAAGAAATGACAATGACGTCTTGATTGATTGTAGATCTGATCGTGTAGTTCCTTCAGTAGGTTATTATCAATATATATGGTTGTTTAACTCCTCCTGAGCCAATTAGAATGTTGGGCTGACAATCCAATATCAATAAAACCATCAGAAATACCAATTGTTACCATTTGTTTCCGCAGTTAATAATTACTTACGGTTACTTACGGTAGTTGGAACCCAAAACTTTGTAACAGTGACACTGATGAAAACATACGAGTACCAATACAGAGTTGTTGTCTCACCCTTTCTTCAGCTCACTGAGCCAATTAGAAGGTGGAACATGGCAGCAATAGCAGCAATCAGAAATGACAATGAGTGTCTGATTGGCCTGATGTAATACGGTATCATTTATGTGGATGACAATGGCCCACTGAGCCAACTGGGAGGTGGCATCTATCATCTTAAGGCAATGAAACTAATCAGAACACATATGTTCTTGTTGATGGGTCTCATACAGGGTTGTGGATCCCTCCTTCTGGCTGGCTCAGTGGGTTACCTTTACACCTGTTACTGATTATTTTATCGATTAGGGAATGTGACCTATAATTAATGTGTTGATTGGGTGGATGGCAAGTTGTGCCTTTCTTAACTCCTTCGCTCCTAAGAGGAGTATAGGACGTCCACAAAAACAATGTCACTCTGAATCTTGAGCAAAGCAATGAAAGCAAACTAAAGGAAGGAAGTAATCCACTTATTGGGCTGATACCATTCAAGGTGAATGGTTTCCCCACCTCTTTTACAGATATTATAATAGTCAATAAATTGACTTTTATTGTGCATTTAACGTCTTTAGTAGTCGCAATGTGTTTTTACAAGCTCCGTCACATTCACCAACGGTAACAGCTGCACACCGATAGAAGCATCTTGGGGTCAGTGTCTTGCTAAAAGAAACATTTGCACAGTCAATGATCAGAATTTACTGAATTATTCAGCAGGTTTTATGTAGTAATATGGTTGTTTACAGTGCGTATCTCGGAAAGAGCAAACCTAAAACTGTTACCTGTATTTTTTGGTCGACCGCAGTAACAGACCCTTCACATTTTACCAACTGTGTTCACACCCACTGAATAAATGGAACAATTCACAGATTTCATACATCTGAATTCAAATCAGCCTCCCTTGGTCCCTCAACATCCATCTGAAAGTCAACATCCATCTCAAGTCCCAAAGAACCGCAAAAGAGCTGAAGGTGTCATCTTTTCCATTTTCCTCACCTTCCCCTCTGAGTGGATATTTCAGAGTTATTTCACAAATGCCTGAGGGGATAAGAGTGTAACTCAGCTCAAGCTGCAACTACTTGGTGGCACCGCTGCACCCCAGAGTTAATAAATAACAAGCAAGAATAATGTGAAATTGTAATGGAATATGAAAAAGCAATGATAACAGGTCACAGAATGTGAACGTTTAGAAAAAAAAGCCTGTATTTTTCCAATAATATTATGACTTCCACCAAGCTTCCCTCTGTATAACAAGGTTGTTTTTTTTTTGTCTCTCCTCAATTGCCGGCACTTCCAGCAGTGTGTCCGCGATAAAAAGTTTAAAGGAATAGTTGGCATATTTTATAAGGTGAAAGTGAACATTCTTTTCACTGTGTGCAGTTCTTTTACAATTTAACCACTTGGAAGAACAGCTGAGATCAGCAGATTTGCAAAGTTACTTGATAAGTGTTGTATTTGTTAATATTCCAGCCATGTATTTCCAAATGAAATTGCAGGTATTAATGATAATTTATCATCAAAAACCATATCCAACTTGGAGTTGCCAATGACTTAACCACTTTTAAATATTTAAGAATCGTACTTGTTTTACCGCCTTTGTAAATTGGAATGACTTTACACTGATTATCCCTGTACAGAAATACTTTTTTGCACCTTTGTCTTTGGGGACCATGGCTCACAAAATCATGGTTTCGATTTCTAGGAATACTGTGTTACCTCTCTCGCAACTTATAATGACTTCACACTAATGAGAGGAATACAAACACAGCAGTCTTTTGCAAAAAGCTGAGTTGCAGCTTGAGATGTCCTGCTGCGCGAAGCCGATAAAAACTGGAGCATGAAGAAATTCACAGAAGTTGATAAATGTCGGAGGCAAATAGTTTTATTGGATCGCAACAATGGAAACCAGTTCGCAACCGGTTCTCGATTCCAACCCCCGACTGAGCGTCGGTGAAGTCCGAGCCGTCGGCAGCTTCAACCCTGGACACTGGTGGCTTGGATATACAGTCATTCTGGCCACACTGGTTTGATTTCACCAAAACCAATCTGCCCCCGGAACAGTTTTCCCTTTCAGATCAGTCTGCAGCCATAAAAATCCTTTCTGCTTCGTTTAAGCCTCCTTGAAATTGCTCCCACCTTCACTCTACCAGCGGTGCCTTTGGGTTCGCCGTGCAGTTCTCAAACACGCTCACACTAAATGACAGATGGACTGTCGCAGCGATCCAACCCTTCCTCATGCCTGGCCTCCTCTTTCTCATTAGAATACCCCCTCCAGAAACTCCTGTTCCAGGAGCTCCTGGTAGGATGAAGCAAGTTCTTGATGGAGCAACGCGGAGAAGAAAGAAGTATTCTTGGAAGTGGCGAGTGCAAAGAATGACTCACGAGTTGCTTGTCTCGCTCCGTTGGCAACAACAATCTGTCAGACTGCTTACTGGGATTCACTCAGTGTCTTATTTGAATACACACCAGGCCGAGGAGGAACACCTTATCGCCGAGATGTGAGCAACTGTGATAAATTTGCTGTATCCAGCTGCATTGAGCTGATAAGCACTCAAATTATATTCTCCCTACATGCCTGCTCTAATTAAAAAAAAAAAAAAAAAAAAAGTCTCTCAGGTTTCAGCAAGTCACCATTTGATGTGTTTAATCTTTGTTTTAAAAAATGATGCAAGTAGCGCATACAATTTTTTTGATTAGGTTTTCCACTTCCCGCGATAATAAATAAATAAATAAATAAATAAATAGACTATTACATGCATGCCCTGTTTTTCTTTTCTTTTCTTTTTTTTTTTTCTTCCTCCATGACCACCTGCTGCTTTCAGTGTCTGTCTCGACACGTGGAGGCTGACATCATCAGTATTCAGCCCGCCTCTTCCCCCTCCTGTCGCTCCTCACAACGGAGCTCCCGGGGGCGTTAGTGGTGAACCTCTACCCACATGGGACCTGTTGGTCCCCCTGACACCTGTCTCCCTCAGGTTGACCCCAGTCACGCTATGGATCACGCTACAATGCCTCCAAGTCTAAATCTGTCGGCATGGTCCGACATTGACAGGCAGCTACCGCGAGCCGACATGCATGCAGCGGGGAGGCTTTGGAAAAACAAAAGGAAACCTTCCAGAGGATGAATTAAAAGTATCACCGAGTAAGATCATATTTATTCCAACAAGTCTGGTCACTTTCACGGTCTGGTTCACTATTGATTGTCAGGCTCCCTTTAGCGGAGAGATACACTTAATGGAATTAGAAAGTTTTCCAGAATTGACTTGGAAAAGGCCACGGCTGTGAGCATGGTTAAAAAAAAAAAAAAAAAAAAGTCGTGCTGCAATAACAATGAGAAGGAAATCTTTGCCAAGGGAAATCAATAACTATCAACATCTACAGTGCGGAATATGATGCTGCAGAGTTTTTATTTTCTTTGTATGAGAGCAAACATTTGAAGCACAGTTTGTTTCTTTGGTGTACAAACATTTAACACCTCTTAATCAGATTTGGGTGGAAGGACAAAATTAATTACAGGGACTCAGAAAAGTCACTGATCCAATTTAGAAATATTATCTATTTCCATAACACAACAGCATTAATCATCATATCTGTTCACAATATGAGAAAAATAAAGGCAGAGCAGGCTATGTCCCAAAAGAATCTAATTAGCTACCTTCTTAAAATTACCGTAATTTCCGGACCATAAGCCACTTTTTTTTTCACACGCTTAGAACCCTGCAGCTTTTAAAATGACGCGGCTAATTTATGGATTTTTACGGGTTAACGGGCTTCATGCCGCCAGATTCTACATCCACATGAAGATACATGATGTTTTAAGCCTCTGCTTCTCCAAAACTTTCCCTAAAAGTGATATTACTGCTCTTTGTGACCTCCTCTTGTGCTGCTTTCCGCGGTCCGGAGCTCCAGCAGCTGGTAGCCGAGAGTGATGCGTTCAGGTGCATCACGTTATGCCGCCCTGCTGGACTATGTGGCTGAGAAATCTTCCTCCTTAGAATCACAATCAGCAAATCACTGATAAAATACTTTATCAAAAGAGATAAAAATCGTGATTGTATTTTTCTCTCTCTCTCTCTCTCTCTCTCTCTCTCTCTCTCTCTCTTTCTCCCTCCAACACTATCAAAGACAGGTTTGCTGCCCCCCCCCCCCCCCCCCCCCGGACTGCAGGTTAGAATTTACTATTAAGTTCAGGTTCCATTTAAAATGTTTTTCCTCCGCTTCCACGGAGATGGATGGTTTTCAAAAAGTTCCAGCTTGGTAGCGGTTTTCCAAAAGTTAAATTTTCACCGTATTCGAACGCCGCTGTCATGT
Organism: Lipophrys pholis; assembly: GCF_963383615.2. NCBI lineage: Eukaryota > Metazoa > Chordata > Actinopteri > Blenniiformes > Blenniidae > Lipophrys > Lipophrys pholis. The sequence goes on from NC_137648.1 coordinate 3,544,537, forward strand.
AAACCAACGCCCAAAACACAATTAAAGTCTTCGGTCTTCACATGAAAATGTTGTCGTTTAAACTGCGCCTGAGTTCTCAGGCTGGTGCACTAGGTACATCTCTTTCTTCACAGTCTAAATGTCTCCTCTTCAAATGAAGGTTTCCTGCCTTTCTACGAGGAGTTTGCATGTTGTTCTCTTTACATTTGTGGGTTTGTTGATCTGCTGGGAGCTGCTCTTGCCCTGTGCAGTAACCAAGCTTTAAAGACTGATGGATGAATAGCACTTGTTTGGGCTGAAGGTGCGTAGTGGTTGGCACACAGTCTCATTAAAAGACCCCGGTTTCATTCTGGGCTTTTATTGTGTGTGGAGTTTGGATTTCTTTCCAGTTACTCTTGTCGCCTTTCTCCCTCAATCCAAAGCTTTGTGTTTGTCTAATTGGTGATGACAACTCCCCATGTGAGTTTTATAAAGCAGGTGTCGTGGAAGGACGCAGTAAAGAGTCTTTATCAATGACTAAAAAGATTATTGAAGCTGATAGAAACCATTTCCAACAACACAATAATCAATTCAGCGGAGTGAGTTGCATACAGAAAGCACCTATGAGTCACGTGTTGTTTACATTGTGAGCGCTATATCTCCCACTATCTCAAACCTGCTGCTACCTGCAGCATGAAGCAGTGAATAAAGCCACTTTATACTGACTCGGCAAAGTTTCAGCAGCTGGAACTTTTTTTTGCTGACGAAGCCAACCGTTCACTTGTTCCACATAGCGAGCCATGAAAGTGACTCTGTGTTTTACATCCTAACTGCACACAGTAATTTACCTCACAGCAGCTGCCGGGACCGACACAACAACCCAAAGTCACCATCAGCCCCACGAGCACCTGACCACCGGTGCACAAATTTAAAGACACTTGACAGGTTCTACCAATATATCACAAATTAAAACTTCCCTTCACAATGTGCAGTTGCTGGGGTTAGTTTGCCCCTTCAATAATGGCATGCACGCATCTGATTCCAGGGCCTCGTTTCTTACGGATCTTTGGCTTAGACTGTGTTTAATCCAGGGAGTTGATGTGCATCCACTGAGCAACGCACATCAGAGAGATGTTTGAATAACAAAAGCGCCAATCTGCCATGGATACATAGCAACGAGAGCTCCGTTGTTACAGTTGTTATGCATTAAAATGTGAATTTGCATAATTCAGCAGCAAAGAGCAGACGAGAAGGTACACTGGGGGTGGTTGGGTGGCTCAAAGACATCTAATTAAAGTTAATGTTGACTTCTTCAAACGCATTCAGCATAAGTCACATATGGATCGAATGCTATTTGGAGGATTTGAGGTGTTTTGTTCAGTTTGTTTTTGTAGTCATGTAGTTATACATCAATTTGTTGTTTGATATAAAGTATCTTATTGCTAATGTATTACATTTATATGTACTTATCCACAGATATTTTTTTGGGACCTATTATTTGGAATTTCCAATCATATCGTTGCTGTTTTTTTTTGCAGTTTTCTGCCTGCAGTTGCAGTTTGTCTGTTTCAATTGCATAAAGCAGTTTGTGTCGCATTCCGTCTGTATAAATAGTGAATGTCAAATAAGTTCTGACAAATTGATTGATTACTGGAGCTCAAATCGGGAAACTTGTGACACATTTCAGTTGTATAAATAGAGCTGGAAGACTTTTTAGACCCAATAGAAAATGCAGTTGAGTAGCTGATGGATGGATGGATGGATGGATGGATGGATGGATGGATGGATGGATGGATGGATGGACGGATGGATGGTAAACTGGATCAATAGGTATTGGTGAATTGAGTGACAATGTGAGACGCTGAGTGAGATTCTGCAGGCTGCTGATGCTACTGCAGATGCTCATCAACAGATATTAGTTTTCAGCTAAAAAAAAAAAAAGAATTGACTCTGCATTGGAATCAACATTTTGTTATTGCGGTGGCCCCACAGACGATGTTCAATAAGCATGCATGGTACACTTGGGCATTTTTGACCCGTTTTGTTCAGTCGAGCGTTGAACATTTGGACCTAATTAAAACCAAATTTTATCCGCCTGTCGTATCAACAGAAACGTTCATTTCAATCTGAAACATCTGATGTGATCGTTTCAAAGCGGACGCTGGCCAATGCCAATGATGCGCCAGTGATATTGTTTCATTTCGATTGTCTGCATGTAGAATTTTTAAACATTAAGCTACGAGGCGAGGTGTATTCTTTTCTCTTCTGATCATTTTGTTATGTTGCATCAACAAAGTTTAATGCTTTACTAAAGGAACAGAATATTACCCTCTGATGTTTTGAACATAATTCAAAGGTACACTAACTGTAATATCAATTTGTGTGCGGAAACCTTTGAAAATACGCTGATGAAAGGAGGCACAATGTAAATTCATTGAGGTCTGTGTGTTGTGCTGTATATTTGCTGAAGTATGTCCACCAACCAGCGAGCCTCAGATCGTCCCGTTTGTAAATGCGGCATGCATCTGTTTTCAATCCAATAAAAAAAATAAACACAAATAAATACCTTCCAAAATGCTGCAGCCTCTGAAACAATTCCAAAACAATCAACTAAATATTAGTTTCACAGATTGTTTTTCATTTCTAACACATTTATACAAGGTATCAGATGAAATTACTCCAATTTACCGCAATAATGAGTTTATTTCAGGTAAAAAAAAAAAAAAAATCTAATATATGCATGCTGATTGAAATTAGATGCATAAAAATAGTACTTTGCATTAAATTACATCCTTGTGGTAGATGTGTTTGATCACAAAGATCAAAGTTGCCCATCCCTGCTGTCAACATTGATTCTCATGAATCTTCCATAAGCGTGTCCAAGTAATTTCGTTCCAAAAACAAATTTCAACACGTGATGCTTTTTCACTTCAACCGTTGTCGTGTAAACGATGCATATGCTCCATTAGCGAGTGAAGGTTTGACTGGGTGTTGTCTTCAACCAACATGTTCCCTCGAATGTGCTACTGGCACATATATATATATATATATATGTATATATATATATACATACACTGACTGAGGAAACAAGTGCAGGATGGGTGAGCAGATACAACAAGAACAGAAAAAGAAGCATTAAGACAGGAAAATACTCCAATAGTTCTACTTTTGAAGACTTATTTTACACTGACAAGATAATGAAAACATAATTTTATTGTGTATATCAATGGGGCCTTGAAGACTATTAAGGGTATATTTGGGCTAAAATAACACTACAGCTTCATCCAAATCGCATCTGCTGTATTTATTCCAAATACAAGTATTAATACAACATTGCAGCCCGTGTACATTAATTAACTGAAAATGAAGGTCCACTTCCAGTTGACTGTTTTCCTCTCCGCCGCACAATGTCACCGCTCCCAAATAATGATGTCCTCTGCATTTCTGCAAGGGAGCATTTTCGCGGCCATTTATCAGCGTTCAGTCCCGTGTACAGTCTGTCATGTACCGCTGGCGTCTGCAGCCGGGGATGTGAGGCACACGAAGGTCCCGGGAGCGTGAGGGGGGCCGGGGCTTCGCCCGTCTCGTGATGCTGAGTCCTCTGGTGAGAAATGACACTCAATTTGTTTCCCATCATGCTACCTGGGCAGTCGCGTATGATTAACGTACCCCGGCCAAGTGACCCGAGACGTGTTTTTCTCCCGCTCTGACGAGGCCCTGCTCGGGCAGCCGCGACACACAAAAGCCTGTCACACACTCACATAGTAAAACTTGTGGACTCAACCTCACATTTGTGTTTTGTTTTTTTTTTGTTTGTTTTTCTTGTGCAGCACTCACATGTCACAGAGTATTGGTCTTGTTGGGAAAAATTCATTCCGGGGTTTATAACCAGTCTAAAGAAACTGAGAAATTGGTGTTATGGGTATTTATTACCTCTATATAAAGTTATAAAGTTAGTTTCTTTAAAATGAAATTCTTAATCATTTTCACATAGATGTTTTTCTGAGTTTCTTTTTTTTTATTTCATTGTGCATTTAAATCTGCTTCTGTCGCTTCTTACTAAGACAGATGAGTGTAAGTAAGTAAGTAACTCATGACACCACCTTGTGGTATATAATGGTATTACAACATCAGCAAAGCTTTGACTAGCCTTTTTGAAATATAGACTGAAAAAATATAATGAAATTAAATAGCATACATTCAAATTAAGTGTAAGTCGAGTCATTTGGAGTAAGATGCTCTATATAAGAGATGTTAATATTACTAGAGAGAGATTGATGTATATACTAAAGAAAAGAAAGTAGGAGCAAAACAGTTAAGATAAACTACCAAAATGCATATATCTCATACAGATACAAACTATATTTTTAATAATTATTTATATATTAACCCATAACATCTGATCAGATTCAAAACTGAAACATTAGTTTGATGCTTGTGAGGACAAAATAAGTTTGACAGAAATCGTAACTTAATATCATGGTAGTAATCCATAACTAATGAGTCACGGTAAAAGTTGTGATGTTAAAAGGATGTTTTATTGTGTTTCAATGCACTATCATGCTTTAAACCGCTTTTAATAAGAAATTAAATTAAAATAAATCCAAACTTCTGCATACATTCGTGAGCTGTTTCATGTGAGGCGATGAGCAAACTGGGTAGGAATGTTCAACCAAAGCGTCCAGTGTAAATTAAGGCAAAAAGGAGAAGAAAAAAAAAAAAATGCTGCAACTGGGTCTCCCACAGATGTGCGAAATGTGTTCTAGTCGGCCTTTAGGGAGGAAAATTGGAAAGACGAGACGACAGTTTGGGGAGGCGCCGAGGGAAAGAGGAGATCTGTCTTCCGCTGAGACCTCGTCTGTGAAAAGAAGATACAGGGAGGCACATGCTTACAGATCCATGGACAAAACAAGGCGAAACTTCCCAAAATCACAACTCCCTAACTTGAAAGGAGACCCAAATACTTAGGAGGGCTGGAAGAGGACTTGGCAAAAAAAAAAAAAAAAAAAAGTCTTGATGGAGTGAACAGCATGGAGTTGCAAATGTGAGCTTGGGGAAAAGAGAAAATAGCTGCCTGTGTCACATGCTAAACTTCTTTCATACGTCTGGAGCTAAAATAAAAGCGATATTCAGCACTGTCAAAAACACACATCAAAAAGCCTTTTTTGAAAAGTTGTTCTCTTTGAAATTGTGGGTGTGTGAACTTTTGATGCCTCGTTTTTGACACCTCACTGCTGACTACGCTAACTACCCACATAAAACACCCATTTTACCAATACAGAGGAGCCGTACCTGGTACTTTCTATTTTTTATTATTTTTTTGACGTGCCACAGTGAGATACAGATTTCTCGCCACTGTTAATTTTCTATCCTGCTTCTGTGCAAGTTTGTTCCATTTTCTCCCTGGAGATGGCTTATTATTCTCTCGGGCTCAGTTTGAATATCAAAGACGACGAGGCTCCTATGTATTCTTAAAGAACTCAAACCCCAGCTAAGCTTTTAAAGGTTGTTGAGATCCATCAGGAATAATAAGCACAAGGATTTGGATTTGAAGAGTGGTGCGCTTTGCAATTGTTAGTCGGTGTACGGCAGCCCCACAAGTTTCTCCTGGTCCTCTGTGAATCACTCTGGTGGTGACCTCAAAAGGGACACCAGACATCACTTTTAGAACCGTCTTTTTAGGCTTCATGCTCCCCAAACCTTCACTGGTTTTGAATTTTATTTTTCATAGTGTTGAAATAAATACATCTTGGTTTTATCCAATGTTCACCCACTGGACATGGGAAACAAACCTCGACCTGGATAGAGGACGTGCGCCTCTCGGATTGGGAGGAGCACGGCCGTCCTGTGCAAGCTGCCATGTGGTGAGAATGTCTTATTTGAGCGTTTGCACAATAATTTATTAACAATCTCAGGTCTGTTAGCCCGCCACAATTTTGGAACATGCAGAATACTGAGAAAGAAAATATGGAACAAGTCCGTGGAACCTACCTATTGTCTTACACTGTAAATATATCATGTGATACTGTGTACAATCTTCATTGAGTATTTATATCTCATTATTATTTCACACTGTGTGTAAATGATTCTATAGTGTGCTGTTCTTTCTTGTTTGCTATTCAGAATTGACCTGCTGTGGGACTCATAAAAGAATATCTAATTTTATCTGATCACATACTGATCAGTATTCACTGTTTTTAACTGATGGAATAATGCAAAGATATTTTCCTAATGATAAAATCCCAGACTTTAATCTGGTTTTAGCCTCAGTTTCTGTATCGTTTCTGGAGGTAACCCCACGTTTACATGAAACACTGCAGAAATCTTGCAGCATTTTGAAACAGAGCATGCTGACTGGTCTTTCAGTTGCAAAATTGCAAGATCGCTCCCCAATCTATGTGTTAAAGTGCCCTTGAGCAAGACACTGGACCTCACATTGCTCCCAATGGATGGGATTAACAAAGTAAATCATGTTCGGGACTGCTGCAACTATTATTTAAAAAAAAAAAAAAAGGTCTGAATGTACATTTCAATCACTTAAATGCTAAATAAACACATTTTAATATCGGTTTTGATTGTTTTAACTCATGTGGAAAAATAGTATGTTTTGGTTCTTTTTTTTGCTCAACGATTTTGCACCAGTCGGGAGAGGTGTGGCTCAGTTGGTAGAGCAGGTTGTTGGTTCGATCCCCCCATCTCACCCAGCCCATATATCATGATGTCCTTGGGCAAGGCACTTAACTATGAATTGCTCTCAATGGAAGACGAGCACCTTGCATTGGCATTGGTGTTTTTGTGACGAACAGTGTACAGCTGTATATATATATATATATTTATAAGTGATATATAATTAATGTATGTATGTTTGATAAGTATAATTCAGTATGAGCGATTGGCAACAAATTACTTGTTTTGGGACTTCAGGTTCCCTATTTGCCGGTGAGCAGCCCTTGTGGCTTTATGTAGGAACAAAAAACAAAACCAAAAGAAATTGGGAAGCTGATTTTCTGAATATATTGCTGTGGAACAGCATCCCTGAAAACCAACCTGTGTGCATGAGTCCTTTCAACACCATCTGTGAGTAACTGCTGGGGGAAAAAACACAAACTAGCCAGGAAGAAAAGTTAGCGAAGCTCGAAGAGTTCAGAGGGCCGAGATTAGAGTTACGCAAGAAGATTAGAAAGAGAAAAACAAACAGTAGGTAGAGGCGGGCTATATTCTCTGAAGTAGAAACTGTACCCCCTTGAAGTGGGAGGAGGGGAAAATATACGACGCAACACATGAGAGACTGAGCAGAACCTAATTTAAATTGTGCTTTATTTTAGCGGTACAATGGAGAAAGACCACAGAGGATTCAGTCATCAAACAAGCCAGGAAAACGTCTCCGTGGGTAGGGGAAGAAAAAAGGAATAATAATTGTGTACACTCTGAAGGTCTAAGATTTGTCATTATAGAATGGGAGAACAGAGGGAGAAATAATAAGCAGGGGATTTCTGACGGTATTTAAAGAAGTTTCTAATCATTAGTCCGGCGCGGCGCGGCGTGGTCCGAGGAGCCGCCGAGGCCTCCTCCTGTGAACAGAGCATGATCAAAGAGGATAGGGGTTAAACAAGTTGGAGCGGGGCACGAGCCTCGGCGAGCAGTTTACTCCCTCGCCTCATGACAAACAGAAGACGGATTATTGAGAAAACGTTCCTGAAGTACAAAAACAAAGGTAATGCTGGTTTCATTCCAGTCCTGGTTTGATTACCTTCGCCAACGAAAGTTGGGAGACCAATGAAGTTGGCTAAGAAGGCTCTGTTTTTGTCCCGGTGTATTTATTCGTTGGTTTATATGTATGTACGTATGTGTGTATTTTACCAAATTTTCACAAAATCTACTCACCTAAACTGCATGAAATTTTCAGGGATGATTTCTTACCATCCAAAGACCAATCGATTCGATTTTGGGACGTTCACTGCAAACCGTTTTCCAATAAATTCCCCAAAACTGCAAAAACTGTTTCCATACAAAGCGCAAGAGAGAGGCACCTCATAAAGGAGACCAAAAGAGATCAGCGTCTGTTGCCATGGAGACAAACCAACCAATCAACCACCCAAACAGCCAGCCAACCATCCATTTTTTTTCTGAGGTACAAAACCCAATTAACTTTATTGATATTATTGATTATCTTCGTCCCACTAACTGTAACTTCAACAAAAATCCAGATTTTACAACGTCTTCCAGCTAAAATAACACGGCAACATCACAGTAATACGGCCATGTTCACTCCATTAGGGCCAACTCTGTGAGACCAAACCACTTTCCAAAGTAACCAGTAACTTTTTACCAACAGTAGCGAGTCAAGTAACTTTTAGCTGTAGTCTGCTGTTGTGAGGAAGCGTCCAGATCCCACCATGTGGCACGAGACGAGACTCAGCCGTTAGTCAGCTGCTCCTCTCCAGATGTCGTCGTTGAGCTCACCCCATTTTCCTCCAGAAACAGCCTGCCCACGTCCCTGTTTACACATCGCATCGCTCACGTTCTCTTGTCTTTAAGAAACACTCACTACAAAACCATTTCCAACGCGTCCTTAAATACTCATATACTATATGTGTGTGCTGACACAAGTTTCCATCACTCTATCTGCACCGGCGCGGCGTTAGAATTTAAAAACCGAATGATGTGCTTTGTCTTGATAATTACAGTTTTGTTGTTATTTCTCCTTGGAAAAAGCTGAAGTCTGGCACATTTTCATTGCTAGAAGAAATAATCATATAAGCCACGGCTGATATAACTTTATCTGCTCACTCCTGGCTGTTAATATAAAACAATACTCGTCACAAAATTCGTATGAGCACTTTAAATATAATATTGATTCTGCAATATAACCAAACGCTTCCTTCTTTATTGGTTCCCTTTTGAAAAATGCAGCTGACTTCCCCTTATCACACAGAAGAGAATGGATTGCTTTTAATATTCCTTCTAATAACTGGTCTTTGTTTCAGATGGCCATTTCCCCGTCATTGCATGAAAAGTCAACTTCCCTTTGACAAGACATTTAATGTGACACAAACTGTGCAGAAAGTTTCAAATTGAACGTCAGGGAGGCAAAATTTCTTTTTTTTTTTTTTTAACCCTCCTTTCAGAAACTGAAATTTCCGGATCATTATGCGCATTTCTCCTTCCTGTATATCAATAGTCTGAATGTTACATTTCCCTCCCTACCATTAGTCAAAGTGGGCTAATTTAACGTAGGGACACTATTGGGGGTTTGTGTGATAAATGACCCATATGAGAGCAGCCCACAGCGAGTAATGAGGCTTCAGTTACAAGCAGTTCGAATACAAATACCCTGCTTTTATCCCCCCCCCACGCCCATCAGATGAGTCTGACATGTCTGTGACTGAATGGGTTTTGCAGCTTTTACACCATATTCAAATGTAGGATTAAGTAAATGCATTTTTCATCCATTATTCATCCAACTATGAAATACAGAGCTGGAAATTTAGGAAGATATTCACCAGATATTTTGCTTAAGAAAAGAAACAAACATTGCAAGCAAAGATACATGTTTATTTAGGTCATTTTAAGCTGGGAATTAAAATATTATGATATTAGATGTATTTCATTGGGAAACTGTGTCACGGATACAATAACATAAACAATGGTGATAAATGTGACGTGCTGTTTTAATATTACCTCAACCAAGACCTCATTTCATGACATTTTCAAGTGAAAACATAAAACATTTGTGGAATGTGGTGCTCGGACTCACTAAAACGCAACTTTAGAAAACGGCTTTTGGAAGATGTGCCATCTCTCTGGAAACGGGAGGAAATGCAACTTTTTGAAAACGGCACATGCGCACCACGGTTGTAGTCAATAGTCCTTCTGCTCATGCTCACTAGACGGCCAATAGCAACAGTGTTTGCCTCCAAACCGTCATGAATCCCAGTTCATATTCTCCTGGTGGGAACGCTCAAAGACAGAGAGGGAAGAGAGAAGATTGAGGAGAGAAAAGGGGGTGGGGTCAGGTGTACAACAGACAACACCCTTGTTGATATAATAGATAAGAGATAATTATGCATTTTCACTTGAAACGTTGCGTAAATGTGGCCTAAGATAAATAAAGACACCTTAAATAAAAATACAGCTGAATTCATTGTGGACTTGAACTTCTTAGGTGGAGTATCGTTTAAATTCATCACTCCAACATAAATTACACTTATGACTAACGTCCCAAAACTACATGGAAACGTTAAAGGTTTGTCTTAATTTTTTAACATGACATAGACTTGACTTTTTAGCCTTAGTCACAATGGGGATTTAAATGCATCCAAGGATACTAAAAATGGCAAAATGTGTATGATGAACATTTCTCAATATGCTCCAATATAGAGGGATTTTGAAAAACATTTCTGCAATAAAGTGAAACCAGCTGAAGTCTACCAAGTCTCATAACGTATCTACATATGACAGAGATTGACAGAAATTAAGAAAATTATTTGTTTCTTCAATAGTCTGCATCCTGTCTGCCATTGTTAAAATCAAAAGACACCGTGACAACACTGAACATTGCGAACCGAAACACAAAGAAAATATTTATTGCCTTAAAAACATCAATATAAGGATTTACTGACAGTTTTTCTACCGTAGGAAATACACCACTGATTCAGCTCCATCTCTATCACACCTCCACTGAGTAAAACTAAAAAGGACACTTTACAGTACAATTTGTATTTAGAACACTATAAAAGCTCATTTTATTATAATATCACCGCTTTACTTTGCAACCCTGACCTCTCCTTTCCTCGGCGGTTTGGATTCTCGCATGGAGTTCCCATGGCGAGCACACCTGGGAGTCATCAACCATCAGCTTCCTGATTAGGAACGTACCAAGTGGGCAGAGAAAGGGGTGGTATCGGGTTGAAGGGGTTTCAAATATTTTAACTGTTGCATTCTCTTCCTTTGTGATGTTTTTATTTCTTTCAAATACGGTATTAGAAATGAGCTATTTGGCTTTAAGTTAAGCTACAATTGGTAAATACTTAACTTATTGAGGCATGAGGGTCCCCATATAGACACAGGCTGGTGGTTGGGACTGATGGTGAGTTAGTTTAGAACAGGGTCAGACAGGAGCTCTGCACTGCTGTTTTCATAGTGTTTTGTAATCCCGTCGATTTGTTCGAAAAAGCCACCACGGACTCCCCTTTTACGCTTTATCCGCCATCGGGTTAAGTGTTAAAACCACGGTTCGAATCCCAGTTGTGCCATCCAGTGTAAAAAACAGTCAACTCTATGTAGACAATGCAATGACTTCCATTCCCTATAGAGCAGCCGAAATGACACTCTCACTGTGCTTTACCCTTCATCTCATCTGCCAGTGTAAACCACTACACCACAATGCCTCTCAATTTTATACCCCTTCTGATATTTCAGCACTGCATCAACACACACACACACACACACACACACACACACACACACACACACACTTGCCTTGTTTCAACAGCGTTTCTTCATAAAATACAACCGTATTGGTATCATTAAGCTGAGGGTAATAAATGGCCTTGCGTCTCCGAGGTCAAATTATCCTCCGGAGCCACTGTTTACCAAACCTGTCCCTCCGCGCTCTGTCACCGAATGAGAAATACCTCTCCCAAAAGTCTTGCATTACAAATATCATCGCGAGCTAATGTCTTCTCAGACTGCTTGGCGATGTATTTGTCGGCTGGCTGCCTCCAGACAGAGCTATGGGAAATGTAGGGCATGTCACAGAGGTTGCTGACTCCCCCACCACCACCACCACCACCACCTTTCCTCTAATGACTTTTTAAGTCGCATTGTAGGCTATGAAATTACACTCCCATTTTAATTCCATTGTGGAAATTGGCTGGAATCGCTGTGGAAACAGTGGACTCAGCTTGTACCTATACAAACCTCCCTCTGATCACGCTGAACTATCAAAATCAATCTACCGTGTGATATTTTACATTGATATGGAAATCAAACTTAATGAAATACATTTTTCAGACTCAGGTTGTTGGTTGTTTTTTTTCTACATTTCAGAGACAATCGCTCATTTTTAGATCAATGATCAGAATCAAAGAGGCAATTACATTTATGAAACACCCGTTCCAATCAATGTCTGAGGCTGATTCAATACAAATTGAAAGAGTGTTGTTTATCTACTTGTCTGTGGTGACATGTGCAATATAATTGCAAGCCACTTCATGGGAGCTCTCCAAATCTTCCCAGACAGATGACATTTTTTGTTGCATCTATTGCTCCGTGCCAATTTCTTTCATTCTCAGTTAAAGCCTGCCTCTTTATTGCCTGACAGTTTATTGATGTTTTGGAGCAGCTGTTATGACATGTATTAATTCTGTGCGTGTGCGAGAAAGAGACGGGTGGGGGGGGATACAAAATAAAATACAAGCCAATGATTGAAAATATGTAATTCCTGACACTACCTTGACATCAAGGGTATGTGAAGGGCACTGCTACCTACCGCTGACTCTAAGTAGAATGCTATCGCTAGTTGATCACACAGTGAAACAACCGTCGGGGTTTTGTGGCTGTGACCTGGAGGAAAGCAGCAGAATAAATACAGTGCTTTTGTTTTATTAGAGGTTTTTTGTTTTTTTTTTCCTTTTTTTTTCCTTTCAGGGGCCGCAGGAGATCACGACACAAATACTGTTTGTGTTTTTTCGAGGCCGACAGAAAACTCCCCGGAGTTAATTCACCTCGATGTAGCAGCCGGCTCCTGCTGCGGGGACTCAACTCTACCATCATACAGATTAGGGCTCCAAAGAAAACTGGGTTATGATAGACTCCTTATGAGTGTAATCACTCCACGGAAGAAAATAGTTCATGAAACTGTTGGATTGTCGGCAAAAATGCTTATTTTGGGCCGGGATTCGTAAATGCCAAGTGCTGGCAAAGCCACATTGCCATGTGTGAACGAGGGCCAAGCGCACATCAGTACTTGGCGACTAGGTGCTGAATTAGTATTTAAACAGCAGCTGTTGGGGGAAATGGTTCTGATTGCTGTCATCAGGTGACAATTAGAGGACATAGTACATGAAATCCAAGACATGACAGTAATTTTTCTGCAAATTCAAGGTGTCCTTACATAACCTCGCTGAGCTTTGATTTCGAGTTGAGTTTTACAACTTTTACGTACTTCAATTCGCCAAAAGATTATGACAATTCACATAATGTCAAGTAGTTCCATTTTTTTTACCACCGGCCTGAAGAACAACATGATGTACACAGATGACGTGATACTTAAAGCAGTACGCATAGTTGAAACTGCCATTTTATTGAAATTGCTATTTTTCTTAACAAAATTATACAATTTTCAGACATTTGATTGGATCTAAGGGTTTTTTCATAATGTACTTGTACCTGTGAACACTAACACATGCCATGTTGTCATTATTTATTGGTTATTGTACAATTCGTTTACCCGTCTAGCCCACTCATGCCCAAACTTAAACATGTGGTACCCTGCACTCATAATTTTGAGTACCCTGACCTCAAAGGCATATAAGAAAACACTGGTGGGAACGTTGGAGCGTCAACTTGAGATTGGATTTACAGGCAATTTACCACTTTGTATGTTCATTTCGGTGTGCTTAACTCATAATTATGCGAACTCCAAGAGTGCATTAACTTGATATCTAATCTGTCTGCTGCACTTTGAAGCCCTTCAAAATAAAAAGCACCGATAACTTACCTCTAAAGCTTTCTAGAACCTCTTGAGTAGCATCTATTGTTGGAGTCCATTGTTTTCTGTTGGGTTGACTGGAATGACGCTGCTCTGGTAGACGTTTGACCTTATGATGACTAAGCAGTAATCAGTGAACAGAAATGTTAGTACAGTCGCCTCCACAATCACCCGGCAACTGACTAATCTCAACCCCCGCTTTGGTGGGGATCAGGATTAGTGTGTAGAGGTGTTTAATCAGCATGGGGAGCAATGACAACCAACTAATCAACTTTTTAGAGTCTGTATCAGATGCGATTGCGATCGGCAGCTCTACGAATAGCAGGTGCTGTAAAGGGAGAATGACTCATCGTCAAAACCTCACAATGCGTCAGAAACAAAATCACTACCCAGGACAGAGCAGAATTTAAATTTTGTAAAAATGGTGCTGAACTGATACAAATAAATAAGCTTCTGATCTGAGGCGAGGAAGACCTTTGTTTACCTCCATGTGTTCTGTTCAGCTTTGCCAGGCGGCAAATCTGGGATTATCAGACGAGAGACTCAAAATGATCGTAATTCTTCGGGAAATTATCGTGCACCTGTCGTGAACAAAATATCAATCATGTGACTGTCATCATTTCGCAGACACGCGCCACAATGTGACGGCAGAGTGGAAAGGACCATCATCATCATCGTGATGCTCGTTTTGACAAAAAACTTCTCTCTTATCTTCCACAAAAAAAAATCACTGTTGGCTTGACGTCATGGTTTGACCAAAAAAATAAAATGCCAGACGGGCTTTGGGGTACTTATTATGGGGCAACTGTGACTCCTTTTGTAGAGGAGGTTGTCTTCAAATTGTAAAGTTGCTAGTTCGGTCCCCGATCACATCCTTTTGTGCATCAAAACACCAGTTTCAAAACACTGAACAGTTGACTAATGCAGGTCGAGCAGCTTACATAGAATCCATAGCCATCAATGTGTGAACGATGAATGTGACGACAAAAGTGATTTAAAATGTCTTTGTGGGGCTGATTGATGCTCAGCGTTAGATACAGACATGTTTAAAGCCATCCGTCTGTATTCTGCATTTGTTTTGTCTAAATGTTTTGTCTCCTGGAAGTTTACACTTTCAGACCGTGAAGCAGTACCATCCATAACCATGGGGGGGGCAGTGCTGAGATTAGAAGGTGATATTTTTTAAGTGGGCCGGCCCGGTAACATAGTGCAATAATAACCTTAACATGTACATTTTAAAGTTTTTCTCTAGTATGGCACAGAGTAAATACGTGACGAAAATGGCTATATGTTCACAAAACTAAAAATTACTACAATCTCGGCCGGATTGGAGCCACTTGTAGTCCGGATTTTGTCCACGGGCCTCTATTATATACTTCCCTCTTTCTTCAAAAGGAGAACACTACTTTTTTTTGGTATTCAGCCAGTGTCTTTATTTAGAATGGCGCCCTGGTCAATCAAATGACAATTAATATATTGATTTTAAATCATATTGTGGATAAAATTATCATTAAAAAAACAACAAATTTCATAATCTTGGCATCATTGGTTCTGACATAAAAGACCTAAAAGATTTCTCAGCTTCAGTGTGAAATTGTGTCACGATGTAAATTCAAGCTCACTGTAAGCGCAGAAAACTCCATGTGTCAATATAGGATGACCACTGACAGCTCACTGAACCCATAATGGATTCTTTAGCAACCTTATCAAGGATGTTCTTTGAAGAGCTGTATATAGCCCGAGGGTTTATTTCTGCAGTCTCACCGAGAGGAGCCCCCCGAAGGATTCTATCCCCCCACCACCCTCCTTTAGCAGGTGAGAGTGCACTGACTCAGCATCTTTGGAAAGCCCATTTGTTCAAGATGCTTCAGATAAACTTTGCTATTCTGTCGCTGTCATACATCAAACAGCGTTTTGACACAACCCGTCTTTGTCAACAAGCAAAGCCACTAAGCACATTTATCTCCCGTGTGACAAAGACTGGGATTCATGCCCAAAAGAGAGAGGGAGAAAAAAACAACAACAAATATTCCCACACAACATCTTCAAATAATCTATTTTTCTCTTTATTCCTCGCCCTGTGCAGACGCCTATTAATCAGCCCCGCCATGAGTTTGATTCTTTGTATATGTGTTTGTATAATTCTAACCAGTTATGCAAATAAAATATAGTTTGAATTAATTTTAACGAGTGCGTAACAAAAGGGCCAGAGCTAATTAACTAAATTCTTCTCTTTGAAAAAATGGGTAACGCTGACCCCCCCATTGAGTATAAAACAAAGCCAGAGCACATTAGAATATTCATTATAAAAAAAAACACATTTATGTAACTGTGTGAGCTTTATGTGACCGTGTGTCCCACGGGAGAAGGAGGCAGATTGTCGGTGGAAATATATAGTTTAGGCTTCAAAGCACAATAAGGTATATTGTATTAATTCATTCTGCTGCCTGCGGGGACTAAAGGAAGCGTAGCAGCATTATGTGCTCATATTTGCTGCATCTCTGCTTCTTTCCCTAGTAATTTCCATTTTGAAGTTCAGGTGGTGCTGTAAAACTGTCTCCTTTCATAAAAGATATTTGAACACAGAATATATTTAGTTGTGTTTATTTAGTTTCTTTTTTTTTTTTTCATTCCCACCCCCTCTTTCCTCTCGTTTCTCCAAGCTGAATATCAAGAAGGCCTACCCGGGCTTAAGAAGACGTATGGGATGAGGAGAGTGCTATACCATCAGGTAGTCATTAAGGGACACAACAGGATAGGATTTCTAATAATGAATGCAGGGACACGGACAAGAGGAAACCATTAACACCGCGAAGAAGAATCTTATAATAAAGGTGAGACCAGTGTCATGTTGTTAATAGCTACAATTATCCATCAACTGGCAAATGAGCCATCAACGTTTACTGCTCGCTCTCAATCACACAAATCAGCCGTGATTGCCGCGCCACTGTGGAACAAGCTCCCCGCAACCTTCGGATCTGCACTAATGCCAGGTACCGTTTCTTTAATCCCCCCCCGATCCCCCGTTCTGCACAGTCATTAACCATCGTCGTACCAGACCCAACAATGGCTGCGAGTTGCGTCACACCGCTTAACTCCCACATCTGTCTCCGTCAGAGTGGCTAATTGGAGAAGGGACGGCGTGCAGATCAAGTGAAAATAATGACGGAAGAATGATGAAGACGTCCCAAAATACCGATTTCAGTGCGCATGGGATTGGTAATTGAGTCTGCCAAAGTATCACCTGCTACTTTTTGCAGGGGTCATTATACACTGTATACTATAGCAACTGGTTGCAGCTAGTTCTGTGCTCGATGACATTCCAACTGCAAGTGGGATTCAAACCTGAGCCCCCTACACAATACTGACTTTATCCATGGTGCCACCATGGGGACAGCAGAGGGTAACAGTTATTGACTTTAAAAAAAATATATATATATATAAACAAAAGCATCAAAAAACAGCAACTTTCAAGATAAGAATAAGAAAAATCCTAAAAAAAACTACAACCAAACAGTGAGTTTCAAACCAAAAACCTAAAATACCGTTCTCGCTTAAGGAAACTCTAGTGTGTCCAAGACCCTTTTAACTATTGATATACAAACCTTCTGAACCCCTGTGGCAATGCTTTGTTTGACTAGTATATTACTTTGTTCAATTATCTTATATTGGTTTAGTCGAACAGGTAACGGCTAAAAATTCGTCAATTCAAGTTACACAAGTTACATCAAAACTTCAAGTGAGTTGATTAATGTTAAGTCCAGCAATTTCTTTTTTGATTTGATTTATTTATTTATTTCGAACGAATGAACAATTTACAATGAGATGAAACAAATGGAAAAGACAGAAAAGGAAAAAGTTTATTCAAAAATAAATAAAAAAGCCCATTTTGATATAATTTATTTTCTTTTTTCCTGTGGTACACCATCACGAATACTGTTGGCTGGTGGTGTGGTAGATATCCTGTTGTAAAGTCAAAGCTGTTGGGAAAACGAGAGATTCCGAAAGTTACAGCTACAAAACAGAAAATATCTTTTAATAAAATGTCTAAGTAAAAGTCACGGAGGGCCACTTGAGGAAATGACTCTCGTGAAAGGTACAGCAGCACCTTGGCTAAAGTCTGAGCTGGATTTTCAAGTGACTTGAAAACAGATGAAATGATTTCAGACATTGTAAATCGCATCTGTAATCGCAGCTATATGTTCATAAAACCAAACAGTTACGACAAAAAAAAAAAAAGACAGTTATCTCAATATGAAGCCAATTTTAATGAAACCTTCCGGCGCAAAATACAGTGAAATGTATATTAAATACAACCTTATCCTATAGCTGATGCATTATGCTTGTTTTTACAAACTCACCCTAACAGCACGGCTTGATAGCAGTTTGATAGCAGTGAGGTAGCTATCGTTCATGGCCGCTTCCAATATCTCAGCTTGGATCTTAAGACATATGGAAAAAAAACAAAGTGATCATTGAAACCTTCACAATTTACTTGATGGTTCGGCTGGATTGCAACCTCTTCCGACCCACAGGTCTTATGTTTGACTCCCCTGATATAAGCAGAACAAGGTAAATGTATAGTGTGAGGTAGAATTAGGATTAGAATAAATATAAATAGTACAACACTTTCTGCATTGTCTTTCCACGAGTACATGATAGATAGACTGACTCAGTATCCCAGCCAATCTTTGAATGAGCAGCACAAGGAAGTTCACAACATCCACATTCATGGTTTTATTGGCTCGACTATGAGTACTTATTCTGTGAAATCCACCACTCAGTATGAGTAAGTGCCTCACCTGTCCTCGGCAAAAGGTTGTTTTCTTTTATGAGGCTGTTTATAAGCTCCCCCCCCCCCGAAAAATACACTGAAGTAAACTAAAAGGGAACTCTCCGACTCTGTGTTCCCTCAAATGTCAGCGCTGTCAGGTTGGCTCAGCGTTGGTCAAGGCCGCCAATTTGCAATTCCACTGAAACAAACGGCTCTCGCCTTGATAATTCATTGTTTTAAATGCTCTTATGTTACTGCCAAGTCGCCGGGGCCTCCTGGAAAATGGAGCAGTGTTTTGTTCGCCAATTAGCGAGTCAAAGGTAAGATTATTATTCACGTGGAAGATGCAACCAGAGATTTTGGAAGCGTGCTTCCTTTTTTTCTTCTTCTTCTTTTTCAGATGAAAAGTTCTTCAGAAAAACAGATTATTTTCCGTGACACTCCTGATGTTTGTTTTGCTGCGTAGAGGCCAAAACAAAGCCATTTAACTGAATTAATCATTCATATTATTCTAACTGTGACATCGTTTTTGCTTTCTTATCAGAACAACAAGAAGAGTGACCTATTGCTCCGGCAAACCTTCTGGTTTAACATTACCTGAGGGGGGAAATAAATGACCTGCAGCCCTGCGGAAACACAGTTTACCGCTTTGTGTTGCACAACAACTTTGGCGCGCCTCTCCTCTGGTGCACCCTTGGGCAAATCAGTCTTCATTTGTGCAGTTTATCCTTTCGTAGGGATCTGGAGCGGTTGCATTCATTACCTGCATTGTGGAAAACTACATCTTGGCAAACACAAAGACTGCGATCTGTTATCATTTAAATTGCCTTTATTTTCCGTTTCTCCTCCATATATTATCTGTCTATTTTAATTGAACCACCCACAGGAAGATTATTTAAAGTAACATTGGAAATCAATCTGATACCGTTGAATAGGATGTTTGTGTCTTTTCTAAATGGTGCAACGTTTGTAACGAATACGCATTTGTGTGATGAGCAGCAGATATGACTATGCGGGTTGTACCAGTGAACGATTTGCCAAAACCAAACAGCTTCTCCTTACTCTCGACTTTTGCTTTGAGCTTCTGGTACCAAAAGATCCAGATCAGAAACTTCAACCAGTTAAAACTCTATCCTGCAAGACGGTAACGCTCACCTCTACAGTTTTGGCTTCGAAAGTAAGAAAGGATGGGAGATCAACTTGGACGTCCTGTTCGTACCAGAGTGACCAACACACTTTACACAAACACAAATTGAAATCGTGGAGCACTGAAGTAAAGTTTCTTCAATTTTTTGCAATCGTGAGAGGCTCGGAATGCAGTTAGCATTCTATAATGTGCTTAAAATGTCCTTGAACTACCACCTGGGAAATGACTGCTCAGTGTTTGAGTGTTTAATTACTATGTTTTCTGAACTATAAGTGACTCTTTTTTTTTATTTTTAATCGTTAGTCTGTTTATGTGCATACCATCTCGGACCACTAGATGTCACTGTATGACAACAGAAAGCTGCTACAGTACCGCATAAAACCCTCCATTATTACTTTAATTAACCAGACGGAAAAACGTTTCCAAATAGTAAAATATACACAGCAGGATTTAAAGTAAGAATTATAAAGTGTGCAGCAGAGTTGACAGAAACTTTGTGAGGGTCGGGAGCAAATCAGAGAAACTGAGCTAAAACATAACCCACATCTTCTGGTCCTCATCCCACAAATGCAATACAAATGTTGCACCATGAAATAAGCTTTGATTGACAGGAAGCATGATTAAAACAAGTAAATAACCTACCAAACACAGATTTCCCTTCGTACTTTATGTGCTGACAAGAAAATAACTTGCGAGTTGTTTAGCAGATGATAAATCTAAGAAACACGCTTTTATTTTACTCCAAAGAGGAAATATAATCATAATATATCAGTTATTAAATGCACGCAGCTGACAGTCAGTCGTGAGGCGCGCTAAAATGATCTTCCGCAACACATCCTTCTGCAGTTAAAAGTTAATAGAGACGTCACACACAAAATAGGATCCGGCAACATGAAGCAGAAAGACTTCAATATCCAGTAACTGAAGGTTTTTTTTTTTTTTTTTGAAGGATGACTGGACTTTGACATCTCGTATTCTGTAAGCTCTGTTTACCGACTGAATTCGACGAGGAGTTTGCAGATCTCAATTCAACACCCAACCCCCCCATCCCCCCCCCCCCCCCCCCCCCCCCCCCCCCCCCCCCCCCCCACCCCCACCCCAGCAGCACTACCACCATCTGTCGATCCTCTGATTCTTTGGGCTAAGAAAACCGGAGATGTTCTTGGCGGTCTCGTGGCGGAGCGGTTCATGTCCCTGTTGCCTGAGATTTGCATTTGCATTCGATATCAAAGTGTGCGCGGCGCGCTTGTTTACGAGCCAGTGTTTTACATCAAAACAACAGCCCGATCTTTTGGGCATACTGAAATAAATGCGCACCTTCTTCATGATAATGATTAGAGAAAACGCATTTGCCTTTACTTTCGTATTTGCTGGGTGATACCATCCAGATTAATTATTGAACCGGGCAACAGGTGTGTGTGTGTGTGTGTGTGTGTGTGTGTGTGTGTGTGTGTGTGTGTGTGTGTGTGTGTGTGTGTGTGTGTGTGTGTGTGTGTGTGTGTGTGTGTGTGTGTGTGTGTGTGTGTTTGTGTGTGTCTATGGAAACACTATTGCTGAAAAGAGTATTCATGCTCATTGAATGCATCTTGGATACATAACAAGCAACAATGACAATGCTAATAGGCTGATGCTAAGCAGATAACATGTTTTTCACAGCTTACGTCCTAATTAGCAAAGAGTACAGGAGAGACTGATGGGAATGGAATTACCATTGAAGGCTGAATTGACTTTATTCACCAGAAGTGAAATTTCATCAACACATTGATTAAATTCTCGCCCTGATGAGGATGTTTATCCCTGGCCAGAAGTCCAATTGGAGCAATTCCATCAAAAAACACAATTTAGACCCTTTGAAACCTAGAAAAACAATGTGACAACATGTGGTTTGGATAATGCCACTGCTGTGCACTTGGTGGCAGTATTGAGTCACCTAGTTTTATCACGATGAATATAACTACTTTTGCTCGGATATCACTTAACTTATCACCAGAAAACATTACCAACTAAATTGTACTATTAATTTAATTAAATTATATGCCGTCTTAAATACCAACTTCAATGTTTTGTGGCACAAAGTTGCATTACAGGACACTGCGCTAACCAATGCTAAGTTGCTAAGGGCATCTTGATTCTTCTCAGTGTAGACTGCATCAGGTCCTTTCAGGTTATTTGTTATAACTATAAAACTCCACTTTGTGTGCCTTCAAATAAAAGTTTTTTGTAAATTTCATGGTAATTAATTTAACGATCGTTGGATTTTAGGAATGGACCAAAATGGCGGTTTATCCGACGGCCCGACAGACTGACGCCTCTTTCCCTGGAGCTACGCTGCTGCCATCTGGCAGGTCATAAAACGCTAATACCAGTAGAATGCTCATTGACAACCTATGCCATTTGTTTTCACGCCTGCAATATGTATCCACTCCTGCTGAAGCATGATTAAAGCTCCACTGCTGACGTGGTCGCTCATTTATGGTCCTTCCAGCTGTTTTTTGGGGTGTGTTTTTTTTTTTTTTTTAAACTGAAAATCAAACAGTGAGAAATGTCAGTGTCAGTGTTTCTAAATGCGACGCAACTGATTCACAAAGCGCATTAAAACTTCCTGCTTTATAAAAAGTGTAAAATTGAGTAGGTGGCTGTAGTTGGTGATTCGATCCCTCATCTCGTTCTGTCCACAAGTCGAAGCGTCCTTGGCTAAGACACTGAACCTTCTCAAACTATTCTGGCTTGATCATTCTCCCATGTACCGCCATTTTAACATCAGGGATATTCAGAGTAATATCTAAAGGTTTTGGAACATAAACATGGACATTTTGAGTGGCTTCCACCTAAAAGGCTGAGAACCTAGAGAAAGTGGCCCTTGAGTCCCCCATGTGGTGAGGAGGATAACTGCAGACCAAGAATCCTCAACTCTGATTGGCCCAGAGATGACCGGAAGTGGGTCAAGGGTCACAGGAAGTGCTGTGAAGAACGACCGCCTGTCGAGGATAAATTCCACTCTTCCTACATTTTAAATGGAGGGAGTAGCACGGCTGGACTACAAATGTTTTGTCAATAAATACTTTTGTGATATAGTGTTTTACTCAGTCCGCCACAGACTGGAACATGCAGGACAGGTGGAAAAATACCCTAAATATGTGGACTCCATCCTGAACATGGTTATCACAAACTCACTAACACAGTTTGGAGTCGATGCTTTTCAGACCCACCGATGTCCAGGAGAGAAACTCAACAAATGCGTAACATGGCACCAAAAAAACTAAACAAAAAAAAACAAATGCGAAACAAACAAACCTTCACAAAGCCTAATTTATAGCCATTCACTTATTTATTTATTTACTTTAAATTAGCAGTTGAAGTTGTCATTCATCATTAGGATTTGCCCCTTTGGCAGAGATAATGAAGTGTCTGTGACTCTCATCATGATGTGAGTCTGCTGCTCTATGGAGCTCTAAAAGTAGAACAAACATACCATTTTCTGGCCAACAAAGGGCTTGGTGGGTACTCGAAAGGGCTCCACTCCTGCAGTTTTTAATAAGCCTGATCAGGAGTAAGTACTCCGTGTGTAGGGGATTACTTTCAGCTGTGGATTAATGCAGATTGAGAGCAGATTTCATGCAGATATGCGGAATAAACAACGACGTGTGTGAGGAAACGTGTCGCCCAGAGCTACTGGGCTTTTCAATTATTATTTTTTGGGAGGGGGGGGGCAGAAACACAGAGAAGAAGATATCTACGCCTTTAGTTACAGACACAAATACTTGTTACCAGGATGGATTCATTTGAGACTGAGTGAAGGTGTTTTTTTAATTTTTGTCCAGAAGTAAACCTGTTTTGATGCTTCGCCAAGAGATGGCAGGACTCTGGCTGAGTTGTGCAGAAAGAATTTAATTACAGTTGTTTTAAATTAAGAGAACAGGAAGTTTGAGACCGCGTTTCCTCGACAACGTTTTCAAGTTAAAACAGAAAAACTTTTGTTGCATTGTGGGAGACTTAGATTGATTGGTGAATAACGGTGCTCGGAGGGACTGAAAATGCAAGTTTTCGAAAACACCCCCAATTCATCTCCACGGTAACAGGGTAAAACTACTTTTTGAAAATACTACGATCTCTGTGGAAACAGGAAAATGCTAATTTTCAAAACCACAAATGTAGTAATAATAATATTTATCATTATTGATAATAATGATGATGATAATGATGATGATAATAATACATTTCATTTATCAGTTCTTTCAAAAACACTCAAGGACACTGTACAAAACACATGTTAAAAAGGCAGTTTAAAACAAGTAAAAAACATTTGTAGTAGCAACAAGACATTTTAAGCATTTGCAGTAGACATAGTTTAAAGTGAATAGATGGACAATAACAACAATGGCGCCCTCCAGAGTCTCATAACTCTCAGTCCATATTCTCATGGGTCTTGGTAGTTTTATTGTTAAGAGTCACCGTAATAACAAATCAACTTTGACACCTGTGTAATCACCTTTGTTAATGTTTAGAGCGTATTATACTATTATATATGATACTGCATGCATGTGTGGCCAACAGCACCCACTCATGGCTCTACATGTTAACTACAGCGCTGTTCTGTCGTTTCTGTGTAAACAGACATCGTTTTCATGTCAATGTGAAACTTAACAGAAATGCTAAAAGGATGTGTTTTTACCTAAAATGTCACGTAAACGGAGCCTTAAGGGAAGTGGATTTTTTTTTTTTTTTGTCCAGAAGTAGAACCTGTTTTGATGCATCGCCAAGAGACGAGATGAATCTGTCTGATTTGTGCAGAAAGATTCTAATTTCACTTGTTCTATATTAAGAGGAGTGTGAGTCTGAATGTGTTGTGACAGCTATAGTTGCAGATTGGAATTTTCTTCTTTTTTTTTTTTTTGTAAAGAGAGAAAAAAACTAAAAGGATAAGTAAGCTCAGTGTTTGTCCTCACTCTGTCATATCTGATGGATGTGCGGCTGGATGGAAAGTTTTGCCCTAGTTTTGGTTTGTGTGGGTGTCCGGGGGTGAGGAGGAAAGGTTCGCCTCAGGCGTGTGCAGCTGTGTGATGGTCTGTTACTGGGACTTCTTCCCAGCCCAGTGGGACAGAAACAACTCTCTGGTCAGTCTCAATCTCTGACCCCCACCTGCATGGGAGGAATCTGCTCCAATTCACCCACCAGATAAACATCTTCTACACCACCCCTCTGTAATTCGTCCATGCTCAATTGGTTTGTTCCTTCTTTGTATGTGACTGGTAATTGATATTTGCCGCTCTCCAGCATGACTCAGGGATGATGTTTATTGGGGGATCGATGCTTGTTTTCTTCAGTATTGTTCCAATTTCCTTTGGAGTCACGCAGACGCTCGATCAAATACGGAGCAACATTAAATTTGTTGTCTTCACACGTTGCCCTGCAGGCCTTTCCTCCTAGATTATGATTACAAATGCTCATTTTAGAAGTTTGTTTCCTCCAAAAAAGGCTGTTCGTAATCAATCCATCGTGCTTTGTTTGTGTCATAGTGCATCTAAATAGATTGTGAAAGAGTCTAAAAGCAAATCAAATAAATGCCAATAGAAACCAAAACGGACCTCCACATGAGTGGAGACACATGAGTGGCACAATAGAAAATCAGTAGAAATCTCAGAGTTTTGTCAGTTTTTTTCTATATACAGCTTCTTTTTTTAATTTTGGTAATAATAATAATAATAATAATAATAATAATAATAATAATAATGTATACTGGCTGGGGGAAAAAAAAAAAAAAAAAAAACAGGTCCAGGGAATTTTTCATTTTGAGATATTCTACTGTCGGCTCCCAAGGTGGAACTTTTTGAAAACTATCCGTCTCCCCGAAACGGGGTGGAAAAGCAAGTGTTCTGAAATACTTACTCAACTATAAAAATTAAAAAAAAGTGACAACTCAGGTCAAGCACATCTTCAAAACTTCCCATTTACACATAGAGACAGGAACAATAACAGCACATACGGAATCCGAAAATTATGCAAACAATCAAAAGCATTTTGTAAAAACGTAGCGGAAATGTGCAAACCAACACATGAAATGAGGAGCTCTGTCTCATTGATTGGAACACAGCTTAATACGTATGATATTCTACTGGTGAATATTAGTTTTTATCTAGTTTAGGAGGAGGCCTTTCTTTACACACACTCATTTAAATCTCTTCAGATTTTTTTTAATGTGATCATGGTTGCTGACACGTTTTTAGCTATTGTTGGCTGCTGATGTGACTCGGGCACCGTTGATGCGACGTTTTCAAGGGGAAACGCAAAACTCTTCTCTGCACTCGCGCATATGGTCTCATTCTAAAAACAACCAGTGCCATCAGTCCGTGGACTGGCATGCTAATTACTTTGTTTTCAGTGTTTCTGCCAATTCTGTGGAAACGGACATCTTGTCACAACTCAGGTTGAGTCGAGAAGCAGACGGAAATAGTACTGAGTTTTAACACAATTTATCGAAACCAGCTTTCTCGAAGGTAGCGGGTGTCCAGGGAGTAAGCTGCAAGAGAAGCACAAATTCAAAAGTGGACACAGGGAGAACACTAGGAAGAAGGACACAGGGTACGAGGACGACCGGGCACTGAGACAAGGAGGGAGAGGACTTTAAATACACAGGAGAAGGAAAACACACACAGGTGAAACACATTGAGGACACGTTGAGGACACGTTGAGGACACACAGAGAGGATCCAACGGGAAGAAGACGCAGACAAAATAAAACAAGAAGTGAAAAAAACAAGACACTTGACTTGACTAAGACACAAAAAGAAAACAGGGCGCATCTTTTTCAAAATGTTGCTGCGCAAATGTGAAACTTTTCTGAAACAAAAATGTTCAATTGAAACATCAAGTTCAAAAAGTGTTTATTTGCCGAAACTTGATGCATATTGGCCGAATAACAGAAAGATTAAAAACCTAAAAAAAAAAGAAAAGAAAAAAGGAGCACACTATCCCTCCATCACTAAACAACGTCCTCTAAAAACATCAGTTTTACATAAAGTGATTTTCAGATAAATTTATTTCCCCCTCACACAGAGATGAAAGGTGCCTGCGGCCGCGACACTCCTGATGGGAAGTTTGTGAATCACCATATTGTGGTAAACACTCGAGAAGGAGAGAAGCCTCTGCTCTGTGATCGGCGAGAGCACGGTGTCATCCATTTTTAAAGTGCTCCCATGTGGTCGCTTCATTATTTGGAACCCAACATCCACTTAACACCCGTGTGCGGTGTTTAAGGCGTCATGTAAGTGCTCCTACTTCAACCGCCTTCAGGTACAGGTGGTGAGAGTTTTAACTCTCTTTTCCCACCTTCGAAAGCGTTGACATTCCATTTCTACACGTGCAGTCCTCATTCCTTTCCTATTCATGCTCGGTGTTGTAATAAACACCGTCGACCGACGTGCGTTAATAATGCATCGTCGTTCAGCAAACTGCAGGGGAATCTAATCTACCTTGACCGTGTTTGTTTTTTTTTTCTGGAATTGTTAAATATTTAAGACGCATATCCTGCAAACATAAGGTTGTGTCACTTGGCTGACATACGTCTCGTTTAAGGCTTATTGCCCTTGCGAGACGCCGCTAGCTCGACGCCGGCACCGCTAGCTCCACAGTCTGCTCCGGCATCTGCCGGCTGCATTTGATGGCACATCAGAGGACACAGTAAACATTGACAGAAACATCTATCTTCCCCGAGCAACCTGTTTCCTTCTTCTCTTCCTGAATTTATCCCGGTTTAGACACGAGCTGTCAGAAATATAAAGAGTGCGGTGATCATTAGCGGCTGTGTCAGGTGAGCGCGCCACCGGAGAGTGACGGCACTGCTTTGTATTCCGACGGCCGCGTCCGCTCCCGAGAAAATAGGCCCCATTAAGTTGAAACAAACTCCCACTCTGATTACGATGACAGTGCGGCGGTAGATTAGCGATGTGAGCACTTCAAGCGCAATTATCAGAGGCAATTGTAGCTGCGACTCTTTAACCACTTGTTGGCCCTGGTGTCAACTGTGTTGTGATTATATATGGCTCATTGGATTCACCTTTAAACAATCCCACAATTACTTCAACACCATCGGAGCTTCTCCCAACGTTGTTCTCGTTTTAGAAGAGATATTACAATAGTGGAGAAAGTGAGAAAACTTTAGTATGTTGGATTTTTTATTTATTTTTTAATGCTTCCAGGAGCTACGGTATTGTTTAAATTGTTGGTTGGTTGGTTGACAAGTTGGTTGGTTGGTGGTTGGATAGTTAGTTGATGAGTTGGTTGGTCGTGGCTGGTTATTTGATGAGTTGGATGGTTGGTTATTTGATGAATTGGTTGGTTGGTGGTTGGTTATTTGATGAGTTGGTTGGTTGGTGGTTGGTTAGTTAGTTGACGAGTTGGTTGGTTCCTTGGGTTTTTTACGAGTTGGTTGGTGGTTTGTTGGTTAGTTGACGAGTTGGTTAGTGGTTGGTTGGTTGGTTGGTTGGTTGGTTATTTGCTGAGTCGGTTGGTGGTTGGTTGGTTGGTTAAGGGTCTTCAACACTCCATTCAATCGCTCCATGGCGAATGGATGCAAGCAAACGTGGAAGTGATACTACTTCCAAAAGATCGATCTCATGTGAACCAGCATGCTTTTAACCTTAAAATATCTTTCGCACACTTAATATAGGATTTCATGAAATAAGTCCCAAAGTCATGAGTGCCTGTCGGATGTTTTCAAACACATGGAGAATATTTAACTATCATGGGTTGTTATTTTGACTATGACGGGTGTCGATGTTTCCAAGAAAATACAAACAATTTGGGTCTCTGGTAGGATTTTGCCTTTCCTGATGGAATCACTGCCCTACTTCGGTGGGATAGTTTGTGTGTCTCTAGGACCCCTAGAGCAACGTCAGCTGGAGTGTGACACTCCTGGTAGGGCCAGCCTATGTCGAACAGGTCGAAGGGTAGAGACCAGACGAAGAGAGACCCCTGGCCCTCCAGGTCAGGGGTTGGCACTGCATCCTGCTGTGAGGAAGAAGAGGCACAAGATGGTAGGGTTTTCCACCTGTTGCAGAGATGTACTGCTTCCAATTTGGCTTTTCAGGTCTCAAACGGAAGCCTAACAACAATAAGAACAACAAAAAAGAAAGAAGTTTTCGAAGGGTTAACATGGACAATCCAAGATTTCTATCAGGAAACGACACAATTCAGAGATGTATAAAAGAGGAGGAGGAAGAGGAGGGTGGTAATAGCAACAGCAAAGGTCTTAAAGTCAAACAGGGAGCACATCCACACACCCCCACACACTGACGCGCCATGCAGCGCGCACACACACACACACACACACACACACACACACACACACACACACACACACACACACACACGCACACAATGCTACAGCACCTTAATGGGCCAGACGCCCTGAGGCTGCATGTGGGCGTGCAGCACTGCACGTGTGCTTGTGTGTGTGGGGAAGTATGTATGTATGTATGTATGTGAATCTTAGCTGGAAGTAAATGGGCTTTTTTCTACTTCCTTTGGCCCACATTCGTGACTACAACAAAGTCTTTCTCTCCCGAGGGATATTACACACAACAGTGACATCAGGCTGAGATAACCTGGAGCATCCAGTGTTTATAGAGAGAGCTGACTTGGTTAGCGATGGAAATCCTTTATTGAATGCATTGTATATGTGCGAGATGTTGGAAGTGATAAGTCGACTTTAAAGTATTCAGCCGCGCGGCGATAACAACAAAATATAATCTCCCTGTCACTCTTAATAACACATTGTTTTAGTGGCTAAACAACACCTTCCCACCGAGGCTGGAAGATGGATTCAAGATCAATTCCTCGGGCACCACACAGATACACACAGAAAATACACACACACACACACACACACACACACACACACACACACACACACACACACACACACACACACACACACACACACACACACACACACACACACACACACACACACACACACAGATAAAAGAGGTGTCAGAAGGTTCAGCCTCAGTAGCCGTAGTTCAAAGGTCGCCCACCACTTAAGGAGAATTGCATTATTTTCCACTGTGATGGTCTCAAAACTGTTTTTTCAAGCATGAATGCTTTGCGATTCACTTCAAATCAGTCAAACCTGATCTGTGACGCACACCAAATTCCAAGGGCTTCGGAGTTTTAACGTTACACAATGCAAACTAGTACCAGAGCTTTAAAAAAACAAACAAAAAAAAAAGAAATGCAAGAATGATCAGAAAAAGCAGTCACCTGTTTACTGAAAATGATTATGCAAATATTTCAAACGCAACAAGATTAAAATACCTGCAAATGCATGAAATGAATAATAAAAAAAAGATAAGATAACACAATGAAAAATGAAAGGTAAAAGGTTAAAAAATAAAACTCTGCATTTCAAACAAGTAAAGAAATATAGTTTACAAGAATCATACAAGGGATGGATGAATAATTTAAAGGAAGATTTTCAAATAATTATATTGATGTAAGACAAAATACCCCCAAAAGACACGAAGTTAAATGAAAAAATAAAATGTGATATTGTTAATGACAAAAACACAAAAGAATTCAACAAATATACATAAATGGATATCAAAACAGTTTTTATTATGATTATATAATTAAAAAAACTTAAGGAATAACAAATTATTAATTGCTACATATTACTTATATATGCTGAGTAGAACCTATTACTATATATTGTTTTAATTTATTGAGGGCGAAATGCAGATGATAAAAAATATAAATATATCAATAATAAAAAAAATGACAGTATGAGAAGGTCATAGAGAAAGAAAGTTTGGAGGTAGAATATAAAAAAAGCTAACAAAACACAATTAAAAAGTAAAAAAAAAAACAATAAAAAATTAGGTAGATAAAATAAGACAGGTAGATGAAAAGATGTGAAAAGTAATAAAACATCAAAATCTAATATGAAATAGGATAAGCAACTCAAAATGTAATTTTAGAATTTTTGAATTCTGAAACTATAAAAGTTCAGTTGACCTCTTCCTACACTGACTCTTACAAACACAAATACATTGAGCCAGATGATTTTCTCTTTAATCGCCGTCCATCTTTTGACGTCCCTCTGCTTCTCCGTCCTTTATGCTGCTGCTCGCCATCAAGCGGGGCCCAGATATAATCAGCACACACGGTAATTGAGCGTCAGTGAAGCCGGGAACACTTTAAAAACAAGCTGCTTCATTCAGTGATGTCACGTCATTGTTGTTTCAATTCAATTTTGGGTTCACAATCTGAGTTAATAATGAAAGAAATGGAGGATCGCTTTGTTCCCACTGACTGCTGTCATGGCGCCGTCTGTGCTCCGATCCCCTGATGTGTCATTCCCGTCATACGGACTAATCCTGCGGGGTTTTGTCGGGCTGTCACGTCGTATTGAGTGGCCGACTAAATGCCACCGTGCCCTTCGATTTCTCCATTTGTCCACTGTCCTGTTATTATAACAGGCAGCCATTGTTCACATCCAAGAGTCACAGAGAGATGAAAGTGTTTGTTTGTGACACATCAGTTTAATCCTTCTGCACTCTTCATTTAATACCCCAAAATAACCTAAAATTAAGAAGAAGAAAAAAAGAGAATAACAATGTGGTTTGAGTAATTCACTGGAGCGCCACAGAGAAAGTTTACTGGTCTTCCACTGGGATGCAATTTTGCATAATCAGTTCTGCTGCTCATCCTACAAATATATTCAGTGTTTTTTGTTTTGTTTTATTTCTTACATTTTACTGTATTCTGCACCAGAAGGTATCATTGAAAGTGGCTTCATATATACCTTTTCATCCCGTATATTTCATGTTGATCAATAAAACAACCTTTATTATTGAATGAGAGGCAACGTCAATAATCGTAGCTCGTAGAGGTGAATCCTGGTATGTCCGTTTGATATTATTTTTATAGTTAGTCTGAATAAGGTGTGGGGCAAAGTGTCCAAATAGAGATGTCTAAACCTCAGAAAGGTGTTGTATTCATTTCGCAGGCGTCGATTATATATCTTGGCAGTAAAATTAAAGCATCCATGAAAAAAATGAAGAAATAAAGAATCCACATTAAATACACCTGCTTGATCCCATCATTGTAAATACTCTCATCACTATAATGCTCTTAGTTAACTGTTGACATCGCAACAATAGACGGTTTTCAAAAGCTTATCAATGTAATCCTTGACTTAATGTGACTTATTATTACACAGTCATGCTTTTCTCTTTTCGTTTCTTCCTGTTGTGGTTCCATTCCTCGTGTAATCTGGAACATCTAATCAGAATATGTATGGTATTTCAACCTTGATCTTACACATAGGCATGAAGCATACAAACAGTTTGTTGTGTAAAATGTGTGTGATATTGGGGGTGAAAAAAATAAATCTGTGATATTCGCTGTTGTACCGTCTGTTGGGTTTGGCTCTCGGAACCTGGGGCTTGGAGAAATATGGAGATAGAGTCACCAAACAGTGAATCAGACAGTGAGAGAGGAGTGGAATAAAGCTGGCGGTGTGAAATATCAGGATGTCGCGAGCAGGAGTCATGGATCACAATTGACGGGAACCAAGTCGTCAGAACGCCGTCAGATTTCGGTACGGCACGAGTACTCCCACTCAGTCTGCTGCTGCCGTCCTCTGAAAACCTCCTCCAACCACTGTTCACGTATATTTTTCCAATATTTAAATCTTCAAAAATGTCAAGCTCCCATGGAGACGGAGATAACATTTTTTTTTTTTCCCCCTGCATCAGGCGCCCATTGAAAATCCATTGGATAGACTCACAAACCCCCGATTGCCCACCTGATACCAAGGCTTACTCTTCTCTGATGTTTTTTCAAGCGTGTAGACTTGAAGTGCAGCACTGCCTGTACATGTACACACTAGATTTAACTTTTTACTGTTACTATCACAAATACTTAGAGCATCCTGTAGCACCGCATCATGTAATAATGGTGCGATATGTGACAATGTAATACATTTTCCACCTCGTTATGTAACAATGCCACATTTTGTAACAACTTGTTTCATATTGCTACAGTTGTTACATGTTTTTTTTTTTTTTTTATATAAAATGTAGTCATTTGGTGCATTATATAATAAATCTTGTCCTTTATCCGTATACATGTTTAATAATGAGAAACAAATTAAGATTAAGTTTGACTAGAATTATATGTCACTCTTTGCTTTTTCTCATGTTCTACCAACACAACAACGGTAGAATGCAGGGCTCTAAATCAGCTTGAACTTTTTAGATCACCTGCCATTGTGGCTGGGAGAGTTTTAAAGTTACAGTCCAACCGGTATCCAACACACCAGCCATTTCTTTTTTCTTGAAGAAATTCAACCAGATTATAAGTTCCACTGTGTGCGCCAAGACCAGGACTTCAAGGGGCCGGCACCAAGTCAAGAACAAGGCCAGAGCATCCTAAAACCAGAACAAGACCACAACTTTAAGGGGTCAAGACCAAATCAGTACCAAGCCCAGAGCATCCTTAGACCAAGAAAACACCAAGAATTTGAAACTGAGTCAAGACCAAGACCGGAGCATCTCAAATCCAAAACAAGCCCAAGGCTTTAAGGAGCTGAGGGTCAAGACTGAAAACTTGAAATTGTGATCCTGAGACCGGTCTGGAGTATTAAAACATTACTAATAATCACTATTTTTCAAGTCCTCTCAAAGTTATTTCCTGTCAAAAATTATAACTATTGACAAAAGCATCAATTTGACTTTTAATATTTAATGGGTCCTTTTTTAATGCTGGTTATTTGCATTTGGCAAGTGAAGAAGAAGAAGAAGGTGAAGAAGAAGAAGAAGAAGAAGAAGAAGAAGAAGAAGCCACTGTACCATACATCGTTTCATTTAGCCTCTTTTACATTTTGTCTAAAACTGTAATTTATTTTCAACAAGTTCTTATTGTGAAATTTCACAAAGATTTGTCTTAATTTAAAGTTTTTTCTAATAAGATCATTCATTCATTCATCATTCATTTCCCTCCTGAATTCCAAAGAAAACATTTTGTAGTGGGAAAAGGTTTCCCCCTGACCCTCTGCTAAAAATCAGCATTACCTGCACACAAGCACAACAAAGAGAAGAAAAACTGGCACAAGGACAAAACTCCCCCTCCTCAGTCCACCTGCGCCGTCCTCTCAGACTCTCAGCAAATCAGATCTAAGAGGAAGTCACATGCAATGATGCCACAGTATCGATTTTAATTATCCCATTACTGAGCCTGGAGGTCTTATAAAAACAGATAAGCTAAAGACCTCCAACTAATTACATACAGGGCGCCATTGCGCATTTATTTTGCTGTTGATTAAAGTTGCTTCGATTTATGTTAAATAAAAGTGTGATTCAAATGCAAAACATATTGGCCCTGACAGAGGGGAGGGGGGACGAGGGGAGGGGGACGAGGGGAGGGGGACGAGGGGCATGAACACGTGTGACAACACAGCTTTTTTTCTTGGCTCTTTCTCCGCGGCCATTCACACTGAAAACACACCGGATTCCCGGGAGCGCGTCGATTCAGGCACCTGTGATTTTATTTCATTTTGAATTCATGCTCACTCGCTCCTTAAAGTTCTTCCAAAAAAAGATAAAAGCGATTATTTCTCAACATCTTCTCTGGCCGTTTCATGTGGAAATTTTCATTTCACGAAGTCTGTGCAATAGCAGCATTAAAGAAAATCTGCATTTTGCCCAGTTTGAAAGCGCACAGAATCAGAGCAGTTTGTTAAAGTTGCACATTTTCGCACATTTCCTGTGCATAAGACCACATGGATAATGGCTTCAGTTGTCGCAACTTGCATTGAGGTTCATTGCAGATGGATTTCTTCTCGTTGGATCCACGTTTCATGACCTTCCCTGACTGCACGTCCCTGTACGGTTACGTTCTGTGTGTTAAAAGTTCGAGAGTGTCGTTCCTTGAGGTTCCCCCAGAGAAGTTATCAGCAAGCACTTTGCTTAACAGCAGATTAAGAAATTCTCTCCCCATAATCTCAAGGCATGCCCCTCACATTAAAACCCGCCGGACCGACCGAAGCCGGCGCTGTCGTTCCCGTACCGTCGCTTTGTTCCAGACTCAACTATCACGCGATGACTTGTCATGGAATTTTGCACAGACGCAGCTGAATCTTTGAGGGGGCTTCGGGGAGCCGCTGACCTCCCGCCCGCTAGCTCCCCCGCCAGGTTGACATTTCTGGATTTTTAGTGAAATGTCATGACACTTCTCAGATGGACTGCCATGAAATTAAATGCAGACATCCGTGGTGCGGAGAGAATGAAGCGCGGCTTCCTCGACTTCTCATGTAGCGTTGGAGCCAGTTACAGGCCCGAACAATGTCAGAGGTCAAGTGCTTCTCTGGAAGAAACATCATCGAAGAAATGCATCTGCATGAGATTGACTCCCCCCTCCCAAACAAAAATAAAAATACCCTTGAATATGATCCCAATAACTCCGGCAGTGGTTCAGTTTAAAACAAGAACTTGACATGGCAAAGTGATTAATACATGCAAACACATTGTAGATTCTCTATAATCAGAGGAAGACTGCAGACTTAAAATTGTTGTGAATGCGAGTGTGTGTGGTGGTGATCTCTCGCTCGCTCTCTCGCTCTCTCTCTCTCTCCCTCCTGTGATGAACTCTTTAGATGAAGCTGTATGGAAGATGGATGGATCATCAGTGTCAGTTAGAGAAGGACGGCAGGTCTTTTTGGAGGAACGTCTCTATGAAAGTGGCGTCAAGACAACAACTGTCTTCTCCGATTCTCGCTCATTTCTCAAAAGTGTCGATACAGCAGTCAGAGGGAACAGCTGCCGTCATTAACCTCGATTCATCTTTATTTTGTCACATGATTGATGCCGAGAAAACTAATTGAAAACGCTCGTGTGGCCGCGTGTCGAAGCCACCCGTCGCCCGAGCAGCGACTTAGTGTGAACGGTGGGGGTGGGGGTGGTGGGTGGGAGGAATGAGAGAGAAAAAAGCCCAGCGAGAGAGAGAGAGAGAGAGAGAGGTGAAGAAATAAGAAGTAGCAGAGTGGAAAGGTGAGGGCGTAAAGCTTGAATGCTTCAGCAGCGCTACCACCACAAACAGTGTTGACCTGGAAAGCCTCTGTGTGGTGGAAATCAGCTTTAAGAAACCCTTTTAGAGACCTCCTCGGGGGATTAATACTGTTTTGGTGTTTGGGGTTCTCTCTTTCTCCCTCTCTCACCCTCTTGCAGTGTTTGTGTGCATGTGTGTGTCTGTGTCTGTGTGTGTGTGTCCATCATGTGTGTGTGTCACTTTGGCATACGTGCAAAAGGAGGATTCTTGTGCAGGAGTCGGAGAAAAGAAAGTCTGATTGGCATTTTAGGAAAAGTCTGAGATGCAAGTAATTTCTCAGGTTTTTGAGGTCAGGTTAACTAAACCTCAGGAGTATTTCCTCCAAACATAAATAAAAATGTCATGTCAGGATCATGTTTTTTTCATTTTCTTTCATTTCCTAACCCCCCCACCCCCACCCCCTCTCCTCCTCCACCCGCCCATGTGTTGGACCAATGGAGCACGCCGAGGTTGTAATTGCAATCTACCAGTTGGGAATTTCCAACTCGTGACTTTGAATGGAATGCAGCCACAGACAGAAACGCAGCAATACTCCCTGACTGTGTTAATTTAATGGATAATTAATTTTCCTTTACCATAACTTCATCTTATTTTTTTTTTTTCTTCCTGAGGCTCTGGCACTTTTTCTTCTGAGTCGTTTCTGACGTCTCAAATTCCACCAGCAGTTTTATGCCTGTGCCACTTTTTCCTGTGCAAGTAGATGATACAAGCACTTTATTGATGTTTACCTGCTTTATTTCTTGTTAAATTGGGATGATACAGCTTGATACACAATAAATGTGTTTGTCCTTCTGACCCTCTTTCAGAAATGTTTGCAAATATATTTGAAATGGATTGCGCACGCTTTAAAAACCCAAGTGCATGCATAGCGGCCCTGCTATATATTCCAGGAGGGAATGAACTGAGATTATCCTGCAACAAACATTTATACTAGGATGGAGGTGCTTGGGTGCATCAAACAACAGACTTTCGCCCCGGAGACTGGAGTTTTATTCCCTTCAAATGATAAAAGTCCACCTTCATTTTCAAGTACACACTGTAGCTGCATTACGTCAAGCTGTTACATTTTCCTTAATCGTCAGTTTATCCACTTTTTGTCCGTGTTGGCTTCATCCTATAAGACTGGAAGGCTGAAACCTGCCCCAGCTGACAATCTGATATAAAGGTACACTCAGGACAGACTCAGAGTCAGAGCCTCGCTCACAGGTACTATAGTAATCCGTTGAACTAATTTCTTTTTGGATTGTCAGATTATACACATGAAGAACATGCAGACTTTGCTCAGAAAGGCTTCACCTAGAAGAACCTGTAGAATCAGGCTTTGTGTACTTAAACTGGAGCTCTTGTTGCCCCACTGATTTAAACAAGAGAAAAGAAGGAGATGTTTAGATGGATATTCTCATTGTAACGTGAAAGTACAAACCACATTACCACCATGCAGCTCTAAAGCTCACCAACTGGAAACTATGGTACATTTTCAACAGTTTGGGTGTGATGGTGTATTAAATACACTAACATACCGAGTATAGAGCATCTGTATGTTAGTGTAAAGCAGGTATCTCTGGAGTTTTGGGATTCAGTGGAAACCGTTTTTATGAAGATGTGTCGATGGTGCAGTCTTCCCCAAAAAAACTCGGCGTGGATTCAGGGCGCGTTGGATGTTATCGTAACTGATAGAAACGACGGTCAAAATCTCCACAAAAATAAGATCAAAGTGGAAATAACCCAGATTGAATTATTGTGGAACAAAAAAAAAAAAAAACTCCCATCAGCAAGAAAAAGGGAGCCGGGGCAAAGACAGTGGGGGAGATAAAGCGGGAGAAAGCCTCCTTGTGCATTCTTCCGCGGCTCCTCTTATCAGCTCTCCCCTAATCGTGGGACAGGGAACGGACGCGGTCCGGTGGAAAGCTAATTATCACCGACAACAAATGTCACATCAGACAGGTATTATGTGGGCCGCAACTCAGCCGATCTGGACTCGCTGTTTTCGCCGACTCCGGAAGCCAGATTACTCCTGACAGAAAACATACAAATAAAACATTACCAGGGCTTATAGGGAGAGCTCGCAAAGATACCCACCGAGTAAATTATTCATACATTGACTTACTGGAGGAATGAAAGCTTCTGTCTTCTCTCTAATCCCCAGCAAAGCTTTCGGTAATAGCGCAGCGCTCAAGAGTTGCCTCTCACAAGGCTCTATTCATCAAACTTTCCAATGTATGAAATCAGTGTCTGACAGGCTTTTGAAATCCTGCGGCTCCTGCATTATTATAGCGTTTAGCCTCAAACAGCCTCTCAATCTAATGACTTCCCCGCGATGGTGATTGCTTTGATTTTAATTGGGATGTTCTGGGGGCGCCGCTGCTTCTAATCCAGCTGTCTCCCACCAGTTAGACAAGGGTTACACACGACGGGCCTTTATTCCCGCTCTGAAAACCCGTCGCGATGTGTGGCGGTCGATGGGAGAGAGTAGGAGGGAAGGGGGGGGGGGGGGGGGGCGCCTTGCATTGCACGGATGATTCAGAGATGAAATATGGAATCCATCGATGTGGTGAAAGCACCGAATTACCAACGTCCTTGCTCTCCAGAGACGGGGTTACGGCACAGTCAGACACCGTTTAGCTCGTCCATCCTTGAAAGAGCCGTGACCCTTCCGGAACGGGGAGAGCGTGAGACCACCTAACCTAGAACTGGTCGATCGACCAGCCCTCGTTCCGTCATGACAATTGGTAACAACTTCAGTGTCAGTTTTCTCAATGGGGCCACGTTGAATTAACTTCCTCAGGTTTTTATGGTTGAGGATTTTTTTTTTGTTCAGAGCCCACACCCTGAAAAATACATTTTACCATCCAACCAAAATTACAGTGAGAGAGAAATGTAGATCTATTTAATTCGAGTCCTTTTACAGAATGAAATCATTACAAGAGTGTCCTTCAAAAGACCCAATCTGGGATTTTTTTTTTTTTTCCATTGTCATCTTCCAGTAAATTGAATGTTTTATGAATAAGTTATTCTTTAAAGTGAATTTCCAATGTCCCAATGAATGAACTACAACCTTCCTTTGTTCCAATGGTCATAACTCAGAAAAGCGATAAAGCTTTTCTTCCATAAATCATTGATTTAAAAAATTAAAGCTTATCCATACTGCAGTATAACTACATATAAAAATACACATAACCACATGACTATATAATGCAGGTTATATGACATTTCAGTCTAATATAGAACGTGTGATTATACTGGTGCCAAATTCAGGTTAACAAACAAAACAAAACCTGTATTTGTTAAAACACCTGGTGGGCTACATCACAGAAGAACTATTCAATTCAAAATTATCCATTTTTTTTTTTTTTTCTATCGCAATGCCTATGCAGTAGCATTAGCATTCGCCACAGGCAGCAGAAATGTAAGTGGAGGCGGAGCCTATTGTCCAAAGATAGACAGACAGATTGCTTTCAAATATTAAAATGTAATTATTTAAATGTATTTCTATTATGCTGATAATAAATGAAATAAAATTTATTTTCAGAGTTCAGATTTTTCAGAAAGATTATATAAAATAAATCTTTGTTGTCATCACATATTGTTAATATGTGTTGAAATCTATACATATTTAGTGAACATTAACAGGAGCAGGTGGAAACGAAATGACAGTATTGCACAAAAAAAAACAAGTTTTTCTATTTATCCAGGGCACAAGTGTGTATGCATCAACAATTTTTACTCGACAGAGAAAAATATGAAGAGAAGTATGACTAAGACAAGAAATAGTAATAGCGTGTACTTCTCAGCAAGCATTTTAAAAAATGGATTCCAGGGCGCTGCAGCGTCTGCCCCTGAAATTAGCTTTGGCTGGAGGTAACCCCTGCCTCCATGAGTCATTCTCTACACAGTGTGATTAACCAGACTAAAGAGCGCTGCTGGATGGAAGCCATGATGGATACCCGCTCACACGTGTGAGCGATGGTGGTCCCGGCGTTGTGGATGTCAACTTTTTTTTTAAAAATAAAAATTTGATTTTGGTTCACGGCCTCACAGAAAGCAAACCTGCAGCCGATCCTTCAGTCCGAGCTTCAGTTCTCTTCTTTGACATTAAATGGTGATTTTTCGATTTTTTTTTTTCCCACAACCCCACACGAGACGTGTCCTCGCTTGACTAATTATCCGACGAATCCCCAGAGGCCGCAGGTAATCATTACACGGCGAGAGCAGCACATTCATCACAAAGATTTAAAAGTTGATAATAAATTTATATTGGATTTGTATTTTTTAGGATGCCATCAGTCACGTGGTCGCACGCACTGAAAATCTTCTCTGTTTTATTCTGATTTCACTGCAGGACGCAACAAGTCCATTTCACTTTCACCCCAATTTGATATCATACAAATTTAGTGCAATGCATGATGGGATGCAAATAAGTAGTTATTTGAAAGAGTAACTTTTGTTTTAAATATGTCTCCTTTAATTCAGGCCCTCTTTACATGACAAGGCTTTCAAGTGAAAATGGAAAACTTTTGTTACGTTTTGGCTGTCCGTTTACACAACAGCCGCTGAAAATGCATCTTTACGCACACATAAAATGCTCAGAATGCAGCAACACAGTGCAGGGTCAGATCAATATAAAATGCTTGCTGAAACAGAAATGTTTTCAGGGGCTTTTTAAAAGCATCAACTGAGGCCAGGGAGCGCAGGTCTAAAGGAAGTGCGTTCCAAAGGTGGGGCGCGGTGGCTTCGAGGATCGGTCTCCCCGAGTTTTAAAGCGGGTAGGTAGGACCATCAGCAGGAGCTGCCCAGACGACCTCAGTCCTCCAGCTGGGCTGTAGGGCTTAATTAAGTCTGTGATGTAGGTGGGGGCCTGGCCATGTAGGGCTCGGAAGGTCAGCACCAAGATTTTAAATTGGACACGATACACAACAGAGCGAAGAGATTTTAATACAGGTGTGATGTGGAACCTCTTGTTGGTGCTGGTCAACAGCCTCGCAGCAGAGTTTTGGACATACTGAAGGCGAGCCAACTCTTTCTTGTTAAGGCAGGTGAACAGGCTGTGGCAGTAGTCCAGCCACGAGGACACAAACGCATGGATGATCATTTCGAGCTCCCCCTTAGACACCATTGGCCTGAGCTGAGCGATGTTGCACAGCTGGAAGAAGCAGCTTTTAACCAGCTGTCTTGAATGGTGCTCTAGTGACATAGCTTGAGCAAAGGTCACCCCAAGATTCCTCAATTTCGTTTTGGTGGAGAGGCTGAGTCCACCTAAGTGTTGCTTGATAGCGGGCATGGCACTGTCTGGGGCAATCATAAGTGCGTCCGTTTATTCGGAGTTCAGTTGAAGGCTGTTGTCGCTGAGCCACTGTTTAGCTTGGGCCAAGCAGTTGGTTAAGGAGCTCAGTTTGTATGCTTCAGAAGCCTTAAACAAACAGCACAATTGAAGGTCATCAGCAAAAAGATGGTATGAGACATCCCTGAACTGCTGGATTATCCGACCGAGAGGAAGAACATACAGCAGAAACAGGATGGGTCCCAGAACAGAGCCCTGGGGTACGCCACACCGCAGGTTTTCTGGCTTGGACATAATGTGGTTAGCAGACACACTAAAACTCTGAGTAGCCAAGTATGAGGGGAACCACTGGAGCACTGGGCCTGACAATCCAATCAGGTCCTGCAGCCTGCTTATCAGGATCAGGTGGTCGACTGTGTCGAAGGCAGAGTTGAGGTCCAGCAGGACCAACACTGAGCACATCCCTGAGTCGGCAGACATCATGATGTCACTGGACACTTTTAGTAGTGCAGTTTCTGTGGAGTGGTGTTTACGAAATCCTGACTGAAACATGTCATAAAGATTGTGTGACTCTAGGAATGATGTCAGTTGTGCAGAAACCACTTTTTCACGCATTTTGGCCAAAAAGGGGAGTTTGGATATTGGCCTAAACTTCTTGAGTTCTGCTTGGTCCAGGTTTGGCTTCTTAAGTTTAGGTTCTACAATAGCATGTTTGAAGGTGGAAGGGAGCACACCAGAAGAGAGTGACAAGTTAAACATTCAAGTCACCCATGGTCCAATAGTGTCAAAGATGTTTGAGTGCCGAGATGTCTTCAAGACACAGAGGATTAAAGGAGGGCTAAACATGCAGGGGAGGTTCAACATGACCTGGACTGCAGAAGGATGGTCGTGGGACTTGATCTTTTATGTCCCTGATCTTGTCCACAGAGACGTTTAAAAAGGCATTGCTGTCTACTTCCCGGAGCACAGGAGCAAGCAAAGTAGCAGTGGACACAATAGAACTAGAAGTATTCTGTATGTTAGTGCATTATGACCAAATGACAACGACAGGAAGCAGCGACCAAACTGCTGGGATGAATTACCAACACCCATAGAGCTCGAATAAAGTGAAGCTAGGCTAATTTAAAGATGCTAATTTTATGTCACTGAGGCTACAGGCTAATTGTAGCTTTATAACTTTCATGTTGCTTCGATGTACTTCAGGGTTAAAGAGTCATAGTCATGAAGGCAACACCTTAACCTGAGTCGGTTCAGGATTTCAGTGAAATAGTGTCAAAGCTGGTTATGACGCTAATGCTAACAGTAATGAGCTTCCTTAGCTCTATTTATGCTCGTATTCGCATCACAATAATCAATTCTTAACAACCACAAGTAACAATGTTAGTAACTCTTCTCGTCACATGTTCTTTGTTAGACTTTCCTTATTGGACAAACTTTAAAAAAGTATGCTCTTTCACTACAGGACAGACGATACAAACCTACAAGAGACCAGCATGCCTTCTTTGCAGCCTTTACTCACAGCGAACCTCAGATACCCGTGGCTATCAGTTTGCTCAAAAGTGTGCACGCACACACAAGCACACGCCTCTTTTTGATGATACATTCCCACGTGCACTTTTGTGTTGAATCACCCCTGATTTTTTTTTCTCTCTCTCTCTCTCCTCCTTTTTTTTTTTTTTCATACCACCTTTTGTGCGCAGGGCTTTGTGAATATTTCTCCTCTGAACCTCTCAGTAAATTTTGACAGGGCGCTTCTTCTCCTTTTCCCATCTCAACTGATTCCAAAAGAAGGAAATGTAAAGCGCGACATCCATTATTAAACAACATCACAACCTGGGAAGCCTCCACGAGACATTTACATTTTATGGCCTCTGTCAGCTCCTTTGGTAAGCAGTCGAATCCAAAGCTGGTGAATTCTGAGGGCTCAAATTGGCCGCCGCTCGCTGTGTGTGTGCGTGTATGCAGATGGGTTCTCTTTAAAAGGGGGAAAATGGGGTAATTTAGATTCTAACAGGTCCCTTCTTGAACCCCGCCTGGGTTAGGCATCAATTATATGCGAGATGGAAGCAGGTTATAAAAAATGCTTTTTGATGTCAACTTTATTTTGCACTGTTTCCTGTTCCTGCTACATGTTGCATGCTAGTTCTCGGTTCAATCCAAGCTAAAGCACAAAAAGTCAGGAAGTGTGTGTTTGGAAGAGTTCTCCTCTGTTTTTTGGTAATGCACCTGATAAGATTGGAAATGCATTTGTGGGATAAACAGAAGACTTGATTATGAGGGCTGCCTTTCAGGCCAAGCGATTAATGCTCATTCACGCCACGTTTTCACTGGAAAAAGTAAAACCTTTGTTGTGTTTCAGAGGCAGTTACCATGACAATGGTGATTAGAGTTACTGAACACGGAACTTTTCTGAAACGCCCATATATGCTGTCGCAATAGTGACTAGTTCTGCCCATGTGCAAGTATATTTACAACAATGGCGGCCCCCAGTGTGTCATGACTCCCAGTCCATCTTCCTTCTCCTGGGACTTGGTAAATAGCAATCATACTTCATCGTCTGGCCATATGAATATATGTGTACTCTCTATTGCATATTATTCTCTCTGCGCCCGTGTGTGGCTTAATTACAAAAACAAACCATCGTGCCAACTTGTGGCCCAACATGCTAACTGCATTGCTTTCGGAGTTCCAGTCATTTCTGTGTAAACGGACATCATTTTCAAAAGATTGCCATGTAAACGTGAAACTTTTCTGAAACAAAAAGGCCCCAAAACAATGTATTTTAACTTGAAATGTTGTGGAAACATTTTTAAAGCCCGACTATAAACTCACACTATTGCAAAGTTTTAATTAATCAAATCTATTTTCCTATTTTTAACCGTTTTTCTTACATTCTCCAATTGCTTATTTATTTATTTAGTCTTTTTTTCTAAACTATTTATTCCCTAGCATTAGTATGTCACCACATTTAGAATGACCATCAGCAGCGCCAAAGTAATTGCAGCTTGAATTTAGTCCCTTGAGGTTTCAGTATACAAGCACATTATGAGAAAAGTATTTGGATAAATTGATATTGTAAGCAACTGTACTGACAACAGCAATTAAAATGTGAATAAACAAGTTTATTTTTTTCCCAAAAGGCACCGGTAAATCCAAGAAATAATCGACCAAACATGTTTCCTGACTTTTTAGTGTCATGTTAGTATATTTTCCTTCACTTAATGGTCCAAACAGCTTCAGTCTACACATAACCGAGTCAGCTTTAATGATAAATGACAAGGACACACATGGCTCAGAGGAAGGTGTGCTGAAATTTCATTCATTTGGTTTTAATAAGCGCTTTAGCGGGCTGTGAAACTGCCATAAGGGCCGGCAGTGATCTGAGTGGTCAGTAACCTATTAGGATGCTTAAAGAGAGAGAGAGAGAGAGAGAGAGAGAGAGAGAGAGAGAAATGCTGAAGAAACACTATGTGACAGCCACATTGTGTTTTCATCCCTATTGTAATTTGTACGTCTTCTCCTCAGGAAGATTAATTGAAAACAGAGCCATCGTAAGTCTTTCAAGGTTAATACAACACATGCTCAATTAAATGTGGGCAAATACAGTATTTCATGGAGCCGCGCTGGCAGAAGCCG
The DNA here is from genome assembly GCF_963383615.2 of Lipophrys pholis. Lineage (NCBI taxonomy): Eukaryota > Metazoa > Chordata > Actinopteri > Blenniiformes > Blenniidae > Lipophrys > Lipophrys pholis. The sequence continues at coordinate 3,589,150 of NC_137648.1, forward strand.
AGCAGTTCTCCATGCCACCTCATGATAAGCCCTCTCTCCCTGTGTTATTTGTAATTAAGTTTTTCTCAGTATTTAGCTTGGGAAGATGTCAAAGAGGAGGACGGAGGAGGAGGAGGAGGAGGAGGAGGGGACGCGGGCTGGGGATCTGGCGAGCTGAGGGCTCAGATCTGCCCTGTTCCTGAATAAATGTAGAGGGTGAACAGGCTTAGTGAATTTCAAAGTCACCCAGGCGGCTTAATAGCTTTCCTAAATGACTCAGCACATTATTTCCAGTTGTACAGTAGTCCATTACACGGTGCGTTACCATACCCGTACAGGGTTCTGCTCTCCCTCCCTCCCTGTCCTTCTGGCACTCGTTCAGCAAACCACTCGAGCCCCCGGATGCAAAATTAAGTCTCTCGGCTATAACTTTGAGGACGGTTTGGGTTTGTTTGCCCTATTTTCTCCCTGGCGGTGACACCGTCAGCTAACTGCGATGGCGAGAGGCGACGGCTGGAAGTGTAGCACATTGGCCACGGGCGTCGGTGTGGACGGAGAGAGACAGGAAGAGAGAGATAAATAGAGGAGGAGGGAGCAGGAGAGAGCAATTAGTGGTGCTCTACAGCATAATCCCTCGGAGACAAGGCCCATCAATCATGCTACTAATCCTTTGTTTCTCAATAAAGATAACCATGCTGCAGGGAGTTAACATTTTCTTAATAAGTCATCCCGCTGTGGTACACCTGAAATGCCAGATTGGCTCAGAATTATTCTTATCCTTTATGTATGACATTGGGTTGATAAGAGGGCGAATAGGCATATCGAACAAGTCTATTTTTCCCCTCTAATTCCGATAATAATAGAGCGACAACAGATACCCTGGAGGTCAGAGGAGGAGAAAACAAGGTTGCCAGGTCACATACACACACGCAAGCACAGCTTTCTCTGATCAAGGTTTTCTTAAAGCCGGATGTTTGTCCATGTCGTGTTAAAGAGCAGAATTTTCTACTCATTCATCGATTGAAGGACTCGCGATCCATTGCAACTGAACAGCATTTCTCCGGTGGAGGGGAGCAACAAAGGCCTGAGAGGGTTAACGTCACAAGAGTTAAACGTATCAACACGTTCGATTGTTGTATTCTGATGTGTTGATGTGTTGGGATGGTCGGTGTGGCTTCATTGTGCTTTGCGAAAATCCCAACAAGATATGAAGCATGGTATCGTGAATATCTTCTATACCAAGGGGGTCAAAAATAAGGCCCTTGGGACAAAACTGGCCCGCAAGAGGCTCAAACCATCAAGAAAATTCGAAAAATCGAATTTCTTCAGACTAGCAGAGAGAACACCATGGAAATATGGAAAAACTCAGCTTTTCTGAAACGCTGCTACTGTGTATGTTCACATAGGCTGGAGTAAATAGTTCTTCCATACATGTGCAAGGAGATGGACAATAAAGGACATTGGTAACCTCCAGACCCAGCCCATATTCTCCCGGGACTTAGTTTTATAGTTGGCAGTCGCCGTAATAACAGTCCAGCTTGGTCGTCGCTCCATACCAATGTCTGTGTACTCACATTGTTAATGTTTATAGCCTTTTGTTCTCTGCGCAAATGTTTGTGTGGTTCTATTACAAAAACAACAGCACTCACTAGAGGCCCTACATGAAAACTACATGGTTTTTGGTGTTTCTGCCATTTCTGCGTAAACGGATGGAAATTGCTTTCAAAACGATGCCTTGTCAACCTGAAACTTTTAATACATTTTTTTTTTGCCTCTATAATAGCTCTGTCCAGTAAAGTCCCCATTATATAATGAAATTTTAAAAAACACAACCATTCAAGTTTTGACTCCAATACAAACCGAAAACTGCATATGGGACTGCAGCATTGCAAACTTAGGTAAATCATTGTTAACTGTAATCATACATCTAATCACATATGTTTAAATCCGATTGAGGAGCTAATTGCAAGTTGCACCTTGAAGGCATATACTCCCAGAGATTATACAGTGGGAAGACGTTCATTGTGGCAGCCCAAAGGCACCGCTTGAAGAGCCAACCCTCCTTTTCAGCAGCATAAAGGGAACGCTGGGGGGCAAATTCCATATCTACTGTTTTTTGGGAAGGAATTTCTCAACTTGCAGCTAATCTGGCATGTTTTCTGTCAGATTAACAACATTTTCTCAAGAAAATCCAAGCGGGCGACCTTTGTAAAATCGGGTCAGCTTCAAATTGAATGAATTCTCCGGTGACCTTGAAGGCATCTCTTTGTCCAATTCATTCTGCTTCCCTCAATACGATACTTTCTCGCACAGGCTCAATCTATCCATCATGTTCTCTTGTTCACCTTTGTCTCGGAGACAACATTTCGCACCTTGTTTTTCTGCTCCCTATTTCTTCTCCCCCCCCCCCCCCCCCCCTCCCCTCCCCTCCTTTTCTATCACTGCCCTTCTCTATCATTTTAGCAGTCTCTCGGAGAAGTCGGCCGTGTGGATGTGTTGCTGTGATGCTTCAAGGTCAAGAGTGCTTAGCTGGATATTAAAGAGACAGATGGGTGTAGAGACGGAGTGGGATGGCAACGCAATGCAATTATAACCCGTGCCCACTGTCCACCGCTACACACACACACACACACACACACACACAAACAATCACATTCACACGCAGCACGAGCGAGAGCGCGACCAACAGAGAGCGAAAGTGGGTGAGAAATAGATAGACAAGAGATCACTGCTATCTCAGAAACTCTGCGGAGACAATCTAATATCAGCGTGAGTGTAAGTCCACAGCAGTTAGAGCATGCACGCACTCGCGTACAAACAAATGTCTACACACACACACACACACACACACACACATGGCACAGAGATTGTCTGATAGGAATTGTAATGGCTCATTAAAGCACCAAAGTGATCCTGTGGATGGTTCCAGGAGGAGGAAAACAGAGTGAATGATTGATACAGTGATACAGAGTGTGCTCCCTCCACCAGCCCATTAGGGGTGATTTAGAGGGACTGTGGAGTGCAACTGGAATAGAAAAGAGGCTCCTCTCTCTACATTTTTCTGATTCCGAGCTGCTCTGTGACTGATTGAGAGAGCAGAAGAAAATGACGATGTTTTTCACCATCATGAGAACTTCACTGTTGTTGGTAATGGAATCCAGGAGGGAGTGATTGCTCAGGTAACAGCCGTGACATAACAGCGGCAGCAAATTGGAGACTCGGTATGTTTGCTTAATAACCCTTTATTAGTCAGTATCCCTCGCATCCTGTATTTCTGCACATTTACTGCAAAGTATAAATAATGAGTTAATAAGGGTGAGTGAAATTCGAAATTTGACAAATGAAGAACAACCAGAGTTCTTCATTCCACATTTCAGGAAGTAGTTTTGCACTTTCTATTTTCATTCACGCCACATGCGAAAGCACGTTAATTACTTTCATATTGTATTTTGTGCTCAGTTCAAGCCACCTACCAATCCCAAGGTTGGAGTGTGATGACCAAGGGTTTTGTTCTGCAGTTGTGTGTGTGTGTGTGAGCTGCCTATTAACTTCTGTGTCTCCTAGAGAGCTGATTGCCACTCAGCAGATTTGGAGCAGCCCGAGTTTGGTGCTGCAGCAGGTTATAAAAGCTCTGCCTGCTCCTGGCATTGCTTTGCTGCCTCCTTGGTTACAGCGCTGCTATGGCCACAAACCTTTTTGCTTTGGTACTTTGAACCTCGACACAGCGTGCACCATCTACATAGCCACGTTTTGGTTGGGAAATGTACCGTCTTTTGTTGGATATAATAGAATTGAAGTTAAATAGACCTTTTTTTCCTGATATCTAGTGTCTCCATTTACTTTCATGGCTTTGAGCCGAGTCATGACAGGACATTTGAACCCTGCATCTCATCGTGTCCATGTGTCAGAGTGTTTTAGGTTAAGACCCTGAGACTCAAAGTTATCCCAGTGAATATGTCACATGGAGAATAACCACTGTGACTTCCAGAGTTATAACGTATTGTTCTCTGTGTGCATGTGTGTGGGTGTAGATTCATTACAAAAACAGTCAACGATGGCTACATTGTTGTCAGCTTTTCTGCCATTTCCATGTAAACGGACATCATTTTCAAAATGTTGCCGTGTAAATGTAAAACTTCTCTGAAATGAAAATGGAAAAAAACAAACATGCACTGTTAAATGAAACCATGTCATGTTGATGGGGTCTGAGACATCGAAGTCTCTGGTGGCGATAGAAGTCAGGTGAAAATAGGAATTTGTCGAGCTCCCCGTCATTCATCGTGTTCCAGTTAAAGCCTGCACCCGATCACACAGAGCAGGGTATGTAGACAGTTGTTCAGGGCTGTTGAAGTGCCAGTTGGTCATTTATTCCAGCGGCCTTGACATTTATAAAGTTTGGAGTCAGCACTGGACCCCTGCTGTTATTTTACCTTTTCTCGGGATCTCTTCCCTCAGGCGATGGTTTTAAGCACTCGGCTGAACTCCCTGTGTCCTCTGGTGGAGTTAGCAGGCCGGTTTCAGGACAGCCACAAAGAGCTGTTCAAGCACATTGGGGTTGTCAGGTGGACAAGGAATAGACTCGTCAGTATCTTTTAAACATCACAATAATCTTTTGCAGCTTTGCTGCATTATTGAAAGAATAATGCAAAGTATTAGGTGCTTATTTGTCAGTCTATAGTTTTCAGATTAATGCGCAGTTTTCTCAGATACTGCAATCTGTCCCCCCTCGAGCGACTGTAATTGAATTGATCAAGCAGTTTTACTGGATCACTCATGTCGCTACTGTCTGTGATTGCCAGCAAATCCACATGCTGCGCTTACAGAGTCCACGATCAGTCAAATTCCTCAGATGCTAATATTTCCAATTTCCTGCAGCATGGAGGGACTATGACGTGGCTTTGTGTCGGTGATGGTGACAAACCGGGCCGGTATGAAGCTGGTGGGGGTGGGGGGGTAAGAAAAACAGCTCAGAAGTTCTACTTATCCAACGGAACAAGCGCCTGATCAAGGTTGGTCGTAATGTGCCCGGATTGGATGTTATTCACCACCGCTAATGGTCATGCAATGCGGCGCGCTCTCGAGTTTCATTAGTCTCACATGAGGAGCTTCACAGTTCCAATAGTCTGTGCATACATCATCAATCCGAGCCGGGAACCGTTCCTATGTTCTCCTCTGCATCCCTCTAATAGACTTCACTATCTCCTAACACGAATTAGCGCGTCGTAAAATACCTGCGGAGAATTGGTTGCGTTTCTGGTCAGAGCTAATGAGTAAAGGATTACTTTTCCAGGTGCAACTTAACAACAGCTCCTGTCTTTTCAGGATGCTGCTAATCCCCCTCATTCTGCCTGTTTATTTCCGAGTGCTTAGATTACACCGCAGCTCCCTGGAAATCCTTTGTTTTCCTGCCAGAAATGCAAATAGCAGAGTAGCAATTTTTTACACTTGCTGCTTTTATTTTATTGAAACTTTTACCAGCTTCTCAGCTCGGGAAGATGCTCAGACTTGATTTTCCTGCTCATGAAATACCTCAACTAATAGGAGAGGAGAAGAGGCAACGACATAAAACACATGAAAGCTGACAATTGTTCACCAGAGACCCTCTAAAGTATTTTTTATTTTTTTTCAAAACCATTAAAAAGCTGTTAGGGTCTAAATTCCTCCCTTTTTTTTTTCTTTTTTTTTTTTTATTCATCTGTAGGAGCACAGCTGAAGACCAAAAAAAAAAAAAAAAGTCATGTCGCATTTGTATATGAGAACCTAACCCTTTACTAATTAGCTTTTTTAATCAGTTTTTCAAAACAAACACACAAACATTGTGACCAGTGCCTGTGTTGAGCTGCAGACAGCCTTCACCTCCCCTCCCGCAACAAAAGAACAAGTAGGAGGCATACACAAAGCAGCCGGCGCCTTCAGGGGCTCTGTGATGATCCGTCTTTGAGGACGCCTTTGAAGTGGAAACGTTGCCTTTAAGGAGCTGATTTCCGTACAGATGTCGCACTTGATTTGGGCAGTGATGGCTGATTTTAAGTGGCTACGCAAACTTTTTCCTTGATGCTCTGAAACACCCCAGAGTTTAAGTAGATTATTTAGGTATCCCTGCTTTACTTGAGTATTTATTTACTCGTGCGCCCGACACGTAAACAGAAAGAAGGCATGGAGCATACAGGTGAAAGTCAAAACACACACAATGGAAATTATAGGCCAATGAGCTAGTCATCTATGTGTACTGACTTCTGTTTTGGGTCAAACTAAGAGTCTCTACTTTTAAGGTTTGAAGGATCTATTTAATAAAGCTTACAGTTGGGGCTGGTTCAGGCCAACCTGGCCCATTTTCTAGTGAAGCTGCTATAGGTTGAAAGTGCTGGAAGACTTACAGTTCTGAGTCTCCTGAACTCATCAAGTCTCAAGTGAGTGGTTTCTTGCTTTTTGCTCATTGTCTCTGTGTTGTCCTTTTCTCTCCTCCTGTCCCCAAACCCCAGCCGGGAGAGCAGAAGTGACCCACCTCTGAGTCTGATTCTGCAGAGTTCTTCCGGTTCTAAAGGGAGTTTTGTCATGGTTCCAGGAGGGCAGACCCAAGACGCAGAACACACGAGACCACGTTTGTTAGAAAGGTGAAAAAAATCAAAAGTTTATTAAACTTGGTTGGGGGGGGGTGGAACTCTGAAGAGAGCGCTGGCACAGACGACTATCCTCACAGGAGTACGGACTGGCGACGACCACTGGCAGCTCCAGGCTTTTAAGGGCGGAGCCGCTGATGAGCCACAGGTGGAACGAGTTATCCTCCCCCACGGCTGCGCCTGCTCTGCTGTCACAATGCGAGGGGGAGGAAGGAACACTACACACAGAACAGAAAGACAACACTCACCAAAACAAACAGAACACAAAACATAAAACTGCCAGGACCGGAACCACCGAATCCTGACAAGTTTGTCCTTTTCACTCTCGCCTTTGCTTGCTTATGTGGAATTGTTGGGTTTCTACCTGTGAAAGCACCTTGAGATAACTGAGATTGATTGAATCATGAAACCATTGCATCCTAAGAGAATGTGAACATTTGTTGTTAAAGCCAGAACAAGCTCAGTAGCATGAAGTCCTCCTTTGGTGCGTGGTTGGTTGTCATGGTGACCACATGCAGGTTAAGGGAGAAGTAGGGATTTGACATTAATGCTTCAACTGTTTTTCATCATGAATATGAAAATGTCCATTTTCAGATTCATCGACTCCAGTGTTTTATCAAGAAATGCTTGCTTTGTAGAGACTATATGCCCATCTTCATGCAGATGGAGACAAACTGAAGTCCATTTAATCAGTTACTTGTATATCACTTCCATAACCAGTGTTGGGTACCTCAATAACACATCATTCCCAGTAGTTATCTTCCATTTCTACCACTGTGTTGCAGCTTATATTTACTGTAATCTAAAATATCAATGTTTAAAGCATCTTTTCTTGCATCGTTACATCTATTCATAAACACCCTGATGCAGATGTGTCAAACATTAAAACCTTATGCTTGAAGCTCATACAAGTAAATATACACAGAAATAAAAGCACAGTGATGCTTGATCCAGCCTGTTTTATTATCCTGCGATATCATCCATATGTCGAACATGTTGCTCAATGGCCCAGGAGACAAAGTGATGGTTGATTACGCTGCTCGCACACTGCTGATTGTGATGTTTGTGTTTCCATCTCAATTAGATGTTGGCTTTAATCGCGCTGCAACCTTCCAAACGGCTGATTGAATCTTCGGCGGTGGGTTTGAGTCTTGCGGTGCGGGGATGGAGCGATCACGAGAGGCGGGATGAGGCGCCACATGATCGCACAATGACCCTATGTCGTTATTTACTCGTGCCAATGGAGCTGTCGACAGGACGGAGTCCCACACGAGTCCACATGATTGTGGACGGGTGAGGAAACAGCGGTGCTGTGAAATGAAGCCCAGCTCACGCTGAGCCAATTGAGACAGGAAATGGGGGTCGGCGCAGGGTCACGGCGACCAAACTCCACAATCTCGGGATTTTGTGTTTCCCACAATCCCTCACTCGCCCGCCCATTCCTGCACCCACACTCATCGACAGATGAGCGGTGTGAACCCACCACATCTCCTGCCTGGTCCCCATTTATTTATTTATTTTTTATCCCCTCCCTGGAGGTGAGAGTGTGATATCAACCAATCTGTCTCAACCGCCCCCGTAACCCCAGCAGTCACCGCACCACCACCACCACCACCGCTCCCACTGAGCAGAGCGACAGCCACACATCGAAAACACACCGGACCGCCGCTCGCGATGAGGGTCATAGGGAGAGGTTAAGTGAGCCACGCGGAGGGAAGAGGTGGACAGGAAGTCACGTTCGGACTCCCGTTAAATCCAAACCCACTTAATGAGAGAGAGAAATGGAAGGTTGTGCCTTCATGCTTGCTTCGGCCCTGTTTACACGACAGTGTTTACAAAGTAACATCCACACACACACGTGTGCAGAGATCAATTCACTATAGACATTAACAATGGTAACTACACGGGCATTCGTATGGGCAGACAACCAAGATTTGCTGTTCCAGGTAACTCAGCTCTAAGGCCTCGTTCACACTGCAGGGAAATGCGACCCAATTCAGATTTTTTGCGCACAAGTGACTCACATCCAACCTGTCTTGTGGCTGCCTTGAAAGCTCCAATTCAGATTTTTTCACACCAGACCCAGGCCTCGTTCCTATGTGGTACCAATTTGTATATTTTTCTACATGTGACTGCTTCGTCATTGACGTGTGACTGACGTCACGGATAAGCGTGGAGGAAGTGGCTCTGCCAAAATATTGAAAGCTGTTAAAAGATGTGCTCTCTTTTGACCTCATTTTCCTTCCTCTTTCCCTCCTCATGTATAGATTTTGTCTGCTTATATTATCAACCACTTGAAAATTAATCTACACGCGCTGACCAGTGTTGCCTGATATAGCAGGTGTCCCCCAATTCCGGAGTCAAACTCTCTTACCCTTTAACTGTGTTTATTTCATGCATTCGTGTGTTTATGGCGTGTTCTTTACCACACATATAATGGTTTTATGGTTTTAACATTATTCCTACACAGACTGAGATTTGGGCTGGTTTTTATTGAGGTGTGTGGGTTTTACGTTGTTTAGGCTGGAAAGTGTAAGTCATATCTGGCAACCTGGCGTGTCGTGCATAAATAAAGTGCCGTCTTCTGCGCTCTGGGGCCCGAAAACCGTCGGGTCCGATGACGTTCACATGGCAGTCTGATAGAGGTCGCGTTTAAAATGCAAAAAAGTCGGATCCCATCATAAAAATCTGAATTGAGCATCAAGACCTGCAGTGTGAAGGGAGCCGAAAACTACATAGTCCCAAGAAAATATGGACTGGGAGTCATGGCACTTTCTTGTTATTGTCCATCTGTTTGCACATGTGCAGAAGAACTCTTTACTACGTCCGTGGTGCGCTTACGCGTTTCCGAAAACTTCCACTTTGGGAGCGTTTTCTAAAAGTTGTGTTTACTTGTGACTCCGACGACCTCTTTAGTGTAAATGGACCCCCAAAAAATGCAAAAAATGTTTAGCATTTTCGCTTGTAAACGTTGTCTTGTAAAAGAGGTCCTCAGTGAGCATCTTTAAAGGAGCATTGAATAGCCTCTGTCGAGGCACATTTCATGAAGTGGATGTAAAAACCAATCAATGCGACCATTAAAACAAAGATATGAAGAGAGTACCATATTTTCTGGACTATGAGTCGCTCGTTTTTAGGTGGCTTGGCTGGAGTCGCACTGTTTTATTAAGAGGAGAAGACATAATGCAACCATGACAACCAGAACTGAACAAGCAATCAGAGTTGTTTTTTTTTGTTTTTGTTTTTTTCTCCTCCACAACAGGGGAAAGTTGTGTTCATCTTTGCTTCAAGGTGATAAACAGGGTGAGCAGGTCAACGTGCCGCCATCAGCGGTCGCCTCGAGTCTCCGCCGTTCTTATTCCAGAGAGGAATGTGTGGAAAGTCATCTGAGCAATGAGGTAAACGTTTTGAGGCGAAACGCGTGACGAGTTCGCCAGCAGGACGCTTGGGAGAGCTCAGAGTCCTTCTTTGTTCTGCTTTGAATTTCCAGGAATATCCACTTCTGCTGCTGCTTCAGGGCCGCAGCCTCAGGCATGACGGTGGGGGTGGGGGATGGGGGGGGGGGGCTTCATCAACTGAGCGAAGCAGAACATTAAGAGGGTTCTTGCCAACAAAATCACTTTTAAAGACACACAATGGAGTTTTTCTATACGACAGATTAGCACACTTGTGTTTGCATTATTGGCAGTTGATGGGAACCTTAAACGCACAAACCCACATCCTGAAGAACTTGGAACATGGTGCGTAATGTGAGTGAACACAGAATTTGATGATTCAAAAGTCTCCTAAAGCCATATTTTATTCAAAACAGAACCTAAAATACCGATCAGATACTGGATCTGAAACATTTCATGGAAAATGTCAGCTCATTCTGAATGTGATTACAGCATCGTACTGCGAATCTGCAGAAGGCAGATGTTGCTAATCCCGTTGGAAGAAATGATTTCTCTGCATCTAACTTATCGTATTCAAAGTTAACTTTAACTGCACACGCTAAGAGTGGTAGAGTCAGGGGTCTTGCTCAGGGACCCATGGTAAATAACCTGTCAACAGTGGGATTCAAACCTGAAAACCTCCAATCACAAGTTTGCTCTTTGACCTCTAGATACACGAAGGTATTCCTGCAGGAAGTTCATTTTTTTATTTTGTATCTAGAAATTGTATCGATTCAAAAGTATTTTATAATCTCGTCAGTAAAATATTAGTGCGGCTGACTTATATATTCAGAATGGTACAAATTTTTTTTAAAAATGAACAGTAGGCATTTGATTTTAATCTATACGGCCATTCTTTTTCGTGAACATTCTCCCCTAATAATGAGGCTTTTTTTTAATCTTTATTAATCAAATTTAAAACAGAGCTTTATCACTAACCTACAAGAAGACACTTGATGATTATTTTGATATGCACAAATCTGTTTATTTTATGTATTTTTAGCACCACAAGCTAAGTTTCAAATCCGTCATAATATTGCAGCGTAAGACCTTAGGATGACTCAGCATAAAATCTAGCCAAGTCGACTGTTCTAGTCACAATAACTTGTCGTGGTGGCCACTGTGAAACAGAGCAGCCACACAAACAAACAAACATGATGCACACTGTCCTCTGTAAACTGACCATCATTACACACCTGTTGCGACATTACATTGGTTGCCGCTCATCCACAAAACCATCTGTGAGTAGTTTCTTCCAAATTATAATCTACAAAGCTTATTTTATCGAAAATGTACCAAACTGGGTACATTTGTCATTGCTGCATTGACAAACTGGAATGCTCTCCCAAAAAAGCTGGACAATTTCATGTCTAAATTGAAAATTCAAGATCTTTATCATGAACACTCACAATGATACAAGAAACTACTTTCTAACGTCCTAACTAATTGGTTTTACTGTGTTTTGCAGTTGTGCTGCTGCTCCTCATTTGTCGATAATCCTAACTTTATACTCTTGTTTAGACAATTCTTTCCCCCCTCTTGCAATAAGACCTCAGTTTTCCCAGGTCATCATTGTTAACGTGACTCTGTTCTCCATGATTTAACTAGTCAAATACAATAAAAATGAAACAGTCGTCCTAAAACAGACATTTTGTGAATTACATATTGATGTTTTTGAACCAGTCAACACTGAAAACTCTAGAAAAAGCCACGTTCTCTTCTTTCCACTTGTTATAAACACTGATAACGTACAGACAGCACTAAGCTTCTTGAAGTAAAGGTCACCACCTCGGATTCAATGCAGGTTGACACCGTTCAGTTTGTTTGATGTCGGACCAATTCTACAAGATCAGTGTCGTTGGTGTAGCATGAAAATAAGCGTATAGAGGTATGGTCAAATTTGTTAGCTTTTATAGCCTCTCTCTGATCCCTGTTCAGTGGAATTACCTGCAATGTGAGGAGATCATGAAACAGACGTACTGGATGCGGATTGTTTCTACTTTGTTGGTATTGATGATTTTCCGTTTGTTTTAAGAGTCTGAAGTCGGTCTCAGCTGTGAATTTATCAGTTTAACAGTCGTTTCAACACCTCCCCCGTGAGAGCCATGCGAAAGGCAATGAGGGGTGTTGGGTGGGGGGGTCGGCGACAAGGGCGATGAAGCAGAGCTCAATTTGGACATCAAACACAGAGGCAGAGATGTGAAGGCGGCGGCACGTGGGCCCCGAGATGTCAGGAAGGAGCGGTGTCCTGACTCCATTTCCAGCCCTCCCGTGGGAATCACACGCATGTTGCAACAATGTGGCAACAGACTCCATCCTATTACCCCCGAGGCTCTTTACCCTCAATCTGCTCTCGTCTCCAACAAACTGACAACCGGACTGTATTGAACTTGTTCAAAGAGTTTCGGGGTTCCTGGAGAGACGGATGAGAAATTAATCATTTCTGTGTCTCCGGATCTTTTATGGCGGCACAAAAACACTCCAACGTTTGAGGACTTCTCCTTTTTCTCTTTAATTTTCAAAGCATATTGAGCTTTTTTTTTTGTTAAACATGTTTTCTAACCAATAATTCGACTAATGATGGGACAGACGATTCGTCCAATACCCTAAACAGGGTGATACAAGCCTTTTTGACCTTTAAATGAACTACACGTTAGGAAAATAATAACGGTTCACTTGCTGTGAGCGGAAGTCAAACGTGTTGATTTATCACGTTCAGTAATCGTGAGCGCTGCGGCCCTCACGTGTAAAAACGCAGGGAACGATATAGGTAACAATTATAGCTGCCATGCAAGGTGATAATTACAAGTTGCACTTCTGCAATCGTGTTTAGGGGAACAGTTACTCATAAGAGGAGTTATTGCCACAAGCTGCTGCATGATGAATGGAGGCCGGCTCAGGGATGCCAAATCCATAAGCTTGCTAATGATTGGTAAGTCATGGTTTCCGGATCGGGATGAATATGGAAAAGATCTTTATCCACCGGCAGACTCAAGGTCACCACTGATCTCCTGTCCCCGGGGTGCTTACCACTAACTTTTTTTTTTTTTTTTTTTTTTCACAAGGTGGAACTGATACCTGCTACCTTGCTCTGTTTTGCATAGCCAGCATGGTGGAGTGCGACACAAGTCATATCGTTTATCATCATCTTTCAAGGTGTAATTAAGAATAAATGAGGGGAAGGACACCGACGTACCAACATAAAACTACACACACTGCATTCACAATGAGCTCCTACAAAACACCGAAAAGGATTAAACCAGATCGCAGCTGCATGAAATAGAGAAAAGAAATAAAGAAAAGAAATAAAGATAAGAAAGTATTTAAAGATCAAATATTTTAAAATAAAGATATAGCTATATTTATATAAATATATATTTATTATATATGTATTATTTAAAAATATTAAATATATAAAGTATTTAAAAATAAATTAAAGTAAATTAATTAATTAATTAGATAAATATACATAATAAATAAAGAAAAGAAATGCAACCATATCCTAACCTTTCATCTGTTTTTGAAAATAAAACATCTGTAGGGAATACGGAAATAATGGAGGAAATGTCTACTTTTTTCATATTTACCGCAACTAATTCCGTAGCAGTCACTATATTTTCATCATGTTTGGCCCCTTTATCTGAACAAAGCATCTCTTATTCCCAGTTAGAAAGCCTCATCGATGCGTTTATCTTAAAAATATGCTCAGCACTGTACAAGATTTATTTTTGGTGCATATTTATGAAAATCTGAAATATTAAAGAGGCAAACTACTGCAAGTCACATTTAGGCCCTGTTTTTGACGTCTCTAGTGAAAACGCATAATTTTTGCATTTGTTTCACAAAAGTTTACAGAACAACATTTTGAAAATTATGTCCGTTTCCAGGGATCACGCAAAAATACTGAAATGATGATGTTGGCATGGCACAAGGTGGTTGTTTTTGTAAAGAAACCACAAACACGCTATAAACATTATTAATTGTGAGTACAAGGACATTTGCATGGACAGACAACCAAGTTGCATTGCTCCTCTACTACTGAGAAACTGGAGGCCACCATTATTGTTATTGTCCATCTACTCACGCATGTGCAAATTATATATTTAATACAGCCATGATGCACATGACCAGTAGCAGAGTTTTAGAAAAGTTACATTTGCCCCTGTTTCCACGGAGAGTTGAAGAGTTTTTGAAAAGTTGCATCTTGGGAGCCATTTTCAGTTGTTCCGAGTACTGTTGTTGTGTAAACTGGGCCTTGGAATAAGATAATCAAGTAATTAATCAAAACTATTTGCTTACTTATAAAAGAACTGTATTTGCTGTAACTTCCAATAACTGGCACAACACGGATGAACATGCAGACACAACAATCCCTAATAATTTGGGTTTTCGGAAATTGAGACAGAGCTTTTTTTTCCCGACTAAACTCTTAAAACGGAGCATTAAAGTGTGCCAAACTCACGTTGAGAGACAGCCCGACGTCTCTAATTGGGGTCATGAGAATTTTGGGCCCCCGAAACGGGGTCAAGGAAAGAAAAAGGTGGAGAAAAACCTCGGTAACGTTTCCCAGGTGGGGGGGATCACTCTAGCATAAAGGGTTTGCTCACTGACCTGAAACAGTAATGTCTGTCTGTATGTCCTCGTTTTATTTCAAGCTTTGCATTGAGAGATTCATGCGTTGAAGTAATATTGGTGGCTTTCAGGGAGAACGTTTTTCGATAGTATTGGTGAGTATTGCAGGGGTGTCAAATATAAAGTTCCCTGGCAAAAAAGTAGGCCACGGTTGGAGTACCAGCTACATCATTTTCAACACATTGCAGTGTAAACGGGGAAATTTTCCTCAAACGAAAATGCAGAAACGGAGCATTTTTATTTGAAACACGGAGCATCAGAAGTGAATTTCGCATCAAAGGGCAAATATGTTGATAAACTTCTTTATATATGTAACTTGTTCAATTTTCCTCAACGTTAAAATGAATTAAATCAGGTATTTCTTTGTAAAAGTGAACATTTTAAGTCATTTTGAAGGTGAAACTAACTCATTTGTGGCCCCTGAAGTACAATGACTTTGACGCCCGCTGCGTAAGATTAAAGTATTGATGTTATATAAATGCATAGCCGATCTTCTCAAAACAGACGACTTCAGTTTCTTTCCAAATGAGCCGAACCGTCAGTGATTAATTTCAGCAGCAGGCACTCCAATAATGAGATGTGCGCTTGATGCCACTGACTGGTCTTTCCACTGACATGGTACAGTGATTGAGCGGTGCCACTTGCACCTTGATGAACATGTCACCGCGGCGACTGACAGGCTCCGCCGCCGCCTCGCGCCGTCGCCGCCCGCGAGTCGCTCACCTGATTTACCGCCGCGATCGCGCTGCTTGTCCTCATCATTTTTTAAAAGCTCCTGAAGTGTCATTTCCTGTGCTATGCTTGACTTGAATCTGAGGAAATGAAGCCTGAGAGAGGTGAATTATTACCCACGGTGACTTTTAGACTAATTGAGTCCATTACGCTATGCAGAGAAAGAGAGAGGGAGAGAGTGCCGACGCCGGTGGTGGGCTCCCAATGTGAGGGAGCACCCCCCCCCCCCCAAAAAAAAACACACCCTAATTTTTCAGTTAACCTTAAATGTCAAGGTGAAACTTCTAGCATGTCGCAAAGGTTGAATGTAAATTAGTGGCATGAAGGGGAGAAAAACACGCTGTCGTGACCTCAATCTGTACAGTTCACGGCCTGTGTTTGGATTCGCTTTTTTAACAGGTTATCGTTAATTATCAGCGACCCCCGGGGGCCCGACGTGCTCGGCTAGTTCATTCCGTTAACGCTCCTCCATGCGAGGATAGTTGTCTAATCAAATGTCACAGTTCACTCGAGACTACGGCGACCTGCATCACCGGGGGCTGGCGGGGTCCCGAACAAGGGGGCCGCCGCATTACCGTGACGCATGGCGTGAAAACCAGGCGCCCCCCTCGGAACGGGATCCACGGGGCCGTGCCAGCAGATAACGCGCGGGCCGGCTGGAGGAGGATATTTCATCCCTCCGAGTGAAAAGGGAGAGAAGAGAATGAAGCAGAGAGCAAAATGGAGGCCAAATCCCCTGAGAATAATATGGAGATCTGCCTAACATAAGATCCTCGTGGTAATGCAATTTAAGTTGGAAGGAAAAAATGTCAGGGTAATCTCATCAGTCCGTCAGAGAGAGAGAGAGAGAGAGAGAGAGAGAGAGAGAGAGGGATGTCAGACGTAGCCTGTGGCGAGCCTCCAGCAGGGCCGCTTCTTCCCTCCTCTCTGCATGGCCTCCCCCTCCTTTCTTCACGTCTCGGAGCCGCCGTCCTCCCTAACCCAAATCCCCGGGATAAAGACCACGCGACACCAGAAGCAAAACAAAAACAAACATTTGCATGAGAATAAAATAAAATCACCTCTCGGTGTCAAGAACTGACGGATTAGGCCTCGGGTGCCATACGCAAGAATGCGTTGAGGTTGGTCCTGTGTGGCTGTAATGTGGCCTGCAGAGGAAGGGCGAAGCGTCATGCGGAGGGAAACACGTACCTTGAAGGCCTCGCGGAGGCCGTATGGAGATGGGATCTGTAAATCACCGCACGCTCCCGGGCGGCGGCGTCCCTCAAGTGGCGGTGATGGGTGGGTGCGGGGCGACCTCGGACGGCGGGGCGCATCCCTCTGCTTGGACGCCTTTGGGCGCCGCTCGCTTCTGGGGTCGCCCGCCTGATGGGCGAGAGCGACCCAACGGGGACGAAACCGCAGCAGGAGAGGCGCGACGCAGCGATCTTTATTTAAAGGAAGCCCGCGAGACGAGTCACTGTTTTCACTTTATCGAACATTTTCTCTTTCTAGAAAAAAGTTATTTTTTTCTCTCCCTCTCTCTTTTTTTTTTTTTTTACCAGATTTAGAGTCTTTGACTGTTGTGCTGACTGCAGGCTTATTGGGAAAAGGTGGCGATCCATAACTGCTGTCAACATTCTCAGATGTGATGCCGGAGGACATCGGAGGGTGTGGAAAAGTGGCTGTGCAGCATATCAGAGAGGGAGATAAGGCCAGATTGTGCTGTATTGATTATAGATAGGCATCTACTCTCCAACACAAGCTGCTGGTCTGCTCTCCAGCGCAGCAGAAGACCTGATAGGTTCGGATACCCCCCCCCCCCCACCGTTGCTAAGATCCTTTATTAGAATGTGTGTCTGGAGCCGTTCTTGTGCTTTTTTTGGTTCAGATTCATTTAAAAGAACCCGACTGCCACAATGAATCCTCACTGCCTGTAATCATTGGAGAGCAGAACAACCGCGGAAGAAAAGTCAGAGATGGAACGTCACTCTACCGTGCTCGTTTCTAGAGTAGCTCGTTACAAAGTAGTGTACAGGTACAGTTACTCATACGTATCACCGCGATCCATCGCTATAATTGATAGCGCAGGCTCAAGTGTACATCTGTTTCCAGGTGAGCGGTGTCGTCCGAGGTCGAGGAGACGTAAATGGTTTTATTGGTTTTACAGAGCTGTTACCAGCATCACTGCAAATCTGTGTTGGAATTTCTAGATTAAGATTTTCAAGTAAAAACAGAAAACCTTTTATTGCGTTTTGCCCCAGATAATGAAGAAAGTCAGTCATATCCGTCACTTGCTCGCGCCACCTTTTGGCAAACGTGTGCTCACACTGACAAATCTGAGATTTTCCCCTTCATGACGTCATGCGGGGAAATAAGCTCTGACTCTGGTAGTGGATATTCACTTTGACCCTCCCACAGGTAGATGAGCACCTGTTTTTTTCTCCTTGCAGACGCTACTGGAGAGGGGCGTGGCGTAGGTGTGAACAGACACAGCTCCTTAGCATTTAAAGGTAGAGACCCAGAAACAGCCTGTTCTCAGTAGAGCTCACGGGAGGAACTTTTAGACTGGCTGTTCTCAGTAGAGCTCACCGGAGGGACTTTTAGACTGGCTGGAATTTGGGGAAAGAGACTTTGAATACAATGTTGTAGAACCTCTGATGCTTAATGTGAAATTTAATATCTATAGCGTGTTGTTATCTGTGCCTATGTGTGTGGTTAAAAAAACAAACAACAGCACCCACTAGTGGCCCCTACTTGAAAACTACATGATTTTCAGCATTCCGATCATTGCAACAAGAATAGTGAAAAAAATTTAAGAATAAACAAGAGTAAAGAAAAAGATTACAACCTTTTTTCATTTGCCGTTTCGTCACAGTGAAGCCAAACACTGGTGGACACGCCCACTCTGACCAACAAACAAAAGCCTTCAGAATAGCACCGGGCATTTTCTAAGTAGAGATTTGAGTGTCTTTTCATGGTTTTTCTTTGACAAGTGGTATGATTCACCGACACAAGCACATGTGTGTCGCGACTCGGTGGAAGTTCATCAATACAAAGAGAAGAAACAGGTCTTTGTATCAGAAAACAATGACACTCTGCGAAAGAGCCGCAGACATCATTGAACCACTGTCAGCTACTGTAAATTAAACTGCGCATACGACTTGACGACCTCGGCTCACAATACAGTCACAGGACCACAGAGGCCTCTTTTGTTACGGAGCAATATGTGCTGAGAGTGTATTAACTCGTTGAAAGTGTTTCTCTTCCTCTCTTTTCAGTCATTTCATGTCGCCTTTGTTGATTGCGAGTTATTTGAAATCTCCTCCATTAGCAGCCATCACACAAGACAATCACAGCTCCTGGAGCCGAGGGTACGTGGGGACGCATTAGAGGAACAGTCATCAACAGTTTGGTGGCTTCTGCTGTTTCTAATAAGTTAATCTCAAGTAAAGTCGAAGAAGACTTTCTGCTTTGACGCAAACCGTGTTGCCACAGTTACTTTGACAAAGTAATCTGATTATTAGTTACTCCATGAAAGAGTGACCGTTACTTTACTGATTACTTGTTTTTAAAAGTAACTAAGTGAGATTACAAGTTACTTTCAGCAGCTGCCGACAACACGCCATATCATCTCAACATAAAAGTGTGTGTGCGTGTGCGTGCGCGTGCGTGTGTGTGTGTGTGTGTGTGTGTGTGTGTGTGTGTGTGTGTGTGTGTGTGTGTGTGTGTGTGTGTGTGTGTGTGTGTGTGTGTGTGTGTGTGTGTCTGCTCTGTTGTGTAATAAAGCGGTGTTACCGAAACTTGTCTTTCTTTGGAACATCCTGCGGGATGCTAAAATAGTAACGCTACAATTGGAATACTACAATAGTAACGCTACAATAGTCACGCTACAATAGTAATGCTACAATAGTAACGCTACAATAGTAATGCTAGAATTGGAATGCTACAATTGGAATGCTACAATAGTAAAGCTACAATAGTAATGCTACTATAGTAACGCTACAATAGTAATGCTACAATTGGAATGCTACAATAGTAAAGCTACAATACTAATGCTACAATAGTCAAACTACAATAGTAACGTTACAATTGGAATGCTACAATAGTAACGCTACAATAGTAATGCTACAATTGGAATGCTACAATAGTAAAGCTACAATAGTAATGCTACAATAGTAACGCTACAATAGTAATGCTACAATTGGAATGCTACAATTGGAATGCTACAATTGTAAAGCTACAATAGTAATGCTACAATACTAACACTCCAATAGCAATGCTACAATAGTAACGCTACAATAGTCAAACTACAATAGCAACGCTACAATAATGCACAGTGACTTGGAGAAGTAACTTAAATCTGATTACTGGTTCCGAAATAGTAACGCATTAGATTACTCGTTACTGAACAAAGTGGTCATATTAAAGTCATAACTTGTTATTAAGTAAATACGGGCATCACTGGATGAAAGTGTGATATAGCAGTGCATTCCAGCCCAAGTACTGCAAGAATAGTAATTTTCAATATTTGCAATTAGAAGAAAAATGTAAATAAGTTGAGGCCCAAACCTGAATCATCAACAATGACTCAGCTAGAAGCAGGATTCTTCAAATTGCCCATAAAGAACAAAGAGATGCTGTTTGAAAAGGCAGAAATTGTACTGATCTGTTCTTGAGGCCTGTGGTGCTTTATTACTGTCATATTTTGAGCAAAGTGCAGATCAATTTAAATGCATTCTTAATCATCCTTTAAGAAAAAATGAAGATCGTACGTTCTGGTAATTTAGAAGAAGAAGAAGAAGAAGAAGAAAAGAAGATCTGTAGGCTACATTGACTTTGCTTTGAGCTTGTGGCTCGAGGCTACATATTCTGTGTTTGAGGCTATGTGTGCTAAGCTACATTATCTTTACATGAGGCTAGTGGTGCTAAGCTATATATCTGCTTGAGATGAGCTTTATTTCTTCTGATTTGTGATTCTGGTTGGTTCTTTGTTTTTAGCTGCTGTAGAACTTCTACTTATCTGTTTCCACTAATGGTTAGAATTAAAGCCTGCATGGTGTTTGAGTTCTCAGCACTGCTGTAGACTACTAAGAGCTACTTCTGCATCATTGTAGGTTTGATGTATTCTAGTAAACATAACTATAAGTAGAAATATGGCATTCTCTTGGCAGGAGCCGCATGCATTAGAGTAACTCGTCTTTGTAAACACGAGCTCCATGAAGAGAAACCCCCCCAGTAATGAAGTGAAAATAGGCCTCTGATTAATCTTGTGCAGCAAAGTTATTTACTGCTGAGGTGCAGGAATGTGCTGCAACATGAAAGGAGAAATGAGTTGTATTTCATTGTGTCGAGTTTTCCCATTCGGACTTGTCTCAGTTTGAAATCATTCCGTTTCCCCACTTTGCTTATTTCCTATAATGAAATCTGTAGCCGTAATGTGTTTCTGCATTGCAACTGCATCACAGGCAGTCTGTGTATCAGCAACATGAAACGGCGGCGCAGAGAGAAATAGAAAGCATTAGTTAAAAACTCTGTCTGTTTTCTAACGCACGCACACACACACACACACACACACACACACACACACACACACACACACGCACACACAGAGTACTGTATTCGCTGCAAACCCAAAACACAGAGGGAATTTTTCTCTCTGTGGGTGAGAAATGGAGAAGACACTGTGGTTTTGTTGTTCCGTTGCCCTCTTTTCTTCTCCTCATTTATTCAAAGCTGTAAGGCAGCAGTCTGGTGCCATCAATCTCAATCGGCCTGCACTTCCTGCGCCGCTCTGATTGGATGTAATGATCTCCGGATGTCACTCAACAGCCCTGATATGTTTCTCTCCGTGACCCATCTGCTTCCCTGTCTCTGCCACGAGCAGCCGGGGTGTTTACCACGGACACACAGGCGGTATCCTCCCACGCTTCATTCACTCCAGAGGCCCGTGTTGCCATCAGACCACCCCCCCCACACCCCCCCACCCCCCCACCCCCCACCCCCTACATCTCCATCTCTTTTGTTCCACATGATTATTGCTTTCATATGCACACTACAGCAACTTTTTGTTTTCATTATTAGTTGCGTGCTGATGAAAAGCTGCATTAAGGAGGTGATGAAAACAGTAATCAGAGCTGCATTGATATTTATGGGGACGATGGCGGCAAACTATGGGTGGAGGTGGAGGGTGGAGGTCACCGGATCAGCACATTGCAAACACAGACAAACATAATTAACCCTTTATCATCGAAACATTCTGAAAGGGAGAATAATCTAAAAGCTCTTTCATTTGTTGGTTTTCAGTTTTTATCTCCCTCTATATTTTGCTGCGAACACCATTCCCTCAGAAGCCTGGTGTGAGGCATCACCTCTGCATGGTGACGCCACCGCAATGCCCCCATTGAATGCCCTGTTTACGCGACAACGTTTCAAGTGAAAACGCATCGTCTTTGTTTCACGTTTCAAGTTTCACGTTTACGAGGTGACGTTTTGTAAACGATGTCCGTTTATATGGAAACAGCAGAAACGCTGAAAACGATGTAGTTGGCATGGTCGGCCACAAGTTGGCGCTGTTGCCGTTATTTTTTAAATGAAACCACGCAAGTGCAGAGTCTCAAGTAAGGTTTCAAGAAATGAAAATAGGTTTTAAGATTAGTTTTGGAAATGGACAGTGAAGTCTGATGCGCAGTGGTAACTGAAAAAGCTCTGAGTTTCCGTTTGGACAATTTTTATCCAAGTAATTTTAACTGGCTGTTTGTTGAAATTCACCCAATTTATTGTATTACTGAGTTGAAGGTTAAAAAAAAAAAAGTAATACAAGCTTGTTGATCCATGATCATAGGGCACCTATGCTGATTTAATAGTCAAATTCCAAGTGAAAAAAATATTTACAAACATAGCTGTTTCTTTATCTTTTTTTTTTTTTTTTTTTTTTTTTTAACAATAGGTTGTGTGGGGAAAGTAAAAGAATGGACCAAAGCTACACACATTCAATTATTTTTTTCACCTTGAAAATGGTCTAAATTGTAAATATTTCTTAATATGTTACTGAAAGACTCATTCAGTCCTACAATGTGATGAGCTGTTCACACCAAAGGTTTGTAATCATACTCAATGTGTTTGTTATGACCGCCGTTAAAAATGGGGTCACATTTATTCAATCAGATGCAGTAAATGGGGGTTAGAGGTGAGTTTTGAAGGCCAGGCAGCAAAAACATCAGTGTTAAAAAGCCATCTCGCAGTTATTTTGTCTTTGTTGACACAGATGCTACAAATCATTCACAAGCAGCACAGATTTAAATTAAACTTATTTTTCATGTCTCCTCCGACGGCCATTCACCAATGACATAGTGTTGCTGAAGAATAGCTCAAGGATACGTTCTTAGATTTGTAACTTGAGTTTGGAGTTCTATAAGTCATAAAAAGACGTTGCTCAGACTGAACAAAACTAAGTTCTTAGTGGATGTCTTGAGAAATCTTTCACAGCCATGTTGTTTCCACCAGAACAGTTAAGTACACTTAATGTTTTTAACTCAATGGAACAGCTAAAGTGACTGGAGGTGGCGCCTCATAAACTCTCGCTGCGGGTAAAAGTGGCACAGGAGAAACTTTTCTTTCACGTATGAAACATTTGAGATTTTTCATTACGACAGAACTAAAACTCAATTTTTAGACTCACATACACTACTACTGATAATCACATTACAATATGCGTGCGAGGTGCTTGGGCTACATTTGGGAGCAATTTGCTCAAGGACATTACAACATCTTGTAGGTCGATAAAGACGACAGAGCGAGCAACCTGTGGATTTAAAAACAGCTCGCTCTACCAACCAAACCACAGCCGCCCTGTAATATTGCTTAAAGGCCTATTTACACGACATTGGATCAAGTGAAGACGTATCGTTTCACATTGTCAATTATTATTATCAAACTTAATACAGTTTAAAAAAACAAAACATATACAGAGCTTAGTCTGGCGAGGTAAAGGGTTTTGCCATGAGAGCAAGGGCTTGTAGGCGATGGTGTTTACTGGCGGAGGGGCAACAATCTGTTTGTATGAATTGTCACTGTTTTTATTATCTACATTGATGGAAATTAAGAAAAAAACGTTTTTTGTGACCTGTCACGATAAATATGTAAAGAGGTGGGATTAAAAAAGTTATACTTCTTCCTTCCTCCCTTTTTCAAAAATGGAACACACGTATTGTACATTTGGAGTGTTTGTCGTGTGAGCTCTGGATTACTCACTTGGATGTTCTCTTTTTTAAATTTTCTGTTTATTGCTCTTTGTTTATTTTTCTGTTTTGTTTTTGTACATATTTGGAAATAAATAAATAGATATATGAATAACATTTACACAGCAATATTTTGAAAGCGGTGTCCTTTTATACAGAAAGAGCAAAAACGCTGAAAATTATGTAGCTCTCATGCTTGGCCATGAGTTGGCGCTGTTGTTTCTTTTTGTAATGAAACTACTCACGCCTGCACGCAGGGAACAATAAACTATAGACATTAGCAATGGCGAGTACGCGGACATTCGTATTGACAGACGAACAAGTTGTATTGCTAAGCTGACAGTCATGACAGTCTGGAGGCCGCCATTGTTGTTATTGTCCACCTACACGCACGTGTGTGGAATAACTATTCACTACCGCCTTCGGTGCTCATGTGCAATAGCAGGATTTTGCAAAAGTTGCGTTTTTCCCGTTTGGACAGAGGAATTGGGGTGTTTGAGAAAAGTAAACAGATGCCCAAAACACAAGTTTTGCATTTTTACTTACAATTCTATGATCAAATATATATTTTTTAAAATTCACGTTCAAACATACATAACGTACACAGGAAGCAACCACATTTAAAAAAAAAAAAAGACCATCTCGCCCCTTTTTTTTTTACCACATGACATCTTCAAAACAAACTGAAATGGTTGGAATCCTACCCAATCTGACAACGCAGAGACCACCATTCAACCAGACCCTCAGTTAGATAAAGCAGATAGTAAAAAGACGCGTGGATGTAAGTTATCTTAACAGAACTCCCCCCCCCAGAAGAAGGGGGACAAAAAAAAACACATGCCGCTTTATGTTGTCGCTTTGCATTGTGGGTGAACAATAAGGCAATTTTGAGAATGTAGATCAATCATCTTTAGCACTTCACACATTTTCAAATCTTTCAGTCACTTTAATTACTGCAAGAATTCCCCTTCTTTCTCTTTCAATACATTGAAAGGCTTTCTGATTCATGTTCCCATTATTCCTGATACTGTATAGCTCTGCAATTACAGCCTATTTTCTCTGACCACTGCGGTGGAGCAATGAAAATGACTCAAATCTCATTCTTTTCCAAGTAAACAGGGGAGAAGAAGAAAAGAAAAGAAAAAAAGCAACACTCAGCTGTGTGTTGTCTGCCAACCAAAGCGGGCCCAGTGTAAGTCTGCCTAAGTGGCTTTTGGTGAGGATCAGATAGCAGCCATGTCTGTGAGATTAGGAGAAGAGAATCGGCACAGTTAGGAGGCTAAATCTGTGTAAACCAAACCCCCCCCCCACCAACAAGAACACACATTAGCGCCGTCGGAGCGGCGTGGGCGAAACCGGCTCGAAGAAAGGCGAGGCATTAGTGGGACAACAGCACGGGGATCACGATAAGGACGTCGCCAAGTCAGACAATACCGATCTATTTTGTCTGACTTTGGAGTCGACACGGAGGAGTGGACGGTGGGCTGGATCGTTGACACGAGAAGGACCCCCAGGCCCGACACCCGACGCAGCGATCGGATGGGAAGCTTTTATTGGTACAGCTTGAACGTCGACGGGAGCTTACATCGGGGGCCCGCGTTCATCGGGCGTCTCGGATTCGCCGTCTATAAACGGCGCTGCATTACGGGACTGAAGAGAGGAGGACTTCGGAGGATGGAGTTACACCGACTCTCGCCGAGGAGACTCGAGGGAGGGAACGTAATGTTATTGTTTTACAGCGCTCTCCACCTCAGAGAAGAAATTATACTGTATTGCATGTACCTAG
Organism: Lipophrys pholis; assembly: GCF_963383615.2. Taxonomy (NCBI): domain Eukaryota; kingdom Metazoa; phylum Chordata; class Actinopteri; order Blenniiformes; family Blenniidae; genus Lipophrys; species Lipophrys pholis. The sequence goes on from NC_137648.1 coordinate 3,614,552, forward strand.
ATAACCTCTCTAGGTTATATATAGCGACGTGCAGAAGAAAAGAACACCTCCTTCACAAAGAAAACGCACGCGTTCAAAAAAGTATCAAAGCCAAGGAGCAAGTTCAGTTTGCTAATGAGAAAACGCTGTGGAGAAGGGGTTGGGCCAGATGTTCATTTCCACTGACAGAGTGATGCACAATTCAGAATAAAATTACTTTTATGAGACACAGTAGCTTAAGACCTTTACATGAAAATGATTCGAGAGAAACGCATGGTTTTATTGCATTTGAACAACAAAGGTTTTGAAAACACTCTAGTTTTCATGTTGGGCCACCAGAGGGTGCTGTCGTTTGTTTTTTGTGAAAACAATGTCCGTCCATTTACGAAGAAATTATACAGTTAATCCTTTGATTCTCATTAAAATACTTTGAAACTGCAAGGATTTATGGTGGGATGTTTTTATAGGGTATTTTATTATTTAAACTGCACATCTTTTATAATTTATAATCAAAAGTTCAGTGAGTTGAACCGATTTCTGGCTTTTTGAGAAACCTTGTCACATCCCACACACAACTCAGTACTGACATCCTTGAACATCACGAGTTATTTCCAAAGTATTAAACATCGGGTCAGTGATGAGCAACGTTGATCCTTGTGAGGATCAAACTTTCAATAAAGTCAGGAAAAAGCGCTATGCTCCCTATCAAAGCGCCAAATTGTGATTGAATACATCGACCAGAAGAATTTAAAAACTTTAGCTGCGCAACATATCGCAGATTTATATTACAGCACATACCCTGGAAAACTGACGGGTAAATGGGATTTCCTTCTCATAGGAGTCTAAATATGAAAGAGAAGCACAATTAATTAAGCTTATTTAAAATAATTAATTGACTGATGAAGAAGTTGATTTTTAATGTAATTATTTCGTAGCCGGTGGCCACAAGGCAGAAGTCATCAAGGTTAAAGCACCAAGTGAAGAAAAGTTATGGGGTTCGTATTTATTGCATTTACCTATTAAAAATCAGGATATTATTGTTATTGGTACCTGGGTCAAAGGTTTGTGACAACTTTTTCAACATTTGCATATGAAACATAGGAAGATAATGAAACATAAGGCCGTTTGTTGCCAAGATCTGAACTACATTCATGGGCTGTTTTTAACTGGAATAAATGTGGAAGCTCCCAAACATGGGACCTTAAACGGTGGACAGCCGGAATCTCGAGGTGGTAATTGGAATATATGTCATTCCCACGGTCGAGTCAAGTGTCCACGTCTCATCACATTGTTTGACGTTGCCAGTAGCAGCCGGCACTGTTTTGGAAAGTTAATGATAAGTGCACTAAAAAGCTCCACTGGTAACCGGGATCTTAGCTCCCACAGAAACTCTGTGCTCTCATTACGGCTGCGGCGATCGCTTCGCCCACAAGGTCGGCTCTACACACACACACACACACACACACACACAAAAATAAATAAATTATGCAGCTTCTGTCAAAAATGGCAATTTTTAATGAGCAGATTTTCATTCAGTCATCCCAAAACACTTGCTCTTCGAGGGAATGTGCCCACATTTCTCCGCTTGACAGCGCTCTGCTGGCAGCCCTCTAACAGGCGAGGACACCTCTGGAGCTCTTTTAAATATTAGCAGGAATATGACTCATTTCTTAGGTTAAGAGAGCCGATGAAGTGCTTTTACTTCCATGGCTATAAATAGCAGCACACGTGTTGCTCGGAGAGGTTTCATCCTTCTTTCTTTCTTTCTTTCTTCTTCTTTTCTTTTTTACCTTTTGGTCCTTATTTGATGAAACCAAGATCCTGAAAGTTTATAAAGAAGCACAAATAAAGTGAGAAACACTAAAAAACACAAGTGTGTGTTGGTGAGCAAATTCAAAAAACAATATGAAATGAACAGGTTTAGATCTTATCAAGCACGACCATATTTGGTAACTTTAGCAGGTTTTCCTTTTTCTTTCAAACCAATAATTGTGATAAAGGTTGCAAATAAAGTCATATTTAGTGAGAGATTAATATCATTTGGATGAAGTTTTCTTGTAGAAATACCGAAATGTGAGTGAATTTGCTGTATTCATTCTCAACCGATTTCTATCGTATATTAAAAGTCACATAAATGAGTACACATAAACATTTAATACCCTCGGTTTGCACTTTTTAAGACAAGGAATGATATCACTGTTTGATAAAGGATTTGATTTCATATTAATCGGTGGTTTCAACCAGTTTGTTTAACTAACATCATAACTTTTGGCATTACCGTATTCACCAGACTATAAGTCACTGTTTTTTCATTGTTTGTCTGGTCAAGGGACTTCTATTAAAATGTAACTTTTATATCAAAAGTATATATAATATAAACAAGACTTGATTTAATTCAACTGTCACAAAGTGAGTGACTTCTTCTGTCCGTTATTTTCAGACCACTTACAGAAACAAACTTTTAAATGGGCAAAAAGCTTCTATTTCTCTATTTAAAAGACAATTTTAATGTAGTTAAAGTAACTGATAGCTGTAATCGTCCACTGGATTTTACCATACACTGGTGACTTTGGGAAAAACCCTACAGAAACCTTAAATTGTATACATGGAAGCCACCATAATGGCTTTTATATGGACATAAAGCTCTATTTCTGTGATTTCTTCTACTTTCTTTTTTAATTTTGTGGATATCGTTAATGTTGTAGGGATAACAAATATACATTATCCTGACTGGAGTAATTTGGTGTAAAGGTACCTTGACACTGGGATGTCTTTGTGTGTCATTTTAATGAGAAACTCTACGATTTGAAGGATTAATGTCCGACTGACCTGTCTCTGCTGATATCAGTTCTAAGCAAACTGTTCCACCAAATCCATCCGGAAACATTCTCTGTTTCCAGATTTATTGTCAGACTAAAACCCAAAACAAAACACATAAACACCGTTGATTCTTCAATGGAAACTAATCCGATTGACTTCTCGAAGGTGACATCATTAACGGTCCATATGTAGTGACGGGACATCATCTGAATGTCGTGTTGTTTCATCCTGCTGATGTTGGCATCCAGCTGCTGAGCACGACACGTGCAGGTAGCTTCAAAGAGAAAACATTTTCCTGGCAGACATCGGCCAAGGACGAGTGCGAGCCAGCAGAACCCGGCTGCTGTCGAAGTGCCGCCGGTGCCAAAACCTCCAAAGATGTTACTGGTCGCTGTAATCAACCACCAGTTCTCAGCATCCCCCGGTCACCGGTCTTAGTGGACACAAACTACAAAAAAATTGGATTTTTGCAGAGAAATAGCAGAATCCAGTCTGGAAACAAAACCCGATGGTCCGTGTCGTCCTGTTTGAGAGACGAGAGCACAGATGGTTTCATCATCCACATCAACAGGTCTGCTGGAGAAAAAAAAAGCCGCTCGGTCCAGGCTTGTGTTTACAATGCTGTCGGGACGAGGCCACGGTTGAGGTAGGTTTATTATAAACATTAGCCAAAATACATGTGCTTGTCATGCATAAAATTAAGGGGCTGCTGTGCCAAAATAAAGCATCCTGTGTGTTCTTGGCCTTGAGGTGGGATGGTGAAACAAAATACAAGCTTTTGATTACATTCTTTTTATTCATTTTTTTTTTCCCAAGCTCGCGTCCGTAGTCTCAGTGTGTGTGGTGCGTGTTAAAAAAAAAAAAAAAGGTGTGTGTTTGTGATGATCAAAGCTTTGCGAAGTCCATGCTCAGCAGGAAGGGGAATGTGTTTGGTGAGCTTGAAGGAAGCTTGATCCACTTTAAACACAAAGAGCCCAGAACATTTTGAATATGACTCCACCATATGGACATCACTACAAGGGAATTCCTAACTAGGGAAGAGCGAGAAAACAAGAGCTTAAAAAATTCAGCGAAATTGCGAGAGAGAAAGAAACCAAAGCAAACAACCCACGGGCGCATATTCCTTTTATGGTTTTATTAATATGAACAAACATTGTCATGTGTGCATGAATAAGAAATATTGTTTCAGGGTATCTATTCAAAGTCCGGGGTCCCCAGACGCTCCTTCCTTGTGATGCCGCAGCTTGACAGTGGACACGGACGCCAGCGACGGTTGACACAGAGAGAATACGTTACAGCCAATAAAGGACGGGGGGGGGGAGGGCTTGGGGGGGGGGGGGATGACATGACCGCCGCGTGTCACCCGGGCGCAAGAGCTGACACACAACTACGGCTCTTTCATAATTCATCGCGTCTCACCCGAGAAATAAAACAGCAGTCCCTGTCAGGAGCGTTTAATCCAGCCGCACCGTGAGTGAAGATGTCAACAATCTGTCGACTCAGTTTGATGTCCCGCTCGTCACAGGCGGCTTCTGACAAACACCTACACAGCTAAGTGCCAGTGAACAAAAGAAGGTGTGGAGGCAAAAGGGAAGAAGACGTGGTGTGAAAACGTGACAGAAAGAAAAAGAAAAAAAACCAATATGTGTTTCGTCTATTTTAAACTCCTACAGCAAATCATTTTGGTTTGGATTTCTTTGAGAGATTTGGGTTCAAAACTGTGCAGCTATACTTGTATATGTTCTGATACGTCACACTTACCACCTTATGTAATTCAATTCAGTTTTATTAATATTGCAGCAGTTACAACGCGTCATTAAATGGCTTAGGACACAGGTGTCCAAACTATGGCCCGCAACAAATTTCTAAAATATAAGAAAATATTATGTAACTTGCACTTTATTGTGCTTGTGAGTCGTAACACGTAGTGGAACTGCTGTCGTGAACACGTTTTTAATAAAACAAAGTCAACAAAAGGAAGTAGTTCGCGACTGACAACAGGCAGAACCAAAGAAAGTGAAACAGTAAGTGAAAGCACAAAATTTCTGACAACTTCAGTGACGAAATTTAAATGTTGTGGCCCTACAATAAATATATTCTTCTGTATGTGGCCCACACTGCAAAAGGTTTGGACATCTAGAGACTACAGGAGAGAGCACAGCCTGTAGGAGAGAGAGAGCACAGGTTATAGGAGGGAGAGAAAAGTCTGTAGGAGAGAGGGTACAGACTGTATAAGAGAGAGCACAGACTGTAGGAGAGGCTACAGACTGTAGGTGAAAGAGCAAAGTCTGTGGGAGAGAGAGTACATAATACAGAAGAGAGAGCACAGACTATAGGAAAGAGAGCACAGCCTGTAGGAGAGAGCAGACTTTAGAAGAGAGAGCACAAACTATTGGTGAAAGAGCATCGTCTGTAGGAGAGAGGGTACAGACTGTATGAGAGAGCGCACAGACTGTAGGAGAGAGGGCACAGACTGTAGGTGAAAGAGCAAAGTCTGTAGGAGAGAGAGCACATAATACCGGAGAGAGAGCACGGACTGTAGGAGAGAGTGCACAGACTACAAGAGAGCACAGACTAAGCACTCGACTACAGACTAAATGAAAGGTATCAGACCACAGGAGAGAGCACAGACGAGGGGAGAGAGCAGAGACTGCAGAGCAAAGAATGTTAATGACATTAGAATGTGAAAGAGAAGAAGCTCCTGACAGTAAAGTCTCATATTACATTTTTGATGGAGCTCAACCTCTCAGCGAAGCAGCTGATCAGTGAAGGATGAGATTGTTGTTTTTTTTAAGATAACCAGTGACGAAAGCAAAGATGGCGAGTTCGTGTTGATTGGGATTGTTTATTTATCAGCATCCTTGCGTAATGCTAAATGCTCAGCGAACTACTAATTAACTGTAAAAAGAAATCCTCAACAAAAAAAGAAAAAAAAGAAAAAAAGAAAACCGGCGTTGGTACGTCCCACCATTTTCTTTAACCATTCCCCTTTGAATTCACCCCATTTCCTCTAAATGAGATCCAGGTATCAGGTTTTGGTCATTTCTCCACTCACCAGTGAAACATGAGCTCTCCGGTGGAGAGCGCTGAGTGCTCCGTCCACACAGAGATGAACTCAGCAGCGCTAGTTAATTCGCCTCTCTGGTCAATTTGCCTCTCCAGTCCCTTCGCTATGCGTTGGCATAGAGCGGCCGTAAACAGGCTGGGTGGGTAAACATTTGCCTGCTGTCTGCAGTTTACTGACATCATGTCACATGATTTGCAGGCATTAAAGCTCCCAGGTTTTCTTTTTTTGGTTTTTTTTTTTTTTTCTGTCCTCCCCGTCGTCGAAGCCATTTGCTGCAGAATCGCTCGCTGCACCTAACGGCGCCTCGCTAATGACTTTGATTACCATCCAAAATAGTAGTTCCCTTTTTTTTTTTTTCTTTTTTTAGCACAGCAGCCACGCAAACACCTTAATCCACTGAACTATTTCTGATCGCCACGTAATAAATTGAGATGTAAAAAAAAAATAAATAAATAAAAACGTAATCCTGACTCATCGCCCCGGTTGGCTGTGGAAAACAACAATAACAAATACAATTAGGCCTGCTTTTCTTTTTAAAACTGGATTTACTCACTGGCTTATTTGGACCGCAGGGTTCACAACCTTCACTTAGCAGAAGTGGTTCAGGGACAAAAAGAGTGCTGCCTGGCAGATAATATCAGTGGCATTATAAATGAAGGTGTTTAATTATGTCATAATTTCTCTCATTTCCTCGCGCAAAAAAAAAACGGAGTACTCAATAAATTTTAATAGTTTCCTTATATAGAATTATATAGTCATTTCACATGACCCCCCCAAAAAATGTGTGGCTTCACTCTAACCCATTGGTTTGGCCTGTTTTCAGTGGATTGCTGGTGGGTTGTTTTTTTGGGGGGGGGGGATAAAAATCAATGTCATCTGATCACACTCAACCCTTGAAAATGATTGTAATGTGAGTTGACAACCATGTCACGCTGTTAAAGATCCACACATTTGTTTACATATAACATTTGAGCGTGACAAAGCACAGCTACAATGCAAAGTACCAGCCGTAAATGATATTATCCTCTATTGTGGACGTGGAAATGCCAGAAATGCTTTAGCTTCAATGATTGAATGTGTTTTTGTTAAAACAACCACACACATATTGTCGAGGGTCTTGGTCTTGACTCAGTCTCAGCCCATTAAAGTCTTGGTCTTGAGTTGCAATACAATATACGGTAAATGTCTCGAATGTATGTAAAAAAAAAAGATGGTGTAGTAAATGATAGTAAATGTAAACCTTGTTGTAAAAGTGCCGTGAGCAGCACAAACCTCTGTGAATCCTCCATTTCCATCGTTGCTCATCTACTCACGCCATAGTACTACCATAGTAACAGTACTACATTATTGACAATAGTTCCCTTTCGTTTGTTGCCTGTTTTCAAAAAGTGCCGTTTGCATTGAGTCCCAACAAGCAGGAAGAAACACAATTTGTCCGCAGTCCTCCCTGGAGGAGTTCCTCAAACTCTAGTTTTTCTTTTGTGGCAATATTTCTTGGGATATTTTCTTCCGGAAACAACCTTGGGAGCCAAGAATGCTTGTGAAAGTGGAAAGATGAAAAGAAAAATAACGAAAATATCAAGAGACGTGAAGAAACAGCTGAAGTTGAGGGAAAGTAATCTCGGTTTTGAGAAAACATTTGTTTGAAAACAGGTTTCAGGAAGGAATTATGTTGCAGAACTGACTAAAACTTGGAATAACTACTTGCCCACACACACACACACACACACACACACACACGCACGCACGCACGCACGCACGCACGCACACACACACACACACACACACACTATCGATAGTGAAAAATTTCTGACAAGTCACACGGCAGGTGACAAACCTCCATGTCGATGGAAGATAACGGCGTGTTTGTACTGAAAAAAGAAAATAACTGAAGAGCCGGAGAAACCCCCCCCCCCCCACCCCCCCACCCCCAAACTCAGATGGTGAGTGGTATTACCCTTTAACCTAAACTCTCCATGTTCAGTTTCTATGCCAACAGCAGATGAATGTCTCCGCCTGACAGCCTGCAGTGTGTGTGTGTGTGTGTGTGTGTGTGTGTGTGTGTTGTTTCTATTGACTGCAGCTAAAGGAATTGCTCCACGTCACCTCAACGTGTTTCACACAACACACACACACACACACACACACACACACACACACACACACACACACACACACACACACACACACACACACACACACCATGTATCCTAAAAGTAGGTGAACACTTTAAGATAACACATTTAGCGAGCGGCGGACGGCGGGAGCTCGTCAGTCGCGGTCCCGGTCCGATCGGGTTTGAGGCGTCCCTCCGTTGGTGAAAAGCACGAGGAAAGTGTCCGGCGCCGACGGGAGACGTCTTGTTGACGCTTCAGTTCATCCCAAAGCTGTCAGAGCTGATTGAGGTCAGGGCTTTGTGCAACTTACTCATGTTCTGTTTCACCAAACTGGCAAAACGCCTGATGTTATGTGTGTTCAGGCAGAGAAGAATTTGGGAAATCTTGCTCAGGAAGGTCCGAGAACCCATTTGAGAATTGATTTATTTCTTCTACATGGCGGCACGGCGAACCTGCAGAAGAGTGAAAACAACGAAGACTTGTATGATTTTATTATTTATAGGCTGCATTCCTGACATGTTTTGGACCAACTGTCAGCTGAGTTGGGAAATTGGCTGAATATACTGGCTCCTGCTACCATTAGCATTAGTGATTTTGTGTGATTGACAGAATTTTGATTCACCGAAACAATGGATTGTTGGCTTGGCAATTGTATGTATACACTGTATTTGATGTCATCTTCGGGCAGGTAACATTCAGCATAACTAGTCACGTTGGGCAATTGGCTGATATTTTGGTATTTTAAACTCAGAATGTTAGAATTAGCAGTTTTTTTGTAGTTTAGGTCACCTTTTCAGTAATTTTTGAGTTTTCTCTAGCTCAATGGCTGCCTTCAGCATTGGGCACGTTGACATAACAAGACCAATACCCAATTATCTCTTGTAGTTTAAAAAACAAACTAATCTCCCAAATATGGACCACATTATTATGGGAATCGGTAGAGGCCAATAAATTGTATACGTGTCAATTTTCAAATGTTTTCAACATATAATAACAATAGTGAGTTTTGGTGACTCAAGTCAAAATATCAGCTACTGAAAACCGAAAGAAATTAAACTAATAGCATCAGCATTTTCAAATTATTTTTGGCCTTTTATCGAACTGAAACTAGACATACAATTCTAGAAATGTGCGGGTAAAAGAGTCAAACTGGCCCGAACAGTGAATTTGCTGATTTCTCGCAAATTTCAAAGTGTATATACTTTGTAAAGACAAGCAACTGGACAATTACCATTGGCAACGTTTCTTCTTCATATTTTTGCTGATTGCAGGTTAATTAGTAAGCAGCACAACAGCAAAGTCCAAAGAAAAAGGATTCATATGAAGTTGGGTCATATTATACAGTGTGTGTGTGTGTGTGTGTGTGTGTGTGTGTGTGTGTGTGTGTGTGTGTGTGTGTGTGTGTGTGTGTGTGTGTGTGAGAGAGAGAGAGAGAGAGATCTTTAGCTGAGCAGGCTATAAGTTACAGAGCTACAGTTTTATATGACAATTAATAAACGCTACAACTCCTCAAGGACTGAACCAATTTTCCTCCATGTCCTGATCCCACATTGTTCAATTAGCTTCTCTGTAAAATCCTGTCAGAAAGCTATTCAGCCATTTTTTTTTTTAGTTTTTTTTTTTTTTAATATTGCTGAGCAAAGAAATGTGTGTGATTTATGATTCAGTGTGTTTGATTGAAGAGGAGTACTTTAAAACCAGTGTTTTGACTTCTCCTTCAGTCATGCTCCAGCAGCGCCACCGACGCACGCAGCGAATATCAGCTTCAGTCTGTTGTTTGGGTGATGATGAATATTTGAAAAAAACTTGTGCATACCATCAAGCCATGAAATCCACCACACACACACAAACAAAAGCACAATGTGAAACCAAATGAATTCTATGTTAAAGAAACTCTTATTTAATAACGCTTCAATTTTCTATTTGCAATTATATGTAAATAAACTCTTTGTTTTTGTTGCACTGCAAATGATGTTTTTGAATGTGGTGACAAAGAAGTGCTAAAAACATAAGTCTAAAAATAGAAAAAAACACAAAAATACTTAAAACAGCTTTAAAAAAAAAACAACTTAAAACTGATTGAAAATGGTTGAAAAGCCGTTTTTGGCAAAAATATCAAACTCATTAAAAAGCTTATAAATTGCAAAAAAACCCTGAAAAAAACTAAAAAGGACGACACACTAAACAGCTTGCCTTAAACAGCTAAAAAACGTTAAAAAAACAGGAAAAATTGATAAAATACCAAAAATACCTAAACATGCATATAAAGCTGGTCCTTCCTCCCTGCTGCAGTCAGACTCTTCAACCAAGCCTGCTCCCAGTAGACCACTGCACACCACAACCGGACAATATCACTCTACTCCAACTGGACAAGAAGTGGTGCTATAACTATAATAATCTATAAGAACGTATTTACTATGTAAAATACATCCACCCCCATACTCTGTACATGTCCACACTTATAGGCACCGTGTGCATATTCTTCTGTTATATTGTATTTTTATCTGCTTTTTGAGTTCCTGCTATGCGTGCTTCTTTCTCTGTACTATCCTGCTGTACCAATGCGAATTTCTCCACATGCGAGATAAATAAAGGGATATCTTATCTTATATCTTATCTTATCTTATCTTAACAATAGCTTAAAACTCTTAAAATCACTAAAAACCGAATAAATTGATTAAATGCCTAAAAATTGAATAAAGCACCTAAAATGAATAAAACGTTAACTTAAACCAAAAAAAAAAATGGAAATGGATGAAACATTAAGAAATGGCTAAAATGGCTCAAAGAGGTCAAACCTGTAACAACAGCTAAAACGTGAAAGACACACACTTAAACCATCTAAAAGAACTGAAAGTGTTATGTTGGGATTATTGTATAGGATTTCTAGATAATCAACAGGATTAGATATAAAATTACTTTTATACCGTACTCCTGTAAAACAGTTCTTTTAATCCATGAAATACAAATATGCTATATTAATTATTTATACTCAAATATAAAATAGATTATTCTGTAAAATTTATATAAATACAGTTGAATTCAACTAATAATCTTTGTAAAGGTCCTGCGCTTGTATTAATATTTGTTACTATTCAGAAGATCCATGATGTCGAGGATTTTCAGCCCATACAATATAAACAAATGTTAATATTTCGGTCTTGTGCTTACGTTTTAATACTATAGAGAAAAAAAAGGGGGGGTTACTATATATGGATTGTAGTTATTTGAACACAGTATAATCTTTATTAGTCAATATTTACTAAGCACTCTGTTCCAATAACATCAAAAGAAATGTTACTTTTATCAATGTAGTGGCTCCATTTTGGCAAAAGACGGGTTTCCACTTCAGAATGTGAGCTGGAAACACAATGGAGCCCTTCTGCTGAGATCATTGCTGTGTGTTATATTTCCACACCACAATCCGGCTCCCTCGAACTTAATGGTCACCCAAGGAAAAGTGTGCCACTTAACAAATGGACTGCTTTTGCTCAATATGCAATTAACCTATATCGCGGGATGGAAGTTTTCAAGTCCACCGAGGAGAGTTTTGACAGAGTGAATATCTAAAAATGGCAGTATACGGTGCAGAAATCAATCCCTTTTCTCTCCATTGATTCCATTAAAAGCCTTTTTGGAGATTGATTACACTGAAAGCCTCCCTCCGCTTTGGATTACAGTTGCACAGTTCCAATCTCATTTTTTACAGTCCAAAGATATGGGCATTTATTCTATTACACTGCAAGGTGCAAAGCCTGGAGCCAGAACATCAGAGACCCCACTACCACCCCCTCCTCCCCCTTTTTTTTCCTCAGAATAATACTCTGTACAGATAGTAGAAACATCCGTTTGAGTATTGGGTATTGCCCTGCTTTCCCAGATAAGTGTTATCACTCCTGTCGCTCCCATTCGAGATCAGTTTTCACCCATCAAGATCAAAATGCGTGTTTCGTGTAATCTGAAAGCAAGTCTGGAAAAGTGAAGCGTTTTCAACCCGCGCTCAAGTTCCCTTGTTGTTTTCTGGGGGGGTTTTTTTTCAATGTTTTATTTTTTTTGTTCAAACTTAGATGATACCCCAATGAGCCATAACATCATGACCACCTGAATAATGTGTAGGTCTTCTCTTCTTCTTCTTTTTTTTTTTTTTTGTGTTTGCTTTAAAAACTGCACAGAACCAAAGCAGACACTGAATCTGTTCTTTCGTATTTGGCAAAAAAAAATCCTTTAAGTTGAAGGATATTCTCACAGTTCAAAATTTGTGTAAACTACATGTCCAAAACCGAGTCTGTAAGCAGGTTGGACCCAGTGGGTACATGAAAAATAAAAACCACATCGAAGGACACTCGTCTGAACAATAACATTTTCAAAAAGACCAGTTGGAACTAGTCTGAATTACTGTATGTCAAAAGCAGTTCAAAACTAGTCTAAGATTATGACTTGTAGCAGTCGGGATTGGTTCCAACAGACATGTTATTGGTTTAGATGGAGCCACCAGCTCTCCAGGACGGAAGCTGGATAATTGTAAATCGGGTCCTGCTGCTGTTTCTTGTCAGGGGGTATTGTCTTGCTGAAAGAGGCCACTCTCATCAGGGAATATTGTTCCCATGAAAGAGTGTACATGTTCTGTAACAATGCTAAGATAGGAGCTACATTCCAAATGGCATCCATATGGATGGCCGGACACAAGGGGGTTTTACCAGCAGAACATCGCCTAAAACATCACGCCGCCTCCAGTAGCTCCATAATGAACCCCGGTGTCATGTGTTTCCGAGGTACACACACACACACACACACACACACACACACACACTTGGCTACCCATGTGTTGTCAAAATAACAGTCATCCATCACAGCGGACCACCTTCTCCCAACGCTCTGTGATCCAGATCTGATGCTGTGTGACCATTGTTAGTGTTTATGTGCCCTGCCTCATACATACCAAACTGTGCTGCACTATATATTCAGGCAGCTTTCTGCCACAACCAGCATTAACTTTTGCTGCAGTTTGAGCTGCAGTATCTCCTGGGTTGGACCGAAACAAACAGCGTGCGTCACTGTGACGTCATTTGTTCTTCGGACCACTTTGGCAGACACTGACTACTGATGCGCCGCTGCGACAACTTAATAAACGGCACAAAGCCTAATTCACACTTCTATACGCAAACGATATGCGAAGGCTATGCGTCGCTTCGAAGTCCTCTGCTACAACAGCCTGGCAGTTACAGATTGTAGACCGAGCGACTGAGCTTGTCGTTTGCCACCAAACGCTCCATCTTGCTGTATTAAGTGTATCTGTCATGCTTTAATCATGTTTAGCATGTAGCATTGGGAGCCCTGAAACTTGTTGCGCGACTGGATCCACTGAGCATTTAACGAGTGAGCGACATCGGAATAACTCTGCTGGTCCAAATGTCTCTGGTGAATTACTTTCTGGTATTGTACGAATTATCTTTCGCCTCCTCTTGACATTTTGGCGGAACACGATTTACAGTCTGTCTTACTTTGGACGTCGCTCGTTCGTGCCTCCGGGCGACGTCGCTGAAGCATGACGTCAAGTAGCCGGATTGTATCGGGGGAGCTTTCACGAGCACTACGTGCAGTATCAGACCCCGATACTGGTATCGGTATCGGTGCATCCCTAATACTGATCAACACAGACTTGTGTAAGAGCTGCAGGTTTAAAGATATTCTGACCCAGTGCTCTTTCAACTTTTTCTGCCTCTGGCATCAACTTTAAGGACAAACTTTAAAAAAAATTAAATAAAAAAATCCCACCCAGTAGCAGGCAAGGCGTCACAGGTGATCACAATGTTGTGGCTCATGGGAGCAGCGCACAGCTCTTTTACCAGATTGTTTTATGTTAAACCTGAAATTGAAGTCTAAAAATATGCAATGAAATATAATGCATATAGATTTCCTTGCATGCCGCAGCTCTCAATACCACTGCCTTATCTCTGTAATGGAATATTTATCAGAAAAGAAAACAGCTAAAGAAAAAAAAAAAAAAGAATGCATAAAAAATTCAGTTTTATCCTTGTGTTTATATGTGGATGAATAAATGATTTGGGATATTACGGCCTGGGTTTTTTATTTATTTTTTATTTTTTTGGGGGGGGGGGGGGGGGGGTTATCCTTACTCAGCGCCTTGTGAAACTTGGCATCTTCAGGGTAAATTCAGGGACGGTGGTGCCGTTCTTCCCCTCGTGGCCCCAACACTGTGATTCATTTATCCGTCGCGCATTTCTGCTGAGCATGCCACTATCTGCTCGTGGGATGTTTATGAATATATCGAGAAAAAAAAAATGATATGAAAGCAATAACACTTCACAGGATCTGTGTTATTTCACCGCAAAATCGATCAGATATGTCTCTGGAAATTGCATTTCTCTCACTCCCGAGTTGTTTAATATTGTATGTATTTCGCGGTGGGCGGCAGGGTGATGGGATTTTATTTTATTTAATTTTTTTCATTTTTTTGCATATGACTGCGTGACCTTTCCGCGGCCCGCCGCGCTGCTTAGTACAGTATTTTGGCAGACTTGGGTGTTGTTGCTGAATAGATAAGCGCTCATCCTGAAACCTGTCCCTGTGAGGTCTCGGTACCACGCTTGCATTTTAAAAGGTTACTCTTAGGATGCCAACTTGAGCCTCGCACATCGCCCGGGGCTACTCGCGCAGTTCTCCGTCCCCCATGGCCCTCATGTGCTTTGGTGTCCACCAATAGGACAGCAGACTGGGGCGGAGGGGGGAGGGGCGGGAGGGTTATAGGTCCTGTTTCGACTGCAAAGTTGATAAACAGAACAAGAGATATTACAAAAAAAAAAAGAGGAGTAGAAGCCTACAGTCACTGGACGTCTGCCCAGACATATTTACCACTCCACTACGGCCTTAGAGCATCTTTTCCATTCACTGTGCGCGTCAAAACAATGTCTAGTGATTATTCTGTTTGTGCTTGTGTGGCCTTGCATCTCATGGACAAATGTCCCATTAATGAATGGAAAGATGCTTAAAAACTTTTGGATTTCTGCTATTCTGAACGTAGATGGGTTCTGATCCTTGCACAATTTTGGAGTCGTACTTCAGTCTCAGAGCGTTTAAGAAAAATTTATGTTTTAGTGTGTAGGATATGGCAGTTTTGGGCCCATGTGTTCCAATTTGGCCTCTTTGGACTATTTCGTTGTTGTGCCAAGCACATTGGTTGGTCCCTGCTGGGTGTTTCTAATTGTATGTAATTTCAATAGTTTCAACAATGAGAAATATTCTTGTATACATCCAATACACAAAGCCCACGGATGGTAGACTCAACATAAGAATTGACAGCACAAGTTTGTATTGCACATTATCATCACAATGTACCAGTGTAGAGACATTCACACAAGAAACGACCAAAACCTCTCTGAAATTAGTCGTTTTCGGGACATGAGCAATAAACATTAATTGTGATGAATTATGTCGATTCATACTCAGCAAACCGATAATGAGAACATTTTTAAAAGAAAAATGCGATAAATTGCAACTAATTCACAAAAACCATGCTTTTAAACAAAATTTTAATGGACAGAATTATTTCACACCTGGTGGCCACAGAAATCACAAAATGAGAGAAGTGGGGAGACTGCATGTGATGGGGTTAAAAAAAAGTACCTTTGCACATCTTCTTAAATACTGTCTTATAATGTCTGAAGGGCAAATGTAAGCACTTAAGCTCATATATCATATCATGTGTGGGTTTTATTCCTGTGTTGTACTCAGTGCAGCTTTCCTGTCTTTGTTGCCAACAAGCCGAAGCGCCCCACCTTTCTCACCGGCATGGTGCTGTCACTTGTTTTGTTGCGGCTTTCTTCCTTAATTGGGAGTTTCTGCCACACAGCAGACTGAAACCTTGACAGTGTTTTCCACATTTTCTCTGTTTTTTGCCCGAGTCCATCTTGGCACCAGGTTCAGTTGGACCTGGTGATGCTGTGATTAACTTTTATTTTCTGGGGCTCAGAGGAAGAAAACGTTCATGACTTTAAAATAGCTGTGCATCTAATGTCTCATTTCATTATATAAGGTCAATTTAAAAAATGTAAAAATTTCAGGTGTATGGTGACGAAACCCTCATGTTCCTGCATCTAAAAGAGTTGAAGGCTGTCGCACTGCTGCCTGCCGCTTGCTCCTCCTGCCCGTCGTGGCCATCGAGAAATCTGCTCCTGATGCAATTCCTGTGTAAGAGATAAGGGACAAAACCCACAGCCCTCATTCTGTGCAAATATGAATTTTAAAGTTCATCTCGAGCTAATGCGAGGCTGCGGCTGCCGGGATTAGTCACCAGGGTGTCTTTTTCAAAGTTGTCGTCTTTTTAGTGCAAAATTTTTCCCTCCTCAGTGTGTGCTGGGACTGTTTGTTGAGTCTGACGCTAAAAACTAAAAGACTCTCTTGATTTGGCACAAGTGCTGCCGAAGCCTGATTTTAGCTTGAGATACAAGGACTTTTTTTATTTTATTTTTTTTTGACACAGAAAAAAAGACCTTTGTGCTTTTGGATCTAGTGGGTGTCCTACGTGTTTAAAGAAAACTAGAATTTGAAGAAATCTGCCAATCATTGGGAGTTATTTCAACGATAACATCACGAGGGCATGTATTTTGACAGATGTGGATATTTACCAAGACTTCATCCTCACAGTTTTCGACAGACGTGTCATCACCCTATAAGCTATGTAAAAAATACCTCCTGTCAGAACAAATCTTAAATCTAAACCGTTTGCAGATTTGTGATGAGTGCAATAGTCATGTCAGAAAGAAGGTGAAGGAGGCGCCTTCTCAAAGTTGACTACAGTTAGCATTCAGTCTTTAATGCTGCCTGTGTAACTCCATTCATTACTGGCAGCATGCTGTATGTGGCTAATGGCTGATGCTATCCTTTTTACTTACTTTATTACAAGGTAGTAAGCAATATCTGGCTAAATCATGCTAATAAATGTTTTACCCACTTAATCATTGGCGTCTTGTTATGTCATACTAATGCCATCTGGTAACTTTAATTATTTTCAGATACCTTAAGATGTCTGGCTAAATTATGCTATTGCTATCCATTTCACTAATGTAATTACTGAAAGCATGCTGTATCCGGCTAAGATATGCTAATGCTACCAGTTGTACTCATCAAATTAATTGCACCATGCTATATCTGGATTAAATGTGTTAATGTGTTCTGACTGGTAACCACTATGCCTTAAAGCACCCCTGGGGGTTGGGGGGTTGAAGAACCGACTTCCACTTTGGACTGACGTAAAGTCGTCGTACCCTGGTTCATTGCTATCAAGGGAAATGTAGGACGAAGAACTGTTATTTATTTGTGTTTTTTGGGAGTCACTGCTGTATCCATTTCTGATTTGGGCTCAAAGTTAGAATTAGACATGTGTTTGAGATTATCCAAGGGGTTCGGGAACACAACATAATCGGTGGCGTGTAGGTTTTTCAGCCTCAAACAAAAGCAAACGCAACCCACTCACACATGTGGACACATACACAAGCACACCTACCCCGCAGAGCCATGACTAAGCCAGCTAGATTAGCCACCATCCCTGTTGGCACCGTGCAGCTATTGGGGACACTGGGCCCTGTCCTGTGTGGTTGGCTGGCCAGTGTCCTGAGGGGCTCAAGTCACAAGGCTTAGCTGCTGCTGTTGCTGCTGCTGTTGCCACTGACCACACCATCTGAACTCCTTTCCCATTCTGACCTCGGGCAGCACACAGTCTGCTGCTTCATTAGGTCACTCCACCACCTCTAGCTAGGGGGGGATTTCAAGGCAGGTCCAGGCTGGATTACCATATGGCTTCTCTAGGTTTACGCTGTCATGAAATATGAATCCAACACATAGAGCGCTGATCCTTATGCGCTCAGAAGTGTCGCATGCCTGGTTCGACACTGCAAGGATATATCTTTGGGAGCATTGATGTTGCAAAGATTTCATCACGGTTGAATGTTTGGAATCGGGAGTCGGTACACAATGTTTAGCGTGAAGTCACTGCATGTTGTTTTTACCTGGTTGAATGCACACATATAGTTTCAGGACACCTTTCAATCCCTCTGTGTGAGGTTTATAAGGTCTCAGGAGACGCTAGAACCAATCTAAACAGACAATGGGTAAAAAAAAATCACAGGGCTTACATAAGTGCACACATACAGGCAATTTGGTATAACTAGTAAGTCTACTATTGCAAGTATTTCATTAGTAGGAAGAAGTTGGACCTTTGTTCAACATGCAAACTTCACACATCAGAGACATAAAAGAGGATTGATGTTGGACTGATGGTTAGTTATTTATCCTGCCCTGTTTTTTTCTTACTTTGTCAGGGATTTTTTAAAAGGGAGCTGGAGCAATTGAACTGGAATCCTGAACATGCTGTAATTTGCATATCAGGCCAGTAGTAGGTGCTGGGTTTTTGTAATTCAACCACTCACCTATTTATGGAAAGAACAGTACAGTAAGGTTGAAGCTCCTCAAAACCGTCTCTCTTCAGAGTAAAAGTCCAACTCAGTATCTGTCGTATGGAAGACATATGTCCCCACTTATGCATATGATGGTTTAGTAAATGTATACTTGTGGAGAGGCACTGTTTAATTTAAAACACCGTGCAATACAACCAGCCCCTGGATTCAATCAGAGTTGAGCTTGTGTCCCGTCTCATGATGTTAGAATATGAATGAATGGGTCAAAGCCCAGGCTCGCTAGTTTGCCAGTGTTACTTCGCTGTTAGCTTAGCCTTGTGGTCTTATGGGTGCCCTGAAGAACCTGCCCCCCGGCCTGCCATTCAAATGCTGAGACAAACATCGTTGCCGACCCATGCGATAGGTGTAGCTCACCTGGCTTAGCTGACTTGTCTATGGATTGTTGGAGGACGCTGTCAGGAAGAGACAATTTAATAAAATTATTCTTGCAAAAACAGACAATCTTACAGCCTTTGCATGATTGTCCAGGAGTTTGTCCAACTATGAAGACAGACAGCGTCTTCCTGAATTGTTTTGAGAAAGATCCACGTGCTTCCTGCACTGTAGACTCTGAAGGTTACAAAAAGTGGCACAGAGGTTCCAAAAGTGCTAAGACAGGTCATCCTTGAAACACAGACTCTGAACATACACATCGTTCTTCATGAGACAAAAATTACATTTCTCTAACAGAAGCCAAAGAGAAAACCTTGGCAGAAGATTCCAAGAGTACACAGGAATAGCCGAGAATCAAACTGGATTTTAGAGTGAGTCCAGCTCGAGCCACACCGCGACACTTGTAGAGGAATAAATAATACCCACGCTCACTTCCTTCTCCTCCATAAACCCCCACTTGGTGCGAAAATAGAAGCCCTCTGTTTGCTGGGGAAAAAAGAAAAAAACCCAGCGGTCTTTAAGAATAGACTTTTAAAGAGCAGAGCACAGCCTGTGTGGAGGTTAGGAAGCTGTGAGGGTCGCTTTTCTTCCTTCAGGCCCAGAGGTGGCTGGAGTGACAGAGGCCAGATGGTGGAGTCTACATGCCTGGGAGGCGAACACAGACTGACAAGACCGCCAAGGGTCGTCCACGTTAAAGTGTCTCCAGCAGCTCCAACAAAATGGCTTCATACTGCACCATGTTGTTTTTCCTCCTCATGAATTATTAAAAATGACAGATTTTTGCCTCGATGAAAAAAAAACAAACATGTCCAGCCGGTTTGTTTCGCACACTTGCACACTTTCAGTATGTATTACAATTACCAGCTGTGGAACGCTGGCACCAACATTATCTTTCAAAGAAATTACTTAACAGTCAGTTTGACTGAGTAAATTAGATTTAAAGTGACACATGGGACATTCTCTCTAACAAGTTTTAGCTTTTTCTGGTTCATTAATAGTGAAATCAACCTCAAAAGAACCTCATCCCCCCCCAAAAATAGACAAAGATCTACAATTGTAGTCATACATGGGTTGATCCCGCTTCGTATAGATTCCACCAAATAAATGTTTCTGAAGGTTTTTGGAGATCTTTTGTGCTAAAGCGAATCTAATGTGAAGAAGCTGGTTCACATAATCTTACAGATGCTCTTTTGGGTTCATGTCAGGTGAATACTGTACTTTTTTTTTCAACCCATGCAAATTTGTCATTCTCTTGTTAATGAGGATTTTCCATTTTCAAATCAGGAAAACCATCACGAGCACATGCATGAAGAAAAAGATACTTACTTGTAAAGTATTGTCCCAATATGGCCGACACAAGACTTTAGGACTGCAGCTGCCAAGTGAAAAATGTGCTCATGAATCTTGTCTGTATGGGAAAAGTCTTAGGGCCACTTCAATCTCAAAAAGCTCAATTTATCTGATTTCTGGTCATATTTTACTCTTCTAGATGTTATGAATTGTCTACAAGTTATGAGAAATAAGCAAATCAACTCCTGTCAGCAGCAGCTGGGAGCACAATTGATTGTCTCTGTAAACATGTACATTTAAAAAGAATAATGCTCAATAATATGTTTTAACTTGATGGAAAACAGCAGATGATCATTGGAATTAGATATTGGTTGCCTGCACAGTTCCTTTAAAGTATGTGTAAGTAGACACATACACATATATACAGTATATACCATCCAATAAAAACTTGTATGAAGTTTATCAGTCTATTTTTGCATTTGGTTTTTTGATCACAGGACAACACTTAAAGAGTAAGTAGAAACCAGTTGGATCGCCTCTCCCATCTGGCTGATCGTCTCACTCCTCTGGCACTCGACTTCACCCAACTGGCAGCATTTGTCCGGATGATGGAGAACTGGATTCACTTCCCCCACTCACCTTGATAAACTTCAGCAGCGCCGCTTGCCATTTCTGACAGGTGTTGGCCCCGTGTAAGAAAAACAATATCTCCAACTCCTGGTCGCAGCTCTGGGACTGCCTTTTGGGGTGTTGAATGTCACCATCTGTTGAAGAGCTGCTCGGTTGAAGTCATTATGAGACGTGGAGGGAGTCGCGCAGCTCCGGCTCTCTTGCAGGGGGATCAACGGTTTATTGCACGGAAACTCAGGTGGGCCCTGATGTGATTTCACAGGCTCAGTTGGTGATTGTCAGGCGCATTCGGGTTGACATTATCCACTTCTAATTGCTGCACGCACAAGGAATATCACCCTCCTGAATGCTGGGGTGATTAACTGACCAGGCTGGGGGGGGACATTGTGTACGATATCAATGTGTACGATACACAATTTGTAAAAGACGAAACTGAAAAAGATTATGTTTCCATGCACTGTGCATTCATGCTCTGCATATTCTAAAAAGGCTAGAAAATTGCAATTATGCACAGTTAAGTCAAACAAAAAAAGTCCAATTATGTAATTAAAAAGGAAAAAGTCAAGTGCCTTGGAGACCAAGTTATTTCATGCAGGGTGTCCACAGGGCAGAAGTCAAAAAGCACAGAAATGAGAGGAAATATCACCTAACAGCTTCTAAAATGCTGGAAACTAAAACTCACTCGTTATGGAAAAGAAATTAAATGAATTAATAGATAAATGGCTCATTCAAAGCTGTTGTAAGTTAGGGGCAAGAGAAAAAACACTGTTATATGGAAGAACTAATGCCAAAGCACAAAGACGTCAACATCATCATCTTACGTGTTTGTTGTTATCACAGATCATATCATTGTTATAATACTCAACAATACTGTCAATCGAATGTTCACCTATTTATCTACACTTTTAATAATTGTATATTTAGTGAAGAATTCGCCCAAACTGTCGGTCTCAATTTGAAAAAAGAAAAAGAAAACTTGAACCTTTATTCGGAAAAAAAGTGAAAACTCGGAGAGTTCCAAAGTTTTAACTGTGAATGGGCAGCCTGACGGAAAATGTTCAACATTATCATCCAATACAGGAACTCATAACAGGAAAATGCTGCTGTAAGGTCAGTTTTATTTATAGTCCCAGTTCTACACATTTTTTAACACCTTTGTGTTTGTGGCTCGCAAACTATGAACGCAAGACGCCTAATGTTGAATTACGTGATGTCAACTTTGTTTGATTTAACTTCATGGACTCAATCAGTAGGAAATTCCAAGTCAAACAGCTTTGACAGGAATTTTTCTCTCTTGAAATTTGTCTCAGACAAATACATGATTTTATTGAATCTCCAGTAGATTTATTAGGCAATTTTTGCATTAAAAGTCCATCATTCTTAGATATCGGTGAAAAAAGTAGAAAATAAGATATATTCAACTAGTAACAATTTCCCTAAGATAGATTACATATTCAGACATAGATACATAACAGATCCATGAATGACAACAAGTATGGATGTATATACAGTACATGTGCAGCTTTTTCTTGTTTCTTTGAAATTAACCATTGTGAGATCAAAACAATTACAGAACACATTATTTTTCCTGATAAAAACTCATTTTTAGCAGGACACGAACGAGACAGCATGATTTTAAAAGCTTTTGGAAGACGCCCGCAGAGCATCTCGACCTGTTTAGAGATTTACTTTGACTATAAATTCTGTCCCTTTGTTCAGTTTCACACGTTCCAAAGGATTTTTATGACACATTATTACCAACTTCTTGTGTTTTTCAATACTGGCAGTTAAAAGTCACAAACACACATTAAAAACGTGAGCGTTGAAATTTCCCGACACCAAAAAACAGATTGAAATAGACATAAAGTATGTTAATTATAAAGGCGATTCGAAATGAAAGTTGTTTCTGCCCCAGTCGTGGCCGAGGTGCTTTTTATGTGAGCGACTGTGAGGTCAAGCGGTATTAAAAAATCACAATCCAACATGAGAAGACAACAGGACTTTTACCAGCAGTTATTAAAGGAAGAGAAGATCTTACTCCATGGATAATACAGGCCTGCTCCGACAGCCGTCAATCAAATTGATAAAATTTGATATTGAGCCTATATGCTTACATTATAAATGTATAAAATGTGTTATGTTTCCACTCCATTGTCAATAATGTTCAGCTTTATGAGATTTGCCACCCTGTTTGATTTACAGTTCACCCAGCATCGCAACTTCTTTGAAACTGAATAGTTACTGTCTGTAATATTGTGTGAGGATTGCTCTCTGAGGCGTCCTCTGAGATAGCATGTTAAACCCTCCATATGCTCACACAAATCCGTCTCCTAATAAAGACGTCTCGTCGTCATGCTATAAAGAGCAAAGCCGGCTGGGAGAGAAGCGGCTGAAAAACCAGGCCAGAGGAAAAATGTCACAACAGCATCAAGCCTCAGCTGCCTGCGCAGTTTGAACTTCATGACCGCATTCTTGTTCTGTTCATTGATACATTCTTTATGATGTCCACAGCTCAACAATATGTGCTGCATGTCACGCTGCCCTGCCCGTCCTCCCTGCAGCGTGAACTCTCACTGGCGTTAAGTGACGAGAAGATGGGCAACTACTGGTTTTCAAATCCTTCACAGGTTAAAACTGTTGTTGCGAGCCATCGGTCCATCTCCCGCGATCGTCCCAGGCTCCACCCTGGTTTGTTTCCAAGCAGCTCACTTCTGTTGGGATGCGCAGCATACAAGAGTAATACCAGGGATGACCTGTGGGGGCAGTATTGTGCAGTATAGTTAATGTGCGACCAGCGAAAGGAATAAAGAAGACAAATGAAATAATGATCGCTTCAAAGAAAAAAGATTTTATAAGCAACAAAGAAAGATGTTTATAAACGTCTTTCGTTGACAATCATGAATGTTTTTACGAGCAAAATGAACCAAATGGCCACAAATGATCCCAAGACCAGCCGAGAACCAGAACCGGTCCATGAAAAAATGCTCCACCCCCGTCAGCGTTACTTTTCTTTTTCATATATCATTAAGCCCTCATTAGGCATTTTCACACACTGTATTGCTGGAGAAATTATATTTCTTTAAACCAGTCCGTAGTGTAAAAAAGCTTGAGGACTACTACCCTAGGCCAAATCTAAATACCGCAACGCACACAAATATATATTTTAGCAGTTTTGAACCTGTTTCGATGTCCAGAGTAGAAACATCCCTCATGTAACCAACAATGTACATCGCCCTCTACTGGATGCATTGATTAACAACCGTGTCAGTGTAAAGGACACAATGAGTAAAACACACTTCATGTGTATAAAGGAAACATATTTAGACCTTGAAAAACTGATAACTACAATGAAACTACTGTGGTTGTGGGACTGTGAAAGTGCGCGTTCACCTCATAGCGTGAAGCCCTGGTTTCTCCTCTTTGACGGCCTGAGGTTGAACCGCAGGCCTTATGTTTGACACCCCTGGTTTAAAGAGACTACAATGTGAGCTTTTCCAAACAATGTTGAAAAACAAAATGCTAAAAGGACTTAAATTTAAGTTGAGTCACACATTTATCTGAGGAGGAGGTGTAACGACTAAAAATGTAATACCTTTGGCCATTTTGAATGTACTAAGCCAATAATTTTAAAATCACAACGGTAAAGAAATATATCGGTTTGATATGCAAACTTTGTAAAGACAGTAAGAAAAAAAAATCTCCAAGAAATGTGTCTTTAAATGACAGTTTGCAGTTATTACATTTTCTTTTTTTATTCTCTTTTTATTAAGCCTTGATATATTCATATACACATTCAATTGTGTTTCTCCTCCATTTGTCCCTGGAACACATTTGTGATGCCACGCTATGAATCTCGATGTTCGGTAATAATACAAAAGTAATGACAGAACATTTACCCAACCGTTCTTGTACTTTATTGTTATTTCAATATGTGATAACAATATTGGCTCAAGTGTTTTATTACACTGTTGGCAAGTTATCATTGGTTCCTACAGGAGCTTTCCTTTCCCGGGTGTTTCAGAGGCTGAACAGGTGATGTTATAATTTATTTTTTTGTTGTGAAGATAAAAAACACTCTGCATTAAATGCACAATTGGGTTCGGAGCAGCTCCCGTCAGCAGTAACAATCCAGCTGCGCGTGGTGGTCAGCTGTGATTGTTTGCGGCTCTGCGGTGGCTGTACAGTATAAATACTCAGCCGCCTTTTTAAAGGCGCCTGGCAGATGACTCGCGGCCCAGAGCTTTGAGATACTGCGCAATTAGTTCCAGCAGTCCTCCATGGTAAATAGAGTTTGATGAAGTTTTCTGGTGTTGATGTTCACACGCCGCAGGGCGCTCCCTTCTTTCATCCCCGCCTCGGGTTGCTGTCACACGTCGGCCAGGAAGCAGGCGGATTCGCCGCAGCCAAAACTTATCTCCCGGCAGATGATTTTCGCCGAGAGGAAAGGTATTATGTTTCTCAAAAACCAACTCGCAGCCATAGAATCCCGGTTGATGCGCCTCTCAGGTGGCCATCGAATTGCCTGAATGGATTTCAAGCAGTGATGCGGAACAATTCCTGTGAGAAAGGCACCCATTCAAACGAAGATAAAGTCATTAAGCCGCGGCAGCTGTCCTTGGATCTTTGCTTTTTCCTCGATTGACTGTGATGAAAATGTGCGCTGCATATGTTTAAGGATAAGATACTCTCGAGAATGATGTTCATTCTCAGTACGCAACTGTTGAGTGGCATTTTTCTCATTTACTGCTCGAGGACTGTCACTTTTTTTTTTTTTATTCATAACACCATTGTCGGAGCAAATTAGTTAGATTTTCAAACATTTATCTTCTACACCTCTTCCGCATACCTTCTATCTGGCAGGTCACTAGACGATCACAGAAGAGACTTTGAGATTTTGATGAAAACTCCACAGAGAAAGGCGTAGATTCTCGATAAGAGGCAAAAGTACTAACCACTACATGACGGTACAGCTTTCGAATTTCGGTGTCTGGGCATTTTACAATCACTGCCCTCTGTGAAAATGGACTCATTTCTACGCTCATCGGTGCCAAGTTAAGACTCAATTTACGCTCGGAAACCGATGAATGCACATCAAACGGTGTGAACATCTTTTACACTTCCATCCATCCGATGTGTTGGAATGAGCATTTGGCATTCGATCCACCGCTCTAAATCGTCGTACTGGCCAAATACCAAGAAGAAGCGAATGATGGCGAGGACAGAAACTAGCGCGGATGTTGATATTGGAGGGAAAATAGCACAATTGGAGGCAGTGAGGACGGCGACGTTGGTCTTTGAGGCTGCTAAAGAGCTTGACGTGTTACACGGCCGCTTTTCAAACAGTTTGGACATTTGTTTTTCACTTCTAGTCTCGACACTGCCCCCCCTTGGCCACCAGTGGTACTGCTGTGTTTGGTTGGTTAGCCTTTAGGAAGGGGATGGATAGAAATTACAACAAACTGAAGGCACAGTGCCCATGAAACATAAAAGAGCCTTCACAGGGTTACAGTGTTTTATGACATAAGCTCATAAGCAAAATATACCATCATTTTAAGTTAATTTACATTTATTGTCCAGTTTCCTGAAAACATCCAGGACACTGGACCTCCAGAACCAAGATTAGAGTCCTTTGACCAAAACATGGGATAGAAATCTTCTTAAATGAATAGTTTCTCCGCCTTGATGTTGACCTGAAGTTGTCACCGGCATCCATGCAGCATTCCTGCACAGTGTGTATGTATTCACACCCACCTCGTCTCGTCTGGCCTGCTGTTCCAGCGATTTGTTACCACCTGGCACGTTTCCCTGCTCTGCCTCGTACCTGGCTGTGTTTTCTCCATGTCGCTGCGCAGATGGAAGTATCGCTGTCCCACAGGCGCACAACGCGCCGGCCCCAGAAGAAGCTCAGTGAGCACGGAATGCTAAAAACCCATCATTTACTATTGTACCGTTGTACGATGAATTTGTAACACTACGATTGAGTTCTTCCTACAGTCCGGAGTGTGTGGCAGGAGCAAAAAATTGTGCATTCTTGGTTGTTTTCTAGTGAATTTCTTCCTCTTTTCTTTTTTTTTTTTTTGTATAATCCCATGTGAGCTCTGCCAAATGCTTGGCACAGCATGAAAATTAAAACAAACACCGTTTGACTGCCCGTCCTGAATTTGAATCTTGGCAAACACATGTTGTGCCTTTAACTCAGCCCATGTAGTTCTGTTCCCGTTTCCTTTGTGCGGTTGAAAGCAGGTGAGTCTACTTTCACCTCAGCCCTTGTTATCTTCATTGTAGGTACACAACACCGCACCGTAAAACGCTGGCGCACGGGGACTTCAGAGGTTACCGCAGTCAGTGAGGTTTCCAGTTTGTTGAGCATCTTCTTTTATTTTTTTTTTTGTGGAAAAGTAATAGTTGTGTCTATTCGGCTGTTCTCTCCTGAAAGTAAGTACTTGCATCCTGCACATGGAACTTGTCTAGTTTGTACTACTTTTTAGTCCTTGCTGCAACCAGGATTGGAAATGTGGTTCCCCACATTCAAAGTTAAGACTTAACCCCAAATGGCTTTTATTCCATTTCATGGAAATGTTTTTATTTCAAGAAGGCATGAGTCAAACTAGTGAGACCAGTTTATTGCTGTGCAAGATGCTGAAAGCTATAGCTTGATTACAGTACTTTAAAAAGTAGTGGAGGCACTTTAAAAGCTGATATATACTACTTTTGTAGTACAAACAATAGCAGTGGCTACGAATTTTAGCTTCGGGTTCAAGCCAGCAGACTCAAGCGGCGGGCCACAAGCAGAGGCTTTGTGTGTGGAGGATAGATTAGATGTAACAGCTACTCAAATTAAAATTTTACTTGTTACTTGACAAGTTACTTCTTGTGGTACAAGGTGACGATAAACTCCCAACATACAGGAAGCCAATGATTCAAAAAGGACGCTAATGCTAATTGCAGCTACTGCTATCAACAATATCCGGAGAGCTTTTACTTTGTTTGAGTTAGTTCAAGATGACTAAAGTTAACAGGAGTTTAGTGAAATAGTTACGAAGCTGCTCTTCACTCATGAGGGCCTGCAGGTTTGAAAAATTCCAAAGTCGTACGATGTTCCATGCAGTCACAAGCCCACTGAAACAAGGCTTGAAGTTAAATGTCTTATAGATACAAGCTAATGCTAATGTAGGAGGGTTAGGAGGAGTTTATTCAACAATAAGGAGTTCCTCCGGGAAACAGAAGTTTAGTCGAATACTAACAGTTGATAGAACAGCTTTGGTTAACGTTCAAGTGAGTAATGGACTCATAAAAAGGACTTTTTGTATTTGTAATTGCGTGACTAACTTTATCGTAGCTGTTACTTACTACCTACCAAAAGTTATATTGTCAGCGTATAACCTTTTTTTATAATAATAATGATAATCATACATTTTATTTATAATGAAGTTTAAATTCAAATAATCTCAAAGTGCTACAAGAAATAGATAAAGGTAAGTTGAAAAACTGTTAAAAATGTTTGGGTTATTGGGTTCAAAAGGAACACCATAAAAGACCATTAGGAAAAGTTTTTTTTTTTTGTTGTTTGTTTTTTAAAGGTAGGTTTTTAGTATTCGTATAAACCATAAAATGTTGTGCATTCTGTAACTTTTGTACCATTTCATTTCGGAGAAGGTTTTGCCTTTACACAGCAACATTTGGGAAAATGATGTGGTTTTACATGGAAACAGCAAAAATGCTGAAAAGGATGTTGTTTTCATGTATGGCCACTAGAGGGTGTTTGCAAGTAAAAATACACTCACGATTAATAGTACACGGACTTTCGTATAGTCAGACGACCAATTTGGATTTCTTGCCAGGGTGACCCCCAACTATAAAACTACTAAGTCCCAGAACAATACGGCCTAGAGGCAAACATGCTTGTTATTGTCCATCTACTTGCACACATGCAGAAGAATTAATTACTGTGGCTGTGGTGTGCATGCGCTGTAGCTGTTTAAAAAAAAAGTTGTGTTTTGTGCACAGAGACAAATCCAGAGCATTTTCAAATATTTCCACTTTAGGAGCCATTTTCAAAAAGTTGCATTTTCAGTTGGTCCGAGAACCGTTGTCGTGTAAACGAACAACCAAAATGAATGTTTTCTGTTTTCACCTGTAAATTAAGCTTTTATGTTGGTTAACATTGTTATTGCAGTGACCTTCATGGGTCGAGCGATCTAGGAATCAACACTGGTTTAACAAAACTTTTATTTCCTTTTATTCCAACTTATTTTTCACCAAACTATTACTACTAACCTGGAACCTTTTGCTGTTTTGACCCACTTCACGTAGCCTTGGACCTTCCTGCTAGTCATTACGAACACACTGAGCACACTCCAGTCCAGAGAAATGGTTAGCAGCAACCCAAAGGACTTTACACACAACTGTTGTTTATCTCACAACTGTTGTTTATCTCACAACAACTTAGACCCTGAATGCTTCGAGTATCAATCTAATCCAAGGTGCTTCTTCCGAGCCTTTCCATGGAAAATAACTGCATCAGCCTATCACATTGTGAAAGTCACATTTCACATCTCGGTATATCGGTTGATGGTAACGCTGTAGCTCGCATCCCCAGAGGAGTCTCACCCGTCCCACAGACCTCTCAAAATATGTCACGGCTGTGGAAGACAGATAGCACTTTTTCTCATGTTTCTGTTTCTCATCCTGTCATTTCTTTTTTATGATACGAGGATGAGATCATTACCAGGAACTGAATCAAATAGCCTTTAATGTGAGTGAACCGGTGTGACGACAATAGAGACTTGTTGCACATTTATGATTAGATATTACTTGAGGTTATACATGCTTACATTCTTGTTGATAAACTTGAAACTTGCGTGTACTAGTTTAGGCAGTAATACATCAGTAGCTGATTAGTGTAGTAAAAGTAGAATCACAGTGCAACATTGTAATAAAGTGATAATTTTAATAACCTGCATGTCGCACACAGCTAGTACTTTTTTTTTCTTACAAAGAAACTGTTACAACTTGTATTTCCTCTAAAGAGCAATGGCAGCCGACCGCCATCCAACATCTGTAGGATAAGCAGAAGTAGAATCCAACACCCAAAATCAGAAGCAAAAAGGGCTAAAGTGGCTAAATCCAAGAAGTGCCTGCAGATACAAGAAACTCGCTGTGAAGTATCCTCAGAATGTGTGGGCTGTCACAGCCACAGTTTAGAGTCTGTGGAATAAAACTGCCAGTTATTATTCTCATTATCATGTATTTTACAGATTGCAGTCTATGGTTACCGGATGAGTTTGCATTGTTATGCAGCACATGATGATTTCGGGTGAAAACGCTTTCTTTTAGCTTGTACATTATATTCCTTCAGCTAAGTATCTTTAAAGTGATGAAGGATGGTGGAACTGTAAACTGTGTGCTTCATGATTGGACAAGAGTATGTACACAACTTTTTTTGTTTCAGTTTTTTTTTTCTAACAAACTTAGAGTAAACAGCCTTGAAGTCTAAGAAACCTCTACGGGCGGTAAGAACACACATCCATGTGTTGCGTTGGTTGAAATTAAAGCGTTTCAGTTCAAAGAGAGACAGATGGGTGACTGAACATGCAGGTGGGTTATAATTAGAGACAAAGCATGAGCAGCACAGTGTATGGGTGGCGCCTGTGGGAGAAGCTGGAGCTGCAGCATTAGCATTTCCAATGTAGGTTTGTGGGAAATTTTGGGGGGATTCTCAACTTTTTTTCCATGGACCAACCCCACTTTGCATCTAAAGCCTCATTTGCACAATGTTTCAAGTGAAAATGCACCATTTGTGTTTACATGGCAATGTTTTAAAAACTATGTGTGTTTACATGGAAAACGTAAAGAATGAAATAGTCCAAAATAGAAGTAAAATGTAAAATGGATTAGAACATTCATCTAAAATAGGCACAATGTAAATAAGTGAATAGATAAATAAATAAATAAATAAATAAATAAATAAATAGACATGTGACAAGTTAGTGGGTAAGTTAGTTTTATAGTTGAGAGTCAACCGGAATACTGACAAGTCCCCGGGGAACATGGAGTCATGACACCCTGGAGGCCGCCATTGTTGTCCATCTACACATGAGCAAAAGAACTATTTACCGTGGGCGTAGTGCGCATGAACTGTTGCAGCAGAGAAGTTGCGTTTTATCCCTTTACACAGAGATGGAGTCAGTGTTTTCAAAAAGTTGCATTTTCAGTCACTCCAACCACGTTGTCATGTAAAACACTGAAGACACGACGAAAGTATTCCATTTTCACTTGAAAACGTTGTCGTGTAGACGGAGCCTAAGACATACTGCCAATCCCTTCTGCCATCTCTGATTGGCCAAAACAGCAGCCAGCAGTTTTCTCTCAGTTCCAAAAAGTGTCAGATTGTGGATTACTTCAAGATGGCTAAAACGTAATTGTGACAACCTTTGATTAGGCCCCTTGTGATATCTGGTGTCTTCCCACAAAGGGGCCCCTGAACCCAAAATTAGCAACTACTAATCTACCTTCAATCCAAATTCAAGGTTAAGATTGTGAGTATAATCTTAAATTAAAGAGGTTGCTATGATTTTTTATTATTTTTTTAATTCCTAAGTGTTATAAATGTTAAAATGATAATTCTTCCATGTGCTCTGCCACTATGTGGCCCCAGTGACTCTCTTTTGTTACATAAACATGGACCCAGGAAGTGTCTTCAACCTAAAAGCTGGGAAGCTTTAGGTTCGAGTCCGCCTTCAGGACAGGAGGTTGGCTGCGGGCAGGGAGTCCTCCACTGTGATTGAACCGGTCAACAGTCACAGGGAGTGGCCTCTCGAAGAAGTCCACCTCCTGTTGTTTAAAAGTGTGTGCACATGTGAGATCACTCTCTTCCTTCACCCTCAGTGTTGGTAGTAGCACGGCCGGACTTGTATGAACTGCCTAGTGAGCATGTTCTTGTTAATGAATACTTGTGTAAACTCTTAACTATCCCAGGTCTGTTGTCCTTAGACAGCAACAGTTTTGAAACATGCAAATATACTGAAAATATTTAACATAAACTTGATTTAGTGACCCTACTTGACACGTTTTACACGCCATTCGAGCGTTTATTTATTTTTATAAAAAAAAAATGTATTCAATTTTTCTTTTCTTTCTCTCTCGGTTGGGCTTATGCTGAACTGAAGCAAAGAGCATGGTTAACATTATGCATGTCGAACGTCAGCATTTAATCACAGAGCTCATGTAAGTGGCATGAATAAAACAAGTGAAAATCAAGTGGAAGTGTTAAAAATATGCGCAGGGTCATGTTTATGGGAACACAGTGAAGACTTAAAAGCAAGCTGTCACACAGCCGGTGTCGACAGCTGGATTGATTAAAATGGGAATGTATCTGCTCTGTCACACGTTCGCGAGACAGACGGTGGGAAAAAAAAACACATACAAAAAAACAAAAAAAAACAAGGCTGCTGTTTCCGCACGTCGTGTCGGGCCAGTTGTAAAATGCGACAGCCACGACTCGTTAACATAACCAGACTGCTGCTGGTGGTTCATATCGTTCATTGTGTTCGAATTGTTTGAACCTAAACCGACGTTTCTGACAGCTCTCTGAGGGAGGATCGCAATCTATGCAGGAGGACGCACGGAAACGCAAATGGTAGATGATGTACGTTTCTAAATTTAGCACCTGCTGCAGTCTCAGTTTTGCCCCGCGGTGTTCATAATGAAATGAGGGATCCTGGGCAATGAATCTGTTGATAAAATAACACATTTTATTAAGTAGTGAAAATCGTGGCAGAATCATCCTACGTCTTTCCTCTGCTCTTAAAGTCAAGAATCGACTTTTCCTGAGGAGTTCTTGGTCTGGGATCCATCGCTAAGAACAGAGTGAAAATGAGTTTTTGCACTTTTTAGATGTTAAGAAAACACCATGGAATCCTCCCAGATGGTTCCTCTGTGGTATTATCCATTCATCGCTGCCAAATTCTTCAGTTTTTTAGTACTTTTTAGCAAGGGGAACACTTTCTAAGAATCATAGCTTCATTTGCTTCAAAATATGAAGGTTTTGGTTTACTAATCAGTGTCTTTACAGTATTTTAAAGCCCTGTTTGATGTATTTAGTGGGATCTATTCACAGACGTGGAATGTCGTTCATTCCAACTGTAGGTTCTCATACATTGAATAGACTGATGAAGGAAACCAGATTCACCTTCTTATAATCCACAACCAACACAGCCTCATAACTGCTTATGCATGAAAAATGTTTATGCTATTGTTTTCTTTCAGAGCACCAAACCTAAAGAGTCTTTTCTTTAATGAGTTTCAGGCCACCTGCAGGTTCTCTTACATTCAGAGAATGTGAAATAAACTCATTTGGTTCTAATTCAAAACCAGCTGACACAATGCCAGCTGCTGCTTTCTTAAATTGCCCAAGTTTATTGTATTTCCGTCTCTATAGTCTGTAATCTATTTCTTCAATCATCAGTACAAAATAATGTAGAAGCATTAAACAGATCACGTTTAAATTCTTGTTAAATCTTTTTACATTATTGACCAGTTATTACATTTTCGGTTTTATTAAAAAGAAAAAAAATGTTATTACATTTCAGGCTCAGCACTTTTGTTATATGATCAACCAGTTATTACATTTCAGGTTTTATTACATTATATTTTATAAGAATTTGTGTCGTTGTTAAAATGTGGGTTGTTGTTACGTATCGGGCTCTAACAAGGTACGATCAAAAACAAGGGACAGAGCGCTGGTTTTTCCAGAGTTTCATGGCCACGGCGGGTTCTCAGGTGTACCTGGAACGAGACGATACATTTGAAATAAATTCCCTTAAGTTGTAATTCAAAAGTGAATGACAAAATATCCCCTGTGTTTGATATTTAAGAAATGGAGTTCACTTATCTAGCTTTTTTTTTTATTTTTCCCCCATTGACTTGACTGCCTCCAAAGTGCTTTGCAGTGTTTCTCACATTCACTCATTTACGTGCGAAAGGAGCTTCAGTGTCTTGCTCAAGGACACTTCAATGTACGGGAATGGAACCTGAAACGACCCCATTGAGAGATGAGCCGCTCTACCAACCGAACCCCAGCCACCCAAACAGAAACATGCATGCATGTTCATTTTTTATCCAAGAATAAGGGAAAGTTTTTGTCGGTGACAAGTGAAAAGTGTCATGGTGGTATTCTGTCCTTTCGTAGCCCAAAACTAAAAATGATTTTCAAAGAGCTGTATTTACTCATCTATGCTTGGGCTTGGATGAACAATGTGAAAGTTACGCATTTATTCCCAATTCGAAACCAACTCACACAATGTCAGTTGATATATACAACAAATTGCACGCTGCTTCTTTCTACAATCGGCGCAGACGAGGGGAAGGTTTCTCGAGAGTTTCACCGCCACCGGAGGTTTTCAAAACACATCTGGAATAGGATCGTGAATTTGATTTGTAAACTGTACGATAAGAGCCAAGGGAAGTTCTTGTACCCTACAAAAGAAATGCATGAGCTGGAAGTGAATGTGGCAAGTGGTGCCAAAAAAGGACAATAAATATATAAAAGATACCTGGCCAAAGCATTGCTTGTATACTGTATTGTTACATCAGCCCTCTGCGAGCGCCCATCACTGTTCAGCTTCACCTGATAAGACTTGAACATGAGTGGCTACTTTTGATTTTGGCACTGAGTTGATATGACTCACGCTGCGCCTCTAATCTCAGCCCACGGAGTGATCAAAAAACCGCGCCGCGCTACGAGCTCTCCTCAAAGCTCGGATTGGATGGCTTCACCTTCAATCTGACTCCTCAGACATTCTGGGAGTTCCTCGGGGAGCGAAACACTCGGAGATGCACTGAACATCCAAGTGAGAAGTCATTCGATCTAACTCAACGGGCGAAGCTGTCATAACAGAACCTACAATTATCCTACAGCAGACATTGTTTGGGACCTGTGTTGTTATCTACGCTTGCACCGAAATTAGCTTTGCTGGTAGCCAAAGCCTTTTTTCTGGCTGAGGTAACCTTGTTATATGGACTGGGCACTGTAGCAGCACACTTAAGCATTCAGCCCACTAAAACGTTGGATCTAATCTTAGAAACTTGAACTAGAGTGAGTCTTTATTGATTGTGAGCCCGGAGAGCAACAATGGGCGCTTTATCCTCTAATGGGATTGTGTTCTTTGTTTGAACACAAAAGTACACCTCTGACATGACTTTTTTCATTTGCAATCAAACAAACCGTGTCCGCCCGCATCATGGGAAGTTAGCCTTTCTAATGTTACCGAGGCCCGGAGCAATCCATGATTGTTACCGTGCCGCCAAAATTAAATCTTTTCTAATTTCACCCCGGCACTTGTCGAGATTGTTGCCTTTGATTTTTCAGATTGCTTTCTCTGATTGTTTTGTGTCTGAGCGGCTCAGATTGCCTTCAGTAATAATGTGTCACTTTTCATGTATCATTTTATTGAAGTTTGATGAAATGTGCTGTGAGAGACAGTAGCTGGATTACATTAAAAAGGCCGTTGGCTGTACAGAGTTCATTATTCTTTTTCTTTCTTTTTTTTTTTTTCTTTTTTTTTGCAGCATTATAAGCCTTGTCCCAAAGACGCTTCAGAGATTTGTATGCTTGATTGTATCCTTGATGACTAAAAGGAGTCTCTGAGGCTTTCGGGTGGATTATTACTCCATTGTGCCGCTTTTATCTCGGGCCAAATTATGTGTTAGGTTGAATTGGTAATCAATTGAAAATTCCCTGTCCTTTGGTTAGAGAGGAGTAATCACAGTTGCTCGCTCTCTATGTCTTGGCTGTGCACCTGTTTATTTCTATCAGTGTCTGGATGCTTTTTTTTTCATTGTCTGGTTTTCGGTATTTGATGAACTAAGTACTACAAATCACGCATGACGAAATGTCTTGAACGCTTCTCCGTCTTTTGGGATAACTGAAAAGTTCTACCAATAAGGCATGATTAAATTAAGATTTCAAATGAAGCGTTTCAGCATCAACCAGCGGCTGGGTCCACATTTATCCTGATTGGTGATACCACTCTATTAATGCTATATTCAAGAGATAGAATCCGGTAACTTTTCCCATAATGCCACATTGCTCCTGGATGGGGGGGGGGGGGGGGATTGTTAAGATTTTATCAATATCATTGCCATTGTCAATTCTGCTTTTAAATCCAATTCCTTATCAATTCTCCTAACGATTCCTGAACGGTATGAACGGTACGGTATGGCAAAGCGCACCCAGACCCAACTCTGTCACAGGTCCTACCGCAGACCGTATGGTTAAAATGTAGGCGGGGTAGTGAACAACGTGGGCATGTGTCGGTCGAAGGACGCAGAAGTGGCCGGCCATGAGCCGATCTGACCGCGTTCAAGCTGTTTATACTGCACTTTGTGTTTGATGGCATGATTAGCCATTGCCACGCCCCCAAATGGCATAGGAGTAAAAGTAATCATATGGTTGTGATGAGGGCCGGTCTCGAATGGAATTTGTAAAGTTTGACGCTGATCAAGCGATGTCAAGGTCTTTTACACGTCTCTTCCTGTTTTTAAACTACACTTACTGTTTCATGGCGAAACGTCCATTTTTGGCCACACCCTCTGATATTATGGTGCCATTTTGATATGCTTTGGTCATCAATCTCTATTATATCACCACGCCAATTTTCAGGTCATTTAGAATTACCCCCTCAGACTAGTTACTCTCTAGAAAATTAAATTTGGTCCAAAATCTGTGAAAATTCCAATATCTATTCAAAATTGCGGACTTCCTGTTAAGTTTTCAGTATGTGTGTAAGACACTTTTTGCGTGTCAGGGTGTTGCATATGTGTGCCGTCTTTCGTAGCTCGAGGTGAAACGGGGTCCGGGGGCTGAATTTAAAATTTTTTGCAAGTGAGCCATATTTCCAGTCAGATGTGTGGTTCCTCCCAATTCCAAATTTCTGCCGGGCCTGATGACATAAAAAAGTTATGTACAGCATGTTTAGGCCCTCAAGAATGCATTTTCCCGCATTCTATTAAAGGCTAAGAGTCAATAATAATAACAATTATTACAATTTCAATAGGGGCCTTTGGCAATAATAAAGAGAGGGAAAAAAAACAACTTCTCAAAATG
Source organism: Lipophrys pholis (assembly GCF_963383615.2). NCBI lineage: Eukaryota > Metazoa > Chordata > Actinopteri > Blenniiformes > Blenniidae > Lipophrys > Lipophrys pholis. Next base: position 3,651,425 of record NC_137648.1, read on the forward strand.
GTCTAAATGGAACTCAGCCCCTAACAATGGTCAGTACCTAAGGCCAAGCCCAACACTGAGACGTAACGCCTAAGGCAGCAGTGGAGGTAGCATTCGCATCCTCATCATACCAAAGGCTGATACATACGATTGCATCAACAGAACGCATAGGGCAGTGTGTAGCTTCTGCACAGTCCATTCACCACGGGAAGTTCTGCGTCAAGGTTGTATGTGCCATGAAGCAATTAACGCCATAACGCTCAGGGCGTGGAAGGATCGGTCACAAAACCTCACGGTAAAATGACATCAACGGTAGATTCAGATGGAAAACCAGCTGTGTGTGCAGCCTGAAATCAAATAAGTTCGACAACCTTGATTCAGGCTTTACTAGGCATCATCTGGATCCTAGAAAGTCAGAAAAAAAAAAGAAAAAAAACATTATAATATGCAAGTTTATGTCATGAATAACAAAAATCAAACAGTCTGTGATGAGAAAAGAATCCGTAAGACTTTGCATTGTGTGTGTTTGATTAGCAGGTTGTGTCTGTCTCTTTTCATCCCTCACATGTATTCATATGTGTTTGGGCAACTGACAAAAATACTCATCAGGTCCACTAACTAATTCTATGGAATTCCTTGAAGTTAACTTGGAATACAGTTTTAATGGTCCTAGACTTCAGTTTCTCTGATGTCAGCTGGAAGTGCTTCGCAAAAGAGCCAGAATCTCACTTTCCACTGAATATTTCTTGGATGGGTCGATCTCAGTGGCACACAGTAATGTAATTTTTTTCTCTCTCTCTCCTTCTCTCTCTCCCCCAATTCTTTTATCTACCATTTCAAAAAAAAAAAAAAAAAAAAAAAAAAAAAAGCTTTTGATCTGAATCTACAAGGGGAAGCCTGTGAATGTTATCATTATGAGCATAATTTCAACTGGAATATAATTTTTCAAGGAAGCTGCACAATAAGTGAAACTGACAATTTCAAGATGAGATAGAAAACAGATGGGGACAGAAACTAAATGAATAGCTCCCAACTTAAGAGGGCGAGTGTAGTTTGTGAAGACAGTCAAGCTGTCTGCTTTAAATTATATTTTCTTGGAGTCCTTGTTCTTTTTCAGCGTCTTCATCAGCTATTGAATTGAAAATGGACTCACTCTTTTTATTCATTTTTTGTTTATTTGCCTCATGCGGGCCACTCTCTGTGCCGCTATTGAGGAAGCACACACACTTTTAATTACATTATTTTCTCTCTTTATGGCCAAAGAGGAGGCATTGTTTTTCTGCAAAACTGCTCCTTCAGTGGGGACAGATCTTATGGAAATACATGTATATACAGAATCAGTCCCTCTTATTATACTGGCTTATGAAGTGAACCCTTTTAAGAAGACAAAGCCTTTTATTACAAAACCATAGTGGCAATTTGGAAAAATTACAACCTGTGATAATGAGGTAGTTTTGAAGAGAAAGAAGGGGGGGGGGTTCAGTTGTTTGTTTGACCTTTATTGAATAAGAGCGGTCTCTCGAGATCGAAATCTCATTTCAGAACGAGACTGGACCGAAAAGGCAACATAATTATATTACAAGAACCAGCAGAACCAACACTAACAGGAAAAAAAGAGGGTAAAATAAATGAATAAAAGGCCTTTTGAACATCTCACATTATACTGGGGGTCTGCAACCCACATCTCTTTAGACTCTCTTTACCAGGTCCCTGAAGATTTCACGACATTATGTGTAAATTAGCATTTTCATCAGACGGAATTCTGTTGCTCTGCAGACAATCCGTCGCATTCTTATCTTCCAGTTTAAGGTGAGCTCACCCTGATTAAATCTGAGTAAAGAAACGTCTCAGAGGATAATTGTTTCATTTAACAAAACTCATTTGTTTTCACGAGGATGTTGAATCACCTGTTTGGTTGATATGTGAAGGGAGATTAGCAAAAGGAAGTGATACTGAAATTGCCAAAATGCCATTATTCCTAAAACTGCTCGAGCTGCAGAAGCTGAAACTGCTAAAGAGCAAAAGCAGCTAGCATTTTACCAAGTAGCTAAGCCGCTGGGGGGGGGGTTAAATCAGTTGATATAAAACTGCTAAGAGAGATAAAATCGATTAAACAGCCACAATGGCTCAAATGGCCGAACAGCTAAAACTACCAAGAGGAGATTGATGTACTTAAACAACTAAAACGGCTTTACTAAAACAGCTAACACTGCTATTTACCACAGCGACTGCAGCTACAATAGCTTAAGCGCTACTGTGCATGCGCACCAAGGTTATAGGAAACGATTCTTCTGCACATGCTCAGTAGATGGACAGTAACAACAATGGCGGCCTCCAGGGTGTCATGACTCCCAGTCCATATTCTTTGTAGTTACTCGGAATAGCAATCCAACTTGATCGTCGTTTCATTACAAAAACAACCATCAACGCTAACCGGTGGCCCAACATGGTAACTACATCATTTTAAGCATTTCTGCCATTTCCATGTAAAAGGACATTGTTTTCAAAACGTTGCCCTCTAAATGCAAAACTGTTCTGAAATGAGAATGCAAAAAATATGCATTTGCGCTAGAATATAAGTAAACTTAGCCTAAATTAGTTTGAAAAGCTAAACTGGATAAAAGGGCTAACAAATCTCAAGCATTTCAATGGCTAGAATATTTCAACCAATCAAACCCGATAAAGCTGTGAAACCCAGGCAAAAATATAAAAGTAGTAAGATGTCAAAGCTGCTTTAGCTAATTTAGCTGATTTAGCATTTCTAGCTGTTTAAGACTGTACAAACAGCTAAAAAATTAAATGTGGCAAAAACAAAAACAAAAAGTCTGAAATAGTTATCACTATAACAGCTGAAACCAAGAAACGAGATTAAAAGATTAACTGTTAACAGCGACAAATGATAAAACTGCCAAAACAAGAAGAAAGAAGGGTGGAACAAGCTAAGAAGGCTAACAAGGGTGAATCGGCTAAAGCAGCTTAAATAGTTGAAAATGATTGAATTGCTAAAACCGATATAAGTGTTAAAGTGGCTCAACATTTGATGTGGATAAATGAGCCAAAGTAGCTACAATAATTCAGAATGGATAGCGTAATTTATGTAAATTGGTTAAAACTTCAACATTTGGCTAAACCGTAATAATTTGCGGTGCCTAAATGTCATAGTGCAACTTGACCACAGTTTTGGAATAAATAGCTAAAACTACAGCTCCATAATCATTTATTATCCAAGAACTTTCACTGTATTTTGCGGGTCTAATTGAATATTATCAATTGGGCACAAACGTCTCTTTGGTTCTTTTCAAAGGTGGCGGACCTCTGAGTTTCACTGTCCTTGGACGGTATTTGTTCCTTTTATTTCCACAGCTGATGTTGTTGATGTGCTTCCTCTGCAGGGACCCCAGCAGATGTCTGCCGGGGTCTTTGTAGTGGAGCTGACTCCCGTGCGAGGGGCTGTATGACACTGTGAGGAAGTGATAACTTCAGACAGGGCAGCTTTGTTTTATGTCTCCACTGAAAGTGCACTATAAAGGAGCTTCAGACGTGTCGGAGCACCTTCAAAGTGCCGGAAAGCTCGAGCAGGGGTCTTCATTTTCTATTGTTTTTTGGTCTTTTTCCCCCCTGTTCCTCTTCTTCCGTCTGTCGTCAGCTGGGGAAATGTAACTTAAGCCAACTGGGCCAAGGCTTTCTCGCACTATCAAGTTCCCCGTCTATGCTCTTGTTGATATCCAGTGACACTTTCTTGAACGAGTGTGAAAACGTGTCTCTGTAAATGAATACAGTTCATTATAACACGTTTTCAAATGAAACGTTAGTCTTTTTTTCCTGATACTTTGAGAGTGAAGTTGCTGTTGCTACAGTTTCCCTTTCGTAGTTTTTTTTCACACAAACAGTTGAAGAACTGCAGTTCTGTTGACAGACCCGGTTCTGAGTGATTGAAACATTTGGTATCATTTACCTATTTGACCATTCGTGTCCACTTACTCATATTATTTATCCCACCTTTCAAGTTTCGGCTGATCTACAGATTATCCTTCCTGATTTATGTAATTTCAATTTAATGCATGAATCAGTTATTGGAGTGACAGTTTAACTGTCGCAGCAACACCACAATAATACAGCTTTTTGCTCATGAATAAAGGCTAACAATTAAAAAAAAATAAAAAAATAAAAAATTGCGTTCACAAGTTTACTAGCTGTTGCGACTTTAAAAACCACATTCAGTCATTACTCCCCCCCCAAAAAAAACTGAACAAAAACGTCATATAATAAAAATAAACAATTGATTGATGGCATTGCTCGTAATAAAAATAATACTAAAGAGTCAGTAATTCTCTAAAAGCTCATTTGTGGTGTGTTCGTTGCCATTTTGCTGATAATATTTCTGGATTGAAAGTAGCATTTCTCTGGGTCTTTGACAGAAACGCGACATTTTCATTCTCAGTTCTGCCTACAAAGCTCTGCTGATATGGTTGTTCTTTCCTAACCAACGGCCTCCACCGACACTCTGAACGAGAGCCGAGCCATTTAAACTCTGGAAAAAAAGTGTTGATTTGGTTGTTTTTTTTTCTTTTAAACTCCAAATCCAACCAACATTGAGCAAATCATTAAACTCCTGCCTGCCCCCTTAAAAAAAAATGTATTATAAACATGTGTGATGGGTTGAAATGTTGATCCCAGAACCAGAACATGCATCTTAACAAGGTCACGCATATATTATTCAAAATTTCCACCACGTAGATGAAGGTGTGACCATCTGGTAGAGGTCACAGCCACAAACGCTGTAGTCATTTCCAATGATTCACAAAATCAAAAATATGCATCAAGGCCATTGTGGTAAGTAAATCATCCTTTTTAGGGAGCTCACATGCGCTTTTAGGGTGATTTATGGTACATTTTCAAGATGTGTGTAGCGATTGGTAAGAATCTATGAGTGTGTCCATGCATTGACTCGTCCGTTTGTTAGATAGCTCTCCTCATTGGCCCACTCATGGCGGACGGTGGCAGCCAATCAATGAGCCTATTGCGCTAAATACTCCGAATCGGTGTAACGTATGGGGCTATAAGAGCAGCCGTCATTTGGGGAGACGAGGTAAATGGATAATTGCTCTCTTGGTGTTTATCACATTTGTTAGTGAGCAGTTTTTCAGATGAATAATTGTTTCCTGCAACAGCCTAATTACGCATGTATACGGCGCTGCATCAGTCGTTCCGTCTCTTACAGGTGTGAAAACATTTTTAAATGACATAATTGAACGTTTTTCTTTTTTCTTTTTTTTTTTTTTAATTGCAGGCCTTTGGGGGAATATAGGATTGGGATTTCTTTTTCAAACCTTTCAACCTGAAATAAAACAAATCGGAACAAAACGCAGAGAGCTGTTATTATATTTGTGGCTTGTCGGGAACAGCGTTATATTTAGTGGAGTGCTCAAAATACGAGGAAATGAAGAGACAACACTTTTATCACATTAATTACTAACACACAGAGTATGATGGTTTGACAGGGGGAACATCAAGCAATGCATATTAATCATGGAAATTATATCATTACCCTGAGTGGCTTCATCATAAGGAGAAAAGAGAGGCTTCCTCAAAAAAAGAAAAAGAAATCTGCATATGGATCAATGGAAGCGTGTCAACCTGATGGTAACTGGTCTGAACACTCATAGGATGTTCAGTGTCAAATAAAACAAACCAAAAAAAATAAATCATCTCCAAAACTTATTTCTTGTACTTTTAAATGCAATGATCCCTACGATCAGTTATATTTATTCCCATCTAATATAATTGCAGACTGCATTGATTTGTTCCAATTATCAGAAATACATTTTCCCGAACCTGAATATTCTTTTATTTATTCTTTTCAACAAAAGACTTTGTTTGGTGCATAGAAACTGTGAAATTATATCCACATGAGTATAAATTGAAGGGCATTTAACCCCCTATCATCAACCTCACAATGGCTTGGTTCATTTTCATGTTCGTGAATCAGTTTGAAGTGGAGAATAAAAGTAACTGTTCTACAGTTTGTAGCTGCATTAAAGAGATTCAGATAAAAAAAATAAAAAAAAAAGGTGCCAAAAATGTGTAACCAAGCCAGATATTTAGTTTGTTTTACTATGTGGTGGAAGAATCTTCTCCACCTCATGGAGTTTGCTTTGTTACAATTACCAAAATGCAAAACGGCACACTGGTGAAGTCAGCTTTCCTGCCATTGGCTCGGTGGAAGTGTGTCCAAGTGGAGGTGGAGATCTGTAGTAAATACCACACACATATGACCGTCAACAAGACATTTGTCCAACACTTTCATTTTATTTCAACTCTTTAAAGAGAATGAATTACATGGACACTTGTAACTGCACTGCATTTTCAGAGGATCAGTGGAAGTCTGTGACAGGTCTTTGTACCCATGAGATTATTTAGAAGATAATCTTATATACTTGTACAAACAACATCTTTCTTTTTTAATTAAAACTTATTTTTGTCTTTTGAATATTATATGAGCTTAACAGCTATATGTGCCCATGGCGGTTCCATCCAAATATGATCATATTTATTTCAGTAAATGATCCAGTATACATAATAAGAGAGGCTCATTCATAAATTATAGCTGAAAAATAATCAAAATAGCTCGTAAGATTTTTGTTTCTGCTTATTGCCACTTCCTAACATTGAAATAACCGTTCCTGCCTTTGGAAGGAGGCCCGGGCCAAAATTTCATTTCAGTCCAATCACATTGCACAGATTCCTTTCTTTTCATGACAGATCAGTTAACATGAATTGTTGTAAACCCCCCCCCCCCCCCCGCCTTTTCACTTGCAGCATGTCTCATTCTGGAACAAAGCTGTCCACTTACAAGCAGGCTGTGTGATCGCACAGGGGTCTTCGGCATTCTGCTGCAGCATCAGCAGCAGCCGCCTCTAGTCACATATGGCAGGGTGCAGATGGACAATCTGTTTGGGGCTTCAAAGTTAGAAGGCAAAGTTCATTAACACGCCATGAGCTTTGAGCCCACGATTAGAAAAAATAATTTCATCATCCTTCTAATTATATTCAAACACTTTCCAAACTTTGTCCGGCTGTGCCAATCACGGCAACTTTGAAATAAACAACTCCCTTCGGGGAGATCACGCTCGCTTTTGTTGGCTGCACAGAAGAAAAGTGCGTTAGCTCGTCTCGGTGTGAAGACACATCATCAGCCATCAGGCAGATGTCTATTACAGTAATAAATGCTGTGCTGGAAACTGACAGGAGACCATATGAAGCCGTGCAGGCACACGCTCCTGCATCTAATACAGCTACATCTAGGTCTAACAAAAGAGGACATGAATGAAACAAATACGAAGAGGGAGTTCCAAATTTAATAATGAACACTTTTTCCCATCCAATTATATTACTCTGCTTTGTCTAACACAAGCAGACGTGTTTATCTTGTTTACTTTCCCCTCAGAGTTCTACCCCCCCCCTCGCTCTTCCCCACCTGCATCTTACACGTGGGCTTGGAAAAAGAAAAAAGAAAAAAAAACATGTCTAAGAGCGCGGGGACATCTTCCAGTGAGATTCAGAAAATAGCCGGCTCTCCTGGGCCGCATTAGTCTGAAGGTCATCGAAGGGGAAAATGACCCTGGTTCCTCCTTCTCCTCACTCCTGCTGGCCCTCTCCTCGCCTCTCTCCCCTGTAATTGAGTGTGGTGCGTGGTCAGGGAGCCTGTGCTCATTGGTGGGCCGAACATGGTAGTTAGTTACACACGTTTTCACCGTAATTACCAGGCAGACTCTCCCTGTCTCCAGATCTTTTCAAGGTCGCATCAATTTCACAGCTATCCACACTATCCACCCCCGCTCCGTCTCTCCGCGCGCCAGCCGCTGTCATTACAGGCTTTCAGACCCTCTTCCTCATTGTGAACTTCCTCCTCCTCCTCCCCCCTTTTTCTTAAAAGCATATCAAAAACAAAAAAAAATTGCAATTATTAGTTGATCATCCAATCTCTCGCCTGTGATCATGGCGGGGAGAGCATTGCGATACTCTCCCAGGCTGGGAGTGACTCATCACTGGCTGTAAATGTTATTACTGACTCACTGTCATGCAGATTTACTACTTCTCAACCACCATTAAATGCAGTTTGATTGCCTCGAAGGGAAGGGGGTCAGTGATTCTGGCAAAGGCATCTTAACACATCGACTGGCCTCCAAGTGTAACGCAAACCCCAGCGGAGTCACTGACATAAGCAGTTCTGCTGCGCCCCAGCTCGCCGCATTCTGTTCACGTCTCCCGCTCCTTTTCACCGCATGTCTCGGATCAGCTGCATTGCCTATACGTCCGGATGTCTGCCTCCTCCGTCTCCTTTCTCTGTTGCGCTCTTCCACCGGCTCCACTCATTTGCTTGACAACCTTGTCAGACCGTGCCGAGCGAGGAGTCAGAGCCGGTACTTACTGGGTTCACAGCCACTGTCAAGTCCTCCAGGCGAGGCCCGTCAGCCATGCCAGGGACAGTCTATGTACTTCAGTAGGCTTTAAAAAGCATGAGCACCACTCAAATACCAGGCACAGCACAGCCGAACATCTGTTTCATCGTTTTATTCCATTTGGTGCAGCGTGTATTGGCAAGGCGCCGACCGGGCCACCTGTTTGTCGCCAGCGCGGCACAACCCAATCCCCTCGACCACAGTCTCAATTTTGGATTCTTGTGGAAGACGTCCGTCGAGTGCTGCAGAAATGATCGCTCCGCTAAGTGGTTGTGATTTGTTTATGCTGCCTATTAAACTAATAAGTCCTCAAATCGTTGTCAAAGCTTGACATTGGAGAATGGAGGAGGATGAGACTAGGTCTGATTACATGGCACAATGATGGCATAGATTAGCAAGAGTGCCGCTTCACAGATCCTTGTCCTGCGAGAAGGGGAGGTGGTGGCGGTGGTTTGCCTCTATGTGTGTGTGTGTCTGCCTCCTCATTGTGCCGCTGTTTGATTGAGTTGCAATGTGTCAGGACTATCAGCCCATGCCATCTGCACGTGTCCCGCATCCTCGGTGTTGAATTGATTAAGATTTATTGTAAAGGATGATTAAAGTACTGGCAGTGGAGTCGATACGAGGAAGAGCGACGCTGCGAACACGCATCAGCTTCCTGTTCTCCGACAGAAGAGGTTGTTGGAGCCAAATAGTTCCACCAGCTCCGAGTATCGAATCATTAGAGGGACTCGCCGGAGCCCGGAACGCCCAAATGGATAGAAGAGAACGTGTGAGTCTGGGAAGATGCATGTTTTAGCGGGAGATGTGCGCATTCCTACCCACCCCTCGGGCCGATGGTGCCCTGGGATTGGCAGCACTCGGCCTAATGCATCTCAAAGCTGTCCTTGAGTGGATACAGTATCCGCCATGCCAATACCGGCATGATTAATTGCACGGGTGGTCTCATCTCTTTCAGTCCAGAAAAGGCTCTGAACCCCGGAGGAACAAACAAACCTACTTAACCATTTAGTGCTTCCTCTGCCTCCGGTTACCACTCAATCCACCCACCTGGATGCACACTGGCAGTCCTGGACGCAAGGGAAGCATGAATCTTGCAGCACGGCGCTCTTAATCATCCTGCATCTTCACACCAATATATATGAAGGTTACCCCGCATCCGGCAGGTTAAAGCATCCAACTCAAATCTCTTGCCGACAGCATTAAAAGAATGTAATAATTTACTCCCTAGGTGTTCATTGTCAACTTTATTAAGTTCATCCTGCCTCTCTCTCTGTGTGTGTGTCCTTATCCGAGTACAAGCAGCTGACTGTGTGTCTCTTACCTGTGTGCATGCCCATAAAAGTAAAACTTGACTTTTTCAAAGGTTGTGGGGCTTTGCTCAGGCAGACATGAGTGTGCAGAAATGGCAGTGCAGTGGGTAAATCTAGCCCTATTCGGAGCCAATCCCTCCGAGGCGAGCCTCCAAGTACAAACTGAAAACTGAGTTCTGTCCGTGCTGATAAGGCGGGGGTCAGCGTGGCCGCGCGACACAGACCAAGATTGCCGGACTTCTCACGGTCAGCAACCTTTTCCTCTAATGCAGCCACCTGAGCTGACCCAGATTTCTCAACGTCTCCAATTGGCCCTTAAGGAGTCCATAGCAGATGGCCGTCATACACCAAAGGGTGTAGATAACAGCCATTTATCAAAGCATTAGAGGACTGCCACGGAATAAGGCCACTGGACATGCATCACCCGATCCACAAATTCTCACCGCTGTTTCCAAAATGTTGCTCATAAATAATTCATCCGCCGTGAGAGCCACTGCTGCCATGGAGTATACAGGGTATTTTCATAAGGAAAAAAGGCTGTTTATGGCCTCTGAAGTCATCCTACCTTTGCATTGACCTCCCCCCTTTTCCACCCACGCAGAGACTGAATTTCTCTTTGTCTCTTTCTCACTTTGTGCTGAATCCAGCCTTGTGTGGTCTTTTTGAATGGCTCAGCACTTGACTCCTTTTTTTTTTTTTTCCTCTCACCACACATTAAACGAGGCTGATGTGCGCCAGATCCATGATCTTTCGAGTGGAACTGATGTGTTCTGGAGCCAGTAATTCACAATAGGGACTGACATGTTTCAGAAGCTGAAGTTGATAAAAAAGGAAGTCGACTGAATTTCGAATCTTGTCGATTTCTGAAACTTCATTTTTGGGGAAGTTTATCATCTGGAACTGGAATCTATTAGATTAAAAAGCTTTTTTGATTATGTTTGTCATTGTTGTTGTCAAGGAAACCATAAATTAATGTCAACCTCATTGTATTTCTGGGATCACATATAGCCTAATTTTATTTCAAGTTAACTTTACAAGTAAGAACATAGCATAATAATCTGGAAATAGCAACAATTCCAAGGGAAGTAATGTTTTTTGGATTCTAGATCGAGATTTTTCTCATTCACTATTACAAAGCTGGATACATTCTAGAGGCGCTGGTACTAAGCTTGATTATGCTCATGAGCCACAGGCACTTCAAATAGATTTCTAATGACATGAACAATGAAAAAGTAGTAACTTTGAAGTGATAATTCTCAACTGGGGTTGAAATGTTTTTGATTCTGGATTTGTCTAAGGAACTTTTTTTTTCTGATTTGGGATCTATTTCCTTGGTTTTAAGTTTTTGATATTTTTCACAGTCAGCCTCTTTCACACAACAAAAAGCAGCATAAATTTGAAAGTGGTTCAGTTTGACTTGAGCAGCCTGAACGACGAGCCCTATCAATCTTTCAAAAAAAATGAAGCTGCAGGAAAATGGACGTAAACTTGGACACACTTTTATGGCAGCTGATCTGCCAACATGTGTGCCAAATGCGAAAAAATAGGTCATTCTCTCAATGAAGCATGCTCGATTTGAATATAGAAATGAATGGAATATCAGACATGTTCCCCAGACTACACAAATTACTGGCTATAGAAGAATTTACTATGTGCAATATCTTAAAAACATGTTGCTTGTGCTCGCTTGTTGAGTTTTCGCTGAGTTTTTCTTTGAATAGGACATGCAAATGAGCTCAACCTTCAGCAGAGCTGCTGCAGTTCCTCATCTGGCTCCTCGTAAATTCTATTTGTGGACTTTAGTATAAGACTATTGCTCTTCTTACTCCAAGAACTTTGACTTTGTGATGGCTCATCTACCAGATTGTGTCCCTATCCAACATCTATGGCTTAATACATTCAAAACCCCTGTCGTCACTCATTTACGAGAGCATGAAAGCGAGCATCTCAATAAATGAGGCCCATAGCATCTTGTCAGTGTGTTACAGAGATGCTTAGAGATTGAAGCCCATGTACACGAGAGTTGAAAGGGCATCTTTTGTGCATTTTCATTGCGGAAAGGTTTCAAGTTTACAAGGCACTGTTTTACGCTGTTGGTTTGTTTTAGTAACAAAACAACACATGAGCGTGCAGAGAAATATACGGTATAAACATTAAAAATGGAGAGTACACAGACATTCGTATGGACATACGAAATTGTTTTGCTATTACGGGAGCTCTTCAACTATAAAACTATCAAATCCCAGGAGAATATGGACGGGGAGGCATGACACTCAAACGGCGTTATTGTCCTCCTACTGAGCATGTGCACGTTACTAAGACTGTGGCTCATACGCTGGAGCAACATTTCCAAAAAGTTGCCTTTTCCTCCATTTGCACGGAGTCATACTGTTTTCAAAAAGTTCCACCTTGAGAACCATTTTCAAAAAGCTGCGTTTTCAGAGGCGCCAAGCAATGTTATCGTGTAAATGGAAATCCACATGGCAACTGGTAATGTTCACTCCTCGTGGATGTTTGACTTCGCTCTGGAGGCACGATGCCCCTAAAAGACTTGAATGTGCTAAGTGGCAAAGAATAAAGTTGTATTGGTGCAACTTTTTCAAGCTTAATGTTTTTACATGTAGGACGTTAAAAAAAAGTTTGGGCTTTGGTTTGTTCTGAATCCTGCATCGAATGAACTGGAAGGACTTGTCACAGAAGCTGATGTTTTCAGAAACTATCGCTTCATTAAGTAAAATGCTGTTTTCCCGAGCCACAGTCTGTTAAATTTAACAGATGCGCCGGAGAAAAGCGCCGAGCCACAATCCCCTCAGCTGGTTTCTGGATCAGGGATGATAAACTTTAATCACCGTAGGGGCCACAAAAAGTCATCCTCACTTTCGCCACCATATCCTACAATGACCAAATTCACCATACTGCATGGACTTTAAAGAATTATGGAAGCTAGTTTAATGAAGACTAATCGTAAGTCTCATTCACACACGTATTAACTTCACTAAAACAAAGAAGAAGCCTGTTAATTAATTTAACATATAAAATAAAGCACAGTCATGCAGTGGTTGGTGCTCTCACCTCACAGTGAGAAAGTTTGGGTTCAAATACTGGCTGGATCTTTCTGTCTTCATGTTCTCCCTGTGTGATATGGAATATTTTCACTTGGCATCCTGTACAGGATAAAGTGGTATAGAAAAAGGATGGATGGATGAAATAAAGTTTTACACACAACAGTGAAATTGTTAATGGTGCATCAAGTCTCACAATTAACATTTTCAACACTGAGACGTGTTTTAAATGTTGTCCATCTGTGCAAAAAAAAAAAAAATGCTTCCAAAATACAAGTCGAGCTCCCAAAGAGGAAAAATAAATAAATACATAAACCTAAGCATTAACTTTGCAAATGCTAACAGGGACTCACAGTGAAACGAAACAGCGGTCAACAGTCATCACACATCAATGGCAATTTTCCAAAAGATGCTTGAAATTATAGCCACTGTTTTGCAATTAAAGGTAATTTTTTATTTTTTTTTTTTTTGGGAGTCATTATTGTATCACCTTTGAAACGGAGTGTCCAGCAGCACTTCTGATTGTAATTTGACCTTTTGGGGAGTCTTCTTTGAGCCGTGGGATTGGAACCGGTGGGGCTCGCGGGTCTCTCCGCACTTAATTTGAGGTAATCATAAAGTTGGCGTGAACCCGGCTGATTACCGTCGACTTCGGAGGGAGAAACCTGCCGTGGATGATGGAGGGCGGCTCCCTCGTGCGTGATTGGATATTTGTCATGTGGTAATTCCTAAATAGGAAGCATTAGGGATCTAGGTCAGAACCCAGTGGTAGGAGAAGGCCTGTCATTGACCAAAGTTCAGTTAGACATATTTCTTAATTAGCCTCACTGTCTGCTCCCCTCAAAGTAATTAAGTTGATCAGAAAAGACCTTGCCTGAAGTCGGAGTCAAGTCAGTGGGAAAAAGAAAAAAAAATGAAAAAGAAGTCATGGCAATGACTAACTACATTAAAAATTCTGAAATCATATGTTTATCCCAAGCTGTCTGCAAATTAGTATGCACAGAGAGCAGCCTAATTTTAAATCCTCAAAGATTACTCTCGGGGAAGCGATCTGGGAACGTGCTATCATAATTTATTTGGCTCAAGGTGTTTTTTTTCTCCCCTTTTTTTTTTCTATACGGAACATTGTTGAACAGGTTTGTACTATAACAACAAACAAATTACAATTGAACATGACACTTTGGCTTTTGCTCTTTTTTTTTCTCCTGGTAAACCTTCTGGTTTCTTTTTTTTTTTTTTTCATACATGTACATACAGGAGAGCGAGAGAGAGAGAGAGAGAGAGAGAGAGAGAGAGAGAGAGAGAGAGAGAGAGAGAGAGCGAAAATGTGAGGGTAGGATCCGCGGAGACTGAAAGATAAAGCATGATGGGCACTGTAATTGCATCCGAGACAACCGAGCGCATTAAAAAAAAAATCCCCTCCCTCACTTGCATGTTTTATTGCCTCATCCTCTCCCCCCACAATGATGGAATTATTACCCTATTTGTCCCGATAAAAGGGACGGCTGGCGGAGCCCGTTCAGACAACAGAACCCTCCCGGGGGGCAGATCGTCCCGCGATACGGACGTTTCGCCGACACTGTGGCGTGCGGAGGGGATCTTAAAGCGGTCCTGGTTTCTGTCCGTCACCTCTTCGTCTCGGGGTCCTGGAGGTATGAAGCTGGCAGCAGAGATACAGGCACAGCTGCGCATTATCATCACCGCATATTATTCTCGTATATCCGCCGCAAACGTCTCATTGCCCAGCTGTTGTCCCTCTGACTTATTTGTATTTATCATCACTGTCCAGAAAAAAAACAAAACAAAAAGTGTCGCGAGGTTTCTCCCGTTTTGTTCTCACCCCCTTTTCTAATCTCCTCTATGGATCTGCGAGGGCCTTAAAGTCCATCTTTCTCCAATTGGCTAATGATCTATTTTGGAGCTGTTGGAAAATATCTGTCTCAGTTAGTTCTGGTGTTGAAAAGTTTGAGAGATGGCGCTGAGGGGAGTGCAAAATCAATAAACCCATCAGAGGATGGTGACATGATGTATGCCGGCCCGGGCGGCGGCTCGGCGAGAGCAGAGAGGACTCGGCCCAGCTGTGAAAAGATGAATATACGCTACTTAAAATATCATAAACTGTGCACAGTAAAAACAAAACTTTATCGGTAGTTGGCTTAGCCCATCATCTATCACCAAAAGTAGGATTTAGTGTCGCCGAGAGCCTAAAATTTGAGGTTTAGTCTGGTTTTGTGGCTGGGAAGTTTAAAGCGCTGGTTCAAGTCGTTATGGTGCCCAATTCATGTCAACACGGTGGTGGGGGGGAGGGACCATAACGGGGGCACCATAATAAGCTTCCTGTTTTACAAAGGAGAATTCTGAAAACTCACAAAGTTTCGCTAATGCTCACTTAATTACTGGTGGCATATTGTCTCTTGCTTCACTCACTTATATTCTGACAGCATGCTATATTTGTCCAAATAATGCTAATGCTAACAGTTTTACTGCCATATTTTCAGAGGACAATCTCTTTTCAGCTAAATTATGATAATACAACCCATTTTACTAATTTATGAGTTAATTATGCAAAAAAAAAAAAAGGTGTGTTGTATCTGGTTTCATTATGTTACAGATGTTCATGGTGTATCTGGCTGCCAGCGTGCCGATGCTACTGGTTAGCCTGCTGGTTGTGGTTCTAAATGATGTTACTGCTGCCTGTTTTGACGACCAAATTACTGGTTAATATGGTGTATTCGGTGAGAATACGCTCTCGCTACCAGTTTCACTTAATTAATGTTGCCATTTATGTTTTAAAGTGATTGATGAAAGGATATAAATGTACTGATCCCAGCCTGAGTCGGAAGGCTTTGTTTTGTGAGAGCACAATGTCAAAGACGCTGACCAGACGGTCTATTTTTAGTTGTTTTTCACCCCAGACTTTGACTTTGAGGGGTCATGAAACCCCTTGACCCCCACCTTTGACTGTGTGTCTTCAGCACGCGTCCTTGAGCAATACTCAGAATCCTTGCAAGACTTCTCCGAGCAAGAGGGCAGCGATACAGTCCGAGGAAAAAGTTATTCCGGAGTCCATTCTGATGACTGCTGCTGTCCCCTGTCACCTGAATGCACACAAAACGCCACCGCCATAATCCTTGATGAATATACTCGCATTATACTTGCAATTACAGCACTAATCTGAAAACATGTTCTCCATGGCAAAGTTGCTGTTTTCATTCCTTTCCAATCCAGGATTTAGGGGCGTTATGGGAGCCATAGCATTGTCTGAGCATGCATGGTTAAATGAAGAAATAGATTTTGTTAATGAAAAATGCAACAGATGGTGGCTGTAAACCCAGTCCCCGCAGAGCATGAACATTTCCTGCAGAATGACGGAGAGCGGATTAAGGTCATTTTTGCCTGGTTTTTCAATTTATAAATTCATGCTCAGAGGGAAGTGAAAAAAAAAAGAGAAAAGAAAGGGGGGGGGGGGGGGGGGGTGCTGGCATCCTGCCTCGATACTCTCTGGGAAATCCAAATGTCAATGAGCACATATTGGAAATGTGCAAATATTAGAACAAAAAACAGAAGCGTTAAGGCGAGCCACTATCAGACGTAGGGGCTGGCGGGGGGGGGGGGGGGGGGGGGGGGGGTGTGAGGGCCCGCCCCGAGAGCCCCGGCACCCACAGGAAAAGCTGTTGTTTATCAGCATGAAAACAAGACTTGACTTCTATGTATTGTCTCCAAAAAGCAAATTCATTGCTGAATTATGACTCAGGCTTTTTTTTTTTCTTATTTCTTTTACACCATAATCGTTCAAAATACTCATCCCACTCCGTGTGAGGTTTTCCACTGTCCACAGACAGGCGTTGTTTCAATGTCATAATTTGAATGGAACAATCTTCCAGAAGACAATGGCCAATTTCAGTCTACAAATTGCATTTCATGCCCCCACAGCTAAGTGAGCCCAGTTGGGTTTTCCTAATCTCAGTCTTAGGCCATTTTCCTTCTTAATCAAACCTTTCCATCAACAGGAAGCAATCCCAACCCAATGCCACGTTGGCACGAAAGTACATCGACACCCCCCCTCGAAACATTTGTGTTGAGCTGGAAGCCCCCCCCCCCCACACACACACACTCGGCGGCCCCACCAGCGAATACAGGAGCTACTGACTGTGACGGGCGCCGTTAAGTGTCACGTATCTGCATGTGCTTGTCGGCGGGCGGCGCCGCTCTTAGCGCGCTCGTACGTTGGAGCATATGTCCGATGAAGGTCAACGGTCTGAAAACAAGGCACCTCGCCTGTTAGCTCCTCGCCACTCGCCTAATCCCGCCATGACAGAACCCAGCTAATGACCGGCAGATGGATGTGACAGAATGAGGATGATGTACGGAAAGCGGTAGAACTCGAGGAAGGGGGGAGTTGACGTGTGCGAATGAAACGAGTCAGATTAACCATGGATCTCACAGGGGTGGGGGGGTGGTGGGTTCCTTCCTGACTGCTTTCAGGACACTTGTTTATCATTCTCCAAGCCGGGAACAGTCATTTAACCCCTTCCATCTGGGATTTTAACCCTGATGTCCTTGTTGGTGTGAAATTCTCTTCTTGGCCTTGACATCGTCATCATCATCCATCATCATCACCACCGTCGATTTAGAGTTTTAGGCATCTGGTGAGCGACTTGTAAATCTGTGTGTTAAACACATAAATGCTTTCCCGGAAAGAAGTTACAGCCTCGCCCTGATTTCAATCTCAGGCAAGATGAATTACCATATATTCTGGAATATAAATCTCACCTGAGTATATATCGCATCCGTCTGACACATCACCCATATGTTCCAGAGATGTATTTTCCACACAGAGACGTACGGCTTCTAGAAATGGAAGGTGACATTTACCTATTTATCCAATTTGGATTCAAGTTAATGCGAATAATATTTAAAGTGGTGCACATTTTTGGTTGCCGACAAAACAACTGAGTTAGTTTATGGCTAGCTGGTTGTGATCATAAAGACTAGAATTTTGTACCTCATTAACAGTATTGAGATACCATATTTTCTCTAATAGAAGTCACACCGAAATCGGATCTGTTAAAAAAAATGCTTAATAAAGAGGAAAAATCATATGTAACTAGCACTGGTTTGTTTATTAATGAGCCACTTCTCCTCCAGTAAAGAGTAGCTGTTCATTATGATAGAAAAAAGCTTTTAAAAAATGCTAATAGCAATATAGACACACAGGAGCTTCAGCAACTCTGTTATTAATTTAATAACAACAATGAGTTAGCATATTTTTAGCAGCACTCTATTATTATTATATATATATATATATATATATATGTTTCATACTATCCATTAGTATATAAGTTGCGTTTGTATATGAGTCGCATGCCAAAAAGCCCGCCCAAAAAAGGGACTTATAGTCCTGAAAATACGGTATGTTCAGATTGCGACTGTAATTGCGAGAAACCAGAGGTCTTGAGAGGGAGGAGGTGCTGCTGAGTCGCAGACTTTACGAGGAAACGTGGCAATAAAAGTGAGGTTAGGAGATTAGGGGAGCTGAAAGTGTTGCTGAAAGTGATAAAGCAGAGGATGCTCCCCCATTGGAATTCAGGACAGACGTGCAGAACACAAGACGGGAAAGAAAAAAAAAAAAAAGTGGAACAATGAGCCGCTGCATCCTTTTATTAGAGCAAGAATGTCTAGAAATTTAAGACCACCATATTTTTAGAACCCCATCAACCTGGCCTTTATATAGCTTGATAAAATAGGCCTCCATGTTTCGTTGGAGATTGAGCTTGACTTATCCCACCATCTGAGGACTGGCTGCTGCTGTTTCGCGAGCGCTCGCTCCCGAGGGGAGGGGGGCGGCAGGACACTCAGGCAGGGAAAATGTATGGGCCGCATCGCAGGATCTTATTTAGATTGATAGAAGCTGCTCGGGCTGTCAGCGTCCCAACATGCACATGTTTGTGAGCGAAATGGTTCAGATTAGCTTGGGAAGCCGGTGAGGAGCAGTCGGAGCGAAAAAAAAAAAAGAAGGAAAGAATCATTTGTGGTTTTTTTCTTTGTGCACGTCTGAGGCAGAGACCAGAGGGAGTCCATTTGAAGAGAAGGAAGAAAATTAAAAGAGAAATAAGTAAGGATTTCCCATTTTTACCAACAAGGGGCAGTTCAACTCATCTACTCTTAACACTGAAGTCATTATTCCATATATCAGATAACATGGTTAATTTAATGGGGAAGATCATTTTGAGGTAGCTGTAGAAGCTAACCTTTACTTCAGGCTGACACTTCTTAAAAAGAGAAATTAAAGACTCTTCTATACATTTCTGCATTGCATGTTCACAGACCGCCTTGGACTTGCACGTGGACCACGGATGTGAACACGATTCCATTCATGCTACATCTCAAGGTTCACGTTCTCCTCCGAAATTCTGAGACATCTGGTTATCTTTATATTCTTTTAAATCGGGATAGTACAGATGAGGATACCGGTAGATCTCCTCACGCTAGCGCTCAGTTGGCGTCCATTGTTGTTGTTGTTCATGGCTCTGGCGCATGCGCGTTCGGTCGGGTCTCAAAGAATCACCGCAGAGGGGTGGATGACAATATTTATGTCACATGGGCAAACACAGAGATGGAAAATATGAATTGGCCTTAATGGTTACTTGAGTCTTTTATAAGATAATACTAATTTTGTTCAGAGTGGAAAGCAACAAGGAAACCGCAAAGACAAACTACCAACATCTGGAAAGCTAATATACACTTGAAGCTGCTAAAGTTTTCGAGAGAGGAAGCAGGAACAGGCGAGCTGAAATAAACTATTAACACGCAAACGTCAATAAACAACTTAAAAAAAAAAGAAAAAGTAGAAGCGATGCAAGCTATTGCATCACAAGCTAATGCTAATGTTACTTGTCATGTTGCGCTTCAGAGGAATGAATTAGTTCAGGAATAATGAGGTGCTCCTCCTCCTGGAAAGAGTAGTTTGATAAAATAGTCATTGTTAAGACAATAGTTTTGTCTTTCTGGACGAGATAGACAGTAACTCTGCAATTATTTTCTCGTGTGACAAAAGTAACAAGCTAATCAAGAATTATCTGTGAATCTACAGTGTTTGTAAATGTGTTATTGAGTTCATTGTATTAACCATCACAAAGTTGCATTTCTCTTTCCTGTTTGTTTGGGTGAAACAAACAAGCAGAAACACATATTAAATTGCTTTTCAAAGCTTGTTGTTCATTCCTGTTTTGATAAAATATCTGTTGTGACTCCGGCTCATGGGAACACATTTCGAACAATCAGCTAATGGAACGTTTGAGAGAGAAAAATTGTCAAAAATCAAAGTTTTGTCCCACAGTTCTCTTTTAAAAATGTCACTTTTGACTCCAGTGTCTGACGCAAACAACCCAAACCCTGTATTTTCACTTTGTGTTGCAGTGATAAAAGCTTCACGCTTAACAGCTACTAGTTTGAAAGTATTAAAAATTGACAGCAGTCTCCTCGGTCTTTCCTGTGTAATAGCATTAGAAAGCACACACATACGCCCTCGTACCCCCCGTCGCCGTTTTCCCCTGGGGTGTTCGTTAATCACCCCTTCCCGATCTGCCAGCCTGTGGGCGGGGCCATTACCCTTCAACGAAGGGACCCTCATCGCCCGAGTCATTGCCGCCATTCAGACCCCTTCACAGACGTCTCACCTCATTGGTGTGTCTCGCACAAGCCCGCACCTTATTAGAGGAACATAAGAGGTAATGAATAAATAAACAAAGTGAAGTGGGTTTTGGGACGTGAGGAGCATAGTGACAGCTTGTGGCGTTCATTAAGACAAGGTGCCGGGTTTCATGCTGAGCACAACACTGGGTGGCAGCCAGGGCTTCGGCGGCGCCGCTTTACGACCCTCCTTTCTCTTCTTCCTCCTTCAAAACTTGCAGCCTACCGTCTGACTGAGAATCTAGAGGTGTAGGGAGGTTCAAAGATAACTAGCATGGAGCTGTCAGAGTTCCCCAAGATCTCTCCACGAGGTGGGCCATGCCCTGACGTTGAAAAATCAGTTTAAAATGAAAAAAGAGTGACGTGTTTTCAAGGTTAATGTGACATGCGAGGTACGAAATGTGCAGTCAGACAAGTTGAAATGGAACATGATAGTTCTGTTCCACGTTCATCAGAAAAAAAAATGCAACCTCTGGACGCATTTTTTTTCTGAAGAAGAAAAAGATTCCAGTGGGTTTCTGTGGCGATTTCTGTGGATGTGCTCTTAAACCGTCTGTGTGATGGGTGATTGTAATTACCTGGAATGAGGAGGCAGGTGCTCATGAGTTGTGAATCAGAGTAAACAGTGAGGTAACCTAATTGACCAATTCAGTAAATGGTCAATAAATAATGCGTTACTGCCAATTAGATGGTATCGTGTGGGGCGTTTTGTGGCAGAAGCCATCTGTTCAATCTAAAGGTGTCTGACCTTGGTTTAAAAAGGTCGCTGTTTTAAAGCCTCGGTGGGTTATCACACACCAGACGAAAGCGGTGCTTCATATTTCATTTTGCTCCACTGACTTCGTTTGCTTGATATTCCAAAGAACTTAAGCGGCAATGTGCAAATGCACGATGCTCCTGTTGTTTTGCTAATTCCCTTAACCGATGCTGTGGCTGACACGCTGATGAACCAATTTAGACATGCAAATGGACATGAAATGGGCCCAGAACAATGTGTTTTGGAAACAGAGCTCCCAGTGAATTAGCAGATCCAAATTTAAGTCTTTAGGGAGCTGTGACGACTCTGTCAGGTGTATGAGTTGCAAAAATGTTCTTTTTTTATGAGCCATGGCATCTCACTTTTCAGATTTGCTGTTGTCTTTTGAAAAAAAATGCTTCAGTGTCTCCATTTATGTCGAAAACACAAAAGTCGGTTTGTAAGAGTGGGAAATTATTTGAACCTTTTATGCTGGTCTGGTGCAGCTCTATACTCATGGTGCCAGCATCATACCACATCATACCAGCATCATGCCAACATGTAGCATGAACCAGTATTGGACCAGCCTAAGAATCAACAAATCCCAGAATGGACAAGTATAAACCAGGTTAAACCATGATACTCTACCATAGAACATATTTAAACAGACATATATCACATTTGACCAACATTAACTGCCATATACCATCATTTGACCAGCAAAGCACCAGTATTTACCAGAATTGAAATATACCTGCGTAAACCATAATCTTATCAGCACAAAATGAAATGACATATATTATCGTAGACTAGCATAGACCATATGTAGATCAATACATCCAAACATCTAATGAGCATATACCAGTATAAAAGAGTAATAGACCAACATAGGCCATGAGAATCAAAGTCACGCCTGCATAAACAAACATAAATCAGTGTGGCACAATATATTTCACCTTATAACAGAATTGTACCACCATACACCAGCATAAACTCACATATGCCTTCCTGTTCTTTGTATAAGAATAATATATGCCAGCATCAGTACAGCGTGAAACATATCTAAACCAATATACCTAAAAAGTGAACCTACATAAATTAGCACGCGTCCAGCATAAACCATACTCACACCAGTATGTCATCAGCATACAAGGTCAGACAAGTATATACAATCCCCACACA
This sequence comes from Lipophrys pholis, assembly GCF_963383615.2. Classification (NCBI taxonomy): domain Eukaryota; kingdom Metazoa; phylum Chordata; class Actinopteri; order Blenniiformes; family Blenniidae; genus Lipophrys; species Lipophrys pholis. The sequence continues at coordinate 3,673,851 of NC_137648.1, forward strand.
TGCATAGACAAATATAAAACAGTTTGTACCAGTATATACCTCTTTAAAATTGAAATTGATCACCATATACCGGCATAAACTAACGTATACCTTTCACATCTGTGGCTCCCTGAGGAAGACACCATTTTGTACTGTGACGGCCTAGTGCTCCTAGTATGCATAGTTAAAATAACTATGAATGAGATGGTTTAATTTATCATAATGCTTTCTCTAATTCAGGGTAGACCAGCATATTTCACCATTACATCTCCATGGTCAAACATTAACCAGTATGCAAACCAGCGGATACCAAAACTGTATATACCAGCATTTACTCACTATGGACTGTCAAATACCAGCAATTACATATCGATATGTTTTAACAGAAAAGTTTAACCAACTTTAAATGTTTTACTGTATATGTAAACTCTGATTTTGAAAAGTTAATGTAGTGTTTCAGGATGCGGCTACATCGACTTTACAAGTCTCTTCCTCGCATAAGCTCAGCTGGCAAAGTGTACGTCTGCAACATCAGAGGCTGCAGTTTTAATCCGGAGTGAGTCGTTTTTAACACCCGACTGGTGGCAGTTTATCATGAATCACGGTCCTTGTTTACAGCCAGTTTTAGATTAGCTCCAGTCAACAGCCACAACTGCTTTCAGTGTTGATTTGCTGAAGTCACCAAACAATTACGAAAATCTTGCCAATCAGGCAAGTTTGCAGCACTTGAAGGAGATTAGCGGAACTGCTGTTGTTGGCAAGTTGAATCTGCAGGAGTTTCGAGAAGCGTTCAGTAATTATTCTTATAACTTGACTATATTTATGTGTGGAGCATTAAAAAAAAAGGAAACATTTTCTCTTACTCAGAGCTCTTGTATTAGCCTAAAAAATCCGAATACATAACCGAGTGTAAATCGAAGAAAAACACTCAAATGTGGCACTCCCCGGCGTGAACAACATTATGATCTGACAGTGTCAAAAGCGCCTCGCTGTCGTCGATTTGAATGGGAGCAAACGTGCGATGAGCAATCACCCCGCGAGCGAGCGGCTATGCAGGGTGAGGGAAATGAAGGGGAACAGGTGAACAGAGGGAGGTCACACTTAGTGAGAAGATAGACAGAGTGAGAAACACTCCCGTGCAGCGGGCGGAACAAACAGATGGAGCAGCAAACTCAGTAGATTCATTAAAAAATATCTCTGCCTTTATCGTGAAGTCAGGAGAGGCATGCCCTCACTCACACATGCTCTCAACTTTAAGCCTTTACTCCGTAAGATGCGATATTGGATAACACGTGGTATTTCTTCCTGGTAATGTAAAGCCAAGCTAATTAAAGCAATATAAAAGACTAGATTTGATGGATAACAATGGAAACAAGATATCCCACAAACACATGGATGCGGAGAATTGTTGTTTTTTAAAACACATTTGAAAAAGAGACCTGAGCAAAGTTTTGCATTTCTTACCTTGGTCCTGTATGACTTTTTTTTTTGTGGACATAATTATTAGCTATAATTTGTGTCCCAATTTCTTGCCAACATAGGCCAGATGTTTTTGCAATATTTTTCCGAATCAGTTCTGTTTCCCCGTCTTTGACTTTGGGACCGACCATCTTCCATATTATAGTTTTCTCTTTTCCTTTTTGTTCGATTTTTGATTGATTTGCTGCAACTGTCCAATAAGTTTGGTAACTTCCTCCACTAACATGTCCAAGTTCAATCACTACATAATAAACACACGCAAACGATAGAATGTCTGGCAGATCGTTTTGGTGTTAACAGGGAATAAGCCCTCATTTGAATACTCCCTTGGTGGTATTCTTAGTTGATCAACCACAAAACTTACTAACTCGCTCGCTAACAGAAAACTCAACCGATTTTTGCAGGTATGTTGTTCAATTTGCATATCAGAAATGTTGGATTAATATGAGCATATTGAATTTTTTTGGGTTAAACAGTTCATTCTAAGGTTCAATCAGATAATATAATTAAAAGGGACTCAATCTACTTTATCTGAATAGATGGAAACGTGTGGCAAGATTAAAATACACATTAAAATTCTACAGTGTAGAACTAGGCCCTCGTCATTGTGGCATTCATGTGAAAGAATTCCCCCTCAAAAAAATCAGCGGCAGGAGAATATGGACGTGATCGTGGCTCGGAAAGAGAGACCAACCTGAGATGGTAATTTTGCAAAAGGAGCTTAAAGAGATCTCATCTAGGATCAGTTAAATTCGTTAGCAATTACAGTTAATTACAGTCTTTTATTTTCCAACAAAACACACACGTAAACAAAAAAGGAACAGGTCGCAGCAGGTACGATCGCCCCAAATATCCGACACTGTCTGATATTGACGGCAGGCTTACGACCGCAGCGTCAGCCGTCCTTGAACCGGGCTCACGGTGCGACGTACGACCACAGACTGCAGCTACGACCAAAGATTTCATGACGACGCAATGTTTCGTCTGCGACGTGGGAAAATTGCACAGTGTAGAAGGCTTAACGCAACATTTGAGAAATAAACTAGTGCAAGAAATCATATTTAGCTTTTACATTTTACAGATAATGCATGCAACTGGAGACCAACACTCATCGTTTTGGGGACATCAATCAGATTGAAGAGATGAAATACATGTGACTTTTGTGAAATTGTTTATGAAATATTTGTTACTTTAAACGGTGTATAAAGACAAAAAAAATTATAAAAATTATAAGTATTTCAAACAATGACCTATAAAGGGTTAAAAATGAAGCCTGGCTCTTAAATGAGTAAAGACAGAAAAGAAACTGGTAAATTCCTTTATTTATTCCATTTCTGGCTGATGTTGCTTTTGCTCCCTTTAAACCAGAACCACAACTAAAAGTCTCCCATCAGGAATCCTTTTGTCCAAAGCACTCAACCAATATCTGCACTCTCTGTGCAACCACACCCTGACGGATGACGCTTAATATCTTGAGTGGTGATACATTATTTTTATTGTAACTTCAGGTAATCAAAGTAGAGACACAACAAAACATGTTTTTTTTTGTTGTTGTTTTTTGCAGTAATAGTAATGTTGCAACAGAAAGCTCTTAGAGGTAGAAAATACACAGTCCTGGCAGTAATACTTCTGAATTAGCAGGTGATTGGTTGTGCGGCTAATGGAGAGAGACAACACCTTGCTAAGGTAAAAAAAATAAAAAATCACGCAACCCCAGAAGATATTTCCAGTCACGTCGCGGCAGGGGTCACCTGTCCAGTCGTTTGACAACGCCATTTGATCAAAAGAGAAAAAAAAACACACACACGTAAAAGATTGTAATGCATGAGCTGCAGGTTACGCCGGACTGATGCGTGGGCTGATGCAAACAGACAGGACTTCATAGAGCGCACATGTTCTGTCAAATAATCCTCGCCGCGGCTGCACATGTCGACGCACTAGAATATTATGTTAATCCTTTTTTTTTTTTTTTTGTCTAGAATATAGCGATCGGGTACTTTGAAATTAAGACCAGTCGATGCACTGGGGAGCCAGGTGGGGGTTTGGGGGATGGGGGGGGGGGGGGTCAATGCTGGACTTGTTCTGTACATATGAATTTCATGCATCAGAAGGGATGAGAGACACGATGCATGCGGTGCTAAGTGATCTAATGAGGAGCTCCGCATAAGATCTGTGGTGAGGGAAAAAAAAAAAAATAATAAAAAATAAAAACTACTTCCTGCCAGTCCTGTCAGAGCATTTTACATGATCAGACCACATAAAACACAAGTGCTCTCTGATTATGAAGCAAAGTGCAGGTGATACCATGATATGATACCAGAGAGACGAACACTTTTCTTTTATAGTCGGCTTGCACCCGCAAAATACATGATGAGAAATCATTAGAGAAGGTTCCAGATAAAAGGCATACATTAAAGTAAATATAGGCTTGCATTGTTATGTATATTTTTAAATTGTCCCAGTTGTTATATTACATATCATTCAGCATTGCCAGGTGTGCGATGTAGGATTTATTACATTAGAGATTTAGTTTACAGAACATTTTGCGGTGAAAATGGAAAACTTTTGTTGCATTTTGCGAGTTTGAAAGTGAGATTGCGTTGGTGTACCCTTGTATGGAACAAAAATGGAAAAACTTCACGATCAACACTAAAGACGTATTATGGGTGATACAGCAGACACATTGAGTGGGTACATTCATTTCATTTCACATTAACAAGCTCATGCCAATCAAAAAGTGGCTCACCGCCATTGTTTCTATAAATCCTTTTGGGTAAACTACATCAGGTGTTGGGGTCCAGTCTCAACCACTTGTGCTGGTTAATTTCAAGGAAGGACTCTTAATTTCTATTAAACATCAGTCAGTGTTCAAGGCTTCCTCACCTTTCATTTCCAACCAAAACTACTCTGCAAACAGATTCAAGGGCGACGACGTTCATCATCAACGCAAATCAAGGGTGTAATTTGCGCCGTTAACCCTCTACAACCCAAAATATGTTGGTTTATAAGAAATCCCACCAATGTTTTCCTCTCAGGTTGACCTTCAGCACTCACAAATACGAGAAAAAGCGTCAAAGCAAACTGAAAAGCGAATGAAAACAAGAACTCTGGCCTTAAAGGGAGAAAAAAGAAAAATCCAAGACACATTTGGAAGTCGTGTGTTCGCGCCACAAATTACCGTCACTCAAAGCACACACTTAATTGCGTCTCTGACACATATGGCGTCTCGAATACGATTGATTGCTGCTCGGGGTTGCAGAAAGAACCTTGATTTCGACATGGCAGACTTCTCCAGAGTGCTGCAAAATTACCGAGGGGAGCGCACTCTGAGATTTACCATTGACCTCAAAACATCTGCCGACCGTTTTCTTAGCAGTCGGATAGTTCAACTTTGTGAAAATCGAGTGCAGATACTCTGACGAATTCGCTTCTCCCACACAGCTCCTGCAAACAAGCACGTGTCACGGCTCTGAGAAGTCCGTTTTAAATGTCTCGGTAGTGATGATCTACTGAGGATCTACTTGATAATCTGCAAAAAGACCTTTGACTTCCTGTTGTCTGGTAAATTCAAGCAGCGGATTAATGTATCACCATGTCCAGGGGAACAGGAGAAATTAACAAGTCATTCGGTGATTCCTCAGTGAATAAATAGTATTATTTTTACATGGTTTATGTACACAAAATTAGTAAATCCCTCAGGAATCGTGAATTGTAGGTCTGTTGTTCTTGACACTTAAAGGGGTGCCAGTTATTCTACCTCACATTGTGTGTTAAGGCATATTTCTATGACTTCTTGACAGTGCTTTCATGAAATGCCTATGCAATGAATCAACATTGTGTCATACTAGCTGCCAATAATACAATATATTTGTAATAAACCTTGAAGCGTTCCTGCTGTGGGCTCTCTCTCTCGCTCTTGCATACCGGAGCTTTTCTTCCCTCAAGGCTTTCTGTCTTTGCAGGAAATCAAGTCTGTGCCAAACTAAATTTCACATTTTGACACCTAAACCATGAATTTTAATAGCGTAAATTACTAATATTATAGTCTTTTCATATATATTTACTGCGGAATATGTACTTTTTTGCTAGTTTGACGGGTTTCTATGGTAGCATTCAGTTTCACACTTCATTCATGATTTATATATCAATAGGTACATGCTTCATTTATCTTATATTTCATATACAATAGGAAAGAAAAATGTTAGAGAACAAAACAAAGTATCTGTTATTTTTTCAGTGTGATAATTTATGCTAGTTAACAGATGAAAATACACTTCAAATGCTAAAAAAAAAAGCTTTATTTCCCTCCAAATTAATATAACATATTTGAATACTTATCATCACATCATTTTTTTCCCAACTGTCTTAATATTTTACCTCTAATTACAAAAGATGCCCAATAAAGATGTCTGCAGTTTGGAGATTCTGTAATATTACTGTAAACTATGATCTTCCATCTTCCAACATTTGTAATTTCACAAACTGAAACAAACATTTACATCACTAAAATAATTCTTCCATGCTTGCTCACAATCTAACAAAAAATATAAATTCAGAAATAAACATTACTTGTCCTAAAATGACTATTTCTGATAGCATAACAGGTAAAATCAGACTTCAAATGTGTCTGATTAATATGTACCAGAGGTCTGCAACTTTTATGAAAACAGCCGTTTTTGTCACTTTCCACCAAATCAAATTTGAATGAGCTGCCAAACCTGCCATTTAAAATGAGGCAAATACGGCTGGTAAAGATTCATATATAGTTATGATGCACACAGTAAAACTGCCTTAGCTTACATTTTTAAAGTTTAAATTACAATTTAGGATCGTAAACATTTCATTACATTTCAGCAGTTTCTGTACCTGATTTTTCATAATTTTTTGGGAGAATTTTGATACTTAAGCTCTTTTAACTATATTGCCTCTTGAAGCAGTTTTGTGTTTATTGTGGGGGGCTTTATTTGACTTTTTCTTTAGGAGTATATTTTTATGCTCTTTAAGCAGATTTCTTTGCTCCATCTCCTGTGGTTTTAGCAACTTTTTCCACCATTTTAGCCATTTTAGTTGGGCCTTTCTTAAAATAGTTTTTAGCCAACAATTAAAAGTCCCTTTGAAAATGACTTTGTGTGCGTAACTAAAATGAAAACGAGATTAAATGTTGTGAAAGGTTCATAGAGCCACTACAGGAGGGCCCAAGAGCCACAGATGGTATACAATTTATGGTATATACACAACTTTTAAACACCTGATTGGTTAATGTTCAGTATGTTGGGGGGAAACTACCCAATATATCTATGCTAATATGCTAAGCTAATTTGGTAAATGGTGAGCAAGCAAGAAAACTTAAACCAGGTTTAGCTTGGACGCTAAATGAATGTTACGATTTGATCAATGCTAAGCTAGCGCTAAAGTGACTCATAATATCCTGTTCCTGCTCTTTTCCAATATATGTGCATGTTAAACTGAGAGAGTAAATGTTAACATGTTAGTGTAGTTGCAGGTTTACTTAGCAGCCATGTTTTTTAAATGCCTTGTGTTTTTGTTTTGTTTTTCCGCTTGTGTCCAATACTTTGAGGAATGACTCAACAAATAATTATGCGTTATATTCAACAGGCCGAATCAGACTCACGGTGAACTATGATATCACTGTGAAACGGTTGAGAAAAAAAAAACGAAAAGGAAATACCAACTGTCAAAACTGGGGACATTTAAATTTAGCCCAGTTTTATGCAAAAAAAATAAAAATGAAGAAAGAAAAATGAAAGGGGCAGTGTGCTGTCACACAGCTCACTGTTTTCTTTTTTCCTTTTTTTGTTGTTGCAGGGACTGAGTCTGTGACCTCAACATTTTCGATTTTTTTTTCTTTTTTCTTTCTTGCGTAACCTCAGAGGGAATCCGTGTCTACAGAAACCACCTCGGCTCAGCACTGCAAGACCAATTAAAACTTTTTCTCTGCTCCCACTGTCCCTGTTTTCCCCCTCGCCCTGCTGTGTGACTGGTGGAGTCACTAATTCAAATCAAATCCGAACGCTGCACAGGGAGAGAGCGCGGAGATAATCGCAATATGTTTGCAGCGAGAAAGCAAACCAATCCGGAGTGCTAACATAATTATTTGCGTGCTTTTTGTTTTAGGTGGAGGTTGCCTGCTGTTCTGGCCCAGATGTCCGTCACTGGGTGCCAAGTCTTTGAAACACGTTACAGTGATTTCTTGTCTCCATTTGGAAAGTCAATAACATCTGAGGCAAAGTCCGAAATGCTAAATATAAGGCAAATTCAGACAAAGTTTTTATTCCGGACCTGATTGGAAAAGCAAACTCAGGTAAGAGAAAAAATTATAAGAGCACAGAATTGTCTTCTAAAAGTGTTTTAGTTGAATAATTCCTAAACCTTCCTTCCCCCAAAAATTTATAATTGTCAATTATATGTAGTACGGCCTACAGTTTACATTGTACTACAGCACTACAGGATGGCATCACTATTGTATTAATATCGAATTGGTTTTGAACTCATCTTGGTACTATATCGATCTTGTATCGTGAGAGTTTGCATGGTTGTACTTGGCATCAGAAAGGAGATCAGTGGCACAGCATATCACTGATGTCCACCCTTTTCTTATGACTAAAACTGTACAGAAAGCAAATAAAAGAGATTCTTTATGTTTGGTTTTCGCCCTGTCTTATGTTTCGCATTGAAAAACAGAAAAAGAGGCTGGCAAGAGCTCAAAGATTTATGTTCCAGAGACCAATTTTCTCTCAATAAATCATGACAGTTTGCGTTTGACTCCTTAGTTCTTCTGCCCCACGCTGTGTGTGGGCTCCAGAATGAATGTGGGTAAATCTTCAGGGTCTCAATCCGGTTAGATGAGACACTCTTTTTAGCCGAGCCAATTGTGAGTAAAACTTGAGAGGAGAAAAAGTATTCCCTTTCTTTTTTCTTTTTTTCTTTTTTTGTTGAGGTTTTTTGGAATAAAAAACCCCCTTGCCTTTGTGCAGTTCGAGGTGACAAAGGGAAGGTATGGCTGGGGTGCATCGGGGTCAAAGTCATCTACATGTGTCACGGAACTGTGACATTTAGAAACCACTCAACTGCAACCGCAAAAGGAAACAGAGAACAGCGCAGGAACACACGGCGGTCCGCCTCTGGGGGGGTTTCTGCTTCCTGTGCCATGTCTCCTGCTCACCTTGGACACTGGGTCAGTGTCAGCTGTCAGTGTCAGGTTGAGAGCAACGAATGCTAATGGACCCTCGCCACACTGCATCCCCCCTCTCCCAAGCACTGCCTTTCTCTTTGCTCTTTTCCTCTCCTCCCTCCCCCCTGCTATTTGTCCGAGGGAGGCCGAGCTATTAGCTTTCCTTTACTAGAGGAGCTCTGCAGTAGCCTGCAGTCTCCGTCTTTGCCTTTGAGAGCGGGAGACGGTCCCGGACCGAGCCTGTCGGAGACTCGGTTACCTCCGTCCCTGCAGTCCCCTCCCTCCTGCTTTCCGACCGCCGACATCTCTGAACCCCGGCTGTCGGCTGAATGTGAGGGAACCGGCGGTCTCCTCACTCGCACCACTAAAAGCCTTTTCACTTAACTCGACTCAGATGCTGGTGGAAGAAAAAAAAACAGGCACCGCGTGTTTCCAATTCAGCCTCACTTTCATCGGGAATCAGTAATAATCCGCAATGCCTGAAGGCAAGCCTGAAGGAGGGCGATTAATGGTTGGACTCTTTCATTTTAACCATAATAAAACATATTCAGTTGGACTGTAAACAACATCATGATTTAAACCAATAGAAGATTATGGAAAAAAATTTAACTTCAGGTTTACCTCTCTTCAAAACTACATCAAACAAATTTGTCTTGCAGGCAAAACTGGTAGATATGTGTGAAAATATGCATGAGGACAGAGGAAAAACCACATTGCATAATGATGGTGCAAGTGGAGATCGGCAATTACTCACTACAACCAATAATTATAACGGTGATGAAGATAGTTGGTGTCGCTAAAGCCAGTGTGGAGGGTCGTTCAAATGCATTTCATAGTAAAAATGTAAATAATAAAGCACATGACTGGCTGTAAACAAGAGTAAAAGGTTAGTTCAGAAGCTCAGTTAATGGTTTAATGGTTACTGGGGCAGTTTATCTCTCCAAAGGTAAAGTTTGGATTGACATGGACATTTTGGCTTTTGGGATCCAAACAGCTTAAATGAAAGAACCTGATGAATCCATCTATTTGTCGTCCAAATTACATTGTATAACAGTCAGTGTTTTAAAATGTTTAAATGAAATAAACGAAAGCCACCCACCCTAACAAAGTTGATTTGAAGTTGAGGTCAAAAACCATAATTAAAGAATGAGCGTGAGACATTTTAAAGAAGAAACTGTAGCCGTGTGTATTTCATTCCTTTCATTTAGTTTGTCTGTTAATGTTCTTTATACAACATTGTATGTGAAGTGGGTCAAACTGGTTTTACTACAGGGGTCACACAGAGGCCTCATCGTCTCGCGAATGAGCCCAACCAGTTGAAAAACGTGTTTTCATGTAATGACGTGTAAGTACAAATTAATACACATGTCTCTCGAACAAATTAGTAGCTACTTGAAAAACTGCAAGCTAAGTCACTTTTGTTCTCTGTGTTTTCTAAATGGGTTGCATGTTTGACACCAATGATAAATGTATTCTCGTGGGAATTGTCAATCACCAAAATGAATATTACACCTATATATGGTTGATTTGGTTTGTATAAAGGTAGTGAATTGGTGGAATCCTTTTAAAAGAGACTTTATAGAAAACTATATGATTAAAATGCATTAATCAAATGAAATAAATAGAATTTGATTCGTATAGCACTTTTCATATACTGTGACGCAGCACAAAGTGCTTTAATAAACATTTGGATGGTTAAGTTCTATCAAAATGTATCTTTACATAAAACTAGTAACATGTCATGTGGATGTATTGTTTAAATATTCAGCTGTGTGTGTTGAAGGCGGTATTTTTACAGTCATGTTGGTGATCCAGTGAGTTTATGAGTATCTCTGACGCTGGGGTCAAAAAAATCAGGTCAAAACGCTTGGCTGACAACACTCGGATGAAGTTGGGAACGAAATGATTAAAAATGACATTTCATGAAGATTTCAAGTGCAGCCTTTCATTAAAAATCTGAAATGAAGGGATATGTTTACTACCAACCAATCACTCTGAGAAATCTCATTGAACTATAATCTGACAACAACAACAACAACAACAACAAGCTTTCTATTTTTTATTTTTATTTATATCCTACCGGCGCAATTAATCAAAAAGCAATTACATTAGCGCGCTCGGGAGATGGATTAAATGATTTTGACAATTTCAGTGGCTGCCTCGGCTTGTCGGGGCTCCGTCCTGCTGTCCGTCGAGCGCTCAAAATCACCAAGACGAGAACATTGGAATAATTAGTCCAGAAGATGAGCTGAGGCTGTTCGTGTGTGTGGCATCTCTCCAAATCCAACCCCCCCAACCCTGCCATCCCATACCCCGTATTAAAGCAAACGTCTGTTTAATCACAGTGCTGCACATACCCTCCATGCTTTATTACAGTATAAATGTGCTGAATGAAGGCCTGCTGCCTAATTAGGAGAGACTTCAGTTCACTTCCTATCGCGTACTGTTTTCTCTTACCTTCTCTTGTCTACTCCTGACTGCTCTCACAGCAACTCTCTCAACAGTGGGAGGCAGGGCCCAATCCCCCTCCACCCCCCGCCACCATCCCTCAGGTCTTAAGAAGTCAACTCGCCTCCAACTTAGAAGTTGAGGTAGTGGGGGGGGGGGGATTGCACTGGAGGCAAATCTCTCTCTCGCCATTTCAGCCGTTTTCGGTCTGAGCAATGCAGGTGGCCTTGCAGGGAAAGAAGGGAGGGGAGGGGGAGTTGAGGCTAGTCATGCAGAGAGGACTCCTCAATCTCAGCAGATGGACTATCAGCGGTGGGAGTGTAGCATCGCAGGCTCAAAGAAGCGACTTGAGAGGCGCCGCTTCTGAGGGAGTCTCAGAAAGGGGTCAGGAGGTATCAGCCGGCGTGGGGCTTCGGAGTAAATGATGGGGAGAAAGAGAGACTTGAAGAACTGAGGGGAACCAAACTTACCAGGCCAGGCTAATAAAAGAGGCACCGTACAGCACATGAGTGCATTGGTTAATAGCCTCGGCAGTCGGAGATAATAGGTGCGGTCTGCGAGCCAGAGAAGCCGGGATCCAGTGAGGGTCCCGGCGGTGGGATTATCGTGAAGGACAGTGTTAGAAATACGAGGCGCTGCTGGGAAACAGCCCTGCCCTGCACCGCTTGCCATTTATTTATATAAGCCTCCTGGTTCACGGGAAAACCTTGGTAATTACCATTAGCAATTACCACTGAGCAAGTACAGACACCTTCGGAGCTCTGGATGGAGGTGCCAGATGTGATCCGGAGGTGAGAATGGGGTCTCTGAAACACACCCGGGGGCGCACTTCCTGATCCCCAATGCAGCATTAGCCGTTTGAAGCACATCTTCCCAAACAGCTCCAACTCAACTGTATCACTGGAGAGGGTAAAGCCGCGGCACACAGACGTCTTCCTGAAGAAAAAAAAAGCTCCTTAAGATTGGTGTTATTACTATCTCCTGGAGATAACGACTCCCCTGCATGAGAAGAGGAGGTGAACGTCATAACAAGCGAGGGAAGGGGTGAAAACAATGCTTTGTGATAGAGGGAAATACAGACGGAGGGAAATAATAGGTTTGGGAAGGCGGATGCGTCACTCTCAGCTTTCGAGGAGGGAAAAGCGAGATTCACAGACAGGGGCCGCACATTAGCCATACAGTTAAAGCTGGAGCTTGAGGACATGGACATGGAGGACACCGGTGTGTCCTCCATGTCCTCCTATCCAGAGATATTGGGGGCGACGTCACGCTGTTTGCCGAAAGCGTCCCAAAGACACCCCGCTACGACGGTAATGAGACAAGACCACCACCACTGACGCGGTGGTGATAATTATACACACACACACACACACACACACACACACACACACACACACACACACACACACACACACACACACACACACACACACACACACACACACACACACACACACACACACACACACACACACACATACACACACACACACACACACACACACACACACAAGAGCTTCACACTAGCGCGCCTCTCAACCTAAAAAAAAAAGTCATTGTGTAAAGGAGAAGTATGCGGAGGTGTGCAAGGGTTCTTAGGTCTCGTTTTTCAGCTGCAAAAGGCTGAGTCAGCTTGCTTGGAACCGTCATTATAAAGCTATCTGTTGTTATGTATTCATCACAATGTTTTATGTTGTGAAATAAAAGCAGGTTGTTGCTCTTCGCTTAAAAATGGCAAATATTTGTCAGACGTGAACTGTTCTGACAGACCTGCAATTTACGAGGCGGTCCTCCAATTATGGTTGTTTTCGATACAACTCATGGATTAAAACCGCGCTACCTGTAAAGTCATCCGCCGGGTTCATACGCAGAAGCCTGGGAGGAATGCCAGCGACTTGTGCAGATTTGTGGTTTCGGAAACACGAGACGAACGCACACTTGCTCCCAGCCACATTAAGGTTCCTCCACCAGATACCCCACCGTTAACCACCTGCCCATCGAGAGCGGGGCATCTGGAGTGAAAACTAATATCCTGGAATATGTCAGCAGTTTTCAGCTGATGTCCAAGGTTATTTAAATGTGATCTGTAGTCAACATGACCCTACATTACGAAAATGGATAAGTAGACATGTGCGCCTCTAAATGAAGCCAGTTGCTAATAATCTTGGATGCAGCTTGTTTGTCTTCGAGTGCGCCAGGATAATTGTAGGTACTTTACGGTTTGGTAGTGTTGGATATGTGGGTTTTACTCAAGATAGCTCTTTGTTGATAGTCTTTGTTCCTTTTTGTCACTTTATGCATTCTAAAAATTTACACACACAAAAAGACACCAATAAGTATCAATGGTTCTCTGAGATGTAAACTGAAGTATCCTTTAATATAATAAGCTATAATATCGAGCAGCTAACAAAAAGTACAGACTCTTTGACATGTTTATAATTAGTTTTGATGCCGTACTTTCCAAACTATAAATCACATCCATCAAAAAATGCATCATGAAGAAGAAAGTCACATTATTTTTATGTCCACTCACTACTAATCGTTGATAATCCTGGTCCAGCAGCTCCTGTTAAAAAAAAACAACAACTTTGAATTTGTTACTTAGCTCGGGCCGTCGTGCTTTTTAGCCGACGATTCGCCTCCTATGTTTTCTTCATCATGGTTTCTCAGCTGTTCTCCTGTCTGTCACAAGTTTCTAACGCACTGAACTCTTTCTGCTGCTCAGCTTCCGTTTTCTGCTGCATGTATTTGAATTTTTTTGGTTTGAATTCTGTTGTATAGCTTTTTTCCCACTTTTTTCTTGCTCTGTCAACCAAATACTGTAGTAATGGAGGTTTTTCTGTCGTCCAGTAGTTTCTGATGTCATACACTGACATCTAGTGGTTCCAGATGGTATGTAACAGTAGGTTTCTCTTTCATACTTCACATGATCAACCAAACAACTAAAACTCACACTTATACTCATCTGTATGAACAGAAAGTTAAGTTGTTTAAGGCAGTAATAGTAATACCTCTCTGTAACTAAAAACTAATTCAAGACTGCATGACCTGCAGAGATTCCTCGACATGTTTTATTTCTCCTCTGAAATAACTCCCCATTGACAATAAATGGCACCAAAATATATTCAAAATAATTACAGAAATGCAGCCTCTTTTGTGCAGGAAATTAAAAGTCCAACAACATAATGATAGCTCTTCTCAAGATCCAATTACACTAACACATTCAACGGGAGAAGATTTCAGCATTTGTGCTTCTTTTTCTTGCAATGAGAACGATATATCGTTTTTTTTCAAAGAGCAAAACTATGACAAAATGACTCCTGTTAAAATAACTCAATATTCTTGAGCTGCAAATCCACTTGTGGATCTGCAGCGCTATATGTCAGAGTTGTAGAATTTGTAGAACTGCATAAGGAAACCCAGTTCATGTTTATTTTTCCTCTCACTGCTCTGAAATGGGAAAGCACACTTCCAGGAGTACTCTGTGCAAAGCAGCTGGGTAATGCTGAATACGAAGTGCAGCAGCACACAGTGTGTATGCAGACGCGGCGGTGATGTCGAGGTCAGACCTGCACACTTGTTTCAGCCTCTCCTCCCAGAGTTGTTGTTGTTCAGGTGGTCAGATAACTGCAGTGCCGCGCTGCGCCCTGTAATTATCTTTGGCCGGGATAATCAGCGGTGCTAAAAGGTGATGGATGGTGAGGGAAAGCGTTGCAATAAACCAAGCAGGCAGTCCTCTGATTATCTGAAAGCGCTCGGCTAGGCTTGCTGGATTTGTGATGTATCTGACTGATTCTCCAATCAAAACGCAGGGCAATTACTCGCAAGTGTGCTAATTGTGAAACAACCACAACAAAGTAATATTATTACAGTTTGCTGGCATAAATAACCAGGATTACTCACCAGTTTACTCAATGCGGCTCTGGTGCTTTATTTTTTTCCCCCCATTGTTTCAGAAGAATAATCAGTTTGTTCAGGTCCTAAACACAACAATAACAGGCTGTAAAATATTCCCGCCGCAAAGTACAATTTCATCATTTTCTCGCCGCGTGCGATTTGAGTGAAAAATGATACGCATTTGCATCGAAGGCATTTAGCTGACGCTCCCATTCGGAGCGAGCAGGCAGGGGTTCCGAGGCTCGCTCAAGGACACGCTGACAGAGAAACGCGGCCGTTTGCCGAGCGTATTGTCTGTTGAAATGATGAACACCTGCGACCTTTCGCTTTGAGGACACTTCCCCAAACTGAGTTTTAAAAGTCACGGAGGATGTACCGAGGGCCGGTTTATATGTCTTCGTTCTTCCATGGACTGTCACACCGGAGCCTCGGAGGACTGCACTGTTCGGACCGGCTTATTTGGGAGAGAAAAATGTGAAAAAATAGTGAAATCACAAAGCCCCCGGACAACAGTTTAATAGATTTACTTTGCTGGAAGAAAGCGCTTTTGCAAAGTTGTCGCAGCGCAGGTGGATGAGTGTGGTTTTGCCCCAATCCCAAGGGTGACGGTTCCATCCCCGTCCTCAAAGTCTTTTCAGAGTGCCTTGTTTAGAGTTTCAAACCAAAACTTATTGTATTCAAAAGTTTTTAGTGGAGTGTGAGCAACCCAGGTTCGAATCCCAGGTAGGACGACCAGCATTAAAGAAGTGGCCGCATTTATGGTACGAGCTGCAACGACTTTCAGTGGAGGCCCCGAATGCACATTTTCAGAACTGATTTTAATTTCTAATTGTGCACAAACATGATTGGAGCGCCACACCTGCACATTCCTCACGTCACTCTGTAAGATGCCGCCATGCAAAGACCGTGACTGGATGCTGGAAAGCAAAGGCACTCAGATTGAGATCAACTGGAAACGAGAGTGAGAACACAATTAAGGACACAGAAGAGGGGACAGATTCTACCCATCTGCCCTTGGAAGTCTCATCCTGGTCATTTACAAACACACTGAAATGGGTGGGCTGAACTCCCTGCTCGGCTTCTCTGCATAGGTTTGTGAACGAGACTCCAAAAGACATCAAACACATACTCAATATAGAAAGTGTCTCTTTCAATTCAAATTGCAAGAAATAACAGCATTCACGTTTCCTTTTTGAACACTTTTCATTTCAAGTGCTAAATTGAAGTCTGTATATATAGATATATATATATAATCAGTATCATTTGAAACCCAAGGTTTAAAACAAATTATTGATAATACGACCTATTTATACTGCCTGTGCTCATTTATTTATCATTGCAATAGCCTTGGCTCTACCGGGGACAATGCAAAAGTGTTAAAATCACACCCCCTACCCCATCAGTGCAGCAGCCCTCTGAAGAGAGGTTTTTACGTCCGATTCTATTATTTAAGTCGATCACGCCTGCACATTCAGACTTGTAGTGCTGGGTGTGAATGTGAGGTCAGTGATGGGGACCAATCTTTGTTTCTCACTCCTGGACTTCTTGTGTATCAGAAATTCAGATCAGTTGAATCTATTTTTCCGATTTTAGTCTCTGTTTTCATGATGTGTCGAGTGAGAATACATGGTATTTGCAGTTTAATTTCCCATTTGTGCCCCTTTTAATGCAAACCTTTAGTAAACCAGGCCCATAACTGTTAACTAGTGACTGCAAACAGATATCAGTATCTTATGTTTATAAACAGACTTTTGATTTGCCCGGGAGGTATACTTAAGTTACTATAGCAGATGTTCACATACTGATGCTAAGTTAACCACGGGGAGCTACATCTCTCCATTGGCCAATATCTATTGACGCAACCAGAGAGCTTTTGAAGTCAGTCCTGCCCAAACTCCCCAAACTCTGTAAACTTTCAAACAAAAACATCTCAGACTACCTCCGTCCATCTTTCAGACGTATCACCGTCAGTAAAAAAGGCAGGTGGGGTTCGTTTCACCTCCCACCTGGATAAATCTGACATATACAAAGAATGAATGGGTCGAAAAGAAGCACCTCCACCTTCTACTGTTAACAGCTCCTGTTTATGCAGCAAGCGCATCTGAAGAGGAGCCAACACAACATATGTTTTTGTCTTTTCCTCGCCATCAAAGCGATCAGACTCCGTCAAAAGTGGCCATGTGTTTATCTTTAAAGGTCACTGATGGCAGTGACATCTTGCACAATACTACATATTCATGCGAGACAAATGTGAGGGCCGCATGCCAGTAAATGCATCTGCCAGGATTTGACTTTGTGCTTTTTGTTCACGTGGACGGACGGTCCTGCGGCGGGCGGCGAGACGAACATTGGGTGGATGTTTTTGCTGCAGTGTGGTGCAGGATTCCTGCACAAAAATACTGATCTTTTATTGCAGACAGCAACACTGAGCAGTCTGTTTTATTTGACAGTTTAGTTTGGACTCGCGCTGTCCTTCTCACACTGAACAAGGTTGCAGAGAAAAGTGAAACCTTTCGGTACAAAGTGCTCATTAATCACGGGGACGTGTCTCTGATACAATTAAAGATACCGATCCCGAGGCTCTTTGCGGTGCCTGTCTCCTTTAGCATTCGCAGACGTGCTGAAACTTATGTAAAAATAACTATAGGTGGTCCACACGCAGATGCACCCACTACGTCAGGCTCCTCCCTGGAGGTGTGAGGGAAGTTGCCTCAAACTGCAGTGGAACTGCAGGAATGAGATCCAAAAGTTGCTGAATATGGAAATAGTGGAGCGAAAAAGTAGAGGTACTTAAATATTTATCTGAGTACAGTGACTTGAGTAAATGTACTTAGTTAAGCTCCACAGCTGCCTCCGCTATGTAGACCCATATGGTCCCTCAAGGTGATAATTTCTGCAACAGTTGCTAAAGTTAATTGTTAATATGTTCCCCCGCGGTGCAATGGGCAGCCTTTCGTTGGTACACGTTATTTCAGGGGCTATTTTTACAGATTGTACGCTTCTTAGAAATTATTCAGCCGTGCAGCAGCTTGAGGTGAAAAACAAGAATCCTTCCATTAGCAGGTGCTATGTGCGCGACGTGCGAAAAAATACCAACTTTCAAAGGTAAAAGAATGCTTGGTGGTGACACAGTCCTGACTGAAATGACTGTGGTTGATTGACAGCTTGCGCATTGGTGCCAACCTCAGCATTTGGGGGATGGCAAATTTTTATAAATTTTTGGGGTAAATTTTCCTTCTTCTGATACAAATTCAGTTTGTTTGAGTGAATAAAGTCAATTAACATATAGTTAATGTTCTGCACAGAGATTAGAGCAAAGCCAGTGTGACAGGTGCAATGCATTGCACATTTTTTGTTTGTAACCTTGGTTACAAGCAAGTACAACTCACAAAATGTGTTTTGAATAGTTTCATCTGAAAACACACGAATTAAAAAAAAAAAAAATGAAGCGTTTGTCAATGCTTTAATGCTGATTTTATAAAATGAAAAAGCTTTTGTGACTTATATGCAAAATCTATGAAGACAAAAACTATCAAATTGCTTGAAAGAAACTTGGAAGAAATGTGAAGAAATGAGAAAAGTTGTCACTGATGTTCACTTTGCGAGCGAACGGTTAAGGACGTGTCGTTAGTTGAGGGCTTGGCACCACGAGCTTTTACATTTTGGTGGTCTTTGAACCCAGAAACCCCCGAGACTTGTCAACCTGTGAGCACTTGCAATTAAATTTCCTGACAATGGCAAAATGTGAAGTGGATTGTTCCCTGTGACTCTTCACTAAGAGCGCGGGGAACAACAAGTCAACATGTCCTACAGAGCCGAGAGACCGGAGACCCCTGGCTGACACTGCGCCGGTCAACAAGCTTGTTGGCTGAGAGGAGTTTGGCCGCGCCTGAACTTTTCCCGTTAAGCGGACGCCAACATTTTTCTATTTCGGTGTGGAGGCAATTTTCCTGCGGGGCCATAACTCTGTCTGGGAGAGCGACGAGGACGAGAAGTTGATAAGAGCTTTGAAAGCTTCCCAGGTCTGTCCGGCTTTTATTTAAAGGAGCGCATGATGTGGAGGCACCGGCAGTGTGTGGCTGACAAATGTGATTGATAATCAAGATTTAAGATGCCTTGTTTCTATTTTTTCTCTTTGTGTAGGTCAGTGGTGCTGCTGTCACTAATGTGGAAATGAAGGATTTGTTTTTCCTCTGCGGTCAATAGACTCGGGCCCGGTTGTGTGTTTGTGAACTCGCTGTACTGAAACACAAGAGAACACATTTACCCTGCAGTAGATATTGACATTTTACAGCAGGCAATTCACTGATGCTTGAAACATGACAAGTACCCTTTCTAGATATCTATATACGGCTAATTAAAGGTAAACTCTAGTCTATTACCTCTTAGAGCTTATTTACATTGCATAGGGCATTTTTACTGCTTTATTTTCAAAGGATGCTGTTTTATATTAATTTAATTTTCATGCTCAAACAACGAAAGTCCTCCTGATTCTGATCATTCTGCTAAAAAATACTCTGACTGTTTCCGTTCCAGATATTTAAAGTCTTGACATCTGTTGACCAAAAGAAAAACAGACACAAGCTGTCTGCAACAGGAAGTGACATCATGGGACCGAACCAGGAAGTGGTGGAAGTTCAATGCTTTAGTGCACTAAAAAACAAAACAATCCAGGTCCATCTGGTCACATCTGTTGTCGCGTTGCGGTAATGTGTTCATGTAAGTTAATATTTACTGTGCTTAGAGATAATTACTTTAAGTGTTGGATCAGCTAAGTTACTGTTGTGCATGTTTACACTGTTTGGAACTATTGGAAGTTCATATTATTTAGAGCCACAATAAGTTTGATACTTCATTGGTATTTGCATTAAAATACACGATACAAGCAGATATGTAGTTAGGATGGTTGGGCAATTTCCCAAAAAGGCAATCAGAGATGTATTAACGATGTATATCTAACACAAATGTTTTTTGGGTTTTCTTTGCAGAGGCTGCAGAATAGATTTCATGGGTTTTATCGCCATACTCACACTGAAGCTCATCCAACAAATGTATATCTCTTATGAAGCTGGCACTGTATGAAATGATGAAAACAGGATTTCCAGTGGTGTGAGATTTATAACCATGACGTATTGTTTTTATGAAGCTATGAACCGAGCATATGCTTCTCAAAGTTTGCAGCCATGGTTAATTCAATCAAAATCAAGAACGTATGACATGAACACAAGATGATAATGCCTGTCTTTATCATCTCATGTATGGAACTATGTATGTCATCACTAACACAGCTCGGCCTCCAGTTCTCAGTCGAACAAAAGCGTCTCTTATCAGACATTTTTTATTTTTTTCCTTGTTTTTGGTGTGAAGGAACTTGACTGGTCTGCACAGAGTCCTGACCTCGACCCCGTCCGTCACCTCTGGGATGAACTGTAAGCCCGATTCCCGGCAAAGCCTCACCGCCCAAAATAGCAGCGACCTTTACTGACGCTCTCTCCTGAATCCCACGGCCAACTTCTCACTTTCTGGTCCGAAAAGCCTGAAAGTTGAGAGAGTAGACGGATGTTTTTGCAGTTGATCTCTGCCTGCATGAGTGGGATGTTGATGAATTTTGGAGATTTGACTCGATATATTAATGCTAAATTACAAATAACATTAGAATCAAGGCTGTTTAAAACTTGACAGTTTGAGTTGGAATACGACACTTAAGCAGGAGCAGGGTTTTCCATATGAGAGCATGAGTGTTGTACTACTATGGATTTTTTTTAATTCAATATATTGATTCAACTTAATGCCATTTATATCTGCGAACATGATTATGAAAAAAAGGAAAAATTAATCAATTCTAACACATAATTCTCTTTTTTGATGGTTAAAATACTGCATGATCCCCAGCAGTTTTAGTTATATTTCATAGTTCTTTTTGCATTTCGTATCATTGCTGTTGTTTGTGCAAAAACACTTTGAGTTGCTCCTCTGATGAAACTACACAAAAAGAAGCTTGTTTATTTTACTTTAAAGAAATAAGGAAGACGACGAGTCTTGAGGTCTTGTTCAAGGCCCGTTTACACAATAATGTTTCCAAGTGAAAAGGAAAAAGTTTTCGTTTTGTCACAGATCGTGGCTGACCTGCGCACCACGGTCACCTTAAACAGTTCTGCACGTTTGCGAGTCGACGTACAATAACAACAGTGTTCGCCTCCAGAGTGTCATCAGCACCCACTAGTGGCCCAACATGAAAACTACATCATTTTCAGCAGTGGGTTTCGAAACTCGGCCATGTAAACACGACACGAAAACGCAACATCGATTCATTTTCGTATGAAATCTTGTGTAAACAGGGCCTAAACTGAGTTTAAACAAGCATTTAAAAATGTTTGTTGACGGGTGTTTCTTCTCCTCTTTTAGCATTATTAAGGATTTATGGGCTCTGCTTGTTAATTCTGGTGTTGCAGAATCATTGCATTGTTATAAGTGCGGAAACATTTCATACAACTTTGAAATGACTCAAGTTTTTATGCATGAAGTGAAAAATTGGGCTCTGATTGTGATGGAATGATGAAACGGTTGTATTGCGCCGTGTGTTTGGCATCCTGTGAGAGGCCCTCAGCAAATTTGTGTTCCTCCCCCCCAAAAAAGCCAGGCATTAAAGAGCGATGTTTGGGGGGGGGGGGGCACAAAGAGAGACAGAGGAGGGCAGTTACCTCAGTTTGCCCACATCTCATTAGCGCCTGCTTTCAGCCCAGCTGATGTTCACCACCTACTAAATTATACATCCGCCACTAATTTGGGAAGGATTTAATATTGTATCTGCTTTATCTCTATCAAAGAAAAAAAAAAAAAAAAAAAAAACTGCAGGCATTTCATAATTTATTTGTTAGAGCCCTCTAGTTATACCTTCCCGGCTTTAGCAGGGAGGGCGAGAGAAGAAGCCTAAATTAGCCTGATTTTCAGTGCGATGACCCACATGCCACAGATTCATTCCCCCGAAAAATAAATGTCAGATCAAATCAAGTAGAAGTTTCAAAAACAAAACAGTTTCATTTTCATTATCTGTGCTCGGGGATAAATGGCTGATGGTGGAGGAAAGCGAGCCACATAAACTTGGCGAGCACTTTCCACTCACATTTGATTGATGCTTGTGTGCAGTGGATCCAGAACCCCCCCCCCCCCCCACCCCCCCAACAATCCCAATAATTCATACATATTTAATGCCGCAAATGATCTTTCACCTCCAATTTCACGTGTATACAGTGAAATATTACATGGTTGTATTTTTAGTTATGTTAACGGAGCGGCCCGCACAGACTGATTATGTTACAGTGATAAAAATAATGCCAGCCATCCATCAGGGGGCTCGGAGGGAAAGTCTGTCGCTGGAGAGGAAGCGAGTGAGGAGGGGCGGTGTGGAGCTGAGACGGGGTTTTATCTTTATGACCATCTGAGTTTCTCCCCTCTTTAGTTGCCGGTTTCTGTTTGGATGCTTCTGATTGGCTCGAAATGAGACAAAACGGAGAAAGAAGACCCTCACAATTCAACTCCATCAATGATCCTGGGGTGATTCGTCTGGAGCCGCAAAACATTTTCCACGTACAAAAACCGAGGGTCTATTCATGAAGTGTCAGAGGTACAATTTAGATATTTGTAGCTTTTGTAGTCATTTTTAGAGATTTTTTGCATTTTCTTTTCCCTCCATGGATTATCCCGCATCAGCTATTTTAGTCACTTCAGTTATTTTTCAGGCTTTTTGCAGTACCTGTGCATTTCATAATAATCATTAGAGCAGTTTTCACAATACTCACACTTTTTTTCCCTTTTTCTAATTTTCCCTTTTCTTTCCTTTTTTTTTTTGTCTCATTTGCATTTTATCCGCCTTTTTTTTCCTGAAACAAAATTAAATATGTACCAGCAATTTTAATGATTTTGGTTTAACAGTTTTCCATTATTATCTTCCTGAGCAGTTTTACCTATCAAATCTTTTTTTTCTTTTTTTCTTTTTTTTTTTTTTAAAGTAGTTTTTACCCTGGTTAAACTCTGGTAAAAAAAATGCAAGAAAGTATTAGAGCGAAAACAAATACATTTATGAATGCTTTTCTAACTTGTGTATCGATAAGTAACAACAAGTTAAGAAAAGGAAATATAATCAAGTGGATAGAAAAACTGCAAGCTACAAAGGAAAATGAGTAAATCAAACAGGATTAAAAACAACAGAGTTGAAATAAACTGAAACACGAAACCTTAATCTGTAATCTTATATGTTATATATTTTGGAGAACTGCAGAGAAGCCACACTAAACAGCTGACTTTTTTTTTTTTAGACTAAGCAGGATAGAAGATGGATGACTCATGGGTAATATTATGTTAGTGATATAAAAACACGTATTATCATGTTATCTTGTTATTCAGCCTCCAGGTTACTTTGAATAATTAATTTCACACACAACAAGCAGCAAAGATTAATTAGCCTTTCTTTATTATTTCAGTTCACCATTCTTCTCAGAGGCCTCATCATGACTCAGCCTCTGTTTGCACAATAAAGTACCATGCATCCATGCAACGTATTTCTTTCGTAAAATCTTAGCATCTTTGGGTGATAGTCTTAAAGCAAGAAGCTATGCAAGATTTTTAGAATTTGTTTTATGTATTTATTATTTAAAAAAAAAAAAAAAAAAAGTATATCAAATGGCATCTAAAATTGATTTTATCTGGTAATTTTTCAATCAGGAGTCCTCGGACTGGAGACGTCAAACCGTCCCGCAAGAGGCTCCAATCCAGTCGGAGTAGCGGTCACAACACAACACTGAGACCCGAGGTGAGACGTTGGTGATGCGAACGAGCATGAGCCTCAAAGCCACGCTGTCATGGTGAGTTTGTAAAAACATGCATAATGCAACAGCTACAGGAGACGTTCTTCTGGACATCTCACCGTGCTTAGCGCCAGACGGTTAGGGTAACTGACTTCATGCTCAGATTGGAATCATTGTTGTTAGGAATTTTGGGAGTTTCTGCTAACATATACACATCTTCCTCACATATACTCTGTGCCAATACAAAGAAAAACTTTAAAGTTTAAATGTGTTTGCGCCCCCTGAGCTTGATACCCCATATTGGAGCCACTTGCGGACTGGTTTTTACCCAACGGCCTTTAGTCTGACACAACCCTGCATTAGGGCTTTTCTAGGAAAAGTTTTTTTGGGCCTGATATGGATTTATTCAAAATCCAAAATAAACCCAGTAAATGCTCAAAATACTTCCTGTAATGGCCTCTAAGCCCTCAATTGAGAGTCAGATTGAAAAGAAAAAAAAGTCCAGTCTATTTTCACCCAGGATTCATTTCATCATCATCTGAAAGGCCTTATTGAAAGGAGCCATGCAAATCAACGCGCCTTGCTTGGTGTTACAGTATCTATTACGCTTCACGACTTACAGTCATACCTCCACACAAAAATAAAAGCAGAGAAGTGCCAGTTCTCTCCAGCACATAATTGAGACCAGAGATTCAAGGCAGCATTTCAATCTCTGTTCTGATGGAATATTATACTGCTGTGTCCTTGTTTTAGTACAATTGCAAGAAGAAAAAAAAACCTCATATCTCTCTTCAGAGTTGTCATTTCCACTTTCACAGGGGGGGAAATAAGGAGGAAAAATAAGGGTGTTTTTTTTTTTTCGAGATTGCATCAGGATGAGAAAAATAGCATAGAAAGTTATTTTTTTTCTGTCAAGGAATGCGCCTCCAAAAAAAGAGAGAACTAAATTCTCTCCCAAAAAGCCCAGAAAACACAAACTGACTCCAACACTCGGCAATTCTGGTGTGAGATTATGGGTTGTGGTGCTAAACGGGAATCAGCAGAGTTAATCTGAGGCAGAATCACCTGGGGAATAGATCGGTCCCTCAGCTCATCAGAGTCCCAGGCCGAGTTTTGGGGAAGACACCTCGAGTGAAAAAACACCAGCCAATATCCCCGACACGTCTGGCCATGTGTCGTCCGCCGGAGGAGGCGAAACCAGGAGATTAGATCATATTAGATCACGGAGGAAGATGACCCGCTAGGTGGGATTTGGTTTCCTGTCTTGAAACTACTTTTTTTTTTTTCATCATGAGCAGCATTTTCTTTTTAAGAAGTCTGGAAGTGACACAGCAACATATCCTGTCATAACTCCAGATACTTAATCCTACAGCATGGACTCACACGTTGGGTTTTTTTCTTTTTGCTATAAATACATTAAAAAATAAATAAAAAAATGTTTTGCATTTGCTGACAATAGACTCCCAGACCACAGTCCCGGTTAATTATCATTCCTTTATAACTTTCAAAAACAGCTGAGCCCCATATTTAAAAATTCACTTACAATATTCCCCAAGAACACGTGCACAGCCAACAAAAAACCCATAAAGGCAGCCAGCAGCAGCTCCCCCAACGGACCCACCGCTGCTATGTGAAAACAAAAGTCACTGACTGAATAGGTCCTTTTTATTTATTTATTTATTTTTTTCTCACAAACTTCTCCCAGCCCCGTTTGGATTTGATTTCTGAATACAAAACAGGATAATTACATAAACATCGTGTCGCTGCACGCGGCATATAATTAACAGTCGTACAAGTTCTGCAGAGAGATGAGGAACGAGCAGGCTCTGCCACCTTTGGGTATACAGCCCGGAATATCCCGAGTGAAGCTTCAAAACAGATCGAATTTGGTTTTCCAATAAACGAATCAGTACCAAACTCATTTCAGGGCGACACAGAGCCCCATTTTATCTATTTAAGCCACCGAATTGAGACGCTGTTTACACAACGGTTCAAGTAAAAATCCACTGGTTTTGCGTTGCCATTTCCGAAAAGTGAATGTTTGGCCACTAGAGGGTGGTGTTGGTTGTTTTTCCTCATGAAACCACATACGTGCACAGAGAACAATACGATATAACTATTATTAATGGGTACACAGATATTCGCATGGACAAACGAAGTTGGATTGCTATTATGTGTGACTACTATAAAACCAACCAACCAGCAGAATTAAAATACAATCAACCACAATGAAAGAGTTAACATGAACTAGTGAAACTGCTGCAGCATTATTCAAACATGACATTCAATTCCTCAAAGTTCCTGGTTAAAACTAGGGCTTCCAACTTCAAAGGCTTCAAGAACTCCATACAGACATAATATCTACTACTAAATTACATAGAATTTCATACTCAACTGGACTCTACTAAATAATTTGATTGGCGGTATTTCTGCCATTCTTCAAAAGGTTATGATTATTCACTGTATGGAAAGTGCTGCTCAGGCTCATCTGGCTGTGCTGCGGTTACTTGTGGGAGAACAAAAACTGCTCTCAATCACACAATACTGTACGCCTTGGCTGCTGAACAGGACAAGGGGTAAAGGAAAAAAAACTAAAACCTCTCCTCCGTGACAATAGTGATCGGGATGAAGGGGGAGGGAGAGGATCGCTCGACGAAGGCAACAGTGCGCATCTGATGGCGAATGAATAAAATGATCAAAAGTGAGCTGGCTCTGCATTCCTGTGTACAACGACTCACGAGTACAAGAGTCAACTGTTACAGTCATAAAGACAGGTCCTCGTGAATTCCTACCACGGAGGGATTCAAGGATGGAGCCGCAAATTACAGGCGCGGAATGAAAGAAAGATCTGCAAAACTTCCTGCCGAGCAGCTGAGCTCTCCAGAGAGGAATTTGATTTGTCTTTAATTTCCCTATTTTTCTTTTCCCTGCACCTGACTCCCGGACAATGACGGGGCCCTTGTAGTGTGTGCTGCAGCTGGGGTGGTGGTGGTGGGGGCTGTTTGGAAATGGGCGCACAATAACTCATCTGCCAGAAGCATCATCTTTTGTGCGTTGCAGCCCGATCACGAGGAGAAAACAATAATTCTTCCTAATAAACTAGTTTGCTGTGATGTCAGGCTGAATAACCCACGTGCACAAGGCCTCCATATGGAGGAGTTTCCACCGACGCCTCACTGTGGTCCATCACCCCGTTCTGTGGACTTTCATCATCCCTGCTATAATTGACAAGCTTGTTTTAACCGCACACAGCCACGGGAATGCAATTTGACATCTGTTGCGGAAGCGGTTGGTGTTGCATTACCAATGCTGCTCGTGATGGATTTTTTTTCTTCCCTTTTAAAAAAGCAGTACAGTAATTCAGATCTAACCTTTCTCTTTTCGCGCTTTTTCCATACCCCCCCCCCTTCCACCTCCGTCTTCTCTCACTCTCTTGCTCACTCTTCCCGCCCACAAGTATATTCTGGTACTTTGATAAAACTGTGAAATTAGAGGTCATTTTGGTGCGCTCCAAAAATAGAAGGCAATCCGAATTTTCCAGCCGGCGAGTCTCTGTGGAGTCTGGGAGGGGGGAAAAAAGAAAAAAAAAAAAAAAACAGAAAAGAAAAGAAAAGAAAAGAAATCAGAATTGCTCGAATGTAGCGGTAAAACAATGTTAAGGGGGGACCGGTGGCCCCCTGCCAGGAGCACACAGTGTGTACCCCCGAGAGCGACGCACCCCTTCAGAAAACATTGTTTCATTAGACCCACATGGCTGCACAAACAAGGAGCGCTTTGTTTGGGAAGCTCCGGTGTAACCTGCGTTTAATAATTTAGTCGTAGGATCGAGGAAAGTGACAGAAAACCACAAATATGCCCCCGTCTTCACAATTCGGTCTGACGTACAATATCTGCAGAGTGAAAAATGCACCCGGATGCCGTCGGACCGTTTCTGCAAAGGATAAGAAATGAGGGAAAACGGTTGTAAACTAGTGTGAAGCGCAGATAAATTAATTTAATATTCTTAAAAGCTACTGAGTTATTTTACAAACCTGCTCAACAGTGAGCTTAATCGTGGTATAATACTGTTGAATTTTTGTTTGTGTGGTTTTTTTTTTGATGATGATTGGGATTCACGGTTCGGATGAAGACAGACCAACACATTAGAAACATAAAAGGATGTTGTAAAAACCTACTTGCCTGAAAACAAGAAAGCAAAATACCTGAATTGAGTAGACATTTTTAATCAAGTTTTGAGTGGTGGGTCAAACCGTTGTTTGACCCACCACTCAAATTATTTTAGACTCTAAAATGTATATTTTAGACTCATTCCCAAGAATGATCACCCAAATTGGTTTATTACAATTTTTTTTCCCCAGCAGCTTTCAGAGTTTCTCTATCTGTCTTTCTATCTATTGGACGACGATTGTGACCGGGAGGAGACGGGGGTGAGGGGGGGGTCAGCAGTAATTTCCTCCTCGGTGACACAGTGGGCAGAAGCTCTCTGATGGGGATGTAATGGAAGCCGAGTGTCACATCAACACTGCTGAGAGAGAAAGAGAGAGAGAGAGAGGCCTCTGTTTGGGATGGCTGTATTATATATCTTTCTTTCCGCCGCTCTCTTCTTACGTTCGGGAATCGCGAAACATCACAGAGGAAAATTAACAAAAAGCCGCGGTTCCTCCTTCGTACTACTCTCTGGTACTTCCACATGTCGAAAGCCTCAAAGTCGATTCCCCCTCACTCCCAGATGTCGCATGTGAACGCTCAACCCGTCTTTATTACGACACATAATTACATCCAAACACAGGAGGTAATTACACCACTAGAGAGTGAAACTGCATTTACATGTGATTGTATTGTCTTGATGGTTCGACTTGTAATTTTGTTCCCATGGATTTAGCGTCCTCGGATTCGCCAAAGTGTGGAAACCACTCGATGATCATTTTTAAATGTGAATATGTAGGTATTTTTAGCTGATTTGGGTGATTGTATCTGGGATTATATCAATTATTTAGCTAAAATAGGGGTTTTAAAGATAAAGCCCGGGACTCAAAACTGGTCAACCAGTGGAAAAATGATTGGAAAAACAGTTACTGTAGTTGTTTTTTTGTTTTTTTTTTAACTGAAGCAACTGCTGTTTCTAATTAATTTGCTTGAGGTTGCAGTGTTTTACAACACTTCCTCTCAAACTGACACATCTGTGATACTCTAGTCAAAGCTCGATAATTGACAAAGAAACATCAAATAATCGCTCAATCTGTAATTACATGCAGGCTGAATCCTGTACATAGTTTCAGGACATTTCTCTGTATTTTGGAATTATCCTTATAGATCACACAATGTTGAAATTACTGTCCAACTTGCTCTGGCTTTAGTCTCTTGAATGAACATATCTTGTGTGTGATCCATCCATCGACCCCATGCTCCACCAAATCCAGCCTACCTTTCTCGAAATGGTCATTTTACATGTTGAAAATCAAAATATGGTATTTTTTTATCTGTTTGCTTCCACAATAAGTTCAAATTGTAAGAAAATGCATTTTTTCATGAAAAACAATTGATTTTTGTATTTATTTTCTTGTGGTACATACAGTAAATTCCTAATAATAATAATAATTTGAGAAATATCCTGTTTGGACACATAGACCCATTGTATGCCATTATGTTTTCTGTGTATGATCCATCCATCTAAATCCATCCTTATTTTCTCTTGTTATAATTACTGCAGCCACTCCAGGTCACATCACACTATATAGGTTGTTTACAGATTTAAAAGCAGTAGAAATAGTCATTTTGAAGCCTGTATAGCTGCTACAATGAGCTATAAACACAAAATTCAAACAGGGATGGGAAGTGTTCAAAATGCCGGGTGAGTTTCTTCGTATTTTACACTCTGAGAAGAAAGCGTGGTAGTCTTCAGGCTTCTGTTATTTTTAACCAAGCTGCCGAGTCCTCATCACTATGATGTTTCTGCTGCACTTTGCACAGATCACCTGTCAGTCACTCAGTGCTGCAGGTGATCTGATTTAAAAGCAGGTAAAATTTTGATATTTTTTCAGCGTCTCTCGCTCTGTTAGCTCGCGCTACCTGCCCAATTTTGATCAATAACTGCTGCTTCTTCCTACGAAATGTAAATGAAACAACCCAACAGACCCCTGCTGTGTGGTGGGAAAAGAAAGCTTCCTACTGTACCAGCTGCTGAGAAGCAGCAAAACAGAGAAATGTTACATCCACTCACCAAACAGAACAACATTGACGAAAGATGAATTTGACAAATCCCATTATCTCACTCTATCTTATTAAATTCTGCAATAGTTTAGCAGGTAAACACAGTAGAAGCAGTTGAAATGAGAGTAACAGTTATATTAAAGTGTGGGATGCTTTTTAATAATAGCATGTCAATTTGGTTCACCCACTCAAACAGATCTCTTCCCGAGCAAAGCAGTCAGAGTCAGATGAGTTTAAACTGGAGTTTTAGCTTTTTGTGAAAAATCCGGTGTCCACTTAACTGACAGAATAATAATTGGAGTTTGCAGAGCTAAGAAGCTTAGGGAAAAAAACTTATTTGGATAGAATTGGATTTTTCTTTAAAATCACGTCTGTCTGATTATGTGATTTCAATTAAAATTCCTTGAAAACACATTTGCCGATGATGTTAATGTCTTTGTGTTTTGTTCTTCCGGCAATCTGAAAAAGACCTTTGTAAATAATGATCACTAATTTTAACCCGCTTTGAGTTTGCAAGGCGTGAATGAACAATGAATGGAAACATTATATTTCCCACTTCAGTCAGCCGTTGGGGATATGTATATTACATGTTTGTATTGTGATCAAAAATAAAGGTGCAGTACTAATTTTATTATGCTTACACTTCAGGACGTTTAATGTCAGACTAGTCTAAAGTGCATATGTTTAAAATATGTGCCACCTACATGTCATGAAAATATGTTGAATTACATTAAACTGACCAATCACACTCATTCCACCATTTCATAATCAAATAATTCCTCATATTTAAAGAATGCTACAGTATACATTATATTATGTCTAATGAAAATGCTATCCCATTTGGCAATTCTTATAAAAATGGTCATTTTTTTCGATGAAGACAGATGACGATAAAATCCTTAAAAATTCTTAAAAAAAAAAAGTATTTTAAGAATCAACTGGATTAAATAAACGTTTTTTTTCGATGTGATCAAATAATTTGTCGAGAAAGTACCAAAATGTACTGTTATTCACATGATGTGAATCACAGAAGTGAATTCCTGATTATATTTGTGACATAACAATAATGATAATGATGATGATGATGATAATAATAATTCATATAACTTCCATAATGTTCTTATTGGACTCATGTCAAAAATAGTCAAAAAATGTGTCCTATTTTAAAAAAAATTGATATATAAGCCTAATATTATCATTATTAGAATATTAGTATAATTTTTTGCTGACAAATCACAAAATTAACACAAACTAAAAACAGGATTTCAGTAAATTATGTGCGCTAGGTCTTAAGAATTACGATCAGGGTTAGTTTAGGGTAAAGACTCATGCATGTGGATGTTTGACACATGTATATACGTTTCATCCATATTTCTGTGCATATCCTGGAATAACAGTACTACCAGTCACCACATGGGGGCAGTGTGGCCACTACGTGCAACTAACAAACTTGTCCTTGAGGGACACGCCTCTTTGATAATGCAGCACACAGGTAGACTCCAGTTCGAAACTTGTTACTGGAGCTAGCAGTATGATTCGGGAGGCGAGTAAGAGCAGGGTGACAGCAAGACGGTCAACCTCATTCACGGGTCAACTAGGTGACCTGTCATATCTGATGTGAGGCGACACTCAGCTGAGCAAGTCATCAAATATCCCAGCAGACATTCTGAAATATTGATGAAGTCATCGTTGATGTACCTCATGAGTAATATCGGCGAAAAGAACTTGATGTATTCAACGTTGTTGCCAGAGACTGTTGATTCAGAGTTGACTCTGAGCGGAAGTATGGCATATCGTCGCTGCCAATTTATCAGAGCGTAAGGGCACTCACGAAAATGATACGCATATTGTCAATTGTCAGGAAGGAGGCATCTCAGAGCTAATGGAATCAGGTCAACTGGACTTGGTCTTGGAAGACGTTTCATCTCTTGTCCAAGTGGCTTCATCAGTTCGGCATTTCCACCCAAAATGCAACTAAGACTTTTGCACTTTCTCTTGGAAAGCATTGTCGTGTTAACGGGGGCTCAGTGTGGTCACACAGACTCACATGACGTCACTTCTGATGTCCAATGACCTTTTGAATTAAAACATTATTTCAAACAGACACGTTTATTTTCATGCGTACATAGACCCTAAATGAGACATTACACTCTTTGGTGTCCACATATCTGTATTCATATGTGCATAGAGGATGAATTAAAAGTGTTGATCCAGAGTAAACAAGATCAAAATCAACACATTCCTTTCCTCTGTGTTGACTGGGAATGACAGGAAGGATCACGGAGCCGCTCCTGATCGGTCAGGGCAATCTGCCACGCACGAGGAGTCGCCAGCCTCGGAAACGCTAAAATGCGACACATAGCCAGCTTTTACTTTTGGGTACGAGACGGAATGTGACATGTTCCAGTGCCAAGAACGAATGTCCAAGCCTTCCCTTTCTGACATGCTGTCTAAAGGCCAGCACTCAGCTCTGGCACTTAATGTTGGCATTAATGTCCCGTAGAATCACCCACTATGAGCTTAATTCCTTGGAAGACTGTGGCTGTTTGAATCAGCAAGCAGCAGTAAGCAAAAAATAACTCGATTTTTATTTTTTATTTTTTTGGGATAAAAACGTTGTGTACCGAGCACTGTGAGTAAAACACACTTGTCTGAAGTAAAAGGCAGGCAGACAAAAAGAGGAGGAGTGATTAGAGCGTACTGTTCAAGCAACATAAGCGTGTGCAATTAGATTGCAAGATGTCGCTTTTTTTCAACCCGCATCCTAATGACAGACTGCGAGGAACACAGAACAACTGTAAAGAGCCCCCCCCCCCCCCCCCCCCCCCCCAGAATCAGCCGGAGAAATGGCAAAGGAGGGGAGAAAAAGACAGCACTGGAGAAAATCTGAGAGGCTCGTTGAGAAGAGAGAGGGAGAGATGAAAACATTTTTGAGGTAGTGACACTGGCACTCTGAAGCACACGGGCGTGGGGCAACACAAGCTCAAACATACACAGGCGAAGAAAGCCGGGCTGAGAAATTAGAGGCGGGTATTGTCAGATGATGTGTAATCAAGTTAACATTTGGTCTTGAGGAAAATAAACGGATAATGGGTGTAGAAATGGATTGAGCAAGGCACCTCTACTTTCATTAAAACCTTTACAAAGCTGCAAGGACAGGCCGAGACAGTCAGTTCCAGTGGCATTCATGCAAATGAAAACTGCGGCAGCTTATTAAATTTCAGGACCTTGTTTTGCCCTACATTCTCAAATGTCGCAGTCAATCTGAAGCCGCCGAGAAATTTCCAACTCGCGTTACAAAACAGAATCCGAACTCTCTGGCAGTGCGCAGGTCCCCCGTGAAAAATGTCTGCACGTGTCGCCGAAGACTCTCTGGTAAACACAGAAGGGATATGTGGACACCACTGTGGTTTGTCGTCATCTATAAATCAATATTTGGCATCGCCATGAACAAAGACAAAAGATTTAATCAGATCATACACATTCATTGCGACTGGGTCTTCACACTGATCAGCCAAAACATTAAGACCAGTGATCGATGTAACAATACAGGTGATCTCTTTATCGTGGCTCACATTAATGGGTGGTTTATGGACCACTCTGCCTCAGAGTTGATATATTAAAGTTTGAAAACTTTGACAAGTGTTACAACTTGAGTGAGTTTGACAAAAACTGGGTCACAGAATCTCAAAATCTGCAGCTCTTCTGATGTGTTCTGCAGTGGACACAATCTATCGAACATGACACAGGGAAGAACTATCAGTGAACTGGATATCGCCAAGTCTTATTGAAGCAAGTGTTACTTGCTCCAACAGATAGCTCAACCTCCCGCAAAAATGAATATAGATTAAATTTTTTAAAAGAACAAACAGTTTGTTGGGCATGTTGCTGCAGTAAAACAAATACAGATGTAGCTTTATTTTGATATTCTGTCTTCATTAAATGCATAATATGGAATTTAAAGATGTGTAGCTAACAGAGTAGTACC
This sequence comes from Lipophrys pholis, assembly GCF_963383615.2. Lineage (NCBI taxonomy): Eukaryota > Metazoa > Chordata > Actinopteri > Blenniiformes > Blenniidae > Lipophrys > Lipophrys pholis. The sequence goes on from NC_137648.1 coordinate 3,707,848, forward strand.
ACTGATGACCTGTGGGGGAGTGTTGTGCAGTATAGCTCATGTGCGACCCGCGAGAGAAACAGAGAAGACAATGGAAATGCTGAATCTCTGCAAGGAATGAATGTGCAACTCCACTGGATGACTTGCTTGTCAGTTGTCAGCAATGTTTGAAATGCATGTACCGATTCATGTGCGTAAAGGGAGGATATTTGAGCCTTAATGTTAACAATGCTTTTCTCTGTCAATCACCCAAAGCGCCAAGAATGGGAACCAGAACTGGACCACGGTGCAATAGAAGAAGGTAATCTGGTCTGAATGATCCAGATTAACTGTATGTGGATAATTAAGAATGTGTTGACGAATTACCAAGGGAACACATGGCACCCAGATGCATTATGGGGCTGAGATGAGCCAGCGGAGACAGTGTCATGCTTTGGCAGTGTTCTGCTGGGAAACGTTGGCTCCTGCCATAAATGTGGATGGTAGATTTAACATGTAGTACCTGAGCATTGTCGCTGAGCATTTTCACGCTTTTAAAACTGTGTTCACTAAACGTCTCTTTCGGGAGTATAACGCAACACGACACAAGATGAAAATAGTCGAGAAAAGTTTGAAAATTTAGATCTTAATGAGATCTCAATCTATAGTCAAGCGTCTGGAGGGTGTCCTGGACAAAGAGCTCAGTCATAAAGCCCACCTTCACAGGTCTAGTAAAGTCCATGTCACAATGGACCGGGGCTGTTTGGGAGATATTACCCAGGGGTCCTAATGTTACTGCTGATGGGCAGTTATGAATACAGTGTTGACAGGTAGCATGCAAAAAGGAACTAATCCACTTTAAATGCTGTGTTTCATGCTGGATAATGAATCGAGTGACATGGCGCCACTTTCTGCACCACCTGTCGACGAATGATTGCCAAGCCAAACCAAACCGCGGGTTTCCTGTCATCTCCTCCATTACCTTGGCTGTGAGTGGAGTCCCTGCATTGTTAGAATATATTCTAATCTTCCTGCGGTGTGGCTCACTTATTGTCGAGGTGAAGATTCCCAAGCGGGGACGAGAGCGTCACCGTCGACGCAGAGCGCTGACCCTGCTCCAATTTCCTCCTTGTCTCATTTCTACACGGCCGCACTCAACCAGAGAGCGAGACACAGAAGGAGGAGAAGAAGAAGAAGAAGAAGAAGAAGAAGACGAGTGGAGTGATCCTCCGAAAGGGAAATGGCCACTTTGAAAGAGAGGGCCTGGAAAATGGGCCGCCCCCCCAGTGCAGTTTCACCAGACACAGGGCATCAAAAGAGCTCGGCGATGCAACAGCAAAGGATACTAATGATCCCATGACGCCAGGAAAGGGGTGCTGGAGCGTTAACCTCGCTCTAGACGACCCATCCTATGTAGGTCAAAATGAATAGGTTCTGCCTCAACACCTCTCTACCTGAAAATGACAGATTCTGTCCTCCTTTTCTTTTTCCAGTGCTATATCTCAGGATGACAAAGGAGGTCCTTTTGTGACACATCTCTGAGCTTTACTGCAGCTGATGCCACATTATGGAAGGTTTCCATCCTAACAGCATAATTTTCCTTCATTAAGTAAAGACATCTCATAATCAGTTATATAATTGGACTTGTTCTTGTAAATGTGGTTTATTTAAAGGATTATTGATAGAAAAACGAATTAAAACACCATTTTTTTACACTAATTTAAAGCTATGAGAGGTTAATAGACCAAAACCACATTTCAGATATAAATTGGAACATACACAAATCAGATTTAGGACCGTGTTTATATTCAGTATATAACCTGGTTGTGAAATGACACAGAGGGGAAAAAAAAGAAGAATCAAGATAAAAATCTGCAGGATTCATTGTATCTTTGCTGTAGCATCTTTTTGACTTCAATAGACACGCCTACTCACATGTTCACAAACAAAGCTCATGCTGTAGGATTGTAGCCTACACACCAGCTGCTCTGTGAACAGTAACGCTGCACTCGTGGAGCTGGAGCTACATCTGGTCGCCATCATGTCTTTCCCACTGAGATTGTAGGTTGCAGGATTCCTACTGGTTGTGTATAGAGGGAAATAATATTTTCTTAATCACCACCCTGTTATGATAAGAGACAATCGTGGTTCAATCGCCTTCTTGGAGCTAATTTAATAATCCTACTACGTGTTTCTTGCTTGAGCAAGAAATGATGGCTATTGTGATCCAAATTGAAATATATGAACTGCAAAAGACCAATAAAGTGCGTTTCATACACTGTCCATGCACATGCTACAAATCCAAAGTGACAGAACTGTGAGGTTAATATGCAAACAATCGTCACCAAATGTAACATTTCAATGATCGACAGTGATAATAATTTTTTTGCTTTTTGCTGGTTAGAGGGCAGAAGTCAGAACCAAAAAGCTTAATGGAAAAATGACTGAACAAACTGCCCCACCACTTAAATTGTTCTTTTGGAAACTAAACAAAAACACTGTTGTTTAGATGGCAGAACAAATCTCAAAGCACAAAGACCATATCATCATCTGCATAAGTGTTTGTCTTCATAGCAAACAATCCTGCTTCTTGCCTGAATTGGCAAACGATTGTCTTGGTATATTTCAGGGCTCTGCAACCAGCTCCTCTGTAGTGGCTCCCTGAAGCTTCCAGAATAATACTTCAAAATAAACATTTTACTTTTGTTGTATTTACATCCCACACTGATTTTCAACACTGGTCTACTGGCATGGCTGAAAACAGATAAATAATGTAAAACAGCTTAAACTGCCAGAATAGATGGATTTGCAAAAAAACTGAAAAAATATGTAAAAATACTCCCCAAAAAAGAATTATACAGGAAGAATGGTTAAAATGGGAAAGTATAACTTTTTTGTCAGGAAATAAAAAGGGGGGAAATTAAAAATTAAAAAGAGAAAATGGGGGAAAGAAAATCAGTAAAATGATCAAAAAGAAAGGAAAAATTGTATGAAGAAGTTGCACGTATACAAGAAACTGCTCTAACAACTGGAAGCACACAGTGGCTGTAAACAGCTTGAGCGCTAAAGTTGGAAAATCCATGAAAAAGCCAGACAAAAAATTACCACAAAAACTAAAAAATTTAATAAAATATATCAAAATTCTACCTATGACACTTCATCAATGTAACTTCAGTTTTTATATGCATAGCTTTTGTTGTTTTGTTTTAGTTTTTTCTACAAAATTTCAGATGATTAGAATGTTTTTCAGCTCAGGACAAATTTTATTTAGTGGAAAATCCTGAATGGGTCTCGTATAGTGTCAGAATGTGGGGTAAATCCAAACAGTACAGACACGGTACTGACATAGCAGGACTTCTGTGTCTACATGTTAACCTGATTTCTGTCAGATTCCAAGTAATAATCTACATTTTAATTTCGTGGCAGTCCCGAATAGACAATTCTGTCGTCCAGTCATGACATCAGTCTGTGTTCTGTATTTCAGAGGCTGTATGAAAGTCTGTATATAAAAGCTTGAAAAGAACACAATTGCCTTTTTTTATGATGATAATACAACATTGATTCTCTAACCTGTATTGACGAATCTTAGTATAAAAATCACTGTACCTTCATCCACGGCACACTTCCAACAATCCTTTAAGCCAAGCCTGAAAAGTCTATTCAGGGATGGATAGAATTGGTGCATGGCTTTCAAATTGAATAACCCTGGCCTTCGGATCCCCTGACATTGTTCAGGAGTCGCCACAAACCTTAGCCCTTTACCGTTTATCATAAAATATAAACCCAGAAATCTTGTTACCAAAAGTCTCGAGGCTGAAACGGCTTCATCTCCTCCATAGTCCATCAGCATCCGCTAATATTTAGCTGTTTCATGACCTCCACACTATATTTTCAGAATTTGATCACCAAGTGCCTTTGTTGCCTGTATTTATCCAAATGGAAGAGGCAAGAAACAGGTTGATTCCAGTGTGTGTGTGTGTGTGTGTGTGTGTGTGTGTGTGTGTGTGTGTGTGTGTGTGTGTGTGTGTGTGTGAACCCAATAGAGTTTATACAGTACTACAGTAAGTTTTAAATGACCTATAGTTTTGTTTCTGTGAGGCTACCCTTTTACAATTATATGTTAGTTATCGTCTGTGGAAGAAAACCACTGCAAACCCAGGGCGAACATGCAAACCTCACACTAAAAAAACCTGGGTTCAAACCCGCTCACCTTGTGATGAGACAGTGCCAACCACTGTAGCACTGCGCCACCCATTTACAAAGCAAAGGACTCCTGAAATGTAATTTCTTTTTTTTAATGCAGATTGGGCTTTTAATGAGACGAGGAGATGGATATTTAGTTTTAGGCTGCATTGTTCTGTTTAGGACTCGCTCTACGATAATTTGATGTGAATAACATCACATCTTTGAGGCGTGGGTGTGATATTGATTCAGTCACACGTGTTCCTCTGCAACAGCGGAATAAAAGACATTTGTGTGAATTAATGAGCTGATTGGATTACGATGCAGTGTAAATTCCCTCATTCAGTTCCCTTATGAGGTAATAATGACAGAATTTATTCATACAGACGTGTTGCCAGATTAATTTTCCACCAATTTTAAACAATTATGATTATTGGAAGGGAGGAGGGGGGATTTTATTCAAGATAAATGAGGTGAAGTAAAGTTTTGTTGGCCTCGGTGCTGATGAACACACAGAAAGAGCTTCCTTATTAAGCGCCACTTCTAATTCTAAAAGCTCTCTCATTCATCATTCATAAACATTTGTTTTGCGGAGCTGTTTTATTTGTTTTTCCCAAGCTTTCTCTATTTCATGCCCCTGGCTTCTTTCTCACAGAGGAAAATATGCCCGCTGTGAGACTGGAGAGGCGAGGTCTCCCTCCCCTTCGGACTCTGTAAGGGTGTTTAACATGCATTCGGCGGATATGTGTTTGTGTTAATGCATCAAACTCCTCATCTGTCCTTCTGCACATTTCCATAAAACGCACTCGGCCACATGTTCAGCCCTGTGCAATCTAATTTGTCAGAGAAAAAGCATTTGGTCCTGATAGTTGCCATTAAAGCGGCTTCTGCTGCTTTATTGGTTGCCATGCCAACTTCTGTGTTAACCAGGAACCTAATTAGCAGTGTTGTCTTGTTCACTCCTCCTTCGGTGTTGTTGTTCTCATGTTTTCATGCATTTGCAAGCTGTCTGTCAAAAGTTTACAGTTTGCAATGTATAAAAAAGTTTATCTCTATTGGATCTTAGCTCTGCTGCCCCTGCCACAATTAAAGTCAGTAAGCTTTGCTTCTAAAAAGTATGATGGGTCTCTATATGTAGACTATAACCGCCACAACCAGTTACACAAGATTTTTGACCATCGCAGTTTGTTTGTTTGGTTTTTTTTCTTCGTTTTTTTCTCATTTACATGAGAACATTTTTTTTTAAAATGAAAACAGTAAACTTTTGTAGTGTTTTGGGTGTCTGTTTCCATGACAACGGTGCTTGGAGTCAATGAAAACGCAACTTTTAGAAAGTGGTTCCCAAGGTGGAACTTTTCAAAAACATTCCAAGTCATGAAAACAGGTGAAAATGCTGAAACATGCGGACTGTGTCATCCCTCTAACTTTTTTTGTGTCAGATCATGTCTGATATTGTGTATTTATTTGCTGTAACTGCAATGTTTTATATCCTCCCCCATGGACACGTCCAGCTCCGTACTTCTGTTCTGGTCGGAGCTCAGCACTCCATTTAATCACTCCATGGTGACCACAAGCAATTTAACAAGGAACTAATACCATTCCCAAGCGATCTAATCTAATGCATGCAAAACCCTCATTTAAATGCTTCTGTTTGCTGGTGATGTCTCTCATGGTGTTATCCGTAGTAAATCACCTGCGGAACGCATGCAAAGCTGGGAGCGCAATTTATTTGCATGAGCGTGTAATTACGTACACTTTATGCAGGATCTTGGTAAATCAGGCGGCCATATGTCAAATGGTTACCAATGGAAACATGAGAGACTAGTAATTGGGGAGGAAGTCTGACCTTTACAAAACTGACTTGTACACTCTTTCAGATGTGTTTTGAATGAGCGCAGCAACTTTTCCATTTCTACATCGTTTTAAACAGTGACCCCCGGTTCCTCGATCGCACCGGAAAATATTGTTTCACGTTGTTTAATCTTTGTTTGAAAGGTTGAAGGTTTGCTGTCAGGTGTGCTGTCATCTGTCCCATGATGGAAGCTGATGGAGTCGCTGCGCCCACTGAGATATCGTGGGTGACTTTGCTGTTATCATTTTCTCGACAATCAACAGCAGTTATTGTAACACCAAAGTCTAATCTCGGGGCGAAAGTCTTTTTAGGTGCAACTCCCAAGAAAAACAAAAGAGGATCAAAACAAAAAAACTATTTCCAGTGTTTTCCTTCTTGATGTCTCTCAAATATTCCAGGATTACTGTACAATCCCAACACAGAGTTTATATTTTTCATGCGACGTGTCCGGTCTGCCGGTGTTTTATCTGTCGCGAAGCGGTTGGTAGATTTTATCCCAAATCGCACCTCAGCAAAGTCAACTCAAAAAAAGCTCAAAGGATGAGGTTAAGGTGCCTAAAATCGACTGTGAGCCAGGACTTTTAGCCTCCAGTGGGTGTCATTCAGCTTAGACTTATCAGAACTCCCCGGTTCATCTTAAACAGAAGACAGCCCAGGTGAGATAAACTTCAGATCGGGGGCGGGCGGGGGAAAAAAAAGCACGGCAAATCGCGCAGAGGGGATGCTGCGGCGCACAGTGTGCAGCACCCGTCAATACCTGGCTCTGACACGTATACAATCCCATGCTCTCTACTCCTACCCCTGCATTGTTGAATGTGCCTTGACGCCGGTCGACTATCGGCGCTTTTATCTCCCTGACATGCCTTTGCCACTGACATTTACATGAAAGCTATAGGCCTGGCTGTGAATAATTGGCGCTGATAGGAAACGCCTCGGAGGAAAAAAGGTACTTCTGAGTGCAGGCTCCTCTCTGCCAGACTGTAGGCTGCTCGTGGATGCTCTGTGTATAGGAATGCCTGTATCTCTGTGGCGTACAAACGCAGTGATACAATCACAGATACAGCCACTGGAATGCACACAGCAGAGAAGATGCACAAGATACAATGCTGCTGAGCACAAATACCCAGATGCAGAAGAGCCCAGGATGTTACCTTATACACTAATCCAATTTAATCTATCCAGGTGATTCATGCAGTCATTTTTATGAGTTTTTAACATTGGGTCTCACGTTTTGGTAAATCTTAACCCTTCAATGAGCTTATTTAGTTACTTCCTCTTTCAGTGCCAGAATGAACCGTGCATCTTTTTGTGTTTTCTTCTATTTTAGTTTCAGCCAAATTTCAAATCAAGTGGGCCTTACCAGTAAAATAGTGCCATCATTTTGTCTAAATTAAATTGTTTTCTTCTTGTTTTCACAAAAAATTGAAAAAAAATGACAACAATCTCAAAATGAAGCCAATTTGAATGTAACCTCAAAAAGCTGTTTTCATTATGCATGTTTTTAGAAACTCGCCCTGGCAGCATGGCTTTCAGGATCATTCTAATTTGCTTGCAATGATTTCAGTGTCTCAGGGATGGGTTGTTTCCGCTGCTCTTAACCAATTTGCTAAAAATGTTTTGTTGAAATGTTTACAATTTGCTTTGAGGTTTGGCTCATTTCGAGCCTCTTACGGACCAGTTTTAGCCCACGGGCCTTATGTTTGACACCCTTCTTCTAAACTAACAAATGAACAGAAACACTAGATTTTGGGGATTTTGATCTTTCAAATCCTGTTTGTGTCTTTCTGGGCGGACAATGAAGGTTTCCCCTGTGTGCGCAGGGGTTTTCTCCCTGTTATTAGTGGATTATCATAAGATATTTCATGTTATACCTCAAACTTCTGACTTTCTAAACAATCATTTCTCATATTGCACTTTAGTCTTCTATTGCAAAAATCACATTTATTTCATCTGATTTCGTGGGCTAAACATCCAGTTTGTACTTGTGGCGTATAGCAGACATATAAACACGAACACCATGCCGTTCTCGTTTGCGTGTGATATGACTTTCTTAGTTGATCACCTGCAAAATGCTTCCCAACTGAAAGCACAATCTGTTTGTGTGAGTGTGCAATTTAGCCTCCTTTATCCAGCAACTTAGTCGATATTTACCGCTTGAATTGATTCAGAACGTATGGTGGAAGTGGCCATGCTTGACTCCAACTCACCCTGTATACATAGGATACTGTCTCGTGCTATTGAACCCGATGAAGAAAACAAGATTAAACAAACTTGCTTTGTAGCGTTAAAAAAATAAACCAAAAATTCCTCTCCAGCACTCACATCCCCACTCCAATAAACGAAAGCCACGTGCTGCCATCATCACAGGGGCCAGCGAGAGCTCCTCCAGTCTTCCTGTTTCGGTTGACCCAGACAATCCTTTACCCAATGATGCACATGATGCGGTCCTCAGCGAGGGCTCGCCACCCTGGCAAGATTCCCTCTCGCTCTGAACTCCGGGACGGGGTCGCCAACCTCGCTCTCCGTTGGGGTCACGGCCACAGATGGGGCCCGGCCGCCCGGCTTCCACCGCTGCGTTTGATTCCGGAGCTGCAACCTCGGCGAGGCGACTCCAAGTAAAAATGTGTCTGTGTTTATGTTAACTCACAATGATTGGTTTCACCCAGCGCCGGGGATAATTACCAAGGGTTTTCCTTTATTGAATGGTAATTACAAAAGACAAATGGACCTCAAGCGGCCGACTTCCTGAGTAAAACAGCTCTCTCCTCGTGCAGCTTTGGGAGGCGCCGCCGCCAAGAGTCAGCATGTATGTTTCTATTGCTCTCCACTCAAAACACGGCAATAAGTAGAGAAAAGGTGGCTGATTAGAAAATCAATTTATGAGGGTGTAATTATACAGCGCCGTACGGCCACATTTCTTTATTTTCGCTCCACACAACAGCCTCGGCGAGGGTAATAAATCGAACCAAAAAAAAAATTGCTGCGCTCCAGTCGAACAGTATTACCACTGAATCCCGAGTTCAGACTTTTATTTTCCGCACCTCTGACCTTCAGATTAATATTATAATGACCTTTGACAAGCTGCCATTTCCGAGGACGCCCCCATTCGCGAGGCATAGGAGCCGATACGGAGATCGCACATCATCATTGTAATTGACTTCTGTCCAGGTCTCGGCTGAAGGTCACGCAAGCAGCCAGACAGATGAGTAATTAAAATCTCTTCTGCTCTTTAAGACGTTCATTGAAGTCCACCCGTCATTTGGTACATCATTAGTCATGCTACGACTGACTCTGCCTTTATATCATGAAACTTTTTTGGCACGCATTTGCATTCACACACAATGTATAATCATTAGCAATATCCTAAGTAATTGAAGGTGGCACCTGGGAAATGGTTACCTGACACTGACAAGTCGAGGATGGAGGGCGCCGTCAGCGAGGTGCCAGGCTTCTCCCCTCCCTCGCTTCATCAGTCATAATCTGTCAAAGAGCGATGAACAAGAGGTGAAGGCGTTCACCTCACCACTTGGACTGAACTTCTTGGGTAAGGATGAGAGCATGAGGCCTCATTTCCGATCTGCGGTTTGGTGAAACATTTGAGTGAAGCCAAACACTTGCTTCATGTTGTCAAAATCAACCGTTTTGTTTTCTCTTTTTACTTATGTCATTCGTTAGCATTTTGTTTTTCTTCCATGTCTCTACAGGTTGTAATTCAGGAATAGCGATGGGCAGTTTAATAGACATTCTTGATAATGTCTGGTCTTTCCTTCTGAATTACCTCTCACCTTTACTGCTAATATTTTTAGAAACATTTCAACTAATGTTACATATATATATACATTCAAGTAATGTATATATAAATATTCTCCACTTATTTCTGTAATATAATGATGTGTGTGTGTAACAAGCGCTGATGGAACATCATAGCCTAAAGTAGCTTAAAATTGAATCCGTGTTGAAATGTTGTCTTTTATACTCCCACTATGAATTGTAATAAAACACACATAATTCGAAAAATCTACAAGAAAAACAAAAATTAGATATGGCACCATCTGTGTAGATTTCAGGCAACCATACAGAAAAGCGAAAGCAGGTGCAAATCTAATTTCAACAACTACAAAGCCAGAAAACCCTCATGGTGCCTTCATGAGCAACTGGGCAGTAGGAAAAATCCCACTTCCTGATTGGGGAAAACTCATGTCCATCTGGGAACCTCCAACTGGGAAAGTGTTGTTCTGAGCATTCCCAGAAGGTGATATAATTAACATATAAACTTGAAGAAGAAAAACATGATAAAATAGTTCATATTCACAGCTTCAGAGGTCCCAAATACATAGTTGGTAGCGTTCACTCACATGTGGCTGCCATGCCATGCTCCAGCAATTAGGGCTTCAGAGACTTGCACAAGGACAACGAGACAGAGTCAAACACGGGTTCAAACTTCTAACCTTGGGATTAAAAGACGTCCCACTCAGCCAACCAGGTCTGTGACAAATCTCAGTCAAATTTCATTGAGAGGAAAAACTCCTGACGAAGTCAAACCTGATCAGACAAAACGCATCACATCTACGGTGAAACCAACCAAACTGAGCCACATTCCTGAGCTCGTTACCTCGTTGCTATCAAACGAGCCTCAAAGTGATGCTGTGAAAGCAACGCAACAGCTATCGGAGACGATTTTTGAACATTTGACGGTATTTTGCACCAGAAGGTTTCATAAAAATTGGCTTTGGGTTGAGATTGAAGGCATTGTCAGTACGAACTGTTTGGTCTTGCAAAAATATCGACATTTTAAACTTGTATGCTCTGTAAAACAACAAAGAAAACCTTCAGAGTTTCAATTTAAAGGTTTTTATGGAACTATTTCACTAGTTGAGCCCTCTTATGATGCAAATGAAATGAGTCTTACAGTCTGAAATCATTGTACCTCAAATATCTGCACTGTAGTTTTCAAGTTCATTTTAAATCAACTACTTTATAATTTTTACTAAAACATTTATTACAAACTAGTCATCTTTGATGACATAAATGTCTGCTTCATACCAAATCTGTGTATTTATTACCCAACTATTACCAGAAGAATAACCCACCACTTTGATGACAAGTCACACCCTGTGCATGTATTTCTGTATAAGGACGGGATAAAAACCCCTTGAGAAAGACAGCACTTACACCTACTTACAGTAAACGGCTTCATTTCTGCTCTAGAACGAGTGGGAAGACGGTTGAATTTCTGTCGCGCAAACATTTCATCACAGCCAATTTCGAGGCATTTGGAGGAAATTGTGGTGCCCTTTTTCTGTATCACATCTCCCACTATCCTATTTCTTTCTATATTGTAGTGGATCAAAGCTTCATGAGGGGCTTCTGGATGCACAACGTGCTGAGATGTATTTAATCAGACGGCGCATCAATGTTGCCGGCGTCGGTTCTCCGGCAGGTTGTTTTCTTTTCCATCCCGCCACAGTGGAGGTTTACCGCCATGAGTTTTTGCATTTGGCTCATTTAAGGTCCAATTATAAGTCGACTGTAAACAAAAGTCACATGGACTCGCATGTGGCTCGTTAATTGGGCAAAGTTTGGGTAACCTGTCATGCTGCCAGGTTAGAGAATCGATGGGCTTCTGCAGGGGGTAAGAGGTGGGTGGCCAGGCAAATAACTCCGATGCGACTCCCCGTAGCGTCCCTGTCGCTGATTATTAGCAAATTTTCTTTTAGAAGTTAGCACCACGCAGAGAAGTGATTGAGCTTCGCTTGTGGCGTAGATGAAGAAACACTGGCCAATACCTGATCAAGTGTTGTGTTCTAGGTGTTTTATGTGGTTTGGGTGTCATTCGTTCTCCAGTGTTGCGAAAAGAAAAGCTGCAACCAGCGTTTTCTAGGTCAGCTATTTCATGCCACTTGAGTTTAAATGACATTGTGCTCACCTGCTCAAGGTAACTGAGCGGAAAGGCCCCTGAAATGTCAAGCGGTCAGACCCGGCGGTGACACTGCAGGACGAGCGGAGAGGAGGAAGAGGACTCCAAACCCTAAATCATCCTTACAAGTTACCTGGGAATCAAAGAGTGTCTTTTAGGGCCCTGCTGCATTTTGTCAATCGGGCGACGGTCAGAGGATCCTGGAAGGGATGACTGATTCCCTGGGGGCCGGCTGCATGTCGGCGCCCTGCAGGACGACCATCAGATGACAGAGTGGCGAGGCCGCGGACGATCTGCCACCACGTGTCCATCCTCCCTTCAATCAACGCCAGAGCCGTCTGTGTGGCTGCCTGCGTCCCGACGCCTCTCTCCCAGTTATGGGCACACTTTGTCAAAATCAGAACCACAATCGCTTTATTTGCCAAGTGCAATAAGGGTGGAAGTTTGTCTTGGCGGTGCGGTTGCAGAACACACACAGGAACAGCTTGTGTGTGCGTTGGTGGATGTTCATGCACACTTCAGCCCCTGTTTGTGTATGGCTTTGTGCATACTGGTGTTCACAAATGCCAGCACATTCACATTCATTGTGCGGCAGCAGATAATGAAAAAGGACTAAGAAGTAGTCAAAAGGAAAGCTCCTGGATTGGAGAAGATTTTACTAAAAGACAGCAGAACAACTACATCAAATACATATTCAAATTCTTGCATTGAGCTCCATGATAATCAATCTTTTTTGCATTGTTTTGATCCAAGTGAATCAAATGTTGAAGGATTTGCAGATAAGCACATCATTTGTTAAACATCTGCTGTGCACAGAGCATTGGTGCGGATGTATGGAATCTGCCGGATTCATGTAGGAAAGATGTTTATGTATACATTAAACATTTGATACCACAGCTCTTTGTACATTCCCTGCCCTCTTGTCTCATTGTTATTACTGCTCACACTCTCCCAAGGTAATAACTGTTGACTTTTCCCTCATTCTTATTTCAAGCATTGAGTCTGGATACCTCCCTTTCAGTGGTGTGAAAACAGCTCAGTAAAAAAATAAATAAATAAAACTGTGTTAAACTCGCTTTGATTACTGTGGTGATGCTGTCCTACAGCAAGAGTCAATTAGTACAGAGACTCCTCAGTGGTGGTTCCCAGCCAGAGCCTACCTGTAATATATAACAGGTAGGATCATTGCACGTAGAAGGACTTTCCTACCTGACTTCCACTTTAAAAATAGTTAAAAGCCAATTTCTTCATTAGACGTAATAGCTTCCATTAAAGGCTGCTTCTTGGTGAGAGCTGAGTGTAGACCTTGAGTTTTACTCTGATTCAGGTTGACCTTTTTTGGATTTTGAAATACTTGATGTTTGATGCGTTTTGACAAAGGAAGCTTCAATGAGAGGGAGAGTTTATTTCCCTTGCAATAAAAATAATTCAGTGTCAGCAGGAGGTGATCCCTCCATAAACACCCTGCCTGCACCCTGATTTTATATATACATATAGAATTATGAGCATTTCTCACGGTTCTGTGGTTAAACCAGCCAACACAGTGAGAGCCATCCTGTCATGCTTATATACCAAATTCAATCAAAGTTACTTGAAATGAAATAAAATCAACATGGCCACATGCCCAACGATTGAAGCCAAAGTGAAAAAAATAAAAAATGTGAGGTCCTCTAAGATTCACACTGCATAACATGTTTTAATGTAATTTGACCAGACTGAAGATGAAACTATTATTTTACAGAAATAATTTGGGATTCCACGACGACATGCTGGTGGATTAATGGTTAGCAGGTGATGATTGATTGGAGTTTACATGTTCTTTCCGTGTGTGGGTTTTTACACTCAATCCAAAAACATGCGTAAGTGTGGCTGCCTGTCTCTGTTTATACTGTGATGGATTTTCAACCTGTCCATGGTGGAATTGTACTGCGTTCAACCACAATCAGCTGGGGTCACCTGGACTCTTGCTACCCATCACTGGATTAAGTGATACAGAAGATGGATGCATGATATTCCTAAAATCAGCATTTCTTCACCTATTTTCTTAGATGACCACCTACATTGCCTTAAAAAATTTTTTTAAAAAGCCTCCACAACCCAAAACACCTACTCTAACAAACATGGTACCCAACCCCCAGGCAAGGTATCATTGCGATCTCGGCGATATTTTATGATTTTAAGGACAAATGTTTCTTGAAGTGCGTCAAAATTGGCCGTGATGACTGAGCAACTATTTGCACGAGCAGCTGATTCCGCCGCTTGTCTCTCTGCAGGAATGATGCCATTCACTGCATACAGGTGCAACAGTTGCTCCAGCCTGACAGGCCAGCAAAATCAAAAGCTCCTGCCGAACCTCCATCCGATGAATAAAACATTCCCGAAGACAATCAAACGCTCTTTGACATGTACAGCCACATCACATGCAGCAGCCCCTGTGATGGTTTATTGGCTGGAAACACTGACCTCTCAGGCTTTGCTGAGCGCGTCGGTGGGGGCCGGGCGAGAGTCAGCCAGAAAAGTCCATTATTTGTTCCCTCTCACTTAAACAATGTGGCTTCCCCTCGGTCTCCCCGCCGTCACCTATGGACTTTCTCCCATGGCTCAGCAGCAGGGAAGTCTGATAATTGGTTAGAGTGAAGCACAGTCAGAGAAACACTGTCCTTTTCTTACCTCATTAGAGACAACCCATACAGCCGCACTGAAATTTCAATAAGCTGTTTGATTCAAGCCGCTTTGACATTTGCGGATTCTCTATTGACTGGATGAAATTCCATTTTACACTGGGAGGGACATACACTGTGTATTTATCTGATTCGCCCGGCCGGTGTGTCAATGAGCTGGGATGTTACATATGAGATGAAAGATCAAACAATGTTGTTGTTTTTTTCGTCTGCATGAAAGTTAATTCCGGTGGAGTTTGATTCAAACATTATATAGTCCTGATTCATGGAGATGGAGAGGTGGCGGTGTGTATGTGTGTGTGTGTGTGTGTGTGTGTGTGTGTGTGTGTGTGTGTGTGTGTGTGTGTGTGTGTGTGTGTGTGTGTGTGTGTGTGTGCGTGTGCGTGTGCGTGTGCGTGTGCGTGTGCGTGTGCGTGTGCGTGTGCGTGTGCGTGTGTGTGTGCGTGGTTTCTCGGTGCAGACGCTTTGATTGTGTTAACTGTATTGAACTAAAACACTTTTATCAACCTACGCCTGGTTTCGTGCCAGCCGGTCTTTATCAGAATGGCTGCAAATAGGCCTGTGAGGCTTTGTGTCTTCCACACTTTGTTTGCACATAATTAAAGAAAGCCACAAAGATTATTTTTTTTCAACACAGGGATGGGCAATATTGAGGCTAAATGTTATATTTGTGTAAAAGCTAAAAGGATTTGCGTTGTACTGTTTTTGGAAAAACAAAGCTGTATAATCACAGCGGTGGAGCTCTTTAGAAATTAAGACGGAGGCAGAATATGCGTTTCACAAGACTAAGTGGCTGAGATTGTCCCTGGAAAAGCAACTATAATCAATCTTTATCCATTCTTCCGTCTTTCTTTGACACTGTTTTAGTCAACTCAGAGTCATGGAGAGCTGGAGTTGACCGATTGTACAGAACTAGAAATACAAACATAAGTACAACCCGACCAGCTACATTCTGGCCATGACGAGAGAGTCCTAAGTGTGACACTACTGTGCAGCCCAATCCATATAAGCCTCCACCAGTATAGCTCCCATAGTCATTAAAGCATGCAAGACCCCACCCCCACCCCACCCCCCACACCACGACAAGGTGACAGCAGATGGTAAAGGTGTGCTTTCCTTTAGCTCAGTTTCAAAGTGCTGCTGAATACATTCACGCTATTTTCGTTGCGCAGCCCAGAACTTTAGTCTTCTCCTGAAAAAATATCTAAAATGTTCTCACAAAATTTAACAATTAACAGTTCTACCCAAACCACTAATTGGTGAATAGAGTGTATAGCAGTTAGCGGATAAAGAGCCAAAAATGTCCCCCAGGAGGTGATAAGAGACCAAAACAGCTCAGAAAGAGGGAAAATTAAATTTGTTAAATTTGCCGGTGAGGTTGAAACATGACTCCAAATGACTTATAATGTTGCTCCGCTGTGGTGGCAAAGACACTAAATGAATATCCTTTGGAGAGTTTGCATATAATCGCAACTGAAGGTGATGATAGTTTAGTATTGCGTTCAGTTCATTACCATTGCCCCTCAAAATGTAAACAGAAACCAAGTCAATAGAAACCAAAATAAAAGATATAAACACCCTCTGTATGAGCTAAATCCAAATACTTTTTCAATTTATTGAACTAATACTTAAACCTGTGTAGAACCGTCTTATCAGAGCAAATATTACGGTTTTGCGTTGCTCTGATCAATTGTAACAAACAAAATGTGAAAATATTGCAGTCTGTTTTTAAGGTGTTACTGTGTTTTCTTCCATTAAAAAGTGGAAGTTTAAAAAAAACAAACCCTGAGAAGTCTTTTTATTTAAATTGTAGATCTAATGACTTGAAGACGTTGCTCGATTTTGACACACTGCTTCTGATGTGTGTGTGATTTTTTTCCAAAGACAAGCAACAGCGCCTACTAGTGGTCCGACATGAAACGTTGCGGTGTAAACGCAAACTTTTCTGAAACGAAATGCCGAAACATTTCCACTTGAAGCGTCGTGTAAGCGGGGCATTAAATGGGTTTTTGCAACATCCTGGAGATCAGCTGCCTCCACGGCAGAGAAATCGACTAAACCATTGAAAGACAACTGAGAGAGAGGACGTAATCATTGAATAGTTGCATAAAGTTACATAAACACTCTTTTTTGTTTCTAATTGGCGTCAGTAATTTATATTTTTTATCACCGCAAAGAAGCTGTGGTGTCTTTAAAAGTTTCACTGAGTAAAGCAATTTCTCTGGTTTTCTCAGGAAAACCTGTCTTCGCCCCGTGATTTCTGCCCCCCTATAGATGTGTAGAATATAATGAGGAAAATCTTGCAAAAACCCACAGCTAATAAGCATCTCCCTTGTACTTTTTTTTTTTTTTTTTTAAGGAATTTCCTCATGCGATGCTCCAACCAAACAGCACCTGTCCATTTTACACTGAGGACCTGATTCAGCACCGCCTGCCTTCTGTTCTTTTTCACTACATCTGCATTATGTTTTGATGCCTCATGCTGACTGAAGGTATAGTCTCATTTTATGTGCGCGTCTTGGAAAAACTGACCTCGCGTGGGAAGAGGGGGAAACAAAAAGAAAAACCTCCCCAACTTGTCGCGATGAAGACCAAAATGAACCCAACTTGTTTTGTATGTGTGATACACACCCTCTCATTAAGATCCAGGCTAATAGATATGTTTTGCTTCTGTGTGTCGGTGATTATATGGGCAGAATGCGCCCGCAGCGTGCCCCTGTTTTTTGTCCTGCCATTTGCAAAGCCTTGTGGGATATGACTAATGGAGTGTTGTGCTTAAAGGATTGTGGTGTCTGGTGCGAGTGTTCCCTGGGTCGTGGTGAAGTTAATTACCTGGGATTGAACAGTTACTTTGGCCCTCTCCAGGGATCCCGTCAGTAGACAGGAGAGGGAGGCGATGTGTCTTGAACTGGCTGCATATTCAGGTCACCGCGGGAAAAAAAACAAGCCAACAACACGTATTTCTTCCTCTTTTTTTTTCCCAAACATTTTAACCCTCCTGTGTGTCTCTTTGATCTCGGCATATGGCTTATAGGAGTCTGACTCATTTCATCAAAGCCATAGGACACCGATATCACCCCATGTGGAGATATCAGGAAGGCAATGACTATTAGTCTCATCTCTCTGTTTACTCTGTAAAGGTGTGTGTGTGTGTGTGTGTGTGTGTGTGTGGGGGGGGGGGGGGGGGGGGGGGGGGGGGGCTATTCCCAAATTAATTACTATACAAGGTAATTTACCACATACCACGAATTTCCTCCTTTGGAGCATCCATTTACGGCGCCCTTGTAAAATAATTATATTTTCTTAAATCGGACTTACTCACTGTGGCTACACCCGCCAAACTTTAAACACTTAAGGCTGTATTTAAAAAAAAAAAACATAAAAAAAAACAACCCTACCACATGCTACTGATGGATTTAGACTGAATACTTGCTGCAGGGGATTGTAAAAAAAAGAAAAAAGAATTGAGTTCAGACGTTCACGTGGCAAAAACAAGCAGGCAACATGGCCGCCTCCAGGAATTTAGCCCTGATTCTACTGTGAGACTGTATGAAAAGAAATAGATAAGCTACTCATCAAACAAATCTACCAGTGAGCCGTGAAATCAAGGAGAGAAGGTCAATGAGGTGATGCAGTCATGCAGCTGGAAATATAGATGGGAAAGTCCCACTTCCAGACAGAACAACAAGAAACAGCCAAGAATTCAGTCCCAACGTACTAATAAAAGAAGCAAACAATGTCATCACTCATGTAAGCGAACACAGGAAGTAAAGAATGTGAGGTCGGTTAAGTCGACAAAATTCACTTGTACACATTTGCATGTTTGTATTTGGTTTTTTTAGGTTTTATTCATCCTAACATCAGCGTACATGATCAAACATGATGTATTTTATTGAATTTGTGGATTTTAATGCTGGCCTCTATCTGTAAACGATACCTACAATGAACACTGATTTCTGACTTTAAACACAGAATTCTGACTTTTTGCTCACAATTCTGACTTTAAACTCAGAATTCTGAGTTACAACGGTTAAAAGGGCAGTATTTTTTTGGGGGGGGGGGGTTAACAGTGGCCATTATCCTCTTCTGTAGATTGTGAACTAACATGAACATGAAGGATGTCCAGTTACAACAGTTACTTATTTCTAGCTACCAACTACTCATTAAATCGATACTTGACAGTTTTGCTCTTTTAGCTCATGATATAACGTGGTAGTTGGCTGCTGGCTCCTCTTTTATAAACTATATACCAGGACACCAGCTTGCTATAAAGCAATTACTTTGTGAACTGGCTTCAAACCTGCTTTTATTTGCCACATAAATGATGTTTGAATGACTTTGCACTGATTGAAGGTGATGCTATCGTACCCATGAAAGAAAAAGAAGCGCAGTACGACATATTCAGCTGGATATAGACACAGCATTGTTGGAGTGTTTCAGTTCTGGTCACACCAACACTTAACACATTACACATTTATAGAGTTAAGAGCCTCGTCTCTTCCTGTCCATACCTTCCTGTGGCAACACTTCCAGGAGGTGTCATACTCAAGAGCAGCGCATGGAGAGTTAGTACGATAAAACGGAATGATCTAGATATTTAATGTTTTGAGTCCTACCTCCAGAGTAACTGTTCCCCTGACCCATAAAGCTTTAATAGGAATGTTTCCAAAAATGTCCAGGAAAGAAAGAAGATTTCCTAAACGTAAAACATTATGTAAATTACATTAAACGGAGTATTATTCTCCCTCAAGTGTCCAGGAAAGTTTCAGCATTTGTATGTTTATTTCCCTGCTTGTCTTATTTATTTATTTATTTATTTATTTATTTATTTATTTAGTATTTTTTTCATTACAAGGCGATAGAAAGAGAATAAGTGGAGACAGTGAATATATTAGTAGAACCGGGTCGAACAGTGATGTTGTGGTTAAGACTCTTGCCTCGCCGCAAGAATGCCTTCCATTTTCTTCCCACAGTCCAAAAACAACTGTTTGAGGTTAATAAGTGACTCTAGATTGCCTGCAGGTTTGAGTGTGAGTGTGTGTGCGTGACTGTTTGTGTGTGTGTCCATCAGCACAGTCAGCTGCGATCATCTCCAGCCCCCCATGACCCTGTGTAAGGTCTCGCAGTACAGAGGATGATTGGACAACCATAAGTGTAAAGTATATGATTATTACAGGTCTTTATATAGGGACTTTAGAAAGTTTGATTTTCACATTTGAACACATTAAATCTAGCAAACCTGCTTCATTAGATTTATAGTAAATCTTATTTGATGTGTTTTGTCTGGTTGTGCTAGAGAAGCAGCAGTCAGCCTCTGTTTACGCGTGACCGATCTCCTTACATTCGTTTTCTGTTATTGTTTCAGAAAACTTACAAGTATAGACAACGGTATTTCAATAACAATCGTCATACACGTGGGAAACACTGAAAATGCTGTGTTGTGCACGACAAGCCAAGATCTATTTCTTGTAATGTAACCACATGCACACGTTTGTTGAATCGGACCACTCAGTCCATGTGTCTCCACTTATGCAGATGATGTTGTAGTACATGTTATGGGAGAGGCTGCTGAATCAATATCGCCAGAGTTGCCAGATTGGGCGGTTTTTCTGACCCAACTGGGCTTCTTGGGGAGCCTGTTTGTGTTACCTATTTTCTTTGTTTATTTAGTGCAGCTGTGTACTTATGACACGTCCTTTGTTCCGCATGAGGTTGAGATTTGGGCTGGTTTTACTGAGGTGTGTCGGCTGGAAACAGTGAATCTGATCTGGCAACCCTGACAGTATGTGCACATACAGTTCCCATGTTCCCATCTCCAAGGCGGAATCTGGAAGCCTTTTTTTTTTTTAAGTGTCTTTTTCAGAAAATCTCAAAAACGTTGTCATGAAAGGCTCCGTTTTACACAACGTTTTCAAGTAAGATAAAAAAAATAGCGTTTTGCATGTCGATTTACACAACAATGATGCTCGGAGCCAGTGAAGACATTTTGATAGCTTCTCCCAAGTTGGGACTTTTTGAAAACGCTCCGAATTGGTCTCTGTAAATGGGGGAAAGTGTAACTTTTCTGTAATGCTGCTCCTGTGCATGTACATAACGGCCAAAGTATATAGTTGTTCTGCACATCCCCAAAAAATGTTGCTTTGTTTTCGAGAACACTTATTTCAACTCCGTGATGATTGCCACAAGGATTATAAAAAGTTCTAACGTTTGTGAGACTTCAGAGTGGAAGCAGGAAGGTAAAACTCATTAAACTTTGCCATCTGTGAGAGGAGTGAAGTCATTTAACACTTCATCCAGGTGACTCCGGAACAAAAGTCGTATCGGAGAAGCCAATGTGTTTCAGAAAAAAAAAAAAATTAAATCTTCAAATTATCCCAAGTTTAAGCTCTCCAAACAACCCCAACAAGCGGATCCTCAGAAATATAAAAGCCGGTCGAGGAATGAAGAAAAAAAAAAAAATAATAATAATAATTTGAAAATGTAGAGGCTGAAGAAATAAAAAATAAAATTAAAGAAAAAGATGAAGAAATCCCTATGAGCGCTGGAGCGTTTATCAGGGGATATATATCCCCGACTAGTTGGCAAGTGTGCAATGAAGCCTGCCACAGTGTCACGCCGCACTGTGGCTTTTAATAGGAACACGGCTTAAGAGGCCCTTACATCTTTCGTTTCACTTGAAGTTGTCACTCAGTAATCCCTCGGTAAAGTGTAATGCCGCTGGATTAGCACCGCAACCCCAGATTTCCAAATTATCATCTGAAAAAACCCACTGAATGATGTCGCTAATAGGAACCAAATTATGCAAAAGAAGAAGAAGGCAGGTTTTTTTTCCCTCCCTTTTTTCTCTCTCCACCCGCTTTCAATTTGTCATCTCCCTCTCTCTCTCTCCCTCTCTCTCTCTCTCTCTCTCTCTCTCTCTCTCTCTCTCTCTCTCTCTCTCTCTCTCTCTCTCTGTAACTTTTACAACGGTCAGATTAGCATGCAGCTGTGTTCATGTTGAGAGATAGAAAAAAAAAAAAAAACTGTCCAGATGAATATACAGCATCACAGGGGGATTTATTAATAGGGGGCAGTCTAAGTCCATCTGTGGTTGAGCTCAGGCCTAATCCTTCCCTATGACTGAATGTACAAATTCCCAGTGATGGCCCACGTCAACAGCTCCTGGAGTGGGAGGGGAGGATGAGAAGCGGGAAAGGGAAAAGAGTGGGAAGGCATCCAAGGCCTCCTCCTCCTCCTCCTCCTCCTCCTCCTCCTTCTCCTCCTCCTCCTCCTCCCATCCTCCCACTGTCCATTCTCCCCGGAGTCATCTTAACCAAAGCTGCAACCCAGACTGACCATGTTTGTTGTCATCACTAAGCCTGAAGACTTCCACTTTTGGGGATAAAGATGATTCAACAAACCCACACACCAACTTCTCTTGACTCTTTCCTCTTTCTTTAGATGTTTTGTTTTTTTTACGTCTTCCAGCCCCAAGTTTTGTGTTTTGAATCGCCTCTTTTGTTATGACTGGAAGAGGGAATCTGAGCAAGACGCTGAACTCCAATGAAAGTTATTGATCATTTGAAGCAATGGCTTCCAAACGTTTTGTTGAAGAATTCTACACTTAGAAGAACCCACCACCACCATGCCCTGTAGAATAACAAAAAAAAAAGTGTGAAATACAGTTTCTTTGTCATATTCTGCAGTGATGAGTTCCGTTTCTCTCAGGATAAACTCTTCGGGTTTACACACCGTCTCGGGATGTTTGGTGGTCTGGTGCCAATTCAGTTTCAGGTTTCAAGCTTTTATTGACCAGGTTTTCACCACAAAAGATACTTTCAGCTCTTTCGGGTCCATTGATATTCTATGAAGCCGTATTCTATGTAATGTAAACACTTAAACTTCATTTAATGCCATAAATGTATTGTGAATTAAATTCTTACCCACCTATTTTAGAAAGACATACAAAAGTTACACCCCTTATTGAGCTTTTGTTGCTGTAGAATTGTCAAAAAAAAAAAGAGGCCTCTTTTTCAAAACATCACTTCAACTTTTAATATCCGGCAGTTCTTCAGTAATACTGTGTGTGTTTGACTATCTGCTCTCTCTCAGGTCAGCTGATAAGCTGCTCCTGAGAGAGCCTAAAAGCGTAAGCTGAGAGGCGACCGCACCTTTGCAGTCATTGCCCCGAAGCTGTGGAATGACTTGCTTCTGTCCATCTGTTTTTAAAACCCACCTTTTCTCTTTGGCCTTCGACACCATGTGAGCTGTTGACTTTTTACTCTACTTAAATATTTTCGAGTCTCTTATATTCCCCGTGTTTATATCCCTTTTAATTGGTTTTCATTGCATTTGCATCTGCTATTTACTTGTTTTTGGAGTTTCCCAGATATTTTAAATGGTATACGATTTATTTTTATGAGACGTTTGCACGCCACATCCTGTCGGCGGGCCACAGGCAGAGCTCGCAAAAGTACTCAAGTACAGAAGCAGACTTTGGTATATTGTAAAAGTACAGATTTTACATAAGTAAAAAGAAAGTAAAATACAAGTTAAAAAACGTGTTTTTTTGTCTTGTTTGTTTTTTAACTATATCGTTAACTATATGAGTTTTCCATCTTTTATACTGCTTTAACCAACTCATGGTTGAAAGAGCGAAACCCAGATAACATTGTTTGAAGGCAGGATCAAACCAGGACAGGTCACCAGTCGCTCAAACACAATGAGACAGACCCACTGATTGAGGCTCCGCCCACATGGAAACGGGTTTTGACGTATCCACACATTTTTTTATTGGACAGCCATTCAGACCACGAGAAGCCAATGTTTTCTGGAAGCAAATTTCGCTGGATAAATTGGAAAACACTCGGTTAGTATCTCTGTCTTCACAGGCCAAAAACCTGGAACAATGTCTTTGGACATTCCTCTTCATCAATTTGGTAACCATGACAACCACTGACATGACAATGAAGGATTATGAGGTTATGTTGGTGCGATTGCCACTACGAAGTTGAGTTGGTATTGGAGGTGATTCTCAAGTATAAAACTACCAGGAGAAAATGCACTGGGAGTTTTCGCCCTCTGGAGTCAAACCTTGTTATTGTCCTTCAACTCATGCATGTGCAGAACAACTATTCACTGAAGGTGTGGCGCGCATGCACAGTAGCAGCAGTTCAGAAAAGTAGCATTTCTCCCCCATTAACACATGGGTGAAGTCGGAGCATTTTGAAAATGCTGCGTTTTGCCCCGTTTCCACGGAGACAGAGTCGGACCGTTTTCAAAAAGTTTCATTTTCAGTGGCTCCGGGCACATTTGCAGTATAAAGTGACTCCAAAACACAGCAAGAGTTTTCCGTTTTCCCTTGAAAATGGTGTAAACAGAGCCTCAGTTATTTGGTGACGGGTCGGAATAAAAACATAGAACATAGTTTAGAGTTTTATCCGCAAGTTCAAAGATTTCCTCTCTATGTGCTTTAGTCTGATCACGGGCTGGTGTTGTATGTACTTCATCACAGCGTTGTGACTGTATCGTGACTGTAACCCCCCCCCCCCCCCCCCCCCCTCCTAACCTCCCCTGCGTGCCCACCGAGATATCTCAGCAGTGATGTGGGGAAGAGAGCAGACATGTTTTCGCCGTTCCACTTCTTTCTTCAGACACAGCCAGGGGACATGGGAGGAGGAGGGATGATGGTAGCTTCAACCTGCCCTCACAGCACAATTGGGCCGCCTGCCATGAGCCCCGTGATTTATGATGCCGTCAAAACGTACACTGTTTTTTTTTTCTCCCATTGCGTCACCAAGGGTCACTGTGTTGTCTTAGATGCCTCTATCTCCCAGCGTTCCGCCATGCTTTCACTTTGAACATAAAGAAAACGAGAATCAACTAATCTCCTCCAGTCACTGTTCATTTACTCTCTCTGCCTGAATACGATGTTAAAATGATAATCCTGCATTTTTTATTTTTATTTTTTTAGTTCCTTTTCATTTCTCGATGCTCTGATAGGATCCATTTTCTGCCTTTGTTGCAGGAAAGCAGCTGTATCTTGGATGCTTTATGCCTGCATAGTCTTTAGATGTAAGCAGCAATTACCACAGGAGCCTGGTGAGCTGGGTATCTAGATAGACGGGGACTTTTAAGTGTTGAATATCACCTTAAAACGTGAACTGCTGGATATATACTTCTACATATACATGAAGAGGTGGTGAAAGGGACACCCACACACCTTTAAAAAAAAAAAAAAATACAACAACAATTATCCAGGAAGCAGTTGACTTAGCATCGTTTATCGGTTCGCTTTCTGCACTTTCTGCCAAATGTGGAAAAAAAAAAAAAAGGCAGAAGAAATGACAAACCAGTTTGGATGTGTGGCTAATTTATTACCCCTCCCCCCTCCTCCACGTGCTCGCCCTCCACACCTCCTTCCAGAGGCTCCACCGGTTCATCTGCAGAGGAGGATTTCTCCCCGTCAAAGGACACGGCTCAGCTTGGCTGATTTGCCACGCTGAGCGTGCCCGGACGCCTCGGCCCCGCCGCTAAAGAGGTGGAAAGGATTCGGCATGAGGACGGGGGGGTTAAACGGAGACCGGGGGGGGGGGGGGTGGATTGGGGGATGTGGGATGCTAAAGCTGGTATCCTAACAAACACAGGGCGTGACACTGTCATGTAAATATAAACTCCCCTTGGCAATTCTCCCCGCGAGTTTGATACACTCCCCGTGCGTCGCTCTTCTCCTTCGCTCTTAACGTGGCTTGAAGTACGTCTTTCCACTCTTCTTTTTTTCTGACTTTCTGTTGAGCACAAGGTCTTTAAATCAGCCGGAAAACACAATTTCAAATCCTTCCAGACGCTTCGCCGTGATTTATTTGCAAGCATAACAGAGCTGGCTCAAAGTGCGAGCCCCTCCCCATCATTTGCAATTCAAATATCGCAAAACTGGGCTAATTAGACGTAACTGCTGCAGTTTGAGTCGACGTCGTCTGTCACATTTTGTCAAACCTGGTGGCGACAGGTCAGAGGTCAAAATCACAAAAGGCCTAAAAAAAATTTCAAATGACTAAACGCAACAAAGTCGAACTGTTTAGCTTCTGAAACAGCTTAAGGACAACTGTTCAAAATACTTCATAAAACCACAACACAAGGTTAAGGTTAAGTTTACATGACGTTTCCAGTGAAAACGCAGAGGTTTGCATTTTTGTTGTACAAAAGTTTTGCATTTACACAACAACGTTTTGAAAACAATGTCAGTAAACACAGAAAAAAGGCAGAAACATGGAAAACCATGTATTTAGCCACGAAACTGAAAGCAAATGAGGAAAAAAAATAAATAAATGTCGTTTTACCATAACAATCTGTCTACGTTTAGGATTTTATCAATAAATATGGATGTTTGTTTTATAACATGTTACGGAAACAAGCAGCTTTCCTCTTCTGATTCGCGGAGTCGAGACGCTTTCTTATGCCTTCCTATCAGCTCCTCACTGAACTCGACAATTGAGACCAGAAGATTTGCCTCAGCGTGACTCAACCGAGGAGAAAAGTCACATCCAGGCAGTATTTCTTTGTTAGGAGTATAAACGTTTGCCAGTGGAAGCGTTTGGCGATCTGGGATAAATTAAATCTTCTGGCCCCTTGGAGCTGCTGAGAACCCTTTAAAATATTCCCCGACGACTAATCTGCTGATCAGCATGAGGTGTGGCTGCCAGTGAGTTATGTTGATTATTGCACTATGCTGGGGGAAAAAAAATAATAATAATTGCACCAAGCCGGGTGCAGTTATGGCTCTGCATAACACCAATCTCAACTCTGTGGAGAGCACTGACAATATTTCAGAGTGGTAACAGAAAAGACACGACCGTGGACACATCATAGTCCACGCCATATGAGGTTGGGTTTTTTTCATACTTTTTCTCAGTCAGGAAAAAAAAAATGCATCCACTAATAATTTCCTGCTGGAGTTGAAAAGGGTATTTTGAAAACTGGAAAAGGTCATCTCATTATTGGGAATTACCACAGGAAGCCATATTGTCATGTTCGGTAT
The DNA here is from genome assembly GCF_963383615.2 of Lipophrys pholis. NCBI lineage: Eukaryota > Metazoa > Chordata > Actinopteri > Blenniiformes > Blenniidae > Lipophrys > Lipophrys pholis. The sequence goes on from NC_137648.1 coordinate 3,734,454, forward strand.
GTACACACAGGGGGGCCAAACACAAGAGCAAAGACCTTATCAGTTTTTCCAAATTAGTAATATGTGCAAATAGGAAGCAGCACTAAGTCTGTCTGGGTGTTAGCATGCTGATCCGTGCTTTAATTGGCTTCAGTGTATACTTAGGCAGCCATGCCAGGCTCCTATTAAAGCATGTTAACCACTGTATACTATGGAGGCACTGTAGCATGCTCTTAAGTTAGATTAAGCAACAACAACTCCTTGGAATAAAAAAACAAAACAAAACAAAAAAAAAGTTGAAAGCTGCTCAAATAAATGCCCCAATTTTAACTTTGCTTTAGCAGCATTTAGCTAGTTTATCTTGAAAGTAATTTCATGCTTAACTGGGGGGGGGAAATGCCCCATATTACCTTATGTAGTGTTGGAATGGATGCATTTTATTTAGGTTAATAGAAATCTCACATTAGTGGCGTAGTGAACACTTTGTGTTTGGCACTTAAAGTGCTTACAGTGCAAATTAGACCATCGAAGGAGAGTCAATCCGGGACACGTAAATGGGACAATAACAACAACTTCAGCTCCACCAAGCACTGCATCTTTCAAATACTCTAGTTTCATGCATAACTAAATGAATATCTTTATTTTTGTTCAGGTTAATGGCACCCGCACATCAGTTCAGTACTATATACTTTATTCTTGCTGAAATGGGGTACATAACGTGCACTGTAAAACCTGAGGAGTTACTTCAACATGACCCATTTGAAGAAATGGTGAATTGTGAATCTATATGGCATTTTATTATTTACATTTGATCAAAAAAGGCTATGATAATCTAAGGACAGTCAATTGGGGACAAATTGGACACAATATACAGGCACGTTTATTAAAACTAGTACATTTTTCAGTAAAAACAACAAGTTGAAAGTTACTGTAAAATTTAGCATTGCTTATTTAGTAATGTAATTTTATCCTTAACTGAGAAAGAAAAGTCCTGTATCACCACTTGGAGTATTAAAATAGGATAATTTCTTTTCAGGTTAATGGAAATCTCACATTAGCTGAGTCGAGAACGCTTTGTTTTTGTTATATTAGGGTGCTTGAAGTGCTCCCAGATCCAATCGGCGCCGTTTTCACAACGATTGAAGTGAAAACACATGAACAGAAGACCAACCCCTCTGGATGACGCTCTACAATGAAACTACCAACTGCCAAGCCCGAGGCTGCCATTGTTGTTATCGTGCATCTACTCACACATGTGCATAACTATTTATGATGGTTCCTTAACCTCTAGAATATTTGAGTAAAAACTACTTCTTGTTACTTGGAGAGAAAAAAAATGCTGTATCACTGATTATTTAGTTTATCTTCAGTGCGATTTCATGCCTAACTTAAGGAGAAGTTCCCTGTATTAATTGGTGCATTTTAATTAGGTTAATGGGAAATGTACATTAGTTAAGGCGTGGAAAGTTGCTAAAGTGGGGTACTTAAAGTGTTTACAGTGCAAATTAGACAGTGACAATGTGAAGGCAGTCAACTGAAGACACGAAAAAGGGAATTTACTTTTGCATTAAGGCCAGTTTCTTAAAAACGCCTGCATTTCTTGTGTAAGAACAAATGAACAAAAGGCAAAAAAACACCACTACAGCTATATTAAAAGACCATTGAATAAAAGAGTAAATGCTATATTGATGTCAAAATACTCAATAGCCGCTCTACCATGGAAGTTGACATTAAGCTGCACACATTCTTCACTTAAGCAGAAGTGGAGATACTTGTGTGTAAAAAAAAAAAAAAAACTGGTAACAGTGGAAGGACTGATTCAGCTTCTTTTCAAAAATGTACATGCTCTGAAGTGTGCTCAAAGTAGCCTTTGAAAGGAGGAAAAAAAAAAAAAACCTTTAGAGGACATTTCTAAAAGCTATTTAAATTAAAATGCTACTCATAAATAAATCCATCGAAGAGGAATGTTGGTTCACTTAGAGGCATGTGGACACCAGTTCTCCGTGTCAGATATTCAGCAGCGGTCTTCCACTCCAGAAGTCTTCCGTTCGAGTTCTTTCCTGTTACAATAGAGGGATAAAAGTAGACAACTTAATATTTTCTATCTCATAATTCTAGATATGTATGCTGAATTAATGAGTTAATGTTGTAAAGATGTGCAGTGGTGCTAAATGACCCAAAACAAAGACACCCAAGTGTTTTTATAAAAAATAAATAAAAAAATAAAAAAATAAAGATCAATGAAATGCTCATTTTAGTCCAGGGTCATATTGATTAAACCAGTAAATGGTTGTGAATCTGCAGCTGGACCTTTAGAAATACATTTTCTATTTCTGCTTCGGTACTATGAAGCAATCCGCAAACTAACGTTTACTAATGAAGAGCAGAAAATAGTTAAACATTTATATTTGTGTTTATATTGAAGAAGAAAAAAAACAATACATTTAGTGACAAAATACTCACTTTTCAATCACTGATGGGAAATACCAACACAGGAAATGGAAGATGTTACCTAGCATATGCTAATGCTAAGCTAGGTGAACAGTAGTTTCACCAAACTTTTATCAAAAGTAAAAAAAAAGATTGCATTTAGGGCCCTGTGTACAGAACTTACTTCTTTTAATACAAAAGGGAATAAAATTTGTAAGAAAAAAGTTAAAAAAAAGAACATTTTTCAGTGAGAGTAGAAAACATTTGTGGCGTTTTGGGTGCCATTGTTGACAATAACAACAATGGAGGCCTCCAGAGTGGCATACGAATGTCCGAGTACTCGCCATGTCTAACGTTTACAGTGTATTGTTCTCTGTTTGCATGTCTGTGTGGTTTCATTCCAGAAACAGCCAACTGCACCACCTTGTGGCCTGGCATGCAAATTTTTCAGCATTCCTGCTATTTCTGTTTAAACATACATGTTGCCACGGAAACGCAAAACTTTTCTGAAACGCAAAAGCAATGCACTTTCACTGTTGAGTAAACAGGGCCTGAGTCTTACTTAAAGACTCTTCTGATAATGAAAAAGTGCAATATATTAACATATCATCGCAGCAAACTATTAATTGGTTTTTAAACAAACTATACAAAAGGAAAAAAAAATGATCAAAAATTAGCGTTTTCTATATCCATGCTAATGTCAGTACTTATGTGTATAAAACACAAATTGGTAATGAAAACAAAGTTTTATGCTTTATTTATGTCCAAAACGTAATAAAACATACATAAGCCACTGTCACTCTATTTTTGCCTTTGATTACGTAGATATGGTTTATTTTGAGCTGCTCTCACATGCTAGGCAAGTGATGGCAGTACTGATTACACGCCCACGTGATGGAATCCGCTGCTCAATATAGTACTTCAGAGTACTGAAGTGTTTACACAAACACTGTGACCGAGCGAACATTAGATGTTGTTAGTTTCAGCTCATAAACTGATATTTGAGCAAAACTTAGAGACATCTATTATTTGTGTCACTCTATTGATGCTTTACGATGTTACTTAAAGCTACCGAGATAATAAAATAATGTTAACAAAATATATATATATATTGGCGGATCACGCTAGCTCAATGGCGAGGGTTTTTTGGTGGGGGGGTTCAGAACGCATTAAAAAGAGCAGATTTGGAAAATATATGTTTTTCATATCAGGAATTATTGCTCAGGATTTTAGCTTGAGGCTAAGTATCATGCGATTTGTAAGCTCACGTTACCTTTTATTAATTGAAACAAAAACTTGGAAGCTTAAGTCAAACATTACGTGTCCCTCAAAGGTACAAGTGCAGCAAATCAGGGACACGTTTGCACTGACAACGTTCTCGTGCATGTGCAGAAGAACTATTTTCGTTGGCCATAGTGCAAACGTGCAGTCGCTGCATCTCCCCAGTTTAGTCAGAACATTTTCGAAAAGTTCCACCTTGAGAGTTGTTTTCAAAAAGATGTGTTTTCAGTGGCCCCAAGCATCGTGGTCATGTCAACGGACACCCAAAACGCAATGAAAGTTTTTCATTTTCACTTGAAAATGTTGGGTAAAATGGGGTCTAAGTTAGTTAAAGAGCAAGCTATTATAATAAACTGTGTAATAAACCGTGCATTATTCCATTAGCATAGAGATCGATTGGGTAAACAACTACTTTAAGAAAAGTTAGGGCATAGGGACCATTTGTTTTCAGCTGGTAACTGTTTAATGCTAAAATATACATTGCATTGTAATAAAGTAGATTTTCTCAAATTAGGTATATTCCAGACTAATTTTGGATTTTCGCGGCAAATGGAAGTTAGCTGCTAGGCTAAGGCCAGAATAGGAAGTGTTATGGTGCCTAATAACTTATAGTATCCGTGGATGAAACGGAGAAATATAGTTTATTAGTTGCATTTACTGTAAAAGAATCAATTGAAAAGATCCCAGCCTTCGCCATAGGTTTAAAATTCTCGTGCAAATGAAGCTAATATAGCATGGCGCACGCAAGATGAGTTGTCACGCTAACTGGGAACGCCAAGTAGCAGCTGTTCTTTGGTATATGAAAGTGTATGAAAACTGAACATTTTTGAAGGGTTTCCATGAGTCATTTCACTTTTATTTTATTTAAATCCTTTTTCGACTAAAGTGTGATTACCGCCGCAGCGCTCCACGGGGACGTCAGTATCCAAACTCCTGATAGGACTGACTTCAACGGAGCCGCATTCTGGAGTTGGTGAATTAAACTTTACTTTAATGTGAGAGGGTGCCTTCTCTCCAAAGTTACAGCCTCGCTTCAAGCAGAATTCAGGGGGCCCCTTAAAAACATCTCGTTATCACTTGGACGTGAAGCTGACCGCAGTTTATCCGGAGACGCCTTTGAAACCTTTAACACTGCCAATTTCCCCGCAAACCAAACCTTATCAGCGCAGTGGCCTTATTACTATGGTACATATTGTCCTCTCCCGTATCGGCTCTATAGCAGAATTATAAATGAAAGGATACGCACGATGTATGAACCCTCTAATTGCACTCCTCCACAGAAAGTGATGCAGAGCTCCTCGCAGCAGTTCTCCTATTCCTGTGCATGTACCAGAGATAATGTCACATGTTCCACAGTCATTAGAGCAGCAGAAGAGACACACTTAGTGTGAATAGCCTTGTGACAGCCGGCCCTGGGCCTTATTTTCAGCTCTGCCTTGGCTGGGGAAGGTGTTTCAAAACCTCTTCCCGTGGCGTTCGAGGCAGAAAAAAGAGATTTCTTAACTTAATTTGGATCTACCTTCGTGGATCTCACCTTAATCCGTCCATCTGCTGCAACTTCTGCCTGTATCTGCAAAGCTCTAGCTGTGATTGTAAATGTACGAGGACTTTAGAGGACAAACTTTATTTCCTCCCCACCTTTCTTTTTTTATTTATTTATTTATTTATTTTACCAGGAAAAGGCAGCTTGGTCAGCAGTGAAAGGAATTGTGCATCATATAGCCGTGTCGAACCAATATTAAGGTCAAACCCTCGAGCATTTGAGAAAACAATCCCCCATGCGGCGAAAAACTTGTGACCATCAGCTGTTTTAAGTGTGAGTTACTGGAAACAGTGCACTGATTCAAGTGATGCCTCCAAAGATAATTGCTCCTGCAGTGCGCCGTAAACAAGCCTCAGACTGGATGGCTTCCCTTCTGTTGAGCGTTACTCAAAAATGACAAACACATTGGACCTCAGGCAGATTTACAGTTTAAGGAGAACATATAGATGTGTGTTTATTGAGATAACTTTGGCTATGGGTTTTAGCTCACTGTGGAAATTGATGAGGACTTGGGATTTTTCAATGAATGCAAGCATTTCTTACTACGATCAGTTTTCTTACTATGTGAGATGTTTGTATTACGAGGGAACTGATAACCTCAAGAACTGTGCCCAAGACGTCCATTAAAACTGCTTTTTTTGATCTCTCCTTAAATTACAAAGATATTTACAATTGAATGCTGCAATTTCATGCAGAGTAAATAAATAAATAAATAAAAATAAATATAAAAATAATTTTTTTTTATTGCAATTTAGAAACAGAATAGTGTGTGAAGATCAAATCAGAAAATGTTGTCATGATTTAATTAAAAAATACATTTATAATTTTTTTTTTTATAAAACTTCACAAAGTTTGTCACAGAAAATGAGAAAATTAAAGGTAAAAAAATGCGATTATTGTGAAATTCTTGCTGTTAACAGTCCTGAAGTGACTTTTCCTGAACCAAACGAAAGGTAATAATGCAACAACAAGCTCATTCAAAGATACAAATAATGATCAAAGACTAATCTGTTGTTCAACTGTTCAGTATTAAATTACAGTAGTACACGATCAAAACTGGCGCCTATAGGGTTAAATTTTATTGGTGATGTTGCAAAATAGACAGGAGCTCTTAAAGAAAAACACTAACAGGAAAAATTTAAAATTTTTAGATTTAGATTTAAAATACACATTGTGTAATTAACAGTAACAACATCATTATTAACAGTGCATAACAGTTTATGCAGATGACTCTGTTATTTACCACAGAGGTGAATATTTAGTTCACAAAGTAGCCCCGAGTCGAAAGGATCCAGACACTGTGTTTTTATTCCTAGTTTGCTCGAGAGCTGTGAAACTATATTGATAAAAAAAAACTTATCTTTGCCCCACAGAACAACACAACATCAGATATTGTTTAAAGAAGACTATGATATCTGTGATCCTGGGTTCTCAGGCGCCTGGATTGTCTGTGCTCCCTTGTTCCCTTTCCTGTAGCGTATTGATCTTTTTTTTTTTTTTCTGGGATTGTTTATAGAACTCTGTGTCTAAAAAGAGACCTATTGATTTCCCTTTTTTTAGGTGGGGTCATTAAGGTTCTGCCACAGCACAAGACACAGTCTCACTCATAAAAATGAAACACATGATAAAATATGCCGACTTAATTACACATCATCAAAGTGATTATAAAACGTTTGCGTGGGTTTTCTCTTTTTTTTTAAGTTTCTTAAAAAGGGCAGAATGGGTGAAGCTTTTCTCTTTTCACTGTTGATAGCGATCGCCACCATGCTATCTAACCCGGGTCCTCTTTTCCACCGCTCCTTTGTGGACATCGATCGCATCACTTCAGCACTGGAACACAAATAGAAAGTGTAAAAGAGAGTGAAAGTGGAGCCCAAACAAACACCAGCCGTGTCTATGTTAATGTCAGAGATGATTACTCACTGCTTTAGCTTGGAGAAACACTTATTGTTGCTTAAAATGAGCTTTCATGGGCTCCATTGTCGTCCGAAAACCATTAAATTAGTTAGCTACGCTGTCACACTGGTGTCGCTCGCTCTTTGAGGACGTACTTTATTTTGTGCCAATCACACTGCGGAAAGATGCACTCTTGGTTTTTCACTTGCTTGCTGCTACAGTGACTTTAAAAATGTAAACGAATAACCAAAGGGCTGCAATTCCAGCCGTTAATCAGGCAAAAGTGTCGAACCCAAAAACAAAGCAGATGATAACTGTGTCAGTAAAAGAGGAGCTGGCTGTAGATTGAAGGCCCGTGGGATTGAATCTGAGCCTTGTTGGGTTCATTGCCTTTGGATCCGCGGTGCAACGATAGCTCATTTCGTCCTCCACTTTTATTGTCATTTTCACACAGACTCTGGCAAGGTGAGACACAGATTAATGAAATATGGATGTCTATACACACAAAAGCCAAGAGAGCCGGTGATTCTTTCCTTTTTCTTTTTTCTATCCCCCCCTCCTCCCTACCTTCATCTCTGACCAATCTCCAAGTCTCTGCTGTCAGATATAATATAGCGGGACAAATTTCAACAGAGGCTGCCCTCTGCATCTCTTGTCTAACTCTGTGCCCTATAAATGTCACTCTCCTGCAGAATAACATGAGGATGAATAACTGGACTTTCTCCTCTAATCCGGAGACATGTTTTACACGCATGCAGTGTTCCATTCGCGCAAGAGCGACTGCGTAAAGCGCCACATTTCTGCAGTTTTCCCTTTCGATAGAACAAGTGCAGGATGTGTCATATCAGGACAGAATCTCTGTTCGCAAAGTGCCGTTGTGATCTGTCCACGGAGGCAGGCTGTTAAATAAACTGCGTCAAAATACTGAGGCAATGTAAGCTCATTCGGTAGCAATGATGCAGTCAAGGGCAGCGGTTATTCATCTCGGGCTGATCTCCTGATAGAACATGATGCCAAATGCAGACATCCCTTTGGCTCGCTGCATTTTGCGCTATAGGCAAGAGTTTGATGTTTGGTTGAGAGGACAGGACGGCAGCAAAGTGGATGCTTGGAGCGCTTCCAGGGATTAAACTCATGAATCTAACAGCAGCCAGTGGTCATCGTGACACAAACACTGCATGGGTGGTAACGCATGCACAGCGTGGGGTCTTTGGCTCGGAAGGAAGCGGGGGGGGGGTTAGACTGAAACCATGAAACCATAAACGCCTGCAGATCTCCCCTTCCATCTTCATATTGCACACTTTATGTGAGCTGCATTTTCATTGGGAATGACATGCTTGGTAGCTGGATAAAGCTCTGCTAAGTGTTTTGGAAGCGATCGGTACACACACACGATAAAAGAGTCGACGGTGTTTTTCAGAGCCTTCCTAATCTGCAAAGTCCTGTCTACCGTCCACATGCAATTCAAACAACATTTACCTGATGATTTTTTATTTTCTTTTTCCCATTTTACACCCGGTATCTTATAATATCACAACTTCATTATCACCTTATCACCACAAGTCATGCTTTGTTCATTTGTGGCTTTAACTTCATTATCTGGTTTTATCATAAGATAACACCAAGCTGCTTTTGTAACATTGCAGCTTAATTACAGGGCTGATTATGATTGCGGTGTCCACTTTTGTTTCACCTCGGCGACAATTAAATCTCATCCTCTGACAAATATTTTGATTAAATGCGGGACTGACTTTTTTTTTGAAGGTCAGTCCTGCCTGTGGCAATTTACATCTTCTCTCATTCTCTCAGTCTTTTCTTCAGTCTGTGTGGTGAATGCGTGTATGGACTTACATCTATTTCTGCTCTAAGAACTGAAATCTATTCATGCACTTTTAATTCAACTTCTCCTTGTAGGCACAAAAAGCAAATCCCCGGTTGACTTTGGTGTAAATCTAAAGTAAGTGAATGTAAGTAAATGGGATGTCTTGGCGAGGCAGGAAAACAATATATGATGGTTCGGCTGTTGGTGTTTCATCTATACCGTAAGAACCTGATTATACTACTTGTGTTGTACTACTTGGTCTTGAAAACACGTTTTCAAGGTCTTACGCCCCGTTTAGGCCCCCACGACAACGTTTCACGGGACAACACCTAAGCCGTGAAATAAAACAAGGGTGCGTTTACACTGCAGCACACTGACAACGATGAAGTTAGTATGCCGGGCCACGGGGGGGTGCTGTTGCTTGATTTTGTAATGAAGCCGCAATGACTTGTGTGCAGAGAACAATACGCTATAAACATGAACAAAATGGAGCGCACCCGACATCCATATGGACTGATAAGGAATCGGATGCTATCAGGGGTGAGTCTCAATTATTAAACTACTGATGTGGTCGATAAAACTAGAATACGGATCGCAAGTCATATCACTACGGGTCCGCCATGCGCATGAGCATGAAAGAACTATTTACAACAGGTAGGGAGGGGGGAGAGATACGCAGTAACAGCACTTCGTCACATCCGGCAGTCTCTGCAGGGGAGAATCACAACCGTCAGAGAATCTTTCCACCTTGAAAGCCGATTTAAAAACTTTGTAGATCTGCACACCGGTGTTGAGTAAACGGTGGCCCCCAAAAGCAAATAAGGTTTTGTGGATACACTCGTCGTGTAAAGCCTCTGAAGTCTTGGTTTTGACTCAGTCTTGGGACGCTCTCGTCTTGATTACGACATTATCTATTGCCACGACCACACTAATGGGACGAGTCTGAATATAGGGACGAATCGAGGCCATGAAATAAAGGTATGGATGTAAATAAAGGTAAAAGTAGAACCTGAGCTGCGTGTGTTTCTTTCGAACGCTCCCTACTTTTCCCCAATCAGATGCTTCCGTCACAGCACCACTGGACCTGACCCCTCCCTCCCTCCCCTCCTCACTCACCTGGTCCTCGACAGCCAATCAGCTCTGTGGTGTTTTTACCTCCAGTTCACCAACTACTCCCTTGTCAGGTCATTATGTCACTGCTTTGGTCTGTTTCCCAGCGTCCTGTGGCCAGTCGGTTTCTCTTCTGTACTTTTGACCCCGTCTCCTCTCTGGATTCCGCCTCAGTCTGTGTTTGCCTTATCTCTAACCTTTTACTTCCAGCTGCCAGTGTTCGGTGGTCCAGTCTCTAGCTTCTGTTGTCGCTGTTATCGAGAAGGGTTTTGTAGCAATGAAAACTCATTTTCTGCTTTTAAACATGCAGTTTTTTCGCATGCAATTTTTGTTGTTGTTGTTGTTTTTCTTTATGTCAACTTGTAACACGACAACACACACACGGGTATTATTATTTGCCTTCACATGCATGCTTTACCTCACTCATTTGCACAAAAGGTGAAGGCATTAACACCTTCAAAAGAACACACGTCGAACCATGCAACGCTCAGTCAAAATCAAATTAAAAATTCATGTGTGACATGTCAGAACACCACATGACGTTTTCAGAAGTGTTTCCTTTCATGAAAGATGCATGAAAATGACACACGTGTGACTCTTGCAAATAAAATGTTTAGGTTAAGCATTATCTCCTCCATGCAAATAGAAACAACGTGATGACTGGTTGTTGCATAAAGACGTGTCCTCTTGGTGAGAAACAGAAAAACATCTCACCGAGTGTCAGAAAACTATTATTATTCATTAACATGAAAGCTAGCAGCACTAAAATTGGCAAATGTTTCTGCACAAGTGACAAAACTGATGAACGTGCTCATGCTGCTCTCACTGTGAGCGTGTCATGCGAGCTGAGGTTGTCAGCATCTCACAGAAAGAGACAAAATGACAGTAAAAACACTGAATTGTCAGCAAGAAATAATATATTAGTGGTTTTTTTTTTAAGTGATGCATTACACAGATATTTATTCCATGTGCACACACTCACACACAGACAGGGATCAAATTTAACAGATTACAGTGGGTAATCTGCTCCGGGCACAGCACTGGATAAAAGGTTTATGAGCTGCATTAGTTTGATTACTCTCTACCCTCCCACAGTTTACAGGCTCGTCCCATAAACTGATCTGATGTCTGACCCCCTCCAGAAAGGATTCTGACATCATTAACAGCCGATCAATGGACCCCAAAGGTGAGATTTACCGACCACTAATGGTGATATCTACCCCGAAAGCCTGTTGATTACTCTTACAAGCTGTTCGGATGTTGCAAATACATTTAAGGCGACAGCGCTCGGAACTCCTGAAAACGCAACTTTTCTGAAATGCCGCTACCCCCAGTCCATATCCTCCTGGGACTTGGTACTTTTATAGTTGTCCATATGAATGTCCGCACAAAAATGACCAACAGTTCTGACTCATGGCCTGGCATGCTGACTACATCGCTTTCAGCGTCTCTGCTGTTTCCTTGGGAACGGGCATTGTTTTCAAGGCATCGCTGACACATTTGAACTTGAAACGACGCATAAACGGAGCCTTAATGTATTAAATGGGCGTGGCTTGTATCTGGGTTGACGTCATATAGATAAACCATGTAAATACTGCTGACTCCTTCCCCCCAATCTGTGCCTCTTCCCATGTGAGGAAGAAGATGCATTTAGATTAAAAATCAACTTCCCGGCTTGAACCTACTGAGTGGACGTGGCTTGCAGCCTTTCGGCCTGCAGATAAATCCTATTGCATAAAAGCTGATGTTTCCCCAAATTAAGCCTGTAATGTGAGGCGGATGTTATAACTGTAGAAATAGTGTTTAAGTGTGTAACTTCTGCTTCCTAGATATTGCACACTGGATGTTTGAAGTTTGAGTTTGCGATGGCTATGAGCTGTGGCCAAAGTTTAGCTCTAAGCAGGGGGTGCATCGACCAATCTAACACGGCGTCGAACCGAGCCTCCGCTGCTTTTCATTTGGCGATTAAGGGGAAAGTTAAGGGAAAATTTAACAAACAGCAACGGGCAGCAGAATCACCATCTCCAGATTCTCCAAAGGCACGTTAAACATCTCAACCTCAATGCTCACTTTCAAATATGTGAAATCTTTATTCAATGTGTGGCGTGTTTTTGCAAGTCGACCATACTAAACTGAGTCCAGATAAAAAAGAAAATAAGGAAAAACCCTTTCATATCTGGACTGGATTATCCTGGGGAGCCTACAGAATCATTAAAAAAGTGTTTCTGATTAATGAAACACTTTGATTTGTGACATGTGTGGGGAAATAGCCTTTTTTTTTCTTTCTTTTTTACAAGCACACGCCACATGAAACCAAGTCCACATCAGAAACTACCAAAGTCAGAGCTGTCAAGTTCATATTGAATTATTCCAGAGAGGACAACAGTGTTGTGAAGCCTTGATCCTCTTGGAGAAATGGCAGGAAAATGAGGTTTCACTATTGTTTTACAGCATGTAGGTCACATTAAATCAGGTCCAAATGTCAAACCATCATACTTACGCTTGTCAAATGTAAAGTTCCACAAATCTGACTCGTTTACTTTTTCTGGCCTGATCCAGTCTTGATGTAAATTGCACAAAAGTGCATTTTAACAAGTGACACACAGGATTTTAACGAGGACTATAAGACAAACCCCATATATTTCCAATAAAAAACAAACATGGCATCAACCTTTTAATGAAAATGTGGTATTCGATCCACCAGAAGGTGCTGCTCACACCAGCCAGTGGCTTTAGGAGGGCACACGACTGGTGATGTTAAGAAAAAGGTGCAATGGGAGGCGGAACGTGAGATCTCAACTCTGACCCCACTGGCCGCTGGTGGAAGTGCTCCAATGATCCTTATCGGTCAGACTAATAGAAGTACAGGCGAAGAGTACAAATGAAATACTTCATCTTTATCTATATGCATGTCTATTGTGAAGCATAAATGATCTCGTAGATTAAAAACCCTGTGAAATCTGTCCAACTGGGAGAATTTGAATCACACTCTTGAGAGTTTCCACTCACAGGCCAGAAGTGCACATACTGTGTTTTGGTCTGCAGCCATTGTACTGCGAACAGCATGTCTGGAGCAAATAAAATAACTTAATAATAACAGTCTTGGACTGTAAAGACCCACATGTGTCTTTACACAGCCTCAGAGAAAGCCTGATGTCTGGATTCATTCCATTTATGATGGGAATGTCCCTGCAGCTGCAGCTTGGCTAGTGTATGTATTTATTTATGTATGTGGCCACTGTTTAACATCGGACTGCTTCTTGAACCGAGGTCAGAAGCTTTCAGGCCAGAGGATGACGCTCAGATCATGTCTTGTTTTATTTATTAGCAAATTAGGCCCCATTTACACCACTTTTCTAGTGAAAACGCATTGGTGTTTTAGAAATAGTTTCGAAAACATCTTTTTACACAGAAATGGCAGAAACGCGGAAAACGATGTTTTTAATGCAATGAAAAGAACAATATACTATAAAAATTGGCAGTACACGGACATTGGTATCATAACGCATGTGCAGCAGGACTATTTATTAAGGCTGTGGTGTGCATGTAGAGGGACTTTTGAACCACAGCAAACGCATTTTGTTTTCATTTAATTTGTAATATATGCTGTTAGCCTAATGTTACCTATAATGTCATTCACATTGGTTGCCGTGGAGATGGTGAAGCATTCGAAATGAGGAGGGCGTGGCCAAGGGGTTAATTGCTAGATTATATTTAAAGAGCCCGGCACACCAACAAGGAGTGATGCCGGGGTTAAAAAGTGACACAGAAATCTATATTTTAATGTTTTGCCACAAAGTTACAGACATTTCATGTGGACTGTAATAACGCATGCGGGAATAAATATCAGAATAGGACACTTCTTTTGTGGATATCATCAGTAAAATCTGGAATTTAAACAAAAGTGACAAAAAAAAAGCAACTGTGCTATTGTCCACTATCCATCCTTGTTTCTTCATAATCACTTTTTCCTTGATAAATAATCTCTGGATCCGCCCCCTGCTCCAATTTAATTAGCTATTGTTGTTTGCGCATGGTTTTAAAGAGCGGAGGAGGGTAAATATAATGCATGGAGTGGCTGAAACTCACAGTCAACCTCTGACTTGTTTAATCGGATTAAAGAAACCGACACGTAAACTTGCGCTTCGCGACGCAGAAGCGACGGAGTCGGAACGTGCGCGCTCCTTCCATCGATCCATCGCCATCCTTTTGTTTTGTGTGTGTGTGTGTCGTCAGTGCATGCGTGTGTGTGTGTGTGTGTGTGTGTGTCCTCCCCGTTCTTCTCTTTTTTTTTTCTGCTGGGGACTTGTGAATGGCAGCCAATGGGAGGGTTGAGTCCCCCCTCAGCCTCTCGCAGCCTCCCTGACATCCACACGGAGAAGTGATGCAGCGCGACTGAGACGCGCAGTTGAGGTGGAACAACACCAAAAAAAAAAAAAAAAAAAAAGGTGCAGAGAGAGAGAGTGAGAGAGAGAGAGAGAGAGAGAGAGAGAGAGAGAGAGAGAGAGAGAGAGAGAGAGAGAGAGAGAGAGAGAGAGAGAGAGAGAAAAGAAGAAGAACGGATACACTCAGCTGCGAAAGAAGAAGAAATAACCTCCTCTTAGAATAAACTTCATCAGCAGGTGAGGCTTTGCTTATAACTTGTGTTTGATGCGTGTGTGTGGAAGATGATCTCCTTTTATTTGTGAACCATCCAGCGGGGCGGACTTACTTGTTTCTGCGGCGTTTTCCCAGCACGCGAGTCGGTTTGTTTAATCATTTTTTAAATAATATTATTCCCATTATTCTTTTAGGGTAAAGCGTCGCGTATTTCACGCGTTTCAACCGCCGGGTTCGGAGAGGTTACTGGAATAATATAAAAGGTCTTTGTGTACTTGGCGTTTTGTTGTTTTAAATGGAAATGAGTTGAAACTTATTTGCATCCACAACCATTGCAGGTTTGGTCGATGCGTGGAGGAGCGGGTTCGTTTAACTTTTCCCTCTTTTCCGTGCGTAATTCTCATCCGTTATTCCTGCGCGGGGACGCAGCGGCGGGGTAATAGCGCGCCCCTCCTGGGTACAGAGGTCCCGCAGGACGCACGGACCTTCATACAAAGCCTGTGTTTTTTGTTTTGTTTTGTTTTTTCTTAATTTCTAAATGTATTATTTTGCTGAAGCGTGCTTTAACGCGCATCCTCGCAGAACCCGATGTTTCTTCCTCCGGATCCGCGGGATGCGGATCGATGCAGGTGGGACAGCGTGCTCAGATAAAAGGCGGATGGCTCTTCTATCTGCGGCTGCCTGCAGTCAGTCGCACCGTGGTGCTCTGCTGCTCTAAGATCAGCTCATAACCCCCCCCCCCCCCCCCCCCTTTTTTTGCCCCCCACCCCTCCTCCCTTTTGCGCTCTTGGAGTTGACTCAAGTTTTCTCAAACAACATGTCCTCCAGCGTTATTGACAACATGATGATATCAGTGATGTGGCTGTGAATATTTAATGCTCTTGCTGAATAATGCAGGGGGTGGCTTGAAAAAAAAAGAAAAAAAAAAGGAGAAGGGGTGATTGCTGTTTTGCTGAAAAGATGCAGGTGTTGACAGGAAGGAAGGGATCTGGATGCAAAGTTTCACTGTCCTTTGCTCCGTGTGTGTGTGTGTGTGTGTGTGTGTGTGTGTGTGTGTGTGTGTGTGTGTGTGTGTGTGTGTGCTTTATGTGCTTGAAGGCAGCCAAGGAAGTTGTTTGGAGAACTTGTCAAACTACCACTGGAGTCTTCCCCCCCCCCCCCCCCCCCCCCCACTCAACTAAAGTGATATCAACCTGAAGCCAGTAGGTTAACTTCTTGTTTTTATATATATATGTTTAAAAAAAAAAAAAAAAAGTGTTGGGAGAGTGAACAGCTTGAGTGGATGAAGAAGAAGAAGAAGAAGAAGAAGAAGTAGGGGGAAAAAAAGAGAGATTGTCTGGTTTTGTGGTCCAGGTTTTTTCTTTCCACATGCTGGTTTTGAAGTTCAGAGATGAAAGGGACAGAGTTGAATCTGTGGCTGATCAAAGTCGTACAGAAAACACGGCAGGTACTGAATATTTAAAGCCTCTGCAAATAGAGTCCCCTTCCGTGTGTGTGTGTGTGTGTGTGTGTGTGTGTGTGTGTGTGTGTGTGTGTGTGTGTGTGTGTGTGTGTGTGTGTGTTTGTTGCGTGAAGGATCATGCAGCTACCACATCGCCGTCCATGCATTTTTACGACGCCGGTATGAAGACGTTAAAAGTAATGCTGCAGAACTGATTTGACAGGCAGGGAGAATAGACACATCACAGCCATCAGCATTTTTATTTAAAAAAAGAGGTGGGATTACAAAAGACCTCCTCATGTTTCATCTCTTTCTCGACCAAATATCTTCACTGCACGGGTCATGTGCAGCAGCAGCAGCAGCAGCAGCAGCAGCAGCAGCAGCAGCTCAGAGGGACGCTCCAAAAAGAGCCAGACTCCGTCCCGTCCCTGTGTTGACGTCACGGGACGGGGGGCTTACCCGCCGGCCGGCCGGCCGGCCCGCCGTGGCCGCTGACCCGAGCTGATTACATTATTTGTGCTCCAGATGGGCAGCATCATTTGTGATGTGTCCCCGCTCGTAATATTGAACATCTCGAGTCCTCAGTCACCACAGCGACATCTGGAGCTAATAAAATCACATCTCAGTGGCCCTCCGCCTGCTTTAAAGCCCCCCATCACCTCCTCCTCCTCCTCCTCCTCCTTCATCTTCTTCTTTCCTCCTTTTCGGGTGCTTGTGGACATTTGTTGATCCTGCTCGCTCAGCCACAGGCTCTAACGTGTGTGTTGGTGTTCACAGTCACCTCTGGGCATTGTAGTTGGGTAGATGCACCTTGATTGTTTGAGTGCATTAGTCACGCTCTGCAGGATGTGATAATAAATCATGACGTTGTTTGTGTTGCCAGTGTGCCGGGATTCCTCCGAAGGGTTTTTCTTCTCTCTCTCTCTCTCTCTCTCTCTCTCTCTCTCTCTCTCTCTCTCTCTCTCTCTCTCTCTCTCTCTCTCTCTCTCTCTCTTCACGTGCCAGAGACTCATCTGGAGTTGTAACTTTCATTTTGAGCCAAGTGGTTTTTTTTTCTTCTTTCCAGAAGAAGTAAATCCTCTCCTGTACAAGATGGTTTTGGTTATGAAATGTAACCTTTCGCAGATTGAGGCTCTGGACGTGGTTTTCAAAACGCGGCAGTGTAAACAGGAAACTTTTCGAAAACCAAAGTGCAAAAAACCATGCCTTTTCATTCAAAACTAGATTATTGGCAGATCAGAAGATTTACTTTTTCACTCCCAGGGTTAGTATTCAAGTGTTTTCCACGGCAAAACAAAACACTTCAAGCTCAGATTTGCACTATTCTCATCGGCATTCACACTCACTTAGCATCAATAACGAACTCTTCTGCAACAAAACCTGTACATTTAATGACATTTCTGCACTTTTCAAAGTACTGATTGATATTTTTGTCATTTGAACATCAGTTAATTAAAAAAGCAATCATAGAAAGAACTCCTTGTTAAATGTTGAATCAAAACTGTTTCTTGAATTCATCAGTGACCAAAATATACATTTCTTGTAACTACACTTGTTTGCATCCAGAGAAATAGTTGAAGCAGTAGAAAATTATTTTATGTTCATCGTATACTATGCTTTTTTTTGTGTGTTTGTATTAGTTATAAACTGTTGTTCTGCACAAAAAATCTACATTTATTGAAATTGCTGCACTTTTTCAAAGTCCTAATTTATATTTTTGTCATATTTTGACATTTTACTCTGCAAACAGCCAATCCATGAAATGAAACAAACATCAACAGATTCATCAATAGTCTTGTCTTGCAACCCTGCAGTTGCTCAAAGCTCTAAAAATGCCCAGGTTGCAACCTTTAAAAGATTCTTTTTTTTGTTGTTTTCTTTTTAAATACTTTTTCACCTCCAGTCCTGGTTTTAAAGTGTTTTCAAGAAAAAAAATGACACACTTTTGGAAAAAAATTCACACTCTTCTTAACACTATTTAGCATTTTTGCCCCTTTTCGACGTTTAAAAGTCAAAACAACATCAAACTCTTAAAGCAAATGATAAACAGATTGTCCTGAAAATAGAATAATTGTTATAACTTAATGTAAATCGATTGAATTGAAACTGCCTATTTCAATGATACGATTCAGTTTTAGCTGAATCTTGCCTTTCCTGAAATCCGATTTGCCATTTTTGCCATTTTTTGGTATCTGAAACACAAAAGTTGAAAGAAAATGATCAATAGATGAATCAATTTTGAAGATAATATGCATTTATAAAAACATCAATCTTTGATGGCTTTTTTTTTTCTAATTCTTTTTGATTCCAGCTTTGAACTAAACCGTCAAAAGAAAGACACTTTTTAGCTGAATTTTGCCCTTTTAGAAGGACTAATCAACATGATGGCCTCTTCGACTCAAAACAATGATCAATAGATTCATCAATAATGAAAAGGGACATGCGTTGCAGCTCCAGATGTGCTTACATCTACTAAAATGGCAGCCGTGCAACATTTAACTGATGAGTCAATTAGTTAATCAATTTTCCATGGATTTTGTTCCCAAAGCTTTCAGACTCTAGCTTAGCTAGTAAACAACATACAGTATGCTTTTGAATTACTTATTGACACTTTTGCTATATATTGACACCTAAAGAACTGATTAGTTAATTTTTCAACTGTAGACTTGCTTTCATCAAGAAAATGACAGAGTTGCACATTTTAGCAGATTATTGGATTGGTCGATTTTTTTTATCACAAACTCAGTTTAATCCTTTTTTCCCAGATAATACATCATATCTAAAATCGAATTATAGACTTTTAGTTGGAACTCGTTGACTTTTTAGCTACCCACTGGAATCTTAAACTCGAAACAATAAATCAATTCATAAAGAAAACGGTCACCAGAGTCATCCGTTGTGAAAAGCTCGAGTCTTGTAGATAATTTTTTCAATATATTTACAATAAAGGCATTTTTTCAAAATCTGTTTTAGTAGATAAACAGTCTCTGTTTTTGCGTTTTCATTTCAGAAAAGTCTCGCATTTACACGACAACATTTCAAAAACTATGTCCATTTCCACGGAAACGGCAGAGATGTTGAAAACAATGCAGTTTATATGTTTGCCCACTAGTGGGTGCAGTCATTTATTTTTGTCATGAAACCACACACATGCGTACGGAGAACTATACGCTATAAACTTGTATTGCTATTCCAGGACTGGGAGTCATGACACTCTGGATTGCCGCCATTGTCGTTATTCGCCATCTACTCTCTCATGTGGATAAGAACTGTTGCCTACAGCCGACACTCCATTTGAGGTTTAATGTCCTTCTTTGAGAAACAGTACTTGACTTTTGTGTGATATTCTGACTCTGGTGAAAAGCATCAATGGGGCGGCTGTGGCCCAGTTGGTACAGCGGGTCATCTTCCAGTCACAACGTTTAGTGGTTCGATCCGCCATCTTGACCCCTCCATGTGTCGCGGTGACACTGAACCCCAAGTTCCTGGCGATTGAGGTCGATTATTCACGAGGCCGCGGTTATTGTTGTGTGTCAATGTGACTAAAGTGCTTTAAAATGCTTTGAAACAGCTGAAGTGGAGAAAACGTGCAACATTTGGTGAAAATAATCACGACTTTCAGTTCTTGAATTGCTTGTACCCCCCCCCCCCCCCCCCCCCCCCCCCCCCCCCCCGACCACCACCACCCTCCCACTCACATGTCATTCATTTCTTGAGGCTTCTTGTGGCCATTAGGGCAAATTTTCTGCAGGGCAAGAACGGCAACTTCATAACCGCTCCTCGCTAATCAGACAGATTTCCCTCAGAGACGGCTATTTATGGAGCACTCAGAGCCGTAATTGCACAGAAACGAAAATAAGGCAAGACACGTTTTTCTTTCCTCATCCACCAACACGCTGTGGGGGGAGGGGGGGGGGGGGGGTTAAAAAAAAAAAAACCCCTGTGACATCTGTTTCCAGTTAAATGACTATTGGCAGTGCCGGCCATCACCCATCACCTCCCCTCTGAAGGTCAATACTGAGTGTCCCTGATTTCATTTCTTTCCATGAGTTTAAAAAAAGACAGTTAAGCCGCGGCGAGGCTGTTTCTCGACAGGTTTCGGGCGGAGAGGATTTGAGAGCTGGACGTTAGCCAGGAGAATTGAACATCTCTGTAGAGCCTTCGAAAATCCCCCCTTCCTTAAATAAGAAAAAAGGGTCTAAAAGTTCTATTTAGCTCTCTGTGTGCTGAGAAGATAAATACACATGGATCAGACAATTTATACCTCACTTAACAATGGGTAATTATCGGAAACTCTGTTTCCGGAGTATCTGGATGAGTGCTGGATGAGAGGATACAGTGCACGGCTTCGGAACTGGTATTAAAAGAAGAGTCCAGCCTTACAGTATGGCACGCTCGGACGGATGTGACTACAAAATCACTTAGATTTGTGTCTTTGGGGTGGGAGACGGAGTAAATTGCTGCCAATGTTGAATAATGCAGTCTGCCAACAGCTTTTTCACTCCACCCCCACCCCCTCACCCCCCGCCCCAAACGGCGGCTTGGCTCCACAGCTTTTTCTAATTATGAAGCGGCTGAGAGATAGCTTCACAACTTCCCCGACACCGTGGTGCTGGTGAGGCGGGAGCTGGCCGGACAGCAATCTAGCCGAATTACCAACAAAGCCTCCGCAGACTTGTGGAGTTTAGCAAACATATTTCCTCACAAAAAGCAGCATCTCCCCCACCTACCTATTCAGCCACGAAATGTACACTCAGATTCACAACACGCACACACACACGTACAAACACACACACACACACACACACACACACACACACACACACACACACACACACACACACACACACACACTCACACACACACACACACACACACACACACACACACACACACACACACACACACACGCACAGTGGCAAACAAACCCGGTACAAAGAGGCGAAGGTGTACAGTTCTCTGCACGCTTCTCAGCACAATTTAACAAGATATATTAGTCACCCAGGAGGCAGTAGAAAGCCCGACGTCCACCGTGCGCTGCAGACTGCAGTCTGACGGTGGAAGATAGTGATTTACAACAAAGCCCCGTAGACCATGGCACAATTTCAAGAGTTGCGGAAATGACACTGGTAAAGCAGGGGCATGAAAGTCTATCCACCCAGCCACGTCTCATTTCTTACGCTGTTTTGCCCCGGGACGGGGGGGAGGGCGAGAACTGGAGGGGGCAGATGACAAATCCAGCACTGTGGCGGAATCACACAATGCTGACTCGAGCCTCCGGAGTCCAATTTCTCTCGTTTTCTTTTTTTTTTTTTTGGATGGGTGTCATCAAAAATAGGAGTGATATAAAAAAAAAATAGTGGCAGCCCACCTTCAAGGACAGTCCCCCTCCTCGCGCCTGAATTTAAGGTGAAATCGATTTCTTGACCCCGCCAGCGCACCGTTAGACTTCTGGATTAGATTTGGAATTAAATCTCTATATCCAATATGTGAGCGGGTGGAAAACAATAATCATCTAATAGTGGAAATCACAGGTTCAGATCACTATCAAAATCTAATCAGCTCGTTCCTCAGCTCCGGGCCAATTCTGCTGCCAAATTTCATGGAAATTTGTACGTGGTGGTGTGTGGTGTGTGGGGGGGGGGGGGCTTCTCAGACGCCATGCTGACACACAGATTAACTGACAGGGGTGAAAATGCAACTTTCCACAAAATGTGGTCACACAGTCACATATTAGGGACCAAAGTCATTACATACTGGAGCTTAAAAAAAAAGAAATCAGAATTAGATCTTGGAAAGCTTTTCGCTAATTGATTTTTCTTTTTTTTTAAATAGAAAAGTGACCTCTAAGCACTCAAAAACATTTTGAGCTGATAATAAAGTTGGTCATCAAACTTAACTGTGATAGTCATTTAAACCAATGGTTTCTTAACATTTTATCTTGATTAGCCAATAAAAGAAAAAAGAAAGGCTGTGGAATTTTCCCACAACTTTACTTATGTCCGACGGGCAATCAGGAAGACTGAACAGCAGCAAGACGGACAAGACACACTGTATGATTATTCTAAACTCAGGCATTAAAACGATGAAGAAATATCAAGTATACAAATATATATGTATACCATTTCAATTTAAAGTGATTTCCAATATGATTCATCTAATTTATTCCACGTTTTTGGGACATTTGAAGAAATGAAGTACACATGTGTAGAGTTGCATAAGAAATGAGCTGAAGAACAATCAGGTAAATGCACTCTAGAACATTGTACGCTCATTTTATTCAAAAATAATCTCCAAACTTCACCAATTAAACCAGAGATAATGAACATTTTCTTAACAGAGACACTTCAGATTTCAAACTATACTAACTTTCCTTGTGTTTAGAATCACAAAATATATTGTGTCCAGAGTTTGGCAAGAACACAAAACTTCCCCACAAAAAAGTTTGATTAAGGAGACAAATCACACATGAGACCCCAACTGATCTAAATATCCACATTTCCTCCTCTAAGTTTGGATGAATCCTCACTTCCTTCAACGTTTAGGACAGCAAACAATAAACAATAAATTTAAACCTAGTTTTTATTGAATCCGTCCGTTATTTTCTCATCTCTGCTGTTATTTAGATTCATGGCTGCTGTGATGGTGAACATCTCAATATCATTTTAACATGTTATTATTACAGTTTGGTTGTTTACTTCTCACTACATCATTTATATTCTATGTTTTAAGCCATTAATTGAGTGAAAGCTGCACAAAACGCAACTGCTTTTTGGTGTATTGGCAATAATTTAATCATTCATTGAGCAATCTGCAATTGAAATATATGAGGTTTGTGAGCATGAACGACTGAAATGAATCACAGAATTGATTCAGTTTGGTTTTACGGTGATCTAAATGGTAGTTTACATGTTTTCTGACAAGTAACTGACTGTTGCACACAGGCGTACAGTAAAAGGCACAAAAAAAAAAAAAGAAAGAAGAAAACCTCATGTAGGTGATGTCTTGCATGACGTGCGTGTTGTAGGAGGCTGTAAGAGGAGGGAGGGCGAACGTGAGTGAGTGCAGCAGACAGATCATGTCCGCCGGTCCTGCCTTTCTCCCCCTCTAGTTGGATTCCTGTCTGTGCAAAGCCCAGAGGCTTAACTCGGGCTGCAGTAAGTGGACTGAGGAACGCTAAACACTGTCTGGGGGAAGGCTGCTGAACATGACAGCCAGTTAATAAGTGTATGGAAGACGAGCAAGAAAGTGCATGGAGGGGGCGGACGGAGGAGGAGGATGAAGGGGGTTGGGTGGGGGGGAAAGGTTGTCTGTCTGACTTTTGAGACTTTGGTGAAGGCAAAAGAGTGGGGGTGGAAGAGGGGTGGGAAATATTGACTCTGGGATGACGAGAGGGTAATGGGAGATCAGAGAGTCCAGCCACAGGACAAGGAGCATTAGCGCCTGACTGGTGTACAATGAAGACAGAGGAGGCAGTGAAGGGAAAGGGTCGAGTAGCGGATGAAAGAGGGGAAGGGGAGGGGTGGGTGGGTGGGTGGGTGACGGGACTCTGAGAGAGAGCAAAGTAGAGGGAGGTATGGCGAGAGGAGGCGATAATGATGCTTACTTTACTCCAGCAAGGCAGCTGCAGTACAAGCTGTCAGCTTCAGGCAACACGGGTGGGACCATGTTGGGAATACTTGGGATGTCAACAACCCCCCCCCCCCCCCCAACACACACACACACACACACACACACACACACACACACACACACCCACACTCCGTCCTAACCCTCCCCCCCCCCCAACATCCAAAACAGCAGCGACCGTGTGTGATAGATTGTGGGTGTGTGATCACACGTGTGTTTGTTTGCCGAGGTCCTTTTGTGCGTGCGAGCGCATGCATTGGTGTGTCTTTGTGTGACTTTTAGCGTGTCAATTTTTCTTGGCAGCGGCGAAAGCGGAGTGATGTGATTTTCCCCTCTAACAGCCTCCAGGAGTAATGATCCAGGTTATTGCAGATGACGTGCAACACCTCAACCCAGCGGGCACTGGCGCTGCAAAAAAAACAAAAAAAAACAACAACCTGTCCTCTTGGGTTCAGCTTGAGGGAGGCCGTTGTCTTGGCGGCACAATTCCTCCGTCTCCCAAACCTGTCGCCTTCAGATGGGGGGGGGGGGTGTCTCCTTGTGTGGATAATGCTCTCCTGTCTATGTTGTGAATGATATCTGGACTCTATTGTGCGCCTGTTTCCTCCACCGTGCCATTGTCCTGCAGAATGCCTTTGTGAGTTTTCTTTCCCTTTCTCTCTCCCAGAAGAGCTGTATTCGAAGGTGCTGTAAATGAACAGGCAAACACATCAGCAAAGGTCCCCTATTTGCTTTCAATCCCTGGAGTGAAAAGGAGAGGTTTCTGCCATTGTTCTGCTACTTCTCAAAACATTAGGATGCCTCCCTGTGAACGAGCGAAATAGAAAGACCTCTACACAAGGTACCTGTCGAATCAAAGCTTGTGTACCGCTCCGGGACTCTATATATTCCTCGGGGAAGGACATAATACAAGCTTTCTGCAGCAGCATGGGACACGCAGTAATAACGCTGCGCTACTGTTTCGGGCTGGATAATACTCGCGGCGGCTCTCAGACAGTGTGTGTCTTTGTGAATGGGGGGCGAAACCTGTCCCATTTTGAGAAAAGGTCACTCTTGAAGACCCCACAGCAGCTCAAGCACTGCGCTCTGACATGAATAACTGACAAACAGATGTGTACAGGTCTCCCAGGCCTCCAATTATGCTTTGGTGCCGCTGTCCGTCAAAGACAAATGGGGCAGGACCTGCCAGAGGACCTTGAAGTTGCTGCTGGAGCCGGCAGCCTCCGAGTCCACCCCTGTGCACAAAGAGCTCCGAGCCCCTCCACAGTAATTGAGTTTGATCTAATGAAGGCGATGCCAAACTTGGGTTATTATTTGCCCGAGGACAATGCAAGAGAGTTGAATTCGTTGTTTGGGAAAGGTGCCGGGGGAATTTCTTTGAAATGGAAAAATTGCATTAAACATTCCATTTGTATTAATTATATGGTGCCTCTCATTAACAGGGGCGCTCTCAAGAGCAGCGGCAGAACCGCTGCCGGTGGTATCGGGCTTAAAGCAGCACTCCAAGCAAAAATATTAGAGGCAACCATCCACGCCCGAGGCGCTCAGCCTGCGATGTCACTGGAATGAATGAACATCGCCATATTCCAAAGCATTGTGTCTAGACCTTTGGTCCTACGAGACATCAGTCACTCAAGTTACTCACCACCAGATTCAATTAATCATAGCCTTAATTCAATCCGGTGGTCGGGCCTCCCAGCTGTAAGCCTCTAAGTGGGTTTTAAGAGTGCGCTGGTGAGCGCTTCCCCACGCCGGAGCCTGCGGGGCTCCTCCGTCTACCAGGGATTTAGTGACACTCCAAAGGTCAAGGGTTAGACTCACAGAGGCAGGTGGGATGGTGACTTGGGCCCGGCGTAGTTAATTTGCAAACATGAGTAGCCGACGTGTGCATGCAGCAGCCGCCTCCCCTCGCCTCCCCTCCCCCACCCGCCCTCCTCGAGGCGGCGAGTGTGCATGCATGGACACAGCAGACACACAGAACACAATGTCAGAAGTCGACCTACAGTAGCAGAGGCAGACACTTGTGAAATGCAGTGTGGATCTCCTCGGTCTCATAAATAATGGACGTTGGTGAAGCATCTGTCAACTTTTCTGTCAACCCAGTTCCAGATGGGAGTCAGACAGGCCAGGCCGGAGCAGCGTGTTACATACACATAACAAACCCTCCATCCAGTGTGTCTCATGCACCCTCGCCCTGTTTACATCGGTACACTGACACCTGTGTTCACCTACACGCCTCAGCCTATCTTCTGATTTATTAGGTCCTGCACTCGGCTTATTCGAGCCTTTTCTTCTCAGATGTGCTTGCCACACACCAAAATTCAATCACTGGAAGAAAAACAGCAAGTGTGCTCCGAAGACCTCCCCTTGGTTCAGTAAATAAAAGTTTGGTTTCCTATCTAAATACACACATATTGCCCGAAACGGCTCCTTGCATCAGTAGCACCTCCTCGCACGGTGGCGGTGAGGCGGTAAACAGCCACCTCCAGCTCACCGCGGGTTTGTTGACTTAAATATGGCAGCGCTCGCTTAACATTAAACACTCGCTGTGAGTTCCTTCCAGACGTAGCCGCGGAGCTGTCGCACTCACTAAGTCGTACTTCCTCTGGCACCCGAGCAAGATGCCAGAGGAAAGTCGGGGAGTGTTGTCCATGGGCAGCGGGCCAGGGACTGGGGGGGGTTTGACGGTGTTGGGGGGGGGTGGGCAAGCAAGCAAAAAGAACGCGAGAGACTCGTGCACCGGAACGGGCTTCAGCAGCGACTCGGGGGCTCCTCGTCTCGCTTCCCTTCCTCCGGTGGCAGCCCGGGCAGCGGCGGGATGAGTGTGCCGGGCACTGCCGGGTGGCGGTTACTGTACGGTTGCTTTATGGACTAAAGCGCCGTCTTCCCGGCCTTGTCGTAATAGAGGATTCAGCTCATAAAGCAGCATCATGATTTGCAATAAGCAGAGTTAGGGGAGAGTAATGAAGGTGTAAATCAACCGAGCCATTCTTCCTTTTTATTTTTTCCTCTTCTTCTTTTAATCTGACGTTGGCAGTCTCTCTCTCTTTCGCTCTCTCTCTCTTTCGCTCTCTCTCTGTCTTTCGCTCTCTCTCTCTCTCGCTCTCCGGTCCGCTCCCTCCTCTGCCTCCCTCTCTCCCTCTCTTTGCAGTAATGGAAAGCCTGGCACTCTGTAATAAAGCAGAGTGAGCAGCAGTATTAGTAAACAGTCTCTGCAATCATTCAGCCAAGTCCAACTCCTTTATTTTGTGTATGCGTGAAGTATTTCATCGCCCCGTATGGTGTTAAGGTTGTGGGCGTGGGGGGCTAATGAATGAGGGTGGAATGAAGAGTATTTAATTCCAGTCTGGGAGAGAGGGAGCGGCGGGGACTATTTGTTGGGCCTCCTCATAAGAACGCCTTTGTTTTCATTTTTTCACAGAGCTTCTGGACAAAAAAGCCTCTCTCTCTTTTTTTTTTTTTCTCAATGGCAGCTCTGGGAATGTAGATGCAAATTCACTGCATACAAGCTCACCAAAGACGAATAGGACCACACAGCATTGAGGGGGTGGGGGCTTGCCTTCCTTGGCCTGGCCTGGCCTTGCCTCGCTTCGCCTGACTCGCCGCCCTTTTCCCTGAATAAAGACGTCATCAGAATTTTGAAATGGAGCAGTGGGTTGGATTGGAAGCAATCATCAAAAAAAAAGAGAGACTCCAATACTCCTGAGTTAAAATGCCTGGCTGGGAATCATGTTAAAATTTCCATTCCTCGCTCCAAATCGATCGTATGGGTCCCTGCTCTCCAATATCCATGGTCACCTTTGCTATAAAGTAGGGTATTACTTCTTTAATGCAGTGGAGTTTCATTCTCTGACCACTGAGGAGAGGAAGGAAAAGAAACGTATCTGGCGACCTCAAACACAAAGAAATGATGGCCGGGGGCTGCGTGAGAAAGTCACCTGTATTTTTAGAGGCATGTTTCAGATATAAACGTTCATGAGGAAGCTTTTGACGCCCACCCGTGACATTGGGTTGAATTACCCCCGTCTGCCTGTTTAACGCTGGCCAGCCTCCACGGACACGTTAATGCAGTATTGATTGTTTATCTGTAATAACACCATGCTGTTGCTGCTCGGGTGACAACAGCTAACAGAGGGGAGGAGAAGGAGGAGAGGGTTTAGGGGGCGAAGGAGGGGGAGGGTGCCGCGGGTGGTAAGGTGGTGATAGATAACGCCGTATACCCTCTTTTGACTGGTGAATCTGGGGTAAAACGAGGTGGCTGAACATATCCTATCTGGCAATAGTCCAGGTGTGAAATGGGAAATAGAAACTGGGGTGAAAACGTCGGTGCAATGTGGCCGTGGCTTGATAAGGCCGTCTACGAAATAATTCAATCTGCCCATACGGCCATTCCTGTAGCTTCCAGCGATGCCGTCCTCCCACTCCCTGGGCCCGGAGCCCATATGGCCGGCTACAGTGTCTCTCTGTGGCCTATGACCTCGTCCCGTTGCCGTGCTAACCAAGACCTCCCCCCGAGGAGCTTGGTAATTACAAAATAAGCTGGAAGCCACAGCGACCATGAGGAAAAAGGTGAGTGTGATTAAAGATGTGTGTACAGCAAAGTTCAAGGGGGTACTGAGTCGTGTGTCTCGGCAGCGCTCGGGAATCAAACGCTAACTCGGATCAATCGGGCTTCTTTGTTCATTAGAGTCCTTCGTTCCCGGGAGTGGCAATAAAAAAACCAAGCCATCAGCGGCGCTCATTTCAGTGATGAGCCGGCCGTCCCTCAGGGGTAACTAGCCGAGGTAAATAAACACGAGTCACAGTTAAGGTCAGAGGAGATCGCGGCCGCATGTTGTTCATCTCGGAGGTTGGCCGAATCCACTTTGATTGGACAGAGAAACCCTCGTTTACAGGAAACAGTGCACGGATCCCTTCAAATCTCCTCCCAAACAAACACGGATTTACATGCGTCATTTGAATCCCGATGCCATCGCAAATGCAGGGGTTTATTCTTGAAGGGGATTCACACAATTTGTGCTATTTTCATTTGTTATTTCCTTTGTGTCCTAAGGCTGGGCTGATACCCTGCTGGAAGTCCTGCCCGTGACAAATGGCTTTCTGAACACTCGAATGCCTCGCCGGTTTTAGTTGGATGCAGTTTGAGAGAAATTTTGTCCAATTTAGGAAGAGTCAAAAGCTGGAGTATCACTACACGTCGGCAGCTTTTTGAGCCTGTGCGAAGCTTCCTCCGTTAATATTGTAAAAAACGCTTTCCCCTATCTGTCGCTGCGTTATTTTATGGTGGGCTCCCAGGAAAGGTCATTACTCTTAGTCGAGGGGAAAACAGCTTTTTATTAAGGCCATATCTTAGGTGTGTGCGTGATGTCTTTGTTTTACCTCTATGTATTATTTAGTGTTGTGTGACAATTGTGTTTGTAGCTGTCTCACCGCTGACCCGCTGTTACAGTCAATATACGCCTGAATGGAAATGTGCTTCCACCCCATTCCCTCTCATGTAATTGTCACCGGGGTGGGGTGGGGTGGGGGTGGGGGGGTGGGGGGGGGTCGTGGGAACACAACTCCTCCGCTGATTTTCAATTCACCACACCAAGTTTGACCTTTGCGCGTCGTCCAATCAATGCTTCCGGTTTATGGAGACGTGCCATTCATTTGAAAGGCACGGCGTCGTATCATAAGGTACAATAAGAATCAAACTGGAATTTAAAAAGTTGAATTCGTGAAAATAATAATGTTTTGGCAGTTTTGTGCAGGACCGAAGTTCTTTAAAAAAATTTTTTTAGAAATATTTGCAAGTCATCATCTTTGACCCCGTTGACATGAATGTCAGCATGCAAATGTGATACGAAACTGCAATTTATGCAGCAAGGATTGACCAACCCCACAAAAAAACCTGGTTTACAAGCATATTTTACAATTGTAATCATTTCCATTACACTCAAAAGAAATCCATGTTGAAATTGTCTTTTAATTATATATTTCATAGTTTTACCCAACAATTACTTCTTTTTCTGAAGATTTCTTCAAAGAAATTATTTGGAAAAGGCTTTTCCAGAGAAAACAGGAGAAAATAGCAAAATGTATACATAGGATTTGTGTGATGAGTAAAAGGTTGAACTTTTGCTCTCTCCATAGTCAGCACAAGAAATATCACTCGGTTCGTGTAATTTTCCATGGAAATTTGGTCTCGTATCTGTAATACCTGTGCCCACCATTAGGGGAGCTACAGCGCCGTTAGAGAGCAATCCATCATCTTTACTCCAGTAAGGGGCAGTTTTAACATGATGTTGTGATGAAATGAAGAGATAGAGTCAAACTAAACCAGCATATTTTATCAGGATGTTGATCCAGAAATTCAAAAATGAAAACAAGGTAGCATGTAGGAGGTGTCACAAAAAAATAATAAATACACTAGCTTATAATAACTCCTGGATCAATGCACAATCACATCGAGTGTGTTTTGGAATTATTGCAATTTTTCAGTCCAGTGCAACAGACAGAAATAACTGCCAATGCATCGCTAACACAAATTTAGGCATTTTTATCAGAGAAGAACATTGAATCAGCGGATAGTAGAATTCATTAGCGTCCCATTTAGCTAATTCTTCTTATCTTGACATGTGATAGTCTATCTATACACACATACATGCAATCAGCTCGTAAGAGTCTCAAAAGTGAACAAAGTCCCAACGTATGTTTGAAACACATTACTGTTTTTCAAGTAAGCTTTTTCAAAGAGCGCCCTCTAAAGTGCAAACCGACACTGAACCATGGCCATTGTTAGCATTGCCAGTTAGCCACATTCATGCTCTTTGAGGCCTCTTCGCCATTCTGTGGTAAGACCTCTTATTACGACTCTGCATGATGTGACAGTGACTGCTGAGCTCAAATGGCCCATCGCTGTGTGTTTGTGATTTTTAGTTTCTCTGTCCTGTGATGGACTGGTGTCCCGGAGTTCGCCTCTGAGCTAGCTGGGAACGGCGACAGCGCTCTGCGACCACCAATACAAAATATAGGACAAGGAGCTTTTAATTATGGGGTTTATTGAGATTATTGTTCCTTCTTTGGCCTTTCGCTCCAGACTAAATGGGGCTAAACGTATAGAACAAAAAATAAATTAAAAAAGCGAGAAAGAAAACACACGCATGTGCTTGACTGCACACGAGACATGCAAACACTTGGGAAGCAAACACTCATTTGCATAGAGACGGAGGAGGCTCCCATAACCACCAGTGTTTTACCACAAAGGCCACGACGGGGGGAAAGCAGGAAGCCGGCAGCCCCTCCATTCAGCCTCCCCTTCCTCCCACACCCCGCCCCCCCTGCGCCATTGTCAGCCCTTCTGAGGAGCGCTGTGTCAGACCACACGGCCGCCGGTGACAAAACATGTGCCCTGGTGAACACACAGGAAAGCAAACAACCGAGGATGTCTCATCTGCTAGCGCGTCGCCGGATGAATGCCATTAAGCCATTATGCCTTTGCTCTTTGTGCGAGCGAGGAACGTCTCGTGCCTATTTGTTCTCCCGGCCGAGCCAGGATGACCACATCTGTTTGCCACCGGGGTGGCGGGCGTTATTAATCTTCGCGCGAGGACATTTAGCGAAATCAAACCTCCATTTATTAGCCCCCAGCACAGGATTGAAGAACTGGCGAGGGGAGATAATGACTTTAAGCTCCCATTTAGTCAATTAATTCTCCGGAATGGAATCAGAAACCGCTTGCTAAAAAGTGAGAGTCTCTGCTGTTTTTGATGACATAGTTCAAAACCGTATTCCACAGCGGGAAATCATTATTTGGCACCAGAGCTGGGACAAAATAAAAAACCAAAAAAATGATGCCACCCTCGTACATTTAAGAGAAATTGGATAGACCCTTTAGAATAATGTGGCAAGAGTGTCCTCTTCAGCTGCTGTGTCACTCTGTGGTAAACACAGCTATGAACACTGTTACAAGTTCATGGAAGCCCATCGTTGTTTTGGTCAAAGTGACAAGAGAGCAGGGAGGGGGGGAGGGGGGGGGTTAAAAAAAGGGAGTGAGTTTTTTGCGTGGAGAGCCGGCAACCCACAATTTAGTCCAGACTGTGGAGACAGAAAATCAAGTGTGGGAGTGGAATGGTTACTTCAGGAGCCCTCTGCGGGATCTAAACTGGGCCACTCCGACGATGGCCTCGGACTGAGTGATGCGGGCACTGCTGAATGATGGCACAGTGGAAATAAGTAGAAAACAGGCAAAATAGCTTCTCATTGACTTGGCCCAGATTGTATGATTTATATGGGTTATTTGGTATGCATTTGGGCAGCCAGGCAAGGTAATGTGTTTGCAGAGGGCTGTGGAGCGGTGCGCCGGGGATGAAGGCTGAGGGCTAACCCTGCGTCTGACAGCGATAGTACGAGCTAATTTGTTTGGATCACTGTCGTCCGTTCCAAGGCAGCCCCACATCCCAGTCGTGTCCAGTCGGGAATTTCATAAACCACATGATCTACCTTACACCTTTCTAGTCTTTTTTTAGATTAATATAGCGTCAAAAACTTACATCAATGCAGCCGATTTGAGGTATTCTTTATGTTTCCTAGCATTTGAAACAACAACCACTGATTAAATCAAATGTTCCCTCGCATTTATCTTGTGTTCACTTATTCAAGTCTCCTGTTGTCGATATGCAACGATTTAGAGGGATTAGCAAACAGATATTAGCTTCAACCCAAAATGGGTGCTGTCTAAGCCCGTTGATGTACAGAGGACTGGATTTTCAAAATAAACATGCAAGCAGCGTGACATTCACATTATTATCTGTTTTTAACAGTTAGTAAAGCAACATTAGCTCAGCCAACTCATAGCTTTATTGCAAAAGGTTGTTATGATAAATGCCATTACTTTTGGTGTTTGCTTCCATTATTTTTTCTTATTCACATGCGTAGATGTACATTTACAACAATGTAACTGTATATAACATATATATAATATGATATAACCATATAATCCCATTCCTAATTCGCGCATATGTGTGGTTTCATAACAAAAACAAACAACAGCACCCACTAGTGGCCCAATCTATGTGAAGAGTTTTAGAAACGTTGCTGTGTAAACACTGAACCTTTCTGAAACGAAATCGCAAAGACTATGCGTTTTAATTTTCTTGTGTAAAATGAGCCTAGAACAGCTCGTTCCACTGGCTAATCTGGCCTCGTCTACTGGTGGATGTCATATTTTATGATGGTCTTTTGTGATTTTAGGATAATTATCAATACAAGCTGATCTGTGTAATTACTGGAAAATACTTCCTGTAAATACTGTAACATATCATGCCTGTAGACTGCATTAGAGTATTTAGAGTATTTATTTGTGTTCGGAAAGTGAAGCATCATTTTACATTAGCCTAGGTAATTGTACAAACTATGCAGAGATAAAATTAGATAGAAACTAATTCTTTCTATAATGGCCCTGTCGCTACTTCAACTCAAGAGATTTACTCATATAAGCGATCTAAATCATGATTGCTAGTTCCTTGCTACTTTAACATGGTAATTGGAGTGTAACTTTATGGGGTATAACTAGTGCTGCCAATCGATTAAATAAAAGTAACTAATTAATTGCACAATTTTCTGTAATTAATTGCAATTAATCGCATTGTTTTTCTACTGAAGACTGAAGCTTGTAATGGATATTTATTGAGGGAAAACCACGATATTAATGTCAATTCAACACACACAGATTATATTTAAATTCAAAGATTATTTTAATAACGTCCTTATAGCTTCGCGAGAAACTGTTTCTCTTCAAAATTAGCGAAATAGTAAAAACATTAATTACTTAATTAATAAACATCTAACAGTCTGGGTTTTGATAGAATGCAGGTCCACCACTTTGAGAATTTGAATATTTCTACAAACAAAGTTGTAAACTTATTACATGAACTACGTGGCAATAACGTACTGTTATATCAGAGAGAGGGAGGGAGAGAGAGAGAGAGACAGTAGCACCCATTGAGAGAGAGAGAAAGAGCAAGAGAGAGAGACAGCGCACACACCCGAGCACACACTTGTGTATGCACACACACAGTATATAGGAGAGCCAGGGAAAGAGAGAAAGAGGAGAAATTAATATTTTACCTGCAAATATTTCCTCCAGCTTTAGTAGTTTGGTGGCTCCTGGTCAGCCAACATGGCAACCTGATGTTTTGCAGCAGAATTACTTCTGTGGTCGTTAAATTCAGCTTTACAAAGTAAAGCTAATGACTTTCACTTTCTCAATCAGCCATCGGGGAACTTTCTAAAGTGAAACTTTCTACCTTAATATCATTCCACTCGGTCACAGTGCTGCACCCAGAGACGCTGCACATGCTGCTGGTCCGGTAAGGGAGTAAAAAAAAAAATAATTGAAGTAAACAAAACTACGTTAATTCCGTACATTTTTTTTAACGAATTTAACATTTCAAATCAATTAATTAAATGAACGTGTTATTTTTGACAGCATTAGATATAACACATGTTTTACACAAGCTGATAGACCAGCAGTCATAAATATGCCTTTATTAGGTGCAGATTTGCATAAATTCAAAACATCAAAATATGTCATATAAAAGTATCTTACTGTGTAAAGATACAAATTTTTTTCAATATGTCTCGGTAACTGTATAATAATTATCCAGTTGTAAAAAATAAGTGAATCCAATTGAAGGACTTTTTTTTTTTTTAACCATCAGATTAGATCTTGAGCTTCTGAAAAAACACATACAGAATCTTCTTCCTGTCTTAATTTTCACATCTTGTCACATTTTCTTATTTGTGTTTCACATACAGCGTCACTATCGCAAACTCATTTTCTTGTGACACAAGTTTGAGAGTCCAGTAATGTCCTTCAACTGATTCAAACTCAAGCCTCATACTTCTGCCACAAACAACATGGACCTATGCTGTAATGTTATAGAAATACAGTGAAGTTATAGGTCAGATTTAACCTTGGAACTTTGGCTTGTTTTGTTTTCTCATATATGTACATTTTCATCATGCATGCTCTGCGCCATAACAGAGAAAAACCTTCAAAGTTTAAATATAAATACAGCCCAATATCTAGATGATATTGATTACTGAAATGTGTTCGACTTCCCTTCTCTAAACACGTCTCCAACACTCGCCAAATAAATAAACCAGAATCCATGTGTCATCCTTTTCCTCATTTTAGCAGTGCTCTGCCACTTTGTGTCTCACACACACACACACACACACACACACACACACACACACACACACACACACACACACACACACACACACACACACACACACACACACACACACACACACACACACACAAACTTAACAACAAATGAATGCAGAGACTTCACACATGAGAATTTCAAGCCCAAGCCTAAAAACAGAAATTTGGTTTTGAAGGGTTAATTCCAATGATATCAGTCAGGCTAAGAGTCTCCAACATATCTTTGAGGGAAGCTAATGTGCTATTTAGAAGCAGAAAGGGGGCTCACAGAGGCGTGAACCACATCTTGGTGTTATTCCAGTGCTGTAGGTTGAATCCTAATTTTGACTCGAGCCCTGAGTCAGGAATTGTGCCGCAGCTTTGCATCCCAATTGGACTGTGGACTTTGAGCTGTTTATTCACCATCAATTTTTTTAATTTTTTTGATATTAATGATTTCTCGCCTTCTCTATCTATACACTTTGTGTTTTTAGAATAGGTTTTTTTGGTGGCATTATATCCCCATCCGTCTGAAATCTCCTTTTAGTGATCAATTTCCTCATCTTAATCTGTGACACATGAGCGTCTGTGCCTCAGATTGGAAGGAAGTTAGTTTCAAGACAATGTGACACTGTGTCTAGACAGTGTTTCTCAGTTAAACAAAAGATCAATATGTATTGACAAGGATCCGGGTAATCTTTTTCCCGTTTGGTCATTTCTGTATCGGTTCTCCTGCAAGGGCAGGAGACATTTAAGACGTTTATCTAACATTTGTCCAGTTTTGCTACAAAAACTTGGTGAACCACTATTCCATATTTGGCTTTTGAGTGCACCGTGAATTTCGCTTGTGAATTTCTCCATGCGTGAGGTGAGTGACACCTATCTGCAATCGTTTTTTTCTCTTCACAAAGTGAGTTTGAGGAGGAGGAAGCATGGAGGCCAAAGAGAAGAAACCGTCCGCTGACACCTCCGCACATTAGCAACCTTTAAGGGCCTCCTCTGTGGATTGCAGCATGACCACGTCACCTGTGGCACCAGTGCCCAGCCGTTCCTCCCCCTAACTCCCCCCCTCTCCCCCTTCATTTGCCCCTCTCCCAGGCTGACATTCCCCTCTCTCACTTTTAATTGCACCCCGGGGGGTTTTCTGGGTTGCTGTGGAAGTCTCCGGCTCAACAGGCGCGATAGGGTGCTTTGCCATGTCGCTCATGTCCCTCGTTAGGGAGGGTGAAAAAAAAAAAGAAAAAGAAAAAGGGTAGAAAGTGGAAGAGGTAGGAAAGAAAAGGGAGGCCTAATCTAGATTAGCCTTAAATGCCATCCGGGCTCATTGTGTGTCGCAGCACACGTGCGTTGGAAAGGCCATTAGCCATCCAGATCCGATACGTATTGATGAATGCATTTGTGTGCGTCACGTTGTGCCCGTCTCTATCCACGTGGTGGTGCGTTCGATAAAACCAATAGATACATTTAATAACTAATTGTTCTCATTCAAAAGTGTTATCCCGGGCAATTCTTTGAGTGTGGAATCGCGGGTGCATTCAGAAATTGGCAGCAGACACATTAATCTTGCTTTTCCAGCACCCACCACAATGCATTGGTCTTATTGCTCCACAGCGACTCCACACAATCTGTGACAGGCAATTTAAAGCAATTTACTTTTTTTCATTTTTTCATCAAGCGTCTTTTTTTTAATGCAATTAAATGGCACATGATATGAAGCGAGGACGGGGCAAGCGAGAGAGCGAGACAAAAGAGAGAGAGAGGGAGCGAGGAGGGAGGAAATAAAGGCAGGCAGCCTTGTGCTGGTTGTAAACACTGCCTCTTAACTGAGAGAATATAATTATTGTGTCATGTTCTATTACACACCTTCATTATGACGATGGTGCTCCTAGAGAAAGCGAACATGGAGAGACGAGACCTGTGGCTCTTTAAAAAAAATTAAATAATGATTTAAATCACGCACAGCGACACGTACCTCTAGAAAAGATGGCTGCCAACTGCGATTCTTTCCGTGACACTTTGTTTGTCGCACTTCTGTTCCACTCTGCCTGTTAAGGGAAATTATAGGTTATTACAAGGCGTGTTTACAGTTTTTTGTTTTAAAGTGCCAGCAGTTTTAACAACACTGCACTCACAGTTCGATTGTGTGTTGTCGATCAGGTAAATCAGGGGTCATCTAACCCAACGAATGGGAAGGCAATGTGGAAAAGTCACCTCTCTTAGAAGTACTCATACTGGCTGCGAGTTTGAATATGTCACTTTGGATCAGTTGGTAGAACAGGTTGTCAGTTTGATCCCCCATTACATCCTGTCTACATGTCCTTGGGTGAGAGTCCCAAGTTGTTCCCAATGGAGATCGAGCACCTTGCAGAGCAGCATTATGGTCTGAGCATGGGCTGAAGGGTTGAATGTGACGAACAATAGAAAGTCAATTTACCATTTTGTGGAATAAAAACTTGATATAAATTTGTGCTTTGCAATAAGACAGATCCAATGACATCCAGTAGGGATGAGTTGAACCTTCATCAAAACAGTTTTCTAGCATGTCAGTAGGACATTTGACTACTGCTGCATGTTATCAGGCGGTGGAATGGTGGCTCCGAATACAGATTCAAAGGACACAAGAACGTATAAAAACTATATTAACAGCTTGACAAATGGTAAATGGATGTCACTTATATATCACTTTTCTACCGCTTGAGCAGTCCAGAAAGCACTTTATACTGGTAATCACATTCACTCATTCACACACCAATGGATGTGGCTACAATGTAAGGCACTCCATCCATCCATTGGGAGCAGTTTGAGGTTCAGTGTCTCGTTCAAGGACACTGACATGTGGACAAGAGGGGATGGGGACTTGAACTTGCAGCCGCCTACCCGGTAACAGCCTGGTAGACGGAAAATCATTGAGCACGGTGTCAAAATGGAGGAGGGATATCCAAAACATTGTGTTTTTCTGTTATAGTGAATCAAATCCATCCAGCTGGAGATCTTTTGAGGGTTGCCGGCGCTACGTTGTAGGATGTCGCTGCACAAAAATGCATGTCGGTTTTTTGTTCCACACCTCTTATTCGGTCAGTGTGTTTATTTGTGGTGCAAAGACTTTAAAGCATTGATTTGATTCTGAATATGTGACATGTTGGTTTTGGCTGCACGTCATGCCGTGGTTTGTGTCACATTTGTACAGATTACAGTGAAAAATGTGGGCGATCTATCAGTTTGGTTCCAAAAATATACTGTGTGGGAAGAATTAGTTTCCGTTTTTGTAATTAATAAGACCAGAAACAGTGTGAGACCTTTCTAGGGATGCTGGAACCACATGTTAGTCCTAGACGAGAGCCAATTTTGCTATTTTTCTTCATAACTGACATTTTTTTCATTAACAATGACTCCAATCGATCTGAAAAAATACGCTTTGTCTTTATAATATGATTTCCTGTGCCACAGTAATTTACGTTCGAGTTCGATGACTCTTCCTGCACCTTTAAGCCCCGCCGCCACTATTTTGAATTCAAATGTAATGTCTTTAGTGCATATGATCTTTGGATTACCTCCTGGACTCCTGGGCATGTTTGAGACATTGGTTCAATGCAATTGGCCACTGAAAATGTCAATCAAATATGCCGGCATGGCTCCTGGCCTTTAAAGTGCCACTGACAATTGTTTGACAGCTTTGAACACTTCAAAACACGAAACAGGTCAAAGGGACCGAAGAGTTTTAGAGAAATAGTCACTTGTCATATCTTTTTGACATGTCATTGGTGGACCTACTGATTAGCATATAGGGGGGAGTCTCCAACTTAAAGAAAATTATCCATCTCAATGGAATTCGACAAAAGGGCTGCCTTGTCGTCACCTTTCTGAGTAATGCCAACAGATATGAAACTCGATACGCTGAATAAAAAGCAGCTCGTAAGAAATCCATCCGTTTCTCTTTCCGCTTCTCTCTCAAATAGTACAAATGTGAAGAGGCAGGCACTTTGTCGCCACCGGGCTGCATGTAGCACCGTAGCATTCTTAACCAGCTGTGACATTTTTTGACGTAGCAAAATAAAGCCTGAGCTGACTTACTCCTGGTCGTGGTCCCTTGTCAAGAGAATTATCAGGGCAGAGAGCTGTACAATATGGCTTCTAGGGTCTGACAAATGTGGTCAAGGGGCGAGCGCTCCTTAGGGACGACGGAGCCCTCCATACAGTGAAAGCATTAGCTTTCCACAGTGACATTATGAAGAAATCTATTGAAAAGGCCGGCTTCCCAGTGCTGAGGGACTCGAGGTAGAAAGCTTCATGAGTCCACCCCAGAGACCGACTGGTATTTCCAACCACGCCGAGGCCTACAGCAAATCAATAGCTCAAAGTCCCACATGCTCTTCACCAGCGTCAATTAAGTAAATTCATAAAGTCGAGTGTGCTGGGAGTTGAGAGAGAGAAATAAAAGAGAGGGGAAAAAAAACTAGAGAGTGAGGGGGAGGAGAGAGAACACAGGGGGGTGGGGGCATAAAAAGAAAAATCATCCAGTCATCTTGCATATTTGGATAGGAAACAGAGCCTGCGTCGTGTGAGTTGCAGTTTAGAGGAAGTGAAGAGGGGCGGGGTATTTCTCCACGGGCGTTATTAAGAAGCCTGACAGTCCATCTCACTTTCACCTGCCTCCATCAGCACACGCACTGTTGACCTGGTAGCGCTCCCCACCCTCCCTCACCCACCCCCACCCCCACCCCCCCGGTGCTGAGCCAGGCAGAGGACACATGCAAAGTGACCGGCTTTCAGCGAAAAGCCCCACGATAATGCATATCAGCTCAGGCCTGTGCAAGCAAAGCAGGCGGAGCGGCAAAGGGAGAGGGGGTGGGTGGGTGCTATAAACTGCAACGCATGAGGGAAAAGAGAAAGAGGGGACCTAACCCCCAGCTTCAATTTGCCTCATAAGGGGAAAACGGGGCATGCCTTGGCTGCCTCTGGAAGACAGGTAGCGTAATGGATGGGCCAGTCTCCCGGCCTGACTGCTGACGCTGCTCTGACAGGACGTTTCTCCCTCTCCTTCACCTCTTCTCTCTCTCTCTCTCTCCCCTCGTTTGCCCCTCAGGGTTGTCACGTTAACGACATCTGATCTCTAACTTTAAGCACCTGTGTTCTGCATGCCAAAGCTTCACTTTGGACATCTTATCCAGAGGGCATGAACAAAGTCCAAGTTTGGAAAGACTTTCAAACCTTGGCCGGTTTGCTCTGAAACTCAAACGTCATTCAAGAATGCAGGTGATGGTCATCCATGCTTACAAGTACAAAAAAAGGTAGAGATGCTCGATTCCATTTTTGAGGGTTTAGGGTGATGGCGGGTGAGATTTTCCACTTGCATTTTATTTTTGCTTTCAAACTGGCATTCCTAACACCAGATCACCAAATTTTTACCAGCTCACTTACATCATGTTTAATGATAATAATCCCATCAGCGGGACACACTAATGTAGCTGTAATATAATGGGGTTTATGTTGTAAGCCAAACTCCAGCGTTCGTACATCAGTCAGATCAAACCAGAGATTATTTGGAAACAGGGTTCATCCTCCAAATGAGACAAATGCCAACATCATTCGACCAAAATCCAATTTAAATTTGAATTCTGAATAGCACCATGGACTCACAGCATTGTGTTATTGTGAGGAGTTTGCTTGTTTTTCTTGTGTTTACATGATTTATTTTTTTTGTTTAACACTGCTCTTCTGGCATTGTCCAAAGACTTCCTTAAACTAAAGTGAACTGCTGACTGTACGTTGCTTGTAGGTGTGCATGAAAACTCAACTGTCTCATTATATCATCACTGTGATGGACTGCCAGACCATCTAAGATGTACTTTTCCTTTCACACACTGTCAGCGTGGAGATACTTTTGTCTCTGTCACACCTCAGTCTTGAGAAAGTGGGTATAGAAGCTGAAATTAATTAGGAACTTTGCTGAAAGTTTTTTTTGGAATTTGTAGTGGACACACCAAGAAGAATTGTATGTATTGATAACCTGTTGGTTGCATTTGGATGGATGGATGGATGGATGGATGGATGGATGGATGGATGGATGGATGGATGGATGGATGGATGGATGGATGGATGGATGGATGGATGGATGGATGGATCATGATAAACAGGGGTCCTTGGGGGTTAAATCTCTAAGCCTGCGTAAAGAAGGTATGGTGAAATGATTGATGAACTTTCTTTTCTTTTCCCTTTCTATGGACAAACAGGAAACAAAAAAGGGAGGGATGGATTGAAACCCAACTCTGGATTAAAAAGACATAGACTTGATGGATACGCTGTTAATTCCAACCCTCGTTAGGCATCACAGATGTGGCCTCAGTCTGAATAGAGAAGGTATAGAAAAGGATGGGTAAAACTGTATTGGGGATAGAGGGATGAATAATTGATGGATCGAGTGTTTGTCGTCACGCTACTCATTATAAATAGGGCACTGATAGCTGGACTGTTGTTGGGACAAACACCAAGCCAAAAAAGGTGCTAGCATTTAAGTAATAACTGTACAACTTATTTACCATGCTTATGCAGTGAGCACATTTAAGGACAAGTAAATGATAAGCAGATGTTTTTACTGTGTGGAGGGACATCAAGGTCTTTCAAATTGAACTATGTGTTGACAAACAACTTTTCAATGGCAAGGACCCTTACTTGGAATTCATGACATAAGCCAGGCTATTTTGTTTTCTTTTTTCCATTTGCGTGTTTTCTTGTCTATTTTTCTATTCACCTTTTCCTCCGCAGGCAAAGCATTTTTGAGCAAACAGTTTGGAAAGTGGAGAGAAAAAGAAAATGCTGCTCACAATAGTCAAAGCGGGTCTGCGGATGACTACGAGCCTCCGCACTTCACCGTGTAAAGCGAGCAGGGGCGAGGCTGGGTGTGTCGCGGCATTTTTGAGAGAGGCCGCTCGCATTCAACAAACATCTTTACATGACGCGGGAGCCCGTGACCTCAGTGAACCCTCCAAAGGGCTCGTAGGCGGGGAAGCAAACAAGACAGTCAAGCTGTTTTATGAATCTCTGCCAGTTGAACAGACAAAGCCAAATCGCTGAAAAGCACACAATTGTATCAAACTCCCTATTATGTTGTGAACTGAATCTTTCTCCACCGCAAACGGCTTGACAAGACCGTCACAGTCGTGAAATATGCAGCTACTGTATTTTGTTTATTGAGTCAACAAAGACGCCCAGCCAACATCAAAACCCTGCACAGAAAGTGGCTACAAAGCGGGTCCCATTCGATGCAGCGAGGCATCTGTTTGTATAACTCTCAGCGGTTGTTCTGTGACATTGCTTGATGGGTTTTTCTTCACTTCTTGCGGTATCAGATTTTTTTAGATACTAAACTTAGCGCTGGTATCCAAGAGGAAACGGCGGTATTGTGACAGCACTGCTGCCTCCTCTCCCCGCAGCCGGCACCTCTTCTCTTCTCTCGCTCTATTCCACCACCACCCCCCCCCCCCCCCCCCCCCCGCCACGACACACACCCCAGCTCCCTTCACTCTGTCTGGCTCCACTCCTGCATGCAGGTCAGGGTACTTAATTCACGTCCAGAGACATCGTTTTCCTGGATCCCAGACATACTGTGCGAGGGAAGCCGACCAGACCTGCCTGCCATACATTGGGGCTATCCTCGTCCCCCCCCCCAACCACCACCACAACCCTCCTTCTACCCCTCTTGCTCCTGCCTTCTGAGGGCGTGCGATACGGAGAAACGATGCAGACGCTCCCCAGCGGACTTACTGATAACTCCACCACCACCAAACCCCAGCAGAGGAATACTGCCGGCCTGGATATCGCCCAGCCGCCCAGGAATAATGAGAACAAAAGCATAATACATGGCCTTCTTTCTCTTTCTGCCACCCCCCCACCACCACCACCTCCTCCACCTCCGTCCTGCGCTGTTCCTCTTGTTCTTCTCCTTCGTACATGTGCCAGCGTTGGCCTTCGGAGGATGGCGGACAAGAGGAACGAGGAAGGGAGGGAGGGGAGGAAATGACAGAGACGGGGGAGCGGAGATATTCCGCTGCCCACATCAGGGCCATTCTCCACAGTTTGCAAACAGTCATTTTGCTGGGTATCTTTACACTGATCTTAAGGTAATAAACTGGGGTTGACATTGCCCAGGGTCTCCATTGGCATTCTGCTGGGTCCGATAACAAAGTGTGCCGAAGCAGATTGTTTAAGAAGATAGAAACGAGGGCCGCTCCACCTATAGACACGCACTCCATAAGATGTTGATTCTGGGGCTTAATGCAGATAAAGTGGCTGTACACATGCTGTACAAGACGTAAGCCTCCTATACATTGATGTGTAAAATTTCTAATGTGATATTTATCAGGCGAGGCGGCGCGCTGCTCGCCCATCAATCAGGTGACTGACATTCAACATACAGCACATGTGTTTCACATGGATGGATATCGGGGGCCGCGCTGATGGGGGAAGTGAGGCTGTTGAGTGATTTCGAGTCTCTTCTTCACAGGCTGCTTTTATCATTTCAGTCCTTCTACTTCCTGTATTTTGAATTTTTGCATTCATACAGATTGTATGATGGATTTGTACAAGTCAGATTGTGAGTCTGAATCAATTTTTGAAGTATTGGTGTGGTTACAGTATGTTTATACATTTGTATTATTCAGATTATTATACAGAAATTTTCATTTCAAATACAAAATATGAAAATATTTCGCTTTAGTGAAGCTGGACCTCATGAAAGACTTTTTTTCAAATTAATTCTGAGACCAAATAATCTGAAAGCACAAGTTTAGTAAAACAAACAAACAAAAAAAAGAACTTCAAACTTTGAAGAAAAATGTGAATAATTGGCTGTTTCTGATCTGCTCGTGAACTCAGATTCAAAGTATCGCCATCATATGTTTACTTAAGAGGAAGAAAACGATATCAGCAACAATAAAGAACTTACAGACATATTGTGGCAAAACTTTAACTTTACATACTTCATCACTTTAGGACTTACTGACTGACTTATTTACCTGTTAATAGGTACTCGCTTATTTACTTAATTACTCACTTACTTAGTGAATTACTCATTTATTTACTTAATTGCTCATTTAATTACTTTACAACTAACTTAGGTACATACCGATTCACTTAAGTGCTCATTTACCTACTTAGATGCACATACACACTTAGTGACTTAGTCTTTGAACTACTTACCTACTAACTTCGGTACTGTTCATAGTTCCTTGATTTCTCACTCACTTGAATAACTGCTCACTTACTTACATACCTATTAACCTATTCGTTCACTTAATGACTCACTTAAACTCTTAGTTCAAGTTAATGATTATTCACGGAGGACACCCAAAACGCAACGAAAGTTTTTCAT
Source organism: Lipophrys pholis (assembly GCF_963383615.2). Taxonomy (NCBI): domain Eukaryota; kingdom Metazoa; phylum Chordata; class Actinopteri; order Blenniiformes; family Blenniidae; genus Lipophrys; species Lipophrys pholis. Next base: position 3,778,748 of record NC_137648.1, read on the forward strand.
TTTCACTTGACATCCTTGATTACCCTCTCACTTAACTGCTAACCCATGGATGTACTGAATTGCTCAGTTATGTATTTAATTACTTACTTAAGTACTCACTTATGTACCTACTCACTTACCATTTCACCTGGGTATATACTCACTCGGTTATTTAAGTACATTTCTGAGGTACATCACAAAATAAAGATGAAGGTCTCTCTTTTGGTCTCATCTCAGCAGTTTGAGTATTATATTTGACTATTTAGAAAGTACATATTATCATGGGCTTATTGTGTTTTGAAAGCCGAGACTTCCAATTGCAATTTTGTTATTTTTATATAGGCATATGCATACTGACAGTAAAATTATTCTGATTCTGAAGCCAGTCTTGATGGGAAGAAGTCCTTAATTTAAAAAGATAGATATTTCAGGAATAGTGTGTGTTTTGGTGGGAGGTTTTGTTTTGTTTCATACAGTTTTGTAAAACCAGAAGCAAATTATTTCGAGAGTAACTTGAAATTTGAACTCACTCTGGGATATTTTCTGGTGTTTATTGTACTTGTTTTTGTCGGATTATTTGAAGTTGGGCCTCTTATTTTGGGTGAGAATTGACTGTTGATTTTTTAAAAGGAAACAAATTGGGCAAACGCAGGTTTTTTCTCTCATGCACTTTGTCTTCATCTCCTTTCAAACGTTCACAACGTCTTGACAAATGGCCGCCTCCCCTCCCGGTATTGACGCTCTGTTTCCCTGTGTGAATGTTCCAGGTGACGCTCGCCGCCCCGTGTGAGCCTGGAGGAAAACTTCCTGCTTCGCTAGATTACGGCATGAGAACCGATCTGACTTTGACCTGAAGAAACCACCGGACGCAGACCACTGAGGGGGGGCGGTGAGGTGGGGGAAGACAGAAGGCCGTGGTGGGTACCGGCGGTGGCGTGGCGATGGATACACGGAGCGTTTGCCTACTGATGACGATGCTGTGGGCCACGGCCCACCTCGGCTCTCCGGGGCTCGGGCTCAGGGCCCCACGGAGGACTACGGGGGGGCGGAGGGGGTCCGCGGGACTGACGGGGGAGGACGCCAACGGGGTGCCGCTCAGACGCTCCAAACGGGGTTGGATGTGGAACCAGTTCTTTTTGTTGGAGGAGTACACCGGGACGGATATGCAGTACGTCGGAAAGGTAAAAAAATAAAATAAAATAAATCACACAGTGAAACATCTGCACCACATCTGCTCTGTTGGACCAGAACTTGTCACTGATGAAAAGCAGCTTCACGCCACGACTGGAAAACGCAGCCTCGCACAAAATTATCATACGCAGATTAAAACAATACACCGTGCGATGAAAGCACCTGAAACAGAGGAAAATACAGAAATCAGTTAGTTTTGCACAGAGTGCAGCAGGATGGATTTCGACTCAGTATGCCTTGCAAATAGTTTCCCAGTGCATTTTGAATTTATGCATTTTAAAACATGATGGAAATTCAAAGAAAGAGTGGCTGTGTAGTATCATAACTCTTTGTGGGGCAAGTAAACCACATGTGGTCACAGCTTGCTTCTTCTGTTTTCCTTGATACTAAACATTTAAACTGTGACAAACCTGTCACTTTTCTGATTAAACACATTATTACACTTTTTTTATTTACATAGAAATATAATTTACTGGAGAGTCACAATGAACCATAATTCACCTGCTGCATATCGACCATATAAACTGTTAACACGCAAAAGAAATGACTGAAGGTCTGTTGAATTTTACATTTTAGCTCATATATGATTTAGTAGTTCCATATTTTAAAGTTAAAAACACTTACAGTACCTTAAGTCCGTGCATTGGTTTGTGATGCAGACCTGCTCCTGCAGGGGGCAGCAGTGAGCTCCAGCTCCAGATTCACATGTCGTTGCGAACGCGATGTCAAAATCTTTGACAAAGTTTTTGTGTTTCTTATTATCCATCCATTAATCTTTGATACCAAAGCTCATACTAACTCTGAGGATGTGGCTGCACCCACTGTTCGAAAGTCTAGAAACGTGCATTTAGGTTAAATTATGACTTTAAATTACCTGTAAAATGGTAACTGTGACAGTAACTAGTAACTTGTACCCTGGTATGAGCCCCAGGTCCATTGACTCATAGTTAAATAAAGCATTATAGAAGATGTATGAATAGATATACATTAGCTTTAAGCTGAGAAGTTAAAACAATGCATTAATTATCTCTATCCATCATCCATCCGTCTTCTATACCTCTTAATCCTACAGAGTCGCTGGAGCCAATCCCAGCTTACAATGGGCGAACAGCCACATTCACACCGAGGGCTAGTTTAGGTCACCGCTTAACTTCAAATGCATGTTTTTGGACTGTGGGAGGAAACCGGAGCACCCAGAGGAAAACCCATGCACACTCAGGGAGAACATGCAAACTCCACACACAGAAAGCTCGGCTGGTATTTGACCTTCTCGCTGTGGGGCGAGGACTGTTGATGAGCGTTCTCTCAGAGGTGGCAGCACCGCCGTAATGACCGCTTTTGTGACATAGATGTTCGCAACAAAGACGAAACAACAACTTCCATCTCGCAGATTATAACTTGCCGTCTCCAAAAGGCTCTTTCTCTCTCTCTATTTTTTTTTCTTCTTGTTTGTTCTTCGATGGTTATTGTTGGTTCGTTCTTCAGGGATGGATTTCTCTTCACCGAGTGGTTCCCGTCAATGCAACGAAAAATGCCTCATTAAGGTGCCGTCGAGTTAATACATATTTATAAACCCTGGAATTAGTCCATTTAAAAAAAAAAAATTTTTAGTAACACACCCATCATTCCAAATTAATGCAAGTTTTACCAGATATTGCCTCATTTGCATATTAGTCACCCACAAAAAACAATTACAATTAATAAATTCTGAAATTCTGATACAGGAATTTCAGAAGGCTTTTACACCTTTTAAGCTGTGATATAACTGCCTGTGTCTGCTTTGTTTGTAGGCTACCCTCTAACAGGGAGAAATGAGAACGTATTGACCAAATGGAAATAGACAGAAACAGAAGAACAAATCACAGAAACTTGTTTTTGAAAGAATCTCCCGATTCACACACTTAATACTAAGCAGAAATGGACAATCTCAACTGATTGTCGCTCGTATTGATAGATGTTGTAATGCTGATGCACAACTGAGGGAAGGTTCAGAGAGAATCAGAGAGGAGAGAAATCATAGATTACAGAAAGAAGACAGATAAGATCTGATCTAAGAACATTTATACAAAGAGTGCAAACATAAGGCACACACACACACTTACACGCTCAAAAACAATGCAAACAACCCAAAACGACCCACACTATTCAGTCACCACGTCTTCTTTAATGTATATAGAATATCAAGCATGTGTACACATCATGCAAAACACCGCCGTGAGTTTTAATGTAAATCGCATAATATGATTTAGTACCTCGTGTTGTTAATACTCTTTTCGCATTGAACAAATCAGGCCCATAATGTTTGTGATACGCAATGATATTAAGGTCCCGTTTAGACGACAACAAGTGAAAACAGAAAACTTCTGTTGTGTTTTGGATGTTCGCTTACATGACAACGGTACTCAGAGCCACTGCGAACGCAACTTTTTGAAAACTCCGTCTCACCTTTCCTTGGAACACTACTACTGCATATACGCACCACGGCCATGGTAAATAGTTTTTCTGCACATGCTCAGTAGATGGACAGTAACAACAACGTTTTCCTTCAGAGACTCAGGACTCCGAGTCCATATCCTGCTGGGATGCGGTAGTTTTATAGTTGACAGTCACCGTAATAATAATCTAAATTTGTCGTCTGTCCTTTCGAATGTCCGTGTTCTCACCATTGTTATCGTTTATAGCGTATTGTTCTTTGCGTGCATGTGTGTCTGGTTTCATTACAAAAACAACCTACATCACCAAGCGTTGCTAAGTACATTGTTTTTCAGCGTTTCCGCCGTTCCCATGGAAACAGACGACATTTTCAAACTTTGCTGTATGAAGCTGAAACTATTCTGAAATGAAAACAGAAAAACTAACGTGTTTTCTCTTAAGACGTCATGTAAATGAGATCTACCACAAATCTAAAGATAGAGCATCTCTACGACAAAAGGAAAGTGTAATTTTATAAGTGGAGGCTGTGTTCGCCTCCGTAACTGAAATCGGGAGCTGCTGCCATGAAAGGAGTCTGACAGATGAAGCTTTGTCTGACATTCTACTTTTAGAAACTATAGGAACCTCAAAATCCCAAAAAAGTGATCAGCTATGAAGTCTCAACTGTGTGATAGGGCCGTGTTGTTAAGAGCTGTATGCATCAACAGAACATGTTTAACGGGTAAAAACTGGGATCTCTTCAACTCGTCCTTGTCAGTACGTTTACATGCAGCAAATCAAATCCACTGGAGACTTTTTAAAGATTTATTGGGACACTGTGATAATAGGGTATCACAATAGTCCAGTTTAGTAGTAACAGATGCACGGCCTAATTTTCAGCCAAGGAGTTCCTGGGTTTAATGATATCGTGCATTAGGAGAGAAGGCTGTCCGGCAGACTTGCTTAATGTGTAGGTTAGAGGGCGAGTTCTGCTCAAAGATAGGTCCCAGGTTCCTCACAGTGGTGCCGGAGGCCAAACCACAGTAAACTAGAATCGAAGATGAGATCGTCTCCTAATGAGCTGCTTCAAAAATAGAAATAGTAAGAATAATCCCATCATGTAGCAGTTGACATGACACGATACTCTGATTGGGCACTGCTCCTCTGTCAGACATCCATCCATCCATCCATCCATCCATCCATCCATCCCGGGGCATTGTGTGCTGTTGGCTGTCCGATATACTTTGTGCTTACTGTTTGCCGCTTGCATGACGTCCATTCTACTCACATCAAGCCATCCTTAAGCGGTCGTCTGGCCCCACAGTAAAATCCGACTTCCTCCGGAGGTCCTATTTGTGCAGCAAAACGAAAACACAGTGTCGACCCAGATAATATTGGAGGGATGCGGGAAGACGAATGCATACGAGACGACAGGCCAAATAATGCTTGCTTTACATGCAGCAGAGCGGAAGTCAAGATATCCGTCTGCGCTTCCAACCTACTGTAATTGAGGAGATTGTGCAGCGTCGTGGCAAGGTCAGGACGGCTGGGGGGGGGGGGGGGGGAAGAAAGGCGGTTTTGTGCGCGGAGCTGAATGGGAGGCTGCTGCTTTGCATTCCTCTCGTGCGTCCGCAGAGGATAGAGTCGTCCAACCAAATGAGATTCCGCAACATACGTCCTCCCGTGGGTGAGCGAGGGGGGTTGACTTTCAGGCCCGGCCTAAAAGGATTACAACGTTCGCCGTGGTACCAGACGGACAAATGTGTGTGTGTGTGTGTGTGTGGGGGGGGGGGGGGGGGGGGGGGGGGGGGGGGGGGGAGTTGAAAAGGACAAAAAAGAAAACACAGAATGAGTGGAGATCAAAAGTGAGTACAGAGCTTGATCAAACCACTTTGTCTTTAGAGAGTGGTGATTGATGTGCCGCTCGTCCTCTTTGCTTGTAAAAGGACTAATAGCAATAGAAGAATGGATTATCTGAGTATGGTACACACTTAGAGAGGCAGAGGCCGAGGCCCCTAAGAGCCCGTCTCCTGAAGACACCATTAAAGCATCAACCTCCGAGCAGCGCACTCAATCATGACCCCCCCCCCCCACACACACACACACACACACACACACACACACACACACACACCTCTACCCCCACATTTCCAGTTCATGCAGCTGGGTGCTTCTCCCTCATTGTGGTGCTCACTAGCCAGTTGTCACATAGGACTTCAGTATGTAGATCTTATCTGATTGCAATTACTGTTTGTTAATTGCTTGATAAAGTACGAGTGATGAATGAGGCCCTGAAGGGAGCGAACGGCTTTTCGACTCGAACACATGGCCCAACGTTCAGAACAACCATCTGCATCTGTATCCTCAGGTGGAGGCCATATTTTCCGAGAAGAAGGAAGAGAAAGAGAGGAAAAAATAAATAAAAAAAGCCAAACAACAGAACGCACAAAAGACGGAGGCGCTTTTGTCACTGCGAGTGACATCACGGCGAAGCAGAGTACAGCAGCATGGAACAAAACCACTTTTGTTTGTACCGGGTTTGCAAAAAAAAAAGAAAAAAGAAAAAGCACAATGACAGGTTATTATAAACAAGGGAGCTGCTCTTGACACACAGTAAAAAGATGGAATGATGAAACTGCACTTGAATTACAACATCCCGTCTCCAGTTATTTGCTAAACTCAATCTTCCCTCCGGTTTAGAGTGTTGCTTTTTCTCCGTCTTCTCTTTTTTTTTTTTCCTTTTCCTTTTTTTGATCGAGTTGCAAAAGAGCGCTAACAAATGAAATTGCAATCTTTCCCGAACGAGCGTAACAAAGGCGGTCGGAACAGGAAGGAATTAAGAGGAGCGATCGAGACGAGGCAGAGGAGAAGTGTCTGGCGGTGTCTTGTCGGGGAACTGGTTGTGCTGCTAATCTGGCTAATCTTGCTGTATTGGCCAATGATTTTCCTTTTTTTTTCTTTTCTTCTTCCTTTCTCCTGCAGGAGGAGGAGGCGGGGGGGGGGGGGTATTTGTGCGCTCGCTGCCTCTCATTAGCAGGCGAGCTGCATACAGGCCTCTGAGGGCCCGGGCTGTCACTGGGGGAAGAAGATGTTTGTTTATTTCATTATTTCTTACTTTACCAAAGGGCACATATCCACTGAAAATGGTTAATGGCCTGTGGTTGAGGAGTGTTTGTGCTGCACTATCATATCTCATAAAGTATTTACAGCCCCTGATAGGCCCCAGTGGTTCTGGGCCTGGTGGGTAGACTCCTCAATGTAGTCCCCGAAGCGAGCGGCGCGCTGCTCTCTGCATGCGAACAAACACGGCGGCGTGCATGTGCGTGCGTGCAAACTCTCGCCTCCAGGATCGGGCTGCAGCTCAGAGGAAAGACAAAAAAAAAAAAAAAGGGAAAAGCTGATGAACACGGACATAATCTGCTTCCCAGTTCTGTATGACTCAGCGGTCGAGGCGACCTGGGGAAAGGACTCGAGCGTCTTATGGCAGCCAAGTGGAAAGGTGCAGGGATTTGTGTGTTTGTTTATGTGTGTGTGTGTGTGTGTGTGTGTGTGTGTGTGTGTGTGTGTGTGTGTGTGTGTGTGTGTGTGTGTGTGTGTGTGTGTGTGTGTGTGTGTGTGTGTGTGTGGAGTGGTTTTTGGTCCCTGCTCATGCTCCCCTCCTCATTACCAGCTGCTCACCTTGGCAGAGCCGCAAGGAGTTTGCAATATGGGCAACAGGCCTGGCTGTACCCCGGCTGTACCCCCCAGGAGCCGGCGTTGGCAGTGTTTATTGATTAGGCGATAAGTTCCCTCTTGTGCACCGGAAAAAAAATAAGGGGGGGGGGGGTTATTACTTCAATTACGCTCTTCTGCTTCGCAGTGCAAGCAACAGCGTTTTTTTTTTTTTTTATAATTTTTTTTAAAAGGGTGTGAGGAGGTCTTGCGGCGAGGAGAACTCTGCAAACATCTGTCCGACAACGTTGCAGGGGCGAAGCGATGTCTGAGCGAGATACGCCAACATGGCCTCAGCACCTGCAAATTATCTCCACGCCATCGCCATGCCCACCGCTGCTTCGGACACCCGTCGGTTTTATCAGGGCGGGATTAATTAATCTGCTGTCATGGACATTCAGCCCCCTCCGTGATAGAATATGAAGTCCGCCAGGGAAGGAAGTTGTTGGTGAGAAAACGATCCAAAAGAGTCATTTTGATTCAGTTTTCATCTGTTTTACTCAAACTGAAATAACTGATATGAACCTTAAAAGTTTTTCAAGCCTTTTAACTTTTTTTTTTTTTTTTTTTTTTTTTTTTTTTAATGTATTCTGTTTATTTCAACACACTTTTTCAAAAACTGCTCCCAAGGTGAATTTTTTTGAAAACACTTTATTTCTGTGGAAACGGAGGAAAATGCAACTTTTAGTTTTATAGTTCAGAGTCACCCATGATAAAAATTCAACTCCGTCATCTGTCCATGCGAATTTCCGTGTACTCGCCATTATCAATGTTTATCATGTATTGTTTTCTGCGTGCATGTGGTTTCTTTTTTCTTTTGGTTTCATCACAAAGACAAACAAGAGCACCCACTAGTGGCCCAACATGATAAATTGTTCTGCCGTTTCCATGTAAACACACTCTCTGAATGCATTCCATGCAAAAAAATTTAAGTTTTCACACGAAACGTTGCTTTATAAACGTGTCGGGTCACTACGTTGAAATTTTCTGCTGAAAAGCAACTTTTGCCACCATTTTTATAACAAATTTCTCCAAAATTATATATATTATATATTGACCAAACATACAGTGAGATTACTTCAGTAGTCAGTTTTTTTTAATTCTTGATTTTTGATCCGGGTTTTCACTAAAAGTGTCATTTTAATTGTGCTTTCATATGATTTTCTTGCAAGAAGTAATTGAAATTTTAGAGCAAGTTGGTAAACATGTATGTTTTTTTTTTTTTTATAAAGCTGCTTCCTAAACTTCAGTCACTTAATCACCAACTTTAAAAACGTTTTTATTTGACTGTATAATGGATTGTAGATATTTTTTGTTGAAAATTAAAAAAAAACTCCCAGAGCTTTGCAATAATCGCAAGTCATTGCAAAAGGTACGATGAATTTCCAACATTTAGCTGAAAACAGAATAACGGGCAATATTTTCTTATTAATTTTATTTTCCAGATATTTTTTTTTTCCAATATGTGCATGAATATTTTAACGTGTTTCTAATTAAAGTTGCTTTTTAGTGCATCTGGTTTTTATAATACTTTTGTTCATGTCACGATCGTCAACAACAACAAAAAATTTTGGCAGACATAGGCAAAGATTTATAGCATGAATTAATGAATGAATGAATCCAAATGTATCCATGTTATGGAGTTCTTTAATTTTATTTTCATTACAGTGATATTCATGGTAAAAAAAAAAAGAGCCAGACTAACCCTTAAAAAACATCAATATCTGCAGTTTTTGTTCAGTTGCGTGCTCATTGCCAAGCAAAATGTTGACAAGAGAAAATAATAACAACATAAAATCGCTGACTTCTGCGTGAAGAAAAAGAAAGAAAAAAATATATCAAATGTGTCGCACCATTGTGCAGTTCACCTTTAAATCTCTGCAGCTCCGAGTGGCACATCTCAAGTTTACACATCAACAGTCATTTGATAGGCTATTTTTGTGCACAGTCTGAGGCGACCATCTGGCTTCATAGTAGGCAGCCAGTTCTCGACAGGCCGGGACACGAGGCCTTAAAGGCTAACTGGCTAATTGCCCTAAGCAGCCCATTTCCAGTGCCATCTTTTTGGCCCGACTCGACTGAAGCACAAATGGCGGCCAGATCGAGTCTGCGCTAACATTTGCAGCACTTGAAGCTGATTAATTTCACAAACAAAGACGGCTCGCTTATAAGTTCTCACGCACAGATGTCTGATGAGTGCCACTTCACTTCTCAGCCCACTTCAAGCTGGTGGATGAAGCACGGAGGGAGGGAAATAAATATCTTGTAATGCGAGAAATTAAAAAAAAAAAAAAAAAGCAAACCAATAGATTTATCACGGAGAAGACTAATTGAGTGGACGGTTTGGAAATATGTAGCATGTCACTGATGATGTAATGGCTTAAATTAATGCTGATTCACTGCAGAGAAATCCTCCTCCTCAGCCAGTTTCATGTGTATTTGAACAGTTCAACTTGTTTCCGATGCAAATTAAATTCTTTCCAGTATTTTCTGCAATCAACTTTAATTCTGGAGGATGTGAGCGAGAGTCAGCGCTCCTCGTCCGTCTACCTGAGCAGAGACAGACAGTAAAAACTGTTTAGGAGCCGTTCAAGGGTCGGGAAAATGCATTTATTTAAAATAAACTAAAAAGACGACTAAAATAGTCGTTCTTCTCAGGTGTTGATGCTCAGCTGGTTGGCTCAGAGTGAAGCCTGGGAAGATGGGAACAGGTAGTTTGACGTTATCGCCTTCGAAAGCTCATTAACATTTAACACTTTTATAGGCGCCAACAAAGCTGGTCGCTGGATTCAGACTGACGCAGGTCTCATTTTCTCATCCAGCACCCACGCTGGTTTTCTACTTACACCCGTTCCTGCACCCCTGGATGTGTTGATCCTGAAATGAGGTGTGGGTAAAACGGGACTGTACTCAGTGCAGTCAAGAGAATACATGGATATATGGCGCATACCGTCTTATTTTTCAGTCAGCATTGCGTACACCCACTTCTAAATTCAGTATTTCATCCAGCAGTATTTTTTTCCCTAGGATGACGAAGCCATGGCCCGCCCTACTCTGACTCTAATTGAATCGGTTTTACTGCATTGAAAGATTTGATTGGTTAATGTCTATGTTTATGTGCATCATGAGGACTGAGGAGCCAATCAGAGGCAGAGTAGGGCGGGTCATGATGAGGCAAGTATTGCTAACCGATTAATTACACTGCCAATATGGGCAAAGACTAAAGATGGATTATCAAACAATAAAGTAGCCGTACCTGCTGCTGTTTCCGGGCTGCTTTAATAGAGGGCAAAAGTTAAGAGAAATACCCACTTTTCCATGGACCAGTCACGTCATTGCTGGTCGTTACTAATTCTCCATAATTTGCAGAACTTTGTTGTAGAGGCACTTTTACAATAATGTTGCTAAGAATCAACTGACTTCCTGGTTATTTAGAAATGTCTGTTGGAGTATTTTACGAGCTGCAGCGTCAGACGACAGCAGGATCTAAATGTGTCTCCAAGGGACAAATCGTGTGTTTAAAAATGTTACAAAATCAGTGAGAAGCTTAACTTCAGCCAGCGCTCGAACAAGTGAAATAGTAGTGGGCCAGGATTTTAATTAAAAAAAAAACAAGAGATGCACTGATTTATTTACATATTGCAAGTTCAATAACACTGTAAAATCTTGAACTAGAATGAGTCAAAAAGACAGTATGATGATGTGGACGTCCCACACAGACAGTCTCAACCGCTAGAAACTGATATAAGTGTCATTCATATTGATTCATTCAACCAATAAGCGATTAAATGAGACCCATGATTAGACAGGAATAGGACTGTAACCCCTTTAGGACATGTCCGCTGCAGTTTGTGCTCCGTATCGATAGCAAAAGTGGACCTAACCATACCCGAATGCACTCGCCCTTCAAGTTAATTTGTTTGCGGTAACAAACAAGAACTTTATGCAAAGCTGCTGCCTGCAGTCTGAGTAGTATTAATCATCCCATCCAAATCCACCCGAAAACAGTCATTAGGAGCATTTTCCTAAATGTCAATCTGTTCCTTTAAGGAAAATAGGGGCTCTATTATGGAGTGAATGACTTGATAAAGATGGAGATTTTCTCCGTTGTGCTCCGTCCTCCGCCCTCCTCCTCCTCTTTTCTCAAAAGACCAAAAGTCCCAGTGTTAATGGATATAGCGTCATGCTCTCTGCCTTTTTTACGATTTGGTACCACGGGAGGGCAGAGGAGAAAAGGCTACCTATCGACGTGCCAGGGCTTCTTGGTGACCATTCTGAATGCACATGTGGCTTCCCCCTCCGCGTGACAGTTTAATTGTATTTTCAATATAAATTGATCACAGGGCCATTGTGAATGCACGTCGGGCTGCCACATTGATTTCTGGCAGAGTTTTTTTTTTTTTTTTTTTTTTTCTTTTATGTATTCTTCTTCTTTCCCCCCCTTCCTCTTAATTTGAGTGGAAGGGGCAGCGGTGAATTTCCCTCAACAGCAAGGTGGGCAACTGCGAGGGCTGTGGTCGCTGTTGCTCGATACTCTGCGCTGCCTTGTGACATCCTCCGAGGGTGTGTGTGTGTATGTGTGTATGTGTGTGTGTGTGTGTGTGTGTGGGGGGGGACTCTTCACTAGCACAAGATCTTCCTGTTTCCATAGAAATGACAGTCGACACAGCATATGTCACACTGTCTATCTCGCATCTCCGGCGAAAGGAGAGGACTCAGCGGTTATTAACTGAATTGTCATGCCGGCAGAGATAGGCGGCTTGATAGACAATCATAGAAAAGGACATTGCAGCTATAACAGCGGGGGAAAGATAATAATGTTGAAGTGGATTGTTTTCAGCCAACTGAGTCTCTGTTTGGAAGCATGTACTGTAAAGCAGAAGAGGCAAGGCAAATTTGCCTTGAAAGAGAAAACAAATAATAAAAAAAAAAAAGAAAATTCAGCAGAATATTACCCTGGCTTGGTTAGACAGAGGAAATAAACAAAAGAAAACAAGAATTGTTTTGACCAGAATTCAAGTGAAACAGAGCTACACTCGAGATTTTAATCCGAAGAACCAGAATTCCTCAACGCACTCAGCTGGCTGCACAGAAGAAAAATAGAGTAAAAACAATCTTTTTTTCAAACATTTTTTTTTTTTGAACCAGCATTCAAGCAGAGGAACAAAACAGTGTAAAAGATGCTAATCCACAAAGCTGTTCATCTTGCATGTGCCAGCTTTTGCCCCCCTGATAAAACAGCATGAATTAGTAAAGCCTCCGAGCACCTGGGATGAAAAGCTTTTTAATATATGATGAGAAGGGAGACTTTGCACTGTGCTCCCACGTGACCCGCCGCACAATATCCCCCCTCAGTCTGTCCGCCGCTGCGGCCAAGAGCCGTTATAGACCGCAACTTGTCCTCGGAGGACGGGGAGAAGAAAACACACTGCGGTTAATGAGGTGTCAATAACGGACCTCTGAATTACGCCCACTCATCGGGGTAAACATTCAAACGGCGCGCTTCGTACTTGACGTTATTGGTCCCCGCGTCTACAAACACGTGCTCTCGTTTTGCCCTTTACTTCCCCCTGCAATTATTGCCATGTCCACAGCTATTAGAAATGAGGGGGGGAGAGAAAAGTAGTTCTACAAGGAAGAAAGCAGCGGGAAGCTGGAGGAAAAAACGACTGGACAAGCTTTTGATGAGTTCTCGGAGATAAATATGTTGGTGGGGGGATTTGGCAGCGGAATTAAAATGTCAGAGCATGCTAAGCTGCTGTTCATGTGGGAGGGGGAAGAAAAAAATAAACGTGAGCTACTGAGGGAGAGAGCAAATCATAATGAGAAGCTTCCACCAGACAAGTGGACTCTCGTGGTCTCCTGGCATGTTGGTGGTGTTGCTGATCCATCGGGGGGATTGGCAGGCGGCGGACGTGTGCACACTCATGCTGCCACTTCACAGACTTCGACCCACTGGCATTCTGTTTTACAGCACAGCGAAAATGCCACCGTCGCCCCGCGGTGGAGGGAGCGTGACAACCTGCATGTGACTATGCTGGCCGACGCCACATTCTTCAAATGTGCGTTCGACCCCCCCCCCCCGATCCGGTGGGACGCGGATTTCACAGAGACAAGGTGAAAGCCACCAGTGTGTATCATCATAACGCAATGACAGTTTACTAAAAGATGATACGAATCTGTTAAATAACACCAAACACACTTATCAAAGCTGTCAGTGTTTATTTGCCAAAGGCCCAGATTGGTCAGATATGTCGCCGTGCATCAGAAATACTGTGATTCCGCTTTGAAATTTGATTCTGTTGACGTCTTTCGGTACAAAGTGTTCATTGCCGGGGTGTGTTTTTGCGCTGCACAACGCAGCGATCTCCTGTCAATCAAACAGTGCAGCCTACACGGTTTTTCTTTCACCCTTCGACTTTCTGCAGAGGAAGTATCTGCTCGATTCTACCCTCTCTAGTCACGTTGATGGGGAGACTCTTCCATCGCGAAGTCTGATTTAGTAAGATCCGGCATTTTCAGAGTGGTTTGTCTCTCAATCGGCAAAGTTGCTGGTTTGCAACCAGTGGATGAACGGCTGCTGTCCCCTTTGGTATGTGAATAAGTTAGTGTGACTAATATTGTTAGGGGTCTGCCAAATCAGTGATTCTTAACCAGGGTGGACGTGGGGAGGGGGTGTCAAAGATTCTGGAAGGTCGTAAAGTCGTCTTGATTTTAAGGGCTATTTAAAAAAAAAAAAGCTTTTTAGCTTTATTCTAAAAGTTTATTATGCACAAATTAAGTTTGCAATGTAAGCAGCGGGAGAAAAAAGCGGCGTCACGTCAGGCCAAAGACAAAGATGGATCTGTCAAAAATAAAGAAGTAAAGGGGTACCAAGAGAATTCCATACAATTCAGAGAAGCATTGGAAACCAAACTCCCCGAGACAGCGTGTAAACCCACAGAGTTCATCCTCAGAGAAAAGGAACTAACCATTATGGAATATAACAAAGGAAGGGTATTTAATATATAGTGTGTTATGAGGTTGTTTCAGCTTTTTTTTTTTTTTGGTAACTGTACAGAGTGTTCACTGAAGTTTACAATGGTACAAATTTGGGTGCCTCAAGAAAAAAGGTTTGGAACTAAATCATTGGAAATGTCTCACGCAAATCAAACTGGGTTTCACTTTGCATGCATTTCACAGGTGATTTATTGAGAATAACTCGAACAAACTTGTAACAAATCTTCAAATGCGAGTGGCGATGAGCCAGATGAGGAAATGACTCTCACCACAATCACAACTGATTTCAACCGACTTTTCACTCTTTTAAACCAGAGGCAATGATACGAAAACAAAATAACTAACTAAGAACAATTGCTTGTTGTACATTATCTATTAGCATAAACTCCTCCCGATATTTTGTGTAATCTGGGAGAAGCAGCAGATATTCCATATTCATGAAAGCAAACGTGCTAATTGCATTTTGCATGCCTGTCCGATTCAATCCTCAGTGTCGTCTTAGATCAGCTTCCACGTGTGTGTTTGTGCATTTTTACGAATGCAGCCCTTTACTAGATCGGGCCCTTGGTTTCTCTGTGAGTGATTAAAGCAAAGGTGCAAGCTTTCTTAAGCTGCAGTTTCAACCTCCTCTTGAAAATGAAAATTACCAATAAAAAGCAGCAAAGTGGAAATTATTAAAATGAAAACGCCATAAACTGCTTTTATCCAAGCCAGGATCGCGGAAGGTCTGTAGTCTGTCCTATCCAACACGGAGACAATCACACACACTCATACCTACAGGCGATTTAGAGATACCAATTAACCTAACAAGCTCCCGCAATTCAAGGATTGTGCGAGGAAGCCAGGGCACCGGGAGAAAATCCACGAAAGCACAGAGAAAACATCCAGTCTGATCCCACTAATCATCCACCCATCCATCTTCTCTAACTGTTTTAAATTCACATGTGCGTTGAGAGGAGCTGGAGCCCGTCCTGCTCAGAGTAATAGGCATGTCATACCGTGGATGACATGCAAGGAAAAGACAGAAACAACCACTTACACACACATTCCCTCCTTTAGAGTCGCCAATTACCTTAGAGGTTCTGAGTATCCAAAGGTTGTGATATAAAGCTGCAATACCCAGAGTAAACCCGCAACATGCTCCACAACTCCACAACTCCACACAAATGTTGGCGAGCATTTTGATATTGAGGCGATAGAACAAAACCGCTTCATACCTTGTGATCATATTCCAGTGGACTGTCTTCTATTCCTGTCTTTCCCAACTAAGTATCAAGGCTGAGACCGTGTCCAATTGAAAATAACTGTAAAGCAGGGTAGAGACACACCAGTCCACTACAAGGTCAATATGTCGTCACCAATTACTAAACTGAAGGGCACGTTTACACAACAATGTTCTCAAGTGAGAAAACTGGAAGCGGTTCCCAAGGTGGAAATCTTCCATTGAAACAGGAGAAAATGCAACTTTGAAAAAAAGATTGCTGCTGCTGCGCATCGGCTGTAGTTTGTAGTTCTACTGCACGTGTGTGGACGACAACAACAATGGCGGCTTCCAGAGCGTCACGACCCCCAGTCCATATTCTCCTGGCAGCTGGTAGTTTTATAGTTGTAGCAACTTGTCCGTGTGCTCACCGCTTCTTAATGTTTATAGGATATTGTTTTTGGAGTTTGCTGACATCGAAAGTATCACACCTTTTTTTCAATTTCCACAGCTCCACTCAGACGGAGACCGAGGCGACGGCAGCGTGAAGTACGTCCTCACCGGGGACGGAGCGGGGACCCTCTTCAAGATCGATGAAAAAAACGGCGACATCCACGCCACCAAGAGGCTGGACAGAGAGGAGAAGGCCTTCTACCTCCTCCACGCCAAAGCCGTCAACCGCTTCACCAACGAGGCGCTGGAGGGCGAGTCCGAGTTCATCATCAAGATCCACGACATCAATGACAACGAGCCGCGCTTCACCAAGGACCCCTACATAGCCACGGTCCCGGAGATGTCCGACATTGGTGCGTCTCAACCATAAGTTATCCTCACGCTTACAGGATATGATGTTTCTGTTGAAAACATCATATCATGAGGAAGTGGAAAGTAGGAAACGTCTCAGCAAACAGCAATATATTCCAAACTTTGATATATGATATAGATTTTACATGCATCATTTAATCCTTGTTTTGCCTTATTTCAGGGATGACAACATTTATCTGCAGATTCTTCTTAGTGTCATGTATTGAAAAAAAAATTAAATCTTCCCACTGGTTGCTTTCCCGAGTTCCCACCCCTGTTAAATTGCACACACAAAACACATTTATTTATCATCAGCCTCGCTATTAAACACTTGAGACAAATAAGTTGTGTGTGCAAGGAGCTGAATCATAAGGATTACAATTCAAGTAGGATAGAGACGTTCTAAAATGCCAGCCTTAGTGGATCAATGGGACTTTATCAATCATAATAATGATGCTAACTCAACAAGGAAGGGTCGACTAATTAAATGAGAAAGACTCGGAGCTGTTTTATGGCCGTCGAATAAACAAGGTGTCTCTGCGACTGTTGCGGTGCAGATAATCTCTTAAATACAGTGTTGCATCTTATTAAAACAGCATTTAATTGAATTACCAGCACCGTCAGCTGTGTCGCCACCCTGAGTAATTGTGCTTTTCTAAATCTGCGGCGCCCGTTTCTGTCAGATGACGTTTTCATTTGCGATTCAGCCACAAATCAAACTTTAATCCGGCGTTGTGCACTTTGCCCCTTTTGCTTTTAGTACATAGCCAGATCCTCATGAATATAGATAAACAATATAAAAAGCTTCTTAATCAATACTTGCATGAAAAGCACGGCGTGAACTCTGCTGCTACGCGCCGAGCTTCGGGGGCTGGGGGGGACAGTGGTCTTGCGGCCCAGACATGTGACAGAGTTGTCACTTGGTTCAGCAACCCCAAGAGAAAGGCCGGCACTTATCTAAGGGCAGCACGGGTGCCCATGGCAACAACCGAGGTGTGATGTCACCGCTTGGCAGAGCATGTGTTCACGAGTGACTGCGTTGAGACGCCGGCCCTTTAAAACGTGACACACACTTTGAGTTTTATTCTCACGGCCCTGACATTCGGACTCTCTGGACTTTGACAACTGAATGATTGCACTCGGGGTAATTCACTTCGGCCCCGGATGACGAGAGAGAAAGAGAGAGAGAATATATTCCTGCCTTGTTTGTCAGAAGATTCTCCTCTCAAAAGCTTAAAGTCAAAGATGAGATGGGCTGATGTGGATCAGTGATATTTTTCTAAAAGCCGCTATGTCAGAAAAGCCTCTTTGAGTCTAATTCCCTAGTTAAAGGTATTAGCGATCAAGGTTCGGTGAACTTGCTCGAGAAGCCTCCCGAACTGTCACTTACACCAAATCAGACAGCCGTGGTCTATTCTCCGTCTACTTTCTTGGTCCCCCCCCCTTTTCTTCCTTTCTTCTTTTTCACTACAACATCCCTCACCCAAACAGATGATTTTAAAGGGTGAAGCCGTCACCCCTCCCGCCCCACACCCAGATCTCAAACTGACATCAAATCAAGTTTCTCGAGGTCGTTATCCCTTCTATATTTATACCTCTTTGCCATTAAATATTTCTACTCAATTAATTTTCTTCTGCATGTAATGAGGCAACACTTGGCCCCGCAAGGCGCCATTTGGGAGGTAGCACTTGGCTAACCGTTTCCCTTTGTTCTACTGAAATAGGGCTTCAGCTCTGGAAGAGAGAAATGGATCACAGTCGTTCGCCTGCTATCAGATATTTGGCTTTTCAGACACCCCCAGATCTGTTGGATACACTCAAGCTTCTTGGGGTTTGCGCGAGGAGCCTGCATCGGTGTTGCTTACATGCTTAGGGACATATGCTTCGAAAAATACATTAGGGCTTATCGATTACCTGTGAACATCAATCACGTATGAGGGTGTAAGTGGCCGAGGAGTAAAGATCGGCTTGGGTAACACAAAGGGACAGAGATGATCAGTCACATTCTGCATGAGTGTGATGTGAAAAGGATCCGACACCTCATCAGAAGGTGCATCAGCTCAACCAATTATCCACCAAGCAATTTCATTCACGAGTTGATCTGAATCATTGTCATGAATCTCCCTCCCGCCCTCCCTCAGGCACTTCGGTGATTCAGGTGACGGCGAACGACGCCGACGACTCCACCTACGGGAACAGCGCCAGGGTGGTGTACAGCATCCTGGAGGGGCAGCCCTACTTCTCCGTGGACCCAGAAACTGGTCAGTGTCTTCTTTTTAACGCAAATCCCCTCAAACTCAACCTAAAGGCTTCAATCCACGGATATCGGGGGTGTTTTTATTTGTATTCCAGCCTCCTTTTCAGCAAACACGTCCTCTTCACTGCAGAAAATCAATAAGAATCTACATATTTTCCATAGTTGGGTGTTGAAAAAAACGTGGCAGTCTGATCGTCTGCCAGGAATATTTAAGTCTTATCAAGATTGTTTCACAAACTTAAGCTTTATTAGACTTCATTTTAAGGTTCATCCTGCAGGATTCAACTTGTCCTCCTCGTGTCAGGGTTGAATTAAATGGAATTTATCTGAAAGTGCAAACAAGCAAAGTTTCTATTCACAACAAAGATATAATTCACACATTCAAAGCATAGATAGATAGATAGATAGATAGATAGATAGATAGATAGATAGATAGATAGATAGATAGATAGATAGATAGATAGATAGATAGATAGATAGATAGATAGATAGATAGATAGATATACAGATGCTTGTAATTTCACACCAGCCTCGGTCTTATTTGAAGATAACTTGCAATACAAAGCCAGTTTCAGCAAATTCCGTGTCCACCAAAGGTTCTCATAAGTGTGAAGAAGGGAAACAATGGTAGTAATAATTACAGCCTGGCTGCTGGAAAGCATTCACAGTGCAGCTTTAAGAAGGCCTGAAGGCTGGATGATGGTACGATCATGTTCAGGGCTGAATTCTCCAACAGATTTTTCCACTGTCAAGTAACAACAGTAAGGTACAGTTTCCAGGTTCATTTACCGGGCAACTTTATTGTCCAATTTTAATCATTACGTAATGTTTTCTTCACTGTCAGTCTTGCATCATCAAAGACTGGGTTCCTCCTTATACATGCAGCAGTTTTTAATCTAAATTTAGCGCCAGCGTGAGGAGAAATGTGTCATCAGAAATGGCGAAGGTCATCATTTCGCCCCGCTAAGTGTCGCTTAGGTAAAAACCTGCACACCCTGCAGCCGCGCAGCGCCATGCATCTCCGCGAATGTGCACGGCTCCCCTCTCTCCTCCCGGAGTGGAGGGGCTCTAACGATGCTGCAGCCGCCGCACTCTCCACCTACGAGCGTAACCCGACAGCTTGACGCAACAGGTTTTACGCCCGTCTTCCGGAGGTGGCTGAAAGCAGGAAACACAACAAATCACTAGCGCGGCAGAAATAGAAGAGGGAAAGTGAAAGACGGGGGAAGCGAATTAGAGCAATCCATCTGGAGATAACTCCTGGAATGCTGCGATTTCTAAATTTATTTATTTTGAGTCCACCAACCACGTCTGCCTCTGCTCTCGGTGCTGACAGGAGAGGATGGGGGGGGATTTGTAGTGAAGAGCGGCAAATCACCAACCACCCCCCCCCCCCAAAAAATATGTGCTACTTTTAATCATTAATGTGCGCTTAGGAACACATCCCGCTCCTGTCTTTTTTTTTTTTTTTTTTTTTTCCCTTAAACAAAAGAGAAAAAAAAGCCATTTGCAGATTAGCAGAGGGGATTAACAGTAATATGGTTTATCCCACATGTGGTATGTAAGCTGACATCCCCTCTTACACAAAGACATGCCTGGACCTCGCATCATAAGCAGGATTTGTTTCTCCTCTCCTCGTCTTGTGTGTGTGTGTTGTAGTCATTAAGAGACAACAAAGGTAGCTGCAGATAGAAAACTACCCACAAAAAGTGAGGAAACGTGTGTCCGGGAGATTATTTTCTTTGTGGCAGCAATAAATCTGATACCACTAGAAAGGTTGCTCGTACCTTTTAGATGTTGTGAGTTTTATTTCAGCGACCCACATACTCTGTGCTGCTGTTCATCCCACAAATGCGTGATCTTTAAACGGTGATATGAACAGACATTTTGCCAAAAAGACAACCTGATGTGGGTATTTCTACCCACATCAGGTTGTTTTTACCTGTTTGTGTTTCATATTTGGAGCTGAGTGTGAGATAAATGTTGTATATTATTTGAATTAAACTAAGTGTTCATACCTGGAAGTCGCCATCTGGAACTGTTAATGATTACTAACATTTATCGTATGCTTTTGCACAAATACCACATAAAGATAAATCATCAAAGATTGAAAAACTGTGATGAACTTAAAATAAATGTGCCTTTGTGCTCTTTCAAATAGAAACAGGAAGAAAAGTGTGATTAATCGCAATTATTCCATAAAGATTGAGAACGTTTTTATAGAATTTACAGAGAAAACTCTACTTCTGAATGTCTGCTGTTGGAAAGTGTAGATGTGCAAATTAGGGACAAGAGAAAGAGCACCGTTAAATGTTAGTGCATTGACATCATTGACACAAGTGGTCATTCCAAATCATAATGTCAGTGCAATACTCAGCAATCCGGTCCGGTTGTTGTGTGAAATGATGTCGTCGGCTGAAAAATGACAGAAGCTGCTCTCTTAACAAGCCGGTGAGATAAATCGAGTTTTAACTTTGTCTGCATTGTATTTGTTTTTTGCCGTGTTATGAATGGCAGGGGGGTGAAAAAAGAGCAAGTCGGAGGGCTTTTAGAACAGGCCACGTCTGCCTCTCCCTCCTTCCTCTTTGTTTGATATGCAATGATTCATCTATTCAGCCTGAAAGTGGTGAAGTTTGTCAAAGCAGTTTATTTAGGGTGAAATTTATTTTTTCTCATCTCTATTCTCTCTTTCCACTACGTCTGTCTCCCTCCTCCTCCTCCTACCTGCTTCTCTTTTATGATGCTTCAAATTCAAACGCGTAATAGCCGACAGGATTTAAGACCGACTCTGATGGGAGACGAAAAGGCGCACCTTTTGAATATTGCTGCCAATTACCGCCTCGCTCGCTCCCTGTCCTGACTCCAAACTAGAGATCTGACGCGTCGGAGCGGAGAAATAAGCAAACCGCACGGCACTTGAAAGGCTGAACATCAGCGGAGTCTTAATTCCAAAAGGGGGAGATAAACGACGGCGAATGCATTTTGAGGCTACGCTTAGAAAATTAAAGGCATGTGCACCACCTTCTGTTTTTCTGTATATATATATATTTTTTATTTTTTTTGGGGGGCCCTTTGGTCCACTCAGTGGTTTAAATCACCAGAAAGCAGAAAGCGAAATGTGCTCCTGGGCGGCCCCTGAGCTCCGTGCTGCCGCGCATACAGAGCAAGTGCGCTGACCTTTTGGTAATAAAATGATCTTAGTGGTTTAATTATCTGGCCCGTTCATGCATGAGTCCTAAAAAATGAAATATCATTAATTCAATACAGCTGATGCAGACACTTATTTTTAGCAGTGTGTCAGGTGAGTCTAGTGATTTCTGTTCTTTCAGATATGGCGGCTCCACCTGTGGAATTACTCTGAAATAATACTGACCGAACCAAGTGGTTGCTTTACTATGAAAACAAGCTGTTGTATTGCTACTTAGTATTTCATCAAACTCCTCCTTAATAGCATAGCATAGCATAGCATAGCATAGCATAAGAGAACTTTATTGTCACTCCAGCAATGCGTTAGCAGCAGTGAAATTTTATTACAGAAACCTCAGTGACACCAATAAGTAAGAGTAAAATACAAAACTGTATGTAATACTGTAAGTATGGCAACGTTCTCAAGTGAAAATGGAAAACTTCTGTTTCATTTTGGGTGTCAGTTTACACGACAATGGTGTTTGGGGCCACAGAAAATGCTTTTCTGATATGCTGCTGGTCATGCGCACCATTGCGTTAGTAAATAGTTCTTTACGTGTGTGGGTGGATGAACAATAACAACAATGGCAGCCTCCAGCGTGTCATAACTCCCAGTCCATATTCTACTGGGGCTTAGTAGTTTTAGAGTCGAGGGTCACCCGGAAAAGCAATTCAACTTCATCATTTGTCCATATGCATGTCCGTGTCCTCGCCATTTTTAATGTTTATAGCGCATTGTTCTCTGCGTGCATGTGTGTGTGTGGTTTCATTACAAAAACAACCAACAGCATCAACTCGTGGCCTGCCACGCTATAACAACATTGTTCTCAGCGTTTTGTCCCATTTCCATGTAAACTGACATCGTTTTCACTTGAAACGTTGTCGTGTAAACTCGCAGCTCCACTTTATGTAACATTTAGTGTAAAAATACTGTGAAATAAAAATGGAAGAATGACCTATAGTTCAGCGGTCTGTGAAATGTGCCACGAATACTATCATAAGTTTTCTGATCTTGTATGCTGCACACATTTCTTATCATTTCTTTTTTATTTATTCATACTCTTTTGTGTGCTATTTTCACTTTGCTGTTGTTAAATCTCTATGGGACTGTAAAAACACATGAAGCGTCCAAATGGCGGTTTTTGTTTGGTTTTTGGGCGTTCACCGTTATTGTCCGAGCCACTTGTCATTGTCCATTGGCGATTAGGAACAATTTTCTTTTTGAGTAGAATAAATACCCCTGTTATCAAACAGAGAGGGATTAAAGTTGGATTTCCACACAAACACACACAAGTTGTCTTGGACAACTGTAAACTTAAAAAATAAAAGAAGAGAAGTCACCACAGTTTTAACGGTGAATGAGCTCCGGGAGGTCGTCTGGTGGCGAGGTGACCTCAGTAAGTGCTTTTTTTTTTTTTTTTTTTTTGGACAGTGAAGAGAAGAACGGGCAAACGATTACGCTGCGGCTCATTTCTCTCCGAGCAAAACACACAACAGTGGTTTCGACTTTTTTTAAGTTCTCTAAATGCCCCCAAAATGAGTTATGTGTTATTGTTTTTCTCTGTTTTCTTTTTTTCTAAATAGAAGTCAGATCGGTCTTTAATTTGATAAAATATTGTGTAATCAAGTAAAAACATCATGAGTGCTATAAATCTGAATAATCTCTCTTTGTGTCCTGTGACCTCTCCCGCAGGCCTGATTAAGACCGCCCTCCCCGGCATGGACAGGGAGGTGAAAGAGAACTACCAGGTGGTGATCCAGGCCAAAGACATGGCCGGGCAGATGGGCGGGCTCTCTGGAACCACCACGGTCAGCATCACGCTCTCCGACGTCAACGACAACCCGCCGCGCTTCACCAAGAGTGAGTAGCCGCGGCCCTTCTGGCGGCGGGCGGCGGGCGGCGGGCGACCACCGGCCCGTGTGAAAGCCACTTGTCAGTGCAGTGCGGTGCCAGGCGAGGCGGGCAGCCCCCCCCCCCATCTGGTGTCAGTTTCAAAATGAATTTGGATTATCGCAGGGAGCTCTGGGTTTTGTGCCTCTTAAAGGCAGGGAATAATTAAATATAGAGCCACATGACGGAGCGAAGGGTCCTGCAAAGTGCATCAGATCTGCTCTGTAATCCCTATTAAATGAAGAAAGTACATTCACTGGGTTTTATCTCCCCTACTCTTCCTCTCCCTTTGTCTATCTCCCACTATTAAGTCCTTCTCCTGCTGCCTTTTACTTCATAAAACCGGCGCTCTCTCAGTTTAAACTGTCCTTGGTGCGCTCGCCCTCCTCCCTTCTCCCCCCCCACACCCCTTTTCTTTTTGTTGTAACTCTCTTGTTCATCAATCATGAAGCTCCTTTTTTCTTTTTTTTTTTTCTTTTTTATCCCCGACTCCCTACCAACTCTTCGTTCAGTCCCTGCCTTTCTTCTGCCGCCCACCCGCCCTCCCTGCCACGTGCCGCCTCTCCCTCTCGTGCATCTGGCAGAGCGGCGGCGCCGGGCCAGATCGGATTGACAGATTACCAGTGTCGCCATGTTCCCACCCCAGCTCAACCTCCACCATGAACCCCCCCCCCCCCCCCCCCCCCATCACCACCATCACCACCACCACCAAAAAAAAACAAAACTGTATGACTTGGTGACACATTCGCACAACGCCGATCCCTACTTCGCCTTTTTCTTCACTTCTACCGGCACGGTGGGGAGAAAAAGGGGTGGGGTAGTGGGGGAGAGAGAGTGTCTGCCCCCCCTCCGCCAATGGATGAGAGGCGAGAGGAGGAGGTGACAGGATGGTGGCGGTGGAGGTGGGGGTTAGATTGAGGAAGAAAGAAGAAGAGTGAGGCGGACGACAGAATAGACAGCCTGTGATGGAGGTGGTGGTTGGGGAGGGTGATGAGGGCGGGGGCAGATTGAAAGAGGGAGAAAGAGGAAGAGATATTGTAATGGGACACCCAGAGGAGGCAGAGTGTCAGGAAGCGATATCATTGTTGTCTGCCGGAGTGATGCCTCTTCTTTTCCACCCAATGCTAAATACCTGTTAGCCTCAGGGAGCTTCCTTGTGGTGCTTTTCAGTGAGCCTGTCTGTGTGTGTGTGTGTGTGTGTGTGTGTGTGTGTGTGTGTGTGTGTGTGTGTGTGTGTGTGTGTGTGTGTGTGTGTTTGGAGGCAAGTGTCAGCGTCACCGAGACCTGCCGAGTCAGGCGTTGCCAAAACACTGTCAGCATGTTTTATTAGTGTGTCAGTGCTGTTTGTCTCCGCAGGCTGTGTGTATATCACACCCGCTGCCTCCTGCAGTCCGGCTATTTATTTAAGCATACGAGATGCAGGCGGGGACGCGCCGCGGCCGACAGACAGCCATCAATTCACCCGCCTCCAACCGGGAAATCATCTTACAAAAAGCAGGAAACGGAGGGGAAGAAGAAGAGAAAGAAAGAAGAAGAAAAAAGAGGAAGACGCAATTAATTTATGTTGTGAAAATCGGCAAGAGAATTTATGTGGCGTCCTAAACTTGAAGTGGTTCGTCAATAGCGCTCGTAGGCGATTTAAAGTGTGAGGCAGAGTGTCTGTTTGGGAAATGAAAGATGTTTGAGAGGCGATCTACAAATGTTGCAGCACTAAATCTAATGCTCCCTTTCACACACACACACACACACACACACACACACACACACACACACAGGCCCTCTGATTGGCTCTGACTCAGTCTCTCTTGTAAACCTGCTCTCTGACTCACCCACTTACACTCTTTCTTTTTGCACTAACAAGGCCATAAAACATACTCGGGGGGGCCGTGACGCTCGCCGCCTGTCAGGTTGGGCGTCGGTGTCGGGTCGGTGTTTGTGTGAGGCGGCGTTCTCCCTAATCGATCGATTACGGGTTAAGAAAATCTTTTCAGAGGAAACGCAGACTCACCACTTACGGGAACGTGGTGTGAAAAGAGATGCCAAGGACATGCCCTTGGTTGTCGTGGCCCGATACATCTACAGTACACACACACACACCCACACACACACACACACACACACGCACACACACAAAAATCTGTATATGAGGCCTATTCATTGATTACTCTTTAACCTAACCCTACAACATTAAGGCCTGTTTACACGACAACAATTGACAGTAAACTTCAATGTTTTTGTTTCAGGAAAGTTCCCCTGCAGTTTGCATGCCACGCCACTAGTTGGTGCTCTGTTTCTTTTTTTAGGCCCTAAGCAACCAATACCGTAATAATGGCTACTAATGTAGTAACCGTTAAGAATATAACCATCTTGGCCATTTTAAATGTAATAAATCAGGGTGTCGTGAACACATTTATTTCAGAGGCCACATACAGCGTCGTTTCATCTTTACTGGGCCGGACCAGTAAATTAGTGTCATAATAACCTTTAAATTTGAATTTTTGTTTCTGTGTTGTGACGCAGACTATACGTCATGAAAATGCCTGTTTTTGGAAACCCAAATAATTAAGATTGAGAATGATGAACATCTCAACAAAAAGCCCATTTTAATGAAACCATATGGTGCAAAATACCCCAAAACTTCTCCTATAGCTCTTGCATTTATGTATATTTATACAAACACCTGTGACTTTCTGAATCCAAACCTTTGTCTGCCTTTTATTGGTTTAATTTTGGTCCCTTGCAAAGATGTCAAGTCGAAATGTCGTCAATGTGTAAAAACACTTAGAGCAGCCAAAAACACAGCAGCTCTATTCTTGAAGGATCTTCTCATTCAGATATTTTATACATCAACATTAACCATCAAAATTAAACATTAAACTTTAGTCTTAAGGCAAAACTCAGTGCATTAATCTAAGTTGGACTCCACGATTCTGTGTTGTCCAAGTTTATCGACCCCATAAAGGGAGAAGTCATGTTGTGATATTTTACTTTTCGGGGACTTTTAAATGTCCATTATTACTTCTTCTTACCTCAGTCTGAGATTAAAGCATGCCCTCACACACAGATTTTAAAAAACGTTCGTCCCCCACACACACACACACACACACACACACACACACACACACACACACACACACACACACACGCTCACACACATCGTTTGGAGTTACCCAGACTGACCTCACACTTGTTTGCTTGCAGCTCTGTACGAGTTCAGAGTGCCCGAGTCCATCGAGCTGGGGTCCGCGGTGGGAGTGATCCGGGCCATGGACGCCGACATCGGGCAGAACGCCGAGATGGAGTACCGGATCATCGGCAGCGACGGCCCCGGGATGTTTGATATCGCCACCAATCGGAGCACGCAGGAGGGCGTCATTGTGCTCAGGAAGGTCAGGCCTCTCTCCTGGGGGGGGCGGTGGTGGGGGGGGGGGGGGGGTCTCCTGTCAGGTGGGGGAGGGGGAGGGTGGGGCAGGGAGCCGGGGGGGTTAATGGGATCAAATGAGGTGGCGTGCAGTTTCCACAGGGGATGGATGGCTCTTTCCAAAAGCCACTTTTTTTCCTCCCTTTTTCAGTTTAATTGTCTGAAGTTTGTTTTTTTCTTTTCTTTTCTTTTCTACACAGTGTCCTCTTTCATATAGATGCTAGAAGCTGATAAAAGGTATTGATCCGGTCATTACATTACAGCTCAATATTGCCCCATAAGCAATCGTGAGCTGCTTCATAGGCAATAGTCAGTGCGTTGGATGCCCTGGATTGCGCCATAAATAGTTTTGTATCAGAAATGGACGTCATGGAGGTGAATAAAAATTCCAACCTGCAGCAAACTCCTGCAGAACATGTCCCTTCCTCCCTTCCTCCTATCCAACAGGACAAAGCTCCAACCTCTGGGTGTGGTTCTGCAGGTTTTTCCTTTCCACCGTCTCCTCGACTTGCTCATGTGGAATTGTTGGGTTTTTCCCTTTAAAAGTTCTTTATTCTATTTTACTATAGAAATAACATTGACGTGATTTGAACAAATCTGCAATAAAATGTCCAAATGAGTAAGCAGGGGAGATTTTCGAGGGGCATTGTCGAGGTTAATGCCCAGTTTGAGCGAGCTTGTTCTCCCCGAGCATGTACGACGTGGATCTGGTGACTCTGGAGTGTCGCCTGACTTCACCCATACATAGCTGGGATCAGCTCCACTGCCCCTCGACCCCGAGTTATATAAACCGGTATCAAAGATGTGTACGGATTGATGGATTTCGGAGAGAAAAAAACTCAAAATGAGTTTAAAGCTGCACCGCTGCGAGTGTCTGATGCCTTTTTCGGATGTCACTGGGACAGTTCGAGGGATTTAACGTCTCTTTCATATAATCAGGACAAGCATTTATTATTTTTTTTGTCTCTTGTCTGGCACTATTTCGAAAAAGCCGCTTAACCTTCTGGAAACCCGAAGCTCAAACGGAGGCAGTTTTTTCCCTTTGTTTTTTTTTTGGTTTGTTTTTCATTAAAAGTTGACATTGTGGATGTGCAGGTCTTTGGTGGGACGGAGATGTGGCACGCCACCTGATCTGACCTCTCACTCCTCTTTGTTTTGTGGCGATTGATCGGGACGCGTTTTGCATGTCACTGACGAGCGCATGTACAACATAGAAAATGCATCCAAAACAGTTATTTACAAGTTATTTGAGATATTCTACGTTTTTTCTTTTTTTTTCTTTTGTTTTTTTACGGTGGTGTATTTACAAATAAATTCAGATTCTTTTATAATTATTCAGGAGATGAATTTCAGCCGGTTTCTTCATCATGAAACTCGTCCCCTGTGTTTTATTTGGGTCTATTTTGCACGGCACGATTGGCAGATGTGCTCATTTGTGTTGTGAAACTCACTACGATTGCCTTCCTTTTTTTTTTTTGTTTTCAATCTTAAAATCCAAACAGTTTGTTGCAAATCTAAAAAAAAAAAAGTGTCCTCACATCGTGATTAGTGGACGTTTATATCAGCCTTGAGCTTCCTCGGAGGAAACCTTGCAGACAGAGATCGCGTGAAAAAGAGAAAGTACTTTTTTTTTTAAACATTTACAGTAAAAAGGTTGTTGACGGAGCCCACGTGGCTGAGGAGCACCTGATCGAACAAATCTAATTGCATTTTAATCAATACAGCAGCATGGGCCGCATAGCAATGTGCTGAATGAGTAAACGGTCGTTATTTAACCGTTTCTCTCAAAGGTGCAAGTAAATATGTAATATTAAACTGATACTACATAAAGATTTTGGTTTATTTGCCAATAACAGCACTGATGAATGTATGTGTGGTTCGGTGTGGCAGCACACTTGTATACCACCTCTCTTTCTGTTTATAGAGCAGAGAAACAAAGTCAAGTAGTTGTTTTAAAAAAAAAAAAAAAAAAAAAAAGTACTTTATGAAGTACTTTCCCACACAGCTAACTGCTGCTTCATCCATTACTGCGTGCACTATTTTTCAACTAATACGCTCTCCAGAGGAAGCAGAAAAAAAAAAAAAAAAAAGCCCGAATCATTCATTTGTGCATTCCCGAGTACACCCCGGCGCCCATGAAAGTGGGATTTTATTCCTCTGCAAGTCAGCATTTATATATATATATAAAAAAATAAAATAAAAATAGCAAACAAAATAATAACAAGATATTGTGTTTAAATGGTGATTTGAATTAATCCAAAGAGAAAACAGGCGGCGGGAAAAGCAGAAAACCACAGATCATCAATCAAGTTATCGGGATAAAAAACAGCTCAGGCAGGAGCAGATTCACAGACAACAACACAACAACAAAACAACACAACAACACAACAACACAACAAGAGGAGCCCCCATAGTCACAAATACGTCAATATGTGAACCACCTGAGCTTTATTCCTCATTGTTTCCATTGTAATTCCTTTATCTCATTAAGGCTTTTAATATTTATAGGAAAAAGGCAATCAGGGCGTCATTCAGATGATGATTTTAGTTTATTTTTGCGTGATCCAGTCTTTTCCTTTGAATTTTTTGCTTATTATTATTTTGGTGTTTTCCGGAACTGATCACATAATATCATAGAGCCTCTTCCTCCCAGTAACTGATGCAAATCAGTGAGCAAATCAGCCATTAAACTTGTTATTTGTTGATAATGTCACGACTAAATGGACAAACCGTTAAAAAGAAACAAGAAGACTAACCAGTTACTTGAGTAACTAGTAAAGTAACTGCAGTACTCTTTTGAAGTGTCTTCGCGCTTTCAAACCCTGGGTTCTGGCCTTTATTGTATGTGGGCATCACCTTCCTGCTCTAACAAACGAGCTGAACTCGACTCGGGGGGGGGGGCGGGCACATGAACTTTTTATTACCATACGCTCGGGCAGGCAGGAGACGGACAGTAGAGTTATTAGATTTCCACTTCCACTTGCCCACACTTCCACTGCATTCTGTTTTGAGTGAGATTCAGCCCTCCTCTCAGCTGAGACCAAAGCAGAAATATTGACGGCGGGTATGGATCGAAGCACTGGGCTGTGGTGTGTTTGATGTATTCACCAGTATCTGGCGGTTGCCTTATCAAGCGCCCTCTCCGCTGCCTTTCAATCGATCGCCTCCATCACGCCATCATTAAGTGGGAGATGACATAATTGCCTTTTGTAGCCGCGGCGGTGCTGGAGTGGATGCGGCGTGGACGTGGGAGGAAGCGTGCGCGGCGCTATGTGAGCGTGCCCTAATCCTGAACTGACTAATTGAACCGTCCCAGTCAAGTGCGCTCGTCCCCGACATTCAACGCCACACACACGCTGCTGCAGCAGAGCCTCCACAGCTCAAATCCGTGACTCAGTGTTTGTTTAAGACCAGCTCAACCCAGGCCCAGTCAAGACCAAGACTTTTAAAGTTACTCCACCAGAATCCATATGGGAAAATTTTTTTAAATTTGGAGGCTGGAAATTCCTGATTACACTCAGACTAACACGTATTTCCAGCATAGATGTTTCAGGTTAAGGTTCAAGATACCTAGGTTTGTTGAAACGCCCAAAGATTCCTAAAGCAAGATGAAAAACCTTTGATTGTCTCCAGTCGTCAACCCTTCATATGGACAGTGTAATAATAAAGGTTGGTGCACAAAACCTTCCCAGGCTGCAGCATCAAAATAAGAGATGTTGCTTTAACAACATAAAACATAAGAAACACACAGCTCACCAGTCTTCATGTACAGTCCAGAAATGAAGGACGTCTACAGGAAATGCAGCGCGACAGATGATCAGACATAAAAAAAAAAAACTCAGCCGATTGAAAAGTCTTTAAAAAAAAAGAAAATCAGGTGTCCATCAACAGAAAATCAATCCTGCATTTATATTACTGTACCTCTTTTCTTTTTAATTGAAGTGTTCAACTTTAAAACAAGGTCACTAATTGTTTAAAAACAGATGCTTTTTCGTTCTGTATTGAAGTGAAACGCTGAAGCTTCACAGTAAATTCAATGATCCCTTCATCTCACCAAAATAAAATAGCAAAAATGAACAGATGTCATCCAGAAAAGAAAAAGCACAAGGTTGATTGATTGTTTGATTGAAACAACATCAGGAAAAGCACAAACATCTTCAGAAAGGACCGAAAACCCTTTTGAGTTCATGACAATGACAGAAATCATGAAAAAAAAACCAGGACTAGGATTTGTTTGATTAATGACAAAAGAGCGACATGTTTTGAATTTCTCATATATTGACATCAAATTTAATCACAGTGCCAATAAAACAAGTGATAACAGACTTATTTCATGCATGTTTAGCATCTTTTCTTTGTAAATAAGACAATGCCACTAAGGATTATTCAACATTTACACCAATTCTTGTGCTATAAATCATGAAACGTGGAATTTTTTGTCAGTTTTACATTTTTTCCACAAGTGGCCTGGAAAGGGTAAAATGCACACTACATAAAGAAAAGTTGTATTTCAAAAAGCTGCAATATACTTGTCAAAAAATACAGTCTGGAATTCTGTTTTTAAATTTACAATATGTGTCAAGTGTCTTTTTCTGTTCAAGTTTCATGTAAAAATAGAAAAAAACCTCCCACATTTATATTAAAAAGTGCTTTAACTCATATAAAAATGAACTGAATTACGCTTAAAACTGCTGTTACCTTCAAAATGTTTCTTGCATTTTTAAAAAGTTTGATTAAATCTTAAGTGAAATATAACATCATGTCATCGGCAAATAATTATTATAAAATTGTTTTAAATTTTAAATCCTTACAATCTTTTCCTCATTAAATGTTATTAAGGAGGGTATTTGCGCATATTCAAAGTGCGTTTTTATTCACTTTTATTACTAAAATCTAAGATTATTGACTGTATTCCTTTTAAATAACATCTTATCCTTCATGTATTCATATTGTTTAATCATTCAAGTATTTCACTTAAACATTTATAAATTGTGTTTTGAACAAGACAAACAAAGTAAAACCTCCATTATTTTTGTGTTTTAAATGAGTTAAAATCCCAGCATGGTGGTCATGTTAGTCTCCCCCTGAAATGCCACATCGGTCACATTATTCAGCAATCTGTGCAGCGGTCTGCGTGTGTGTCCATCAGCCGGCTTGTTAGTGTCCTTGAAGAAGACGCTGAGAACCTTCAGCTCATTAGACGCCCTGGAAGACGTTGTCATATTAATGAATTCAAAAAAAAACAATATGACCTGAAATTAAAAGCTCCGAATGGAGATGAGTTTTTCCCCAAATCAACAGCCCAACGTGCCAACGCATACAAATGAATCCTTAAAAGTATTTTTATGGATAAAAACTACTCGAGTGAGTAGAGTGGCTTCTTTTTAATTCGGGAAAACAAGTGTGGAGTTACAGTGCGTCAGTCTGTGGAAGTGGGAAATGTAAAGTACAAAATCTGTGTTTGGTTTTGTTGGGAATAAATTTAATATAATTAGAATATTTCACTTTTACTTGATGCCTCATTTATAAGGAAAAATGCATATGTGGGATGAGCAGCAGTGCTTCGTGTGCATGCTAAAGGTCACCACTCTGGTATTACAAGTCAGCTTGTTTATTAACTATTTATTATTATTATTTATAGAGAAAAGTGACCAACATTTATATTTAAAAGTGCTTTAAAGGTGCATTACAGTAAAAACTGCTGTTTCCTTCAAAATGCTGGAAAAATCTTTATTGTAATAAAACATAATGCCTGAATGGAAATGCTGGAAAACTGTTCTAAATTAAATTTTCTATCAATATACTGCTGTTTTACTTGATAGTAATATCATCTGCATCAGTACATCACTTATGTTTAGTCACTTTTTAGCATCTTTAAGCAACAATTAGTAAATGTCTAGTGTTTAATATATAAAACATCAATTGGAATATGTTGTTAAAGGATCTCATCTTTGTATAAGTTAATAAAGAAAAGATAGTTAAAAGAGGCTTGCACTAAACTGTCTGTAAATTGAAGGATTTTTCTATGAGGAATATATAGACAAGCTTATTTTATTGCAAAAGTGGCATCAAACTAACAACATTTTTGTATGAAAATAATAATCTCTAAAATGGCTTTTGCTCACTTTAAACCTTTATTTTCATTACACTGTTAGTATTTACAAGAAAATACAGTAAAGTCGACCTATGACGTTTGTTTTCCAGTGATTATTAATAGATACAACAGACACGTTTCCCTTTTGTCTCTTCATGTATTTCCTGCTCGCTGTATATGGATATCGTAACGGATATTTAGATAATGATATGCTTTGTGATGTACTGTGTGTGTCCTTGTGTTTATATTGTGCTTTTAATTTTTGCCGTTATTACATTTAAAATGGTGAAAATGTTCATGCTACTGACACGTATCATGTTATATTCATTTAGATCTCCCAGAAATAAAAAGCACAAATGACTGAGTACCTCCATAATGACGTGTCTTCTCACCTCCGTTCGTAGCCTCTGGACTTCGAGAGGAAGCGTCAGTACAGCCTCCGGATCCAGGTGGAGAACGTCCACATCAACCCTCGCTTCTACTCCAAGGGCCCCTTCAGGGACGAGGCCACCGTCAAGATCCTGGTGGAGGACGTGGACGAGCCGCCGGTGTTCGAGCGCGCCAGCTACATCATGGAGGTGAAGGAGGACGCGGCCCGGAACACGGTCATCGGATCGGTCGGCGCGTCCGACCCCGACGACAAGAACAGCCTCGTCAGGTACGAACGAGCCCTTTGAGCTGTTTCTTTTTTCACAATAAGAGCTGAAGAACGCAGGATTCAAAGAGAGTTCAAAAGGGGTGTTCACAGCTACTCTATGTTTGTAATTTGATACCAGCCTCACCGACTTTTCTCCTGCAGTTTTGAACGAAAAAAAAAAAAAAGCTTTAGGATTGCAAGAAGAGATGGAAATCGACTAGTGGGTTTAAAGCTGAACAGCATCAGAACCTGTAATTTAACACCAGCATCCTCATCTTTTCCTCTGTAGTGGTGAGATAATTGAGGAGATCGGTGGCAAGCTGATCCCGGGTCAGGCAAACCTCAACCAATGCCCGTGTGCACAACCAACATACAACAGTGTTTGTAATTTGACACCAGCTTCCTTACCTTTTTTCTGTACTTGTGAGCAGCTTTTGAAAGAATACCTCCAATTTGAAAATTTTAAGAGTGCATTCTTCTGAGACTTAATTTCAAAGTCTTTGTTCAGACGTCTGAAATCACGTATCGACACCTCGCTGCAGAAGACACATGGATACTTTTCTCCATTGTAATCAACAGAACGGAATTTACATCTAATGTTTTCCATCCTAAGTGTGTTTTTCTCTTTTTTTTCTGCCGTTAAATGACTGAAAATGGGCCGGCGACCAACTTTTGGGTCCCGACTTGGCAGTTGAGGTTCAGTGCTTTTATTGGTCAGATCAGGAACAAAGAGTAAGTTTGTAAATTTGTAAAAACTGATTTAAGTTAGAATATTCTCTAGAAAATACAACTGAAAGACAGTCTGGTTGGGGCACTGTGTCAATTTGTCTAAAAACCAAAAATCAGGATCCGTCCACCCAACTCAATGAGTTCTGAGTTTTAGCCACGTTCGCATCTACCACCGTATAGAATCCATTCATCAGTACGTGAATTGTGCTGTATTGAAATCTTATAAAATGAAGCTTATTTTCTGCAGCTCTCAGTTCACCAATGGTAAGTATCCTATAGGATGCGGCAGAAGAGCTCACGAAGAAGCAACGGAGTGAACCTTGGACTGAGTGTGACTTCTTTCTCCGTTCAGTCAATATAGACGCTTGCTGTGAACTTTTAATATGAGATGTGGGTGCAAGTGCCAGAGGTTGTAAATAAAGCTCTGCCTTTGTATTTGAACATAAACAGCATTGAAATACCGAGGTCTTGACATCGGTACTTTGTTCTCGAGCGCGTTCAAACCTTCTACTTAAAAAAAAAACGGAACGTGCCAGGAGTTCACTCAAAACAACTCCGAGATGCAAAATTATGCGAGAAACTCCATGAAACAGGAATAATGGCAGGCCGAATGCGATGCTGCTCCTCCTCCGCTCCGTCTCCCACTTTTTTCATTTTTTTTTTTCATTTTTTACGAGGCACCGAGGGAGTTGGCTCTCAAGGTTGAAGTTCCACCACTTTATTGCAGGTGTCAAATGCGATATCATTCTCTTTTATCGCCCATCATCAAGGAGGTAGCTACCCTGTGGCATTTAAAGCCGCACCGAGGAGACGAAGAAGGGGGGTGAGGAGGAGGAGGAGGGGGAGGAGGAGGAGGAGGAGGAGTGGGGCCCGGGATGCCTGGGGGCTGCCTGGCATGAGGAACTCACTGAGGCGGTTATCTTTATTAGCTCGCAACGACACACACTAACACATGCGTCGGCGCGGGATGCATACGTACAAGTCTTTAAGTAAGAGGACGTGTTGTACACTGTGGAGACGTGAACGGAGCAAAATAAACACAAGTACCACAGTCACAGCGACGTCGTAAAAGCGCTTTTTAGTATCAGCTGTTGGCCAGTCATTCAAGTACTCTGATACCGGCACTGTGTTCGAGTGGACTCGCACCGACGTGAACCAGCAGATGCTTCAATAGCCAGACTGAGGCCGAGTTTACGAGATGGTGGAAAACACAACTTTTCTGAAACACTGCTAACGCTCATGCACACCACGGCCACAGTAAATAGGAAGTAAATGTCGGCCTCCAGAGTACCATGACTCGCAGTACATAGTCTCATTGCGTTTGATAGTTGAAAATCACCTGGAATAGCAAGTTAACTTTGTTGTCTGTCCTTATGAATGTTGCCATTGTTAATGTATAAAGCATATTGGTTTAATTACAGACAGCACCCACTAGTGGCCTGGCATGTTAACTACATTGTTTTCAGTGTTTCTGCTGTTTCCATATAAACAGACATCGTTTTCAAAACATTTCTGAAACGAAAACTCCAAAACAATTTCACTTGAAAATCTGAGTTTAAGTTCTAGAAGTTCTTTAACACAACAAACACATAAAATGATGAGGTTATAGAAAATGTAGGACATACTTTTGTGAATATCAACTTTTCTTTCTCTTTTTCAAACAAAATCAACCAGAAGATAGTGAAAAATGGTGAATATTGGTATTTGGAGAGTGAAGTAGGATGAAGATATTATAAATGTTCATATATATTTCATATTCTGGTTATTTGTTTACCCCTCTTCATGTTTACTCAATTACCTAGAGTAAATTTGTATGTGTTTATATGATAGGAAAGGCTTCTTCTAAACATTCATTTCAGTTTCTCTGTATTTATCAGAAATGGCAGAAAAAACCCATTACATTTCACGTCACCATTCACCACTTTAATGAAGACAAATAAATAAATAAATAAAAAGATCAATAATAAAGCAGTTGACAAACAACATGTGCTCTAAAAATAATTTCAGCCTCCTGTTTTCTATGAAAGATCATAAAAATCGATGCACTTTGGAAGATTATCTTCTCAACAACAACTAGAGAAGTAGTCACATCGGGTAGAAAAATAACCTGCGACTATTTTGAGAATCATTTAACCCATGAAGTCAAAATTCTGTCCCAGAAAACTCCTGCATTTCCTTCATTTCTTGGTAACAAGCTGTTGCTTTTTCTGTTAACCCTCTGATGACAGTGATTTTATCGAAGAAATGTGCAGACAAGGCATTTTTTTTTTTTATATTACTGTGTACAGGAGGCTAAAGCGGAGGTCTTATACAAGCAAGAAGCTTTATTTCTCAGCTTTCTGCTGGTTTTTGAGTCTTTTAGAAATCGTAAACATTGTAGGACTTTTCATTATGAGACGTTTGCATGGCGAGGTATTTTAGAAATATTTCTGCATTATTTCTCTCTATTGTGACTCATGAGCACGTAATTTGGCACCAACCTCATTCTGACAGATACAGAGAGACGTCAACTACAAACATAAACAGATGCTTGTAATTTGGCACCAGAATCATTCTTTATAATCATATAAATCAGTGTAACTTGAATAGATAAAAACTCAATTGCACATTACGTCATTGCTCCCATTGGACAAAACTAAAAGAGTTTTGTAGTGACTGCACACCGGCCACAGACTTTCCGAACAGAGGATACATGAAGTTATCGAACGTGTTTTGACCCGTGTTGTTTTTAACTGTCCATTGAAGACCGTCGTGAGACAGGTTAGTTTCCCCCTCCTGTTGCAATAGTAATCCTGCTGTCGTTTGATCTGTGAAACACATTTTTGGTTTACATTTGGTGAAATCCCTTCAAAGTGCCGTGTTCTCTGGACTATAATATACATCTCTGAATAAAAAGGCATCATGAAGAAGGAAAAAAAAAAATAAACACGTATAAGATGCATTTTTTCCTCCATGTCCAGATATAAACCTTGATAACCCTCATCCAGCAGCGTTTGTTCCAGAACCTTCTGGGAATGTGTGCGTTCAACCCTTGATTCTTTGTTTTCTTCATCATGGTGTAACGGTTTCTTTTCTCCACTCCGTCACAACATTCTCACTCTGTGTGTGTGTTCAGTTAAATACAGGAATAATAGAGGTTTTCATAGTACTATAGCATCATTCTGTTGTCATACAGTGACAACTAGTGGTCTCACATGGAATGTATATTTCTTAGTTGCTGTTTAACCAACCAAACAACTGAAAAGAACGTGTGACATATAGTCCAGAAATTACGGTAAAAGGGTTAAAGCTTCGTGTAAAACATATTTCCTCGAAGTTTTTGGCTGCAGATGAACTGAAACAAAAGTAGATAGATTCAGTAGTGAAACACGAGATAACAGATGAGATGTGGCTTGAGCGTTTTCCTTGTGATCAGAGGTCAAAGGCTCTGGCGTCGTCTTGTAGCTTCTGTAGCGAGTGGAGGGCAAATATGTCCCGGTCCTGCTGATCACTAACGTTCCTGTAACCCTGCGCGTCCTTCTGCCCGGCCTCACATCCAGCCAGCTGCCGGCCTGCTGAGAGCAGCACTTTGTGGATGCCCGGTCAGGACGAAACGCTCGCTGTTATCTCTCCGTCATTAATCAGATTGGAGGGGAGCGGGTGAGTGGGTAGGGGGGCCCCGGCCCAGCCAGCTGAATTATTGGGAATATTAGAAAAGCAATTAGTAAAAGCCCACGGCCGACGCAAGATTTAACGAGGTTAGAGTTACTGTCGGGCCCGGTGAGCGCAAACGGGGCGAGCGGAGAGGAAGAGGAGGAGGTGGGAGGGAGCGTTTAGATAAAGACGCTGAAATGGTTGATGGGGGAGCAGAGGAAGTGGTGGGAGGGAGAGGAAGACAGTGCGGCGGAGCATTGAGACCCCTACCCACCGGGTTCATAGTCTCCCCTCGGGGGCCTCCTTCCTCTTACGCCGGCCCTCCTGATGCCTGCTACTCCATTAATCACACTGATGTATCACAGGAGTCTGGAAGGCAGAGGAAAACAACACCGCTGGATAACCTGCTGGCTCTGAGCGTGTGTGTGTGTGTGTGTGTATGTGTGTGTGTGTGTGTGTGTGTGTGTGTGTGTGTGTGTGTGTGTGTGTGTGTGTGTGTGTCCGTGTGTGTGTGTGTGAGAGAGAGTGGCAGAGAAAACAGTGGTGATACTCTCACTTTACTAAAACCAGCAGAAGAATGGAGGGTTTTCTGTTAATATTGTCTCACTATGGAGGACCTGTGTCGTCTCCTGGTTACTGCTCTTCCTCTGGTCCAGGTTTCCAACGAGGTAGAATATTCGTCTCATCATACTAGGATGTTTATCGCTTCCTCGTAAAGTCACATTCTGGATTCTGAGATCATAAAAGACATAAGATGAACAAATAAGTCGATCTTATGCCTCAAAGAGGGGATGGCTTCTTTCCCCAGCATTCCTTATTTTCCGTCAAAGTGGTAGTATCAAAGTATCAAATGTAGTTTTCTAAAAAAAATAAAAATAAAAAAATCAAAGTTCCTACAGTTTAAATGTTTATGTACGTTTCTAGTCGTACTTTTACTCGTTAACACCTTTGTTCTTATTTAGTTGAGGGTTTCCTTGTGTATCTCCTTGCATCTGTGTTCCAGTGGTGTTTATCTGTGCAGCAGATGTTTCAGAGGCAGATTCATGCATTAACCTGGAACTCTGTATGCTCAGATCACACAAAGAGGTCATCGAGGAAATGTTTTCTGCACATCGACCTGTTTTCAAACTGTAGTAAAACTCCTGTTTTTTTTTTGTTTTTTTTGTGAGTCATTTGTGCAGGGAGAGAACGTGTTTTTGTTCCCTTCAACAAAGTCGCCATTTTGATTTTGTGGTAAATGTGTTGTGTTGGAGTATGAACAGCAAAAAAGGTGTGTGTGTGTGTGGGGGGGGGGGGGGGGGGGGGGGGGGGGGGGGGGTGAAGGCAGAGTGCAGAGTTGTCCGTCACACCTGCCCGATGAAAAACAATAACTCTGAAACATGTAAAAATGTGGATTTTGACCAATTTATGTTTCTGTTTAACGACCATACTAATATTATATGTCATATAGGAATGAGGCTGATGTCAAATTACCAGCACTTTTATTTAATTGTGCTAATTACAAGCCTGTCTGCATCTATATAGCTTTACAAAGTCTATATGTTTATATTGTATTTACAATGGTTGTAATAACTATCCTCGGGGAAAAAAAGAAAAAACAAACTACGTTGTAAGTCAAAATGAGCCTCATGTCAAACTACAAGCGTTCATCGATCATATATGCATATGTTCATATAAAAATGAGGCTGATGCCAAATCTGTCTGTTTGTCCATCTACCTACACAAATATGAGGACATGTTTATAACAGTGAGGCTGGTGCTAAATTACAACCAAATGCCGCACCTGATCTTATATTTATTTATGGCTATCATCGATAACTAAATAGTATAATAATGAAGCTGGTGCCAAAAAGCAGATACCGTATACATCTACTTATGTTTTGTATTTTACCACGATCAATTGAGAATGTGTGTGAGAATGAGGATGATGCCAAATTACAAGATGTATCTCAGAATGAGGCTGGTGCCAAACTACAACCCGAAACACTTCTGATATCCGTAATCTCGTCGCGTTTCTAGAAAGAAAGCCTCAACACGTCTGTGTGTTACCGTGCAGGTACTCCATCGACCGGCGCACCGACATGGACCGAGTGTTCAACATCCACGCCGGGAACGGCTCGCTGTTCATCCTGCGGGAGCTGGACCGGGAGGAGAACGCCTGGCACAACATCTCCGTCATCGCCACCGAGTTCAGTGAGTGCAGCGGCGGCAGGATGGGACGCAGACGTCCCCGTCCGTGTTTCATCTTCTTCTGTCACACCAACCGGATTATCTGGCGTCTGTAATCTCTGAATGTTGATGTGTATTGGCTGGTAGCTTCTCCGACGGTTGAGTATCACTTAAACTCGCTAAAACCTCCTGAAAAGTGGATTCACTTTCTTTTTTAAGTTTTTTTTACCTCAAAATGACACTTAAAGACGAGACACAAGAAATAATCTGATAAAGTTGGAAAGTGATTTTATTTCCAGTTTAATGGTGTCACCTCCGTAAGGAACATGCCTTTGAGGGAGGTGAAAGAAGATCCTTTGCAAAACATTGAGCAGATTCTTAATGTGTATTGTTGATACTGCAGAAGGAATATTTACAAAATACACATTTCTTGGTATTTTGATTGAAATTTGGATCCACAAAAAGTAAGAAAACCAAATGTACCAGTGTGGATTCTTCAATTAAACACAAGTTGTCTGATGAGACTCAGCCTCATTTACAGTAAAAACAAAGTGCTGCTGCTCATCCCACCAATGCATTAAGGACGTTAAGAAAGCTTCCAAGATCAGTTAATGTCAAATGGCTCAAAACAAAAAATGTATTTACATTCCGTGATTATTTTTCTGATATATCTAATCTAATTTTCACAAAAAGCACATTCTGTTAATAATTTATACTTCTAGGTAGATTTTTAAAAAATGTTCATGTCCCTCGTTTTGATGCAGCATTTGTAAGGAACATGCATTTGTAGGATGAACTCATGCAGATTAGTTTGTTTTTTTTAATGGTTATTTTTCTTAATGATTATTTTTTTACAGTGTTAAGTTTCTCCCTAAACATCATTTGAATGTTTTCATTTTATGTTATCGTCAAAACCTACATAATACATAATGTGTACAATAAATAAATAAATACACTCCTTGTAAATAAATCAATATAAATAATAGAATGCTATGAATATATTTAGATATACATATATACGAAATGTAAATGTAGGTCATTATATCATTAAAATTAACATAATTAAACACAAGTGATGATAATAGTGACTCTATACTCAAAATAGTATTTTGTATTTTGCCGTATTTTGTGTATTTTATCGTATCAAAGACCAACACTGCCTTTTGATTCCACTCACATGTTTCATCCAGGCTGCTTTCGCTACCAGAAAGAAAAAAAAATTAAATGAAATTAGTGGTGTAAATTCTCCGTGTCCACCTCTTGTGTCTCCCAGACAACCCGAGACAGTCCAGCAGCGTGCCCGTGTACATCAGAGTGCTGGACATCAACGACAACGCGCCGACGTTCGCCACCAATTACGAGACGTTTGTCTGCGAGAACGCCAAGGCGAATCAGGTCGGTTATTACCAA
Organism: Lipophrys pholis; assembly: GCF_963383615.2. Lineage (NCBI taxonomy): Eukaryota > Metazoa > Chordata > Actinopteri > Blenniiformes > Blenniidae > Lipophrys > Lipophrys pholis. The sequence continues at coordinate 3,820,472 of NC_137648.1, forward strand.
GCACAAAGCCGTCGTCATGGTTTCATCTCCACCTCCCCCGGTGCAGCTTGTAATTAGGAAGGAGTCTTTGGAAACCTCTCAGGTGTGTTTTAGGCGACGTGAGGGCAGAAGCTGCGTCCTGGAGGGACACGTCTCACTTTCTAAGTCGGTAAAACTTGACATGTCTGATTTTTTTTTTTTGTTCGTTTTTTTTTGCTATGAAGAGTTTAGAGAAGGAAAAGCCGCATTCAACACGGTTTACTTTCAATACCGTCACAGCCGGCGGCGTCTCCCCGGCTGTAAGCCTGCCGCTGGTCTCTTGTTGAAACTCTTAAGCGCTGCGACGCGTCACACACAAACACTGACGCCGGTCGTTTGGTTTCACTGTGACTCGTCTTCACACTCAGATCAGACGCTCGGGGCTCAGCAGGGATCAGTGATGGAACTCCAGGGCAGACTTTATTATCACCGCGTTGGAGTCAAGAAACTGGACCTTACAGATCTGAACGAAAACACTGGTCAAACAGGAAACTCCTACTTGTTTGCTTGTATTGCAAATTATCTTCAACGAATAAGACTTCATTTTGTCTATAAGACTGAGGCTGGTGTCAAATTACAAGCCTATACATATCTGTCTATGGACTCTATCAAATATTTATTCATTGACTCATACATACAATATGTAGATTAGTGAAGACGATGAGGCTGATGCCAAACTACATGAACGTACATGTTTGTAATTCATATAAGAATGAGGCTGATACTGAATGACAAGAATATATATATATATTTTTTTAAATTTAATTAGTCTATCCAGGTGTCCACTGACAAGCATGTTGCCATCTATATATCCATGTAAATATCTATGAAAAGTGCATATGCATGTATTGAATATCTAATAGTTAGTTATATTATCCTATATAAAATAGTCAAAATGAGGCTGGTGTTAAATTACAAGCAGCTACATATCTGTTTATGTAATTCATTATATATTTACACATCAATATGACCATGTATATATGGAAATATTGTATTTTTTTTATAGAAGAATGAGGCTGATGCCAAATTACCTAGCCGTCCATCCATCCATCCATCCATCCATACTGTGTACAGTATATGAGAATGAGGCGGTCGCAAAATTAAGAGGTCTATCTGTCAGAATGAGGCTGGTGCCAAATGACATGTAGAATGCAGAATTACTTCTAACATACACAGAATATGTGTCTATCTATAATGGGTATATAGTACAATAACTAAGCTGGTGCCAAATTACAAGCATCAGAAATACATCTAATTACATGATCCTTTTATTTTTTTATTAATGCATGTATTTCTGTATATTTATCTTCGTGAGTACATGTATACACTTTCACACAAAGCTCATCTAACTTTACTTCTAACACTGAGCACCTTAAAATAACTTTTAAGCGCGATGCTTTCATCCATCATCCAGACAGGAACATGTTTCTGAGTCGGGGATGAAAAAAACGTCACACGGTGTCTTTGTAGTCGTCGCAGTTCTTGTATCTTTGCACCTGTTTATTATTGAAAGAGTTCTCGAGGTATTTTCTGCCTTGTTAACTCTTTGCCTTTTAACAACTCCCCCAAGAATCAAACAATCCCTTCAAAGTGAATTAACTGTGAGGTTATTCATCACAGCGGCTGGTGTTAACATTAAGAAGCAGTTGCCAAACCCTAATGAGGTTGTGCTGCTGATATCTAATTAGATGATTTACAGCTTCACAGATGATGTATATCACCAGAAAATAGAATGTAATCACTTTGATATCTCTGGCTGTATTAAAGCTTTGTGTTGTAAATTAGGGACCTTGGCTTTTGTTTTCCTTTTTTTTAATTTTTTTTAAACAATCTGTTTTTAATTTGTGTGTTCAACAATACGCTTGAAGTCAAAATACAAGCATGAGCACACATACACACACAGAGAGAATAGATATCTTATGCAAGAGGCTGCTGTCAAATTACAAGCATGTGTCTTTATGTTTGTTTTTGCATATATGCATGTGCTCTAGGAGTGAAGCTGGTGTGAAATTACAAGCATCTCTATATTTGCTCAAATCTTTTGTATTTTGGACAAATCTATCAATGTAAACCTGTTGAAAATGAGGCTGGTGTGAAATTACAAGTTATATCTATTAATCTATCGATCTAATCAATATTATACTGATGTGTTTACATCGGTATAAGAAAGAGGCTGGTGCCAAATTACATGCATTATCACTCACAGAGAAATACTGCAGAAATTAATCTGTGTTCCTGAATGTCTTCAGTGGCCTGCTATAGTTAACCTAACTATAACAGGTTAATAGCACAATAATGAATCTGGTGGCAAATTACAAAACAAACATACAAACAAAAACAGTTTGTTGTTATATGGATTTTGGATTTAAATTTTAATGGGCTTTGATAGTCGAGTCATTATATACAGCTTGCAGTTGTTGTACCTGTTGCGTTGCTGTCAAACTGTACAAAAACTCAATGAGGCTGGTGTCAAATTTCATATACAGCAGCAGTTACTTTCCTGAAGTTAGAAGACAGTTAAAAGATTGCATATTCAAAGTTTCCTGAAATCTTTTGCAGTAGTTTTTTTTTTTTTTAACTTTAGTGGTGTTTGTTGAAATGAATAATGTGTGTGTGTGTGTGTGTGTGTGTGTGTGTGTGTGTGGTTGCAGAGGATCCAGACGGTGAGCGCCACGGATCCCGACGAGCCGCTCGGAGGACACCGCTTCTTCTTCAGTCTGGCCCAGGAGGCTGCTGGGAAGGCAAACTTCTCTGTGCGCGATAACAAAGGTGAGACCTCGGCGAGCTCGCGTACGGAAGACGCACGCCAAACCTTCTCGAGGTATTCATGCGACGGCTTGTGCCCTGCGCAGACAACACGGCGTGGATCGTGACGCGGAGGAACAGCTACAACAGCCTGCAGATGAGCGTCTACCACGTGCCCGTGGTCATCACCGACGGCGAGTTCCCGATGCAGAGCAGCACCAACACGCTGACCGTCCGGGTGTGCACCTGCGACCGCGAGGGCAACATGAAGCTGTGCAACGCCGAGGCGCTGACGGCGAGGGCGGGGCTCAGCACCGGAGCCCTGGTGGCCATTTTGCTCTGCGTCGTCATCCTGCTGAGTGAGTCGCTTCTCCTTTCCACCACAGGGGGGCGTCGCTGGAAATCAGATTTTACACTCGGAAGCTCCTCGCAGGTGTTTAAGAGGCAGTTTTGTGTTTCACTCCTTAATTTGATTCCCGCCTTCCTGTAGGCGGATTATTCTGCCAGTGACCAGAGCTGTCATCTTAATTTGATTTGAACAGCAGAGATCTGCAGCATCTCGGCTGGCTGAGCCGTAACCCACACTCCTGCTCCGGGACAGAGAGATTTCAACATCAAAGTGCCGCCCAGTGCAGCAGGATTAGCCTCGGAAACACCTTTTACTGCGCAGCTCCAGGCCTCAGATTCCAGCCAATCCCTCCACATATAGGAAGACCAGCCAGGACGCAGAAATGTGACTCGCACAACTTGTTCCCGTTTCCCTCACAGACACTAAATATACTTCATAAACTGATGTGGAAAGAAGGAGTATGCAGGCGTTTGTGGTGTTTGTGGAACAAAGTGTGTATTTCTTCATCCTCGTGGTCCTTCGAAGGCTTTCTCATATTATCCTCACAATCATTAAATACCACCTGCACCCGCTGGAAGGCAAACTAAACTTAGAAAAGTGAGGAAATCAGCACTTTTGTTTCAACATCCATCACCTAAAACCCATTAATTGATGACTTTGGCTCAAGGTACTGCCTTCATATTTGGAGCATTTACTAATTAAAAGCTGCTCCTTCTAATAGTCTGACAGGCTTTAAACCTAAACTTAACATATTTCACAAATAAGCACTGGCATCCTCATTTTAATGCCTCACAATTCAGCAATATATTATCACACAAAACTCAAAGGGAAAGTCTTCAGTTCGGGAGCCATAATTTGGCAAATTTGCAAGCATGCGGCACCTTTTGTAAAAGCTTTACAGCGAAGAATAACCCCTGGAAATCTCAGCCGTCGTGCTTGATTAGTTCATTGTCGGTTGTGATTTCCTCCATTCTGTACGACAAAATCCGGCCCTCGTTTTATCAAGCCTGGATGTCTTGCTGGTTGTTTGCCACGTCGACCTTGTTCCTGTGAAGTACGGAGCTTTGCTGACTTCCACTTCTGCATCGTCAATGTCCCAGCGCAGGGGAAAAGAGCCATGTTGAGACATTTATGAGTATTTATTGAAGGTTTTTATAGCCCCGCCCACACTCCCTGGAAGGTCAAATTAAATTGTACGAGCACTTTTGTTCACATTCAGATTCGACACAGTTTGTGTTTAATTGCATTCAGTTGAAAAAAACCCACAGAAAACCTGATGGATTTTGGCTCAAGGCACCAACCTTTTATTAAAACCTTTCCTGAATTTTATTATGTTTTTTTTATTTTTTTTTTTATGGCAGGTTTCGTAATATTTGGGAATTGTGAACTTGAAATTTTGAGTTTTGATGTCTCACTTTGGTTCAGCGGGAAATTGTCGAGTTGGAAAGTTTGGAGAAAAAAAGTCTTTATACGGCCACAATCTGGCAACTGTGGGGCACCGATTTTAGACGCTGCTGGCAAAAACTGCGGCCGTCTTGCATGAATAGTTTGAGTCTAATAGCTCGTTTTGACAGGACACATTTCCGAGTCCTCGATGTTTCAGGATCTAAAGGACATAGAAGTTGGACGCACGTTTGAAGCCGTAATTGATCGTTTCAAGTCACCGCTTTTAGATTCTGTATTTTCACTCATGAGGATCTGATTCGGACTCTACAAACTGGTTCTTACATACGGTAAGGTTAGCCGCCGTAGAATCCGAATCAGACTCTTCGTCTTGAATCCTGCCTGAAATGTGCAGATGTGACGTGCAGTGACCCAGATGTCTGCCGCGTTAAAGAGTTTGATTTTGATCATCTGATTTCTGGAGATGGAGGATCAATTATTTGTCACGTTTAAATTTGCTCCGATTTCTTTTCCAGCGGTTTATACGCCGGGATTGCATTTTGTCCAGCTGGATAATCTGAGTTACACGCTGATTAACCCAGAGAGGGAGGTCAGCGTTGCGCTCGTCACTCGAGACGTCACGGCGGCCGTCCAGAGGTGGTGTTTCTGGAGCTTGGTGCTCTTAAGCCCAGCTTCCTTCATGTTCTTCAGCTTGCAGCGGCTCCGAGGAGCCGGAGATACATAATGCATCCTTGTGGTAGCAGAGCCTGTTCTACAAAGTCAGACAAAGTCCCTGAACATCAGTGAACACTCACGCAACATCGAGGATCCCCCGCGGACCCTCGCCGGCCTTCAAAACGGCGAGAGAAACAGAGAGACAAAAAAAAAAAAAAAGGGAGGGGAGGTTTAAACCGTTGTTTGTTCTCTGGGTGTTTTTCCGTAGTGATCGTGGTGCTGTTCGCCGCCCTGAGGAGGCAGAGGAAGAAGGAGCCTCTGATCATCTCCAAAGAGGACGTGAGGGACAACGTGGTCAGCTACAACGACGAGGGCGGCGGCGAGGAGGACACGCAGGCGTTCGACATCGGGACGCTGCGCAACCCGGAGGCCATCGAGGAGAGCAAGCAGCGGCGGGACATCGTCCCCGAGGCCTTCTACCCGCCGGTGCGACGGCCCACGCTGGCCCCGGCGCGGGACAATAACGGGGACGTGCGGGACTTCATCAACCAGCGGCTGCAGGACAACGACAGCGACCCCACGGCGCCGCCTTACGACTCCCTGGCCACCTACGCCTACGAGGGCAACGGCTCGGTGGCCGAGTCGCTCAGCTCGCTGGAGTCGGCGACCACCGAGGGCGACCAGGACTACAACTACCTGAGCGAGTGGGGGCCGCGCTTTAAGAAACTGGCCGACATGTACGGCGGCGACGACAGCGACAGGGATTCCTAACGAGAGGAAGAGGAGAACGAGACAAAGGAAAGATGGTTGAAACTTTTTTCGGGGGAGGAGGACAGAGAACACGAGCGCCGTTCGTCCGAAGTGCCGCCTTCGATCACAGCCGTCCCTCCGGTGACCACACGTAGGCTTTGTGCGTCCAGTCAGTGTTAGTTGCGTTTTGGCGAGGGCACGGTGACAAACTGTGTGTCGAGACTCTTCTTTTCTTTTTTTTTTTTTTCAAAAAAAGTGTGTTATACGGGGGTGTTATGCGGCCCAGATATATCTACCCCCATACTTTTGTTTGTTTTCTTTACTTTTTCTCCAAAGCTGCCTGTGACGGACGTATGGAAGGAGCAGTTTTGTAAACCAACAGAAATATGCCTATGTATTTTTCAGTGTTTCTGGGACTTCAAGAAAAAAAACAAAAAACAAACAAAAAAAAAAACATGCTGCATATTGTGAGTTCTATCTTAGCTTGTGTATGTACGGTACTACGATACAATACGCTGTACAGTCGTTGGGTTTTTCTAGGAGTTTCTATCCCCCCCCCCCTCTTTCAGCCTCACAGGAATCTGAGCCTCCGAGGAAGTCAGAGAAACTTGTTTAGAGGGCGGCGGTGATTCCCAACCTGAGGTCGAGAAACTTCAAGCTTTACCGTCAAAACTGGTAAAGAAAACCAGACCAGAGTCTGAGACCTCGGGGTTCCAAGGCTCTTGTTGTCAAAATCACAAGTCATGAAAGCAAACAGAATTCGACACTTTCTGGAACCTGGAGCAGAGCTGGGACGTTTCTGAACCAGAAGTTTGACTTCCTGGTAAACTTCTGGCCAATCAGAGGCAAGGTTGGGAAACACTGACATACGACACCAAACTAGATTAGAAAAAAAAAAAAAATCTGTTGTGAGGAGGAGGGATGATTTACGGCTCACATTGAAAAAAAAAAAAAAAGACCCATAAGCCACCGCGGTTCGTCACTTTCGCAGTATCCTTCTCGCGCGTCGCTTCGTGGGGTTTAATCTGAAATACCAAATGTTTTGGAGCAGATTTCAGGTGCAGTGTTACTTCCTCCGCTACGATTAGCATCCAGCGAGCTAGCGTTAGCGCTCACGTCCGACTACGTAGAATTCTGGGAAAGAGCCAACGAACTCCCGGAGACAATAAACGTGAGCGTCAACACGTTGTGGGTCGTTGGCGTTAAAATACTTCCCCCCACCCCATTTTGTTTTTAGCGGCCGAAGGTTGAGCAGCATTTACACGCGAACGTTCAGAGTTGGAAGACGTCAAAGTAAATCTGTCAAAAACTTTTAAAAAACAAATCAGCAAAACAATCTCGAAAGAATTGCCTTAAATTACAGGAAAATCGAGAGAAATGTGCAACATGATGACATGAAGAGAGCAAAAAATACAAGGAGGGAAATAAAAAAGAAAACAATTTAGTTTACATTTTAAGATTAAAGTTCTCGAGAAAAATACTTCAGTTTGACTATAGTCGCAATATTCCATGTTTTACACTGATTTTTTATACTTTATGCTTCATTCCATGTTGAAAACTTGTAGAGGTTGTTTCAACTTTTCTTGATTTATTTTTCACATTAATTTTTTTTAAACTTAAATTCTCACACTTCTGATCTATTCCTCGTGGGCATCTCTTCGTTTTTTAAAGTTCATATTCTCACCCTTATTCCAGACATTAATAATGTTGATCAAAAATGTAACTTTATTCTTATTTTTTTAACTCTTAATCTCAAAATTCTGAGAACAGTTAGCTTCTCAAAAGCAATTCAATGGCAACATCACTGACTTTTATGAAATTATAAATCCTAATAAAATCTCTACATTTGGACTTCTAAATACACATTTTACCTTTATATAAACATTTAAACTTCTTTCATAACACTACAGCATTATAACTGCTTTGATTTGTGACTCAAAACTGTTTTTAAATAAAGATTTTTAGACGTTTTTAGTTGTAATCGAGGAGAAAAAAAACATTTCACTACATTTTAACACTATTCTCAGAAACAATCATTCACACTTTTCAAATATTTTTGCATATTTTGCTAACATTTTCTCAGTATTTGTACTCATATTATCAATTATCAACTAATTCTGCGCTCAATGTTGTGACCTAATTGTCAATCCCTAGACTTATTTCTAAAATATTGACATTATTGTGAACATTCTGAAGTAATTCCCAATATCATGTTTATTTTCAATATTTTGTCATTCTGAATATTTTGACTTTTAATCTTTATTTGTTGACTTTATTCTCAATATCTCAACATAATTCTCAATATCAAGACTTCCTGGCTCAATATCATGTCCTCACTCCATTCGCTCAAATTTCATCAATTTAAATTGAATTTGTACTTTTAAACTTTACTCAAACTACAAGAAAAGCTCTAAAATCCTCCTCCGATTTTTTTTCTCCCTTCATGTGTCCCAAACACGCGGCTGTCGAAGGTTCTCAGTTTCCACGTCGCCTGCCTTTTCTCTAGATGTACCACCCGGGTGACATTAAAAACGATGCTAAAGCAAAGTTGTTTTCCTGTGTGTGTCCTGACAAGCGCTCAGTCGAATGTATAAAAATATAACGGAGCAGTAAAGTGAGAGAAACGTGCCAAAAAGCGAAGAAACAGCAGTGTTATTTCCCTTTGAAAGACGCTGCAGTCTGCTCCCCGCCTGCCCTTTTTATCGCGCTCAGACTGTACAGCGGCCAATGTTCGGGCTCCGCTCGGCTGATTTCCTGTGGGACGAGCAGCCTTTTCCATAAAGATGTTTATCAAGGGGGCGCCTGACCTTTGAGCGCCGTGGAATTAGGTTCTTAAACCCGGAGGTGTGTCCTCGGCTCGGAGAGAAGGTCAGATCCTGCGGCGAGAACAGGAGGGCGTTTAAATTTTAAAAAGAAAGGCCGGGAGGAGGGGAAAAAAAAGGCAGAAAACGTCAAAAAATGATTCTAAATGGTCAAATTAAAGATGCAGCGTGTCAGATTTGAGTAATGCCACCTTTGTGCACTGGGTGGCAGTAGTGAGTCATTCTTACACGTTACCATAATTCAATCCAAATGGTTAAATTATCATGTATTTCACATCTATTGCACATAAACACAAAAATATTCAACGTTTATTTTTAAAATATTCATTATCACTGTAGCATATAATCCAAAAATATATACTTATTTTTTTTCCAATCCGAGGCCATAATTTTCCTAAGTGTTATACTGTTTTGTGTACAAATACAAAATTTTGTCGTCATTTTTTTGAGTAATGTTATGAGATGCATATATATATATATATATATATATATATATATATATATAAACCTGTTCTTAGATTGAATGTAGGGAGAGTTAAAGTGACTCAATCCACCCTCTTGTGGAGCAAACTGGAACCACAAGGCTACAGCTAACTGATTGACACAGATTACTTTTACAGTTGTTTTTGACTAAAAGTATAACAAACTGTATAGTTAAGGTCGTCATACGCTAGGAAATGAGAAGGCACAGCAGCTCGTAAACATGCAAAATTGGGGATGTCATAAACACACAGACAGTATTGACTCACTGCGCCATCTTGTGGAACAAAGTGGTACATCCACACTGAGGGGGCTACGTTAGCTAGCTCACTTAATATTTTCGACTGAAAATACTCCAGAGGGTACTTTTAAAACTTTCTTAAAGCTCTGAAATGAGGCGAGGTCAGAAGGACATCAACACAAAAAAAATCCTTGCTAACATGAACTTTGACCTTACGTTAGCGACATGCTAACATGCAAAGAAGCTGAAATTCATCGCGTATAACAGCAGCCATTTTTTTTTCTTCTCTCCAAGCCTTTAAATTAAATCTAATTAATGAAACAAAGATTGGGAAACTATACATTTGTTGTTCCTTTTCATTTTTTTTATTTTGCCCGTCTTGTTTTGTTTATTAGCTTGTTGCCTGAGCGCCTGTTGTGTAAGTGGCCATTCCAGACGGCGGCGGCGGCGCCACAATAAGCATTTAATGGGTTTAAAAACCCTTCACTCTAAGAAAACTGCTTCTCCGCCTCAAGGTACGACGTGAGGTCTCAAATGGAAATCGACATGACAGCAGCATTCACCAAGCCCCCCCCTCCCTCTTTTCTCTCTCTTCAGTCTCCATACTGGGTGTCAGCGTATCGCCATTACGGAGACGTTCTTGTGTTTCCCTTTGGAGGGTATAATTGCCTCTGAGCATTGGCGCCGCGCTCCACTAAGATAACGGGAAACGTTACTCATCCACTACGCCACCTTGTTGGGTTTTTGTTTTTTTTTTATTTAAAGCTGAGGCTAGACGGTGTGACACCAACGCCCCCCCCCCCCACCTTTTTCTCCCGATACAATAGATCTGTGGTTGTTGATGTGTAGACACGGCCGGCCCCGGGGTCCGGCCCGGCCCGGCCTCCACTGCGCTATATTCTGTTGGTGACAATGTGGTTGAGCAGTTGAGTTTTCGTCAATGTAGAAACAGTCCGAGAGGTTGTGGTAGTGTTACAGGGGCCCCGAAATCACCGGCCGTCCATCGATCTGCTTTGTAAACCGTAATATTTTGTACTGAATATTTATATGACACAATTAAATATCTTTAAAAATCGGACTCTTTTTTTTTTTCTTTGGGGGGGTGATTTCTTTTCGTTCCCGGGTTTTCAGATGGGTGTGGCGACTTCATGAGGTAATTTCCTACAATTAGAGCCAATTTTGGCAGTTTTGGCTCAGAATGCTTACAAAAAAGGCTGCAGTCAGCTGATTAACATTGAATTGTACCTTGATTGTTCTTTGTACAGTGGAAATGTGTGTTTAACGGCACATACAGACAATATCTTGAATCTTAAACACTACTATGAATATTATAAAATGCAAGCGTATAACGGTAATAATTGGAAATATAAAAAAGATTCTTAAAATCCGGATTACATTTTGAATTAAATCAATTCCAATTCATGTGGGTATAAATAATTATTGAAAATATTTTGAATTCAAGATAACATAAATGGCGAGTTTTCAAAATCTGTAGTGATGAAAAGTCTTTGTTATATAGTATTTCTGGACTATATTCATCCCTTAATATATTTTCTCACACACCACCATACTCTTTCATTGCTTTAAAATCCTTTTGGAGTTGTATATCTTAGACGAAAAGTCACCTCCCTTGTTTCTTTCCCTCAAAGTTATGGTGGAAAACGGAAACTTTTATCAGAAAATGTGACGGCACCCTCAAGATAACAGCTGAGCCTCGTTCCTCGGGCTCACAGGTACGTTGGTACGATCTCCCTCAAATCTCTGAATAACTCCACCTGTCATAGTCATTAATACCTCCAATCCAGAGGCGACGCAGCTGAGGAAATTGTTAATTAGACAATCTATAATTAAGATCTGTTCCACAGCCAATCGGATTGGGAGGTTAGAAAAAAAATTATAGCGAGAGAAGACAAAAAAATATATAAAAATTTGATTATTAGAGGATGAGTGGCAGACGTGAGACCAACGGTGGCACCGAAAAGTGGCTGAATATAATCAACTCAACCTTTTTAATTAGTGTTTGAGGCCTTTCAGCGGAAATCGAGAGGATTTTGAAGGATTACAATAATAGAAAAAATAAAAGAAAAAAAAAAAGATTTTTGAGTGACTGGATCAGAATCTGGGAGTTTATTTACAAGCTTTGACGGTTTAATAAACATTTCATTAAAAATGTGATTTTCTTTACTTTGTTTTGAGCTTTTCAGACAAACTGTGTTTGGACAAGGAAACATTGAACAACATAAGGCCGACAGAAACGCACCAAACAACATAAATAACGATCAATATAGACCATCATCGTAAAAAAAATTTTTTTTTAAGTAAATTTACCCCAAAAAATCTTCTAAAATACTAACAAGACACCTTTGTGATAATTTCCTGTTCATACTCATGAAAATGTTTGTTAACTTTTTAAGAGTTGTAACTCGGTATATCATTTTTTTTTCTAATAATTCCTTTTATGTTCACTAGGTGGCAGCAAGGAGTCATGGACTATTTACTGTAAGTAAATTGAGCATCAAAAAATTTCAGGTTCTTAATTGTGCCCGAGTGTTGCGTTGCGTCTTCCATTCTTGTACTGAATGCAGGTAAATGTATCACTTCAACTGGCTCACTGCACCCTCTAGTGGTAGAAGGTGGTGTTACAGGACCGATCAAGCCAGTGCCAACTCGATTTCTATGAAAAATTAAGATAATTATAAGTATTGGTGACCTAAAATATTACAATGTGCATCTTTAAAAGAGACACACATATTTTGATATGACTAAATAGACTTGAAATATTACAAATTTAACCTAAATGTCAAGGTTAGTTGAATCTACCAGCAAAATCTCATCCAGACAACTTCAACAATCTGCAGAAAGAAAACTTCAAAAAAGTGCTTTTCTCGGCTTTATTTGTCACACTGTGAGCTCCTGCTGTGGTTTTACACTTAAAAGAGAATCCACATTTATTATTAGGCCACAAATACATAAGAGCATAATTCAAACTCTGACAGACAAATCATGACACGATCTGTTTTATCTCCTTATGTTCCACTTTCTCTCCAAACTTGGTAAAAAAAAAACAAATTTTAATGCATGAAATCATCAAATCAAAACGTTTTTGCAAAGATCCGTCAGACCAGATCACATCCTGGCAGGACAAAAAAAAAATAAATCAAAAATCCATGTTTTTTTCTTTCCTGCTGTGGTTTTTACATTTAAAAAGTGAGTCTGTATTGAATTATTTTCCAACAAAGCACAAATATTTGACAACATGAGTGCAACTCCGAACGACCAAACGGCATAAAACATGACAGCATGCGGCCATACATTTCAATCTGAGTAAATAAAGAAAAGTTTACCCTAAATTCAAGGGCGAGAAGGAAAAAGTGAATTGCAAGACACTTCAGTGACGTCTTCGTATGTGGACAGGATGTTGTTTAGGATTTAGCTTTTTACGTCAAACTCTAGTTCAGCTAAGTTTGACTTAATAAACGTCAAACAGCTTTAAATGTGACTTAAGTTCTATCAGTTTCACCTTAAGTTTGACTTTCTCTTCCAAATTTCACCCGAATATCGAAAGTTAATAGTCAAACTTAAGCAGTTATTCACCAGGATGGCTGCAATTTTCCTGCTTTATTTCGAGCTCATGATGTGGTTTTACACTTACAAGTGAGTGGAAATTCATTTATTAGCCAACGAACACACATTTGACAAAATGAGTCTGGCTGAGACGGATTAAGCAACATTAAAAGTGACTGAATTCAGGTCTGTTGGTGAAATGTTTCATTTTCAATCAAAAAACACATTAAAAAAAGATTATTTGTTAACAGTCAAAACTACCTTCGAATCACTTGTGAGGTTCACTGATCACTTCCTGTCCCCAGAAATACAGTTTGAAAACAAAGTAGTCTAAGTATAGTTCGGCCGTGTTGGTTATATTGTGGTTTTACCTTTAAATGTGAATCTATACTCAACAGAGATTCAGATATGACCGAATGTGAGGGACTAAAACTGGGAAAACGGGTTAAGTTTGTTTTAAATTTTCACTTCATCTTTAAAAATCTAGAGGGAAAAGCTCATTTCACCTTCAAATTGGGGTTTTAAGAGTGAAATCTCGCTTCGAGTCTCCTGACAAGTCCATGCAGACACCTCAGTGATCACTTCCTGTCTGGACGGCTGCCATCATCTCCTTGAACGACGACCCCTCGGCCCTGATTGAGCCCCCCTGCCGTCGACCGACGAGGAAAGAGAAGAAGAAGAAGAAAAAAAAAAAAAAAAAAAAAAAAAAAAAAAAGGAGGGCGCTGTCACTTCCTGCAGTCGTCCGACTCGTCGGTCTCCTTCTCCTGCCGCTCTCGTTCTCGTCTCATCTCCTTCAGCTCCTGTCTGTATTTCCGCTCGATGAAGCGCTTCTGATGAGCCATCTGTGGGAAGTTATCTGGTACGAGGGGGGGGGGGGGGGAGGCAGAGCGGGGGAGGGGAGGGAGGGAGGGCGACGACAGAGGAGTCGACCAAGGAGAACAGATAAAGAGAGAGACACGGAGGCAGGGGTGTGAAGAGACAAGGTCAGTTTCCAACTGGGCGAGGACGGCAATTTAGGGCTCAGATTGCAGCGACTCCCGTTTCCCCGAGCAAAATGTCATGCTGTCACTTTGGTGAAATGAGCGAAAAATGTCGCAGGCGGCATTGCGACTAAATTGCCCCGGTGTTGTTATTTCATTAATAATGATGAAGTAACAAGAAATTAGACAGGCCTTGTTTGGTTTCAGCACAATGGCGATGAGATCTGATAACATAATTACAAGTGAACATTTCTAAATGAGATCTGTAATAAGATGGTGGCGGCGGGGAGGAAGGCAAGCGCGCCGGCGCCGGCGTCACGTAAAGGCGGCGGAGGGACAAAAACACAAAAACAAACGAGACTTTTTGAGGATTTTCTGTAGATTTAAAAACCCTCTCGGATGAGACTGCTCCTTTCTCGATTGCTGCTACCTGGCACTCCACCAGCAAAAAAAACCAAAAAAAAAAAACAACCCTCTAACTTGAATGCAGCTTTGGCTCCGGCAGCCATTAGTTTCCAAAGAGAAGTTCTGAAGCAGCCTCCGTTTGAGTTTTGCTGCTCGCTGCCAACTTGGCTGCGGCCAATTCCAAATCTGATGCGGGAGCTGGTGGGGAGTCTGGGTACAAAGTGCTGCGAGGCCCGAGAGAAGTGGGAGAGAACCTGTTAGGACTCGTGTCCATCAGGGAAACGCAGCCGGAAAAGTACCTTCAGTCCAGAAAACTTCTCCCAGAAAAAAAAAATTAAAAAAAAAAGATTTAAGGAGTTAGAGGAGGCGGGCGGGGGTGGGGGTGGGGCTGACGAGAGATTGTCCGGGTGGAGACCTCATGTTCTCCCTGTGTCGATCATCTAAAGACCCGCTGTGTCCAAATAAACCGAGCGGTCTGTGTAACTCTTAATCTCAATAAAGTTTGTATTGAACAACTCAGCAGAATCTCTAATGAGTTGACGGGAAAATAAAGAAATAGAATTACAAATTTTGCTTGTTTCAAGGTTGTTAGAATCACAATGACACATTTAAAAAAAAAAAACACGAACATAAAAACTATCCAGCGGACGTCCAACCAAACTCAACCTCTGAGCTTCATCTCATCGACTCAACTGTTTACACACCGACGCTTGAATATGTGTAATCATCAGCGAGCAAACTGATTATGTCATTCGTAGAATCTCAAACGGTTATATGTAACCTGAATCGTTTTTAATTTTATTTTCTACAAGTTAAAAATTACTTGCCATAAAAAAGGGAAATTTTTTGGTGCTGTTCTTCTAAAACTTCCTCATCTTGCAGTTTCTGCTTCCATCAACCCGAGGTGTTTGGATTATTTTGCCGTTTTCCGTCCTTCTTTTGTCTCTTTGCAGGTCGAATGACTCGTTCTTCACCTCTAAGTGTGAATCAGATTTCTAAATGTTAAAAAAAAAACGTCCTTCCGCTCCTCCACTTCTACCCAGACAGATTGAAAACAATCACACGTTATTGATCACACTCCAGCATGAAGTGCCACGATGTGACTTGTTGAAACACAAATACAACTCAAGTAAATGGAAGATCCGAAATGGAAATATTTATCCAAGAAAAGGACATTTGGAAATTAGCTTTTTTTTTTGTTAAAGAACATGACTGAAGAGAGACGGTGAAAAAAAAAAAAAAAAAAAAAAAAAAAAAACCTTCATTAATCCAAATTGTTGCTGATTAAATCGTGTTAATCAGTTGATTAAATTTCAACGTGGGCCGCTACCAACAATTACTTTCAATTTTAAGATTTTTATTTTTTTTTCCCTCTTTCTTAAATTCCATTTTAGATGTTAATCATTTATTCTGTGTGGAATCAAAACAACAATGTGGAAGAATGCCAAATGCAATCAAGTCCAAGGACACATCAACGTCCTTTCATTAAACTTATGAGGCCAAATCTTTTTTCATCTATTAATTCCCTAAAAAACATGTTTCGTCTGAATAAATTAAATCCGGCCAGAAGGAACATTTAAAATCATCCTACGTTTGGTGTAAGTTTTTTACTTTTTTTAATTTTATTTTACTGGAATACTTACTTGCTGTATAGATACTTGCTGTATTTCTGGCAGCAGAGGCTCTGCTGGTAATGGTGATATTTATAAGCTCAGGTAATTTTCCATTAAGTGTTTACATGACTGTGTCTGCCCGGAGCTCGCTTCAATTTAAAACAGCATGCATGACAGCTGCCCAGTGGCTTGTGTCTCCTTGCTGAGACGCACATTTGACTGTGCAGTTTTTCCACTCGCTGACCGTGACCATGCAAACTCAGACAAATTAGACTTTCAATACTTTTTTTTTTTATACCCTTCCTACACTCACACAACCTTTATAGGGACACGACCCACACTAACTGATCTAGGAATAGTTTTCTATAACTTATTTAAGAATGTGCAAACTTAGTCCATGAATCTGTTTTTGTATGTTTTCTTTACATGTTGGGTTCAAAGTAAGAATAAATACGTCATGCTGATAGGAAAAAGACATGCGGTATAAACTCAGCTGTGACCTGTATTGATTCAAAAATGTCTTAATTCTTAAAATCTATTCTATTGAAAACTTTTAATGATTCCGCTCCGATTTAAAAAGGATAAACAGATTCATTAAACTAAAAAAGGGATTCAAATTTAGGTTAGGTGCCAAATGATTTATTTACAATCTCACTACATTGTCACATGGAGTCTTGTTTTTTCTTTTTTGTAAAGGTACATTAGCATCTTAAATGAGCACCATCTACTACCTTTACTTCCTCACTGAGTAATACCGTAATTTCTGGACTATAAGCCACTACTTTTTTCATATGCTTAAACGATGACGCAGCTGATTTATAGATTACAAGCTTCATGCCATAGATACATGGGTGATGCGTTCAGGTGCATCACGTAACTCCGACCTTTTTTCCTTTATTTTCCTTAAAAAATTTTGTTGGTTGCAGCTAATCTTCAGGTGCGCTCAGTAGCCCAGAAATTACGGTATTTTGTATCCTACAGTGGACTGTGTATGAAAAATTTTCTATAAGTCGTAAACTCTTTTAACATCCTTAAATCACCTCACCTCACGTGGATTTCACTTCACGGCCAAAACAACAGAAAATGTGAGGCGATCTGAACACTGTAGATAGTCGACATTATCCTCTGATAAGTGGGAGAATTTAATTAGAACTATCGCCCAGGCTGCGGACCCGCCGTTGAAAAAAGATGCGCCTCGGGGTTCCAGCCAGCGCTGCGGAGGTTTTGTTTGTACCGTGTTAGAAATGCACGCCGCGGGAGCGGAGGCGGGAAAAGACGCTGCTCGCATGTTGGACCGACACATTATCTGCTCGGATTGTGTTCGACCTCCTCCGTGGTGCTGAGAAGAAGTTACTTAGCAAATCACTTGAAAACACATCAGTGCAATTGTTTCTTTTAGGGAAAGCTTTCAGACAAAAGTTTAATCGGCGGCATTTTTACATGTTCAAACTAGATTTTGGCTCCGTTTTGCATCGCAAGTAAAAATACATTGATTTGGGGTTTTTGTAAGAGAAACGTTTTGTGTTTACACAGCAACTTTTTGAAATTGATGTCCTGTGGGGCCACTAGTGGGTGCTGTCGTTTGTTTGCTATTACTGGTGCCTCCCAACTCACATATCCACTGTCTACATGAAAACGGAGCCTGAGGATTTTCAAAAAGCTGCATTTTCCCCATTACCATGAAGACGGGAGTTTTCAAAAGGTTGCGTCTTCCCCTTTAAGACAGTTTTTCAAAAAGTTGCGCTTTGGCCATTTTCCACAGTCACGGAGTCAGAGTGTCGTTTTCAAAAAGTTGCATTCCCAATGGCTCCGAGCACCGTTGTCGCGTAAACAGACGCAAAAAAAGTTTTGGATTTTCACGTGAAAACAGACCTTGAGACAGGAAGACAGACAAGGTACCTTTGACCTGTTTTGTCAAAACACGTCGAAGGGATCTTGAAAACAAACCTACTTGCCTGAATAGAAGAAATCAAAAATACTTCAAGTACAAGGTTTTTACAAGGTACCTTTGACATGTTTCGACTGTGCTCTTTGCCTCAAAAGATGAGAGCAATAATATTTATGAACAAACTAAAGGCAGAATGAACTTAATTGAAATATCTAAACTTGCTTCTCAAACAAATCTTTTGGTTTTGATGCTCGCTTGCAGGTCAAATATAAACAATTCAATGTGACTGCGGAAAGGTTTTTTTTTTTTTTTTTTCCCCGCTGTGTATAAAGTAGACCCAGCCTGATTCGAAGGACAACCCATTTCTCCTTCTGATTGTCAGGAAAAATAGGCCACGAGAGGCGAAAAGGCCACGTAACCCTTCAGTTCTGATAATAAAATTCAAGGATCTCCTATGTTAAATGAAACACTGAAAGAAAAAAAAAAAAAAAAAAAAAAAAAAAAACCTCCCATTAACATATCGTATGTGTGTGACTGGATAAAGGATAAAGGATAATGTATTCTTCCTCCTGCGACACTCTAATTTGTCATTATGGCAACAGAGAGGGAAAGTGCATGATAACGGCAATATCCCATTAAAAAAAGAGAAGAATCAAATGAGGGAGGAAAAAAAAGGAGACACGCACACGCGCACACACACATGCATGCATGCGCGCGCGCACACACACATGCATGCATGCGCGCGCACGCACGCACGCACACGGAAAACAAGCAGTCTGTTTCAATATTCTTTCGGTGAGTAAGCAACACTTGGAGGGCCTCGGAGAGAAAACTACATATTGCAGTTAAAATATGGAAATCACCGGCATTTTCCCCCTCTGAGATGACGTGAGAATAACCCACTTGAGAGGAGGGAGGGAGGTAGACAAAAAAAAAAGAAAAAAAAAGAAGAAGAAAAAAAAAAACATTGGCCATTTACATTGTTTAACATGCAGCACAAGAGCAATCGTGGGAGAATGCTGCTGCTGAAGAATACACAAGGCTTTTCATTTTCGGCCCCTCACAAAGGTGCGGTGAGAATTCTCAGCCGTCAGGTGCTCGGCTGAAAAGCACCTCTTGAGGCGGCGCCCTTCGCATGCTGATGAGCGTTGGCCGAGACGTTGACGTTAGACGGGTTTCTTCTGTATGTCAACAGCGCTGTGATTTCTTCTCAAGGACAACGGCGGCGGTCCTGAGGCGCCTGATGCTCAATGACTGACTAGCTATCGCCATAATCCGGATGTTAGCTGAAGTTGCATCGGTTGTTAGAGGAAGAACACTTTTCCTTCACCTGGTAAGTCAACCCAACTTTACGTATTCAATTACTCAGTCTTAATTTATATTTTCTGTTTATTCCGGCCATTTTTGTTTTTCATATTTGCTTTTCTGAAAGTCGTGGTTGTGGCCTCTCGTCAGCAATAACAAGGTGCTGCTCATCAGTAAACAGGTTTAGCGGAACAGTAACTGTTAAGTCAATAGGAGGTTCTGACATGATTACACAGGCTGTAAAAAGGATTATTTTCGCACTTCAAAGTACAGATTGTGGTGGTTATTTCCATTCAAATACTGCACCACAACATTTGGTACCAGAACCCATCTTCTCATGGCGAAAGAACAAGTGTGATGTTTAATTTCATGTACTTTTATGTCATTTACCAATCAAATGTGGTTGGGATAAGTGATCAGAGACAGAATTATCAGTTGTGTGAGTATTTGTTCCCTTGAGTTTTGGAAACCTGTGTTGGGTGCGCCACCAAATATGCTCTTCTCTTTCTTTTATTCTTGTGAAATGTGGTTGGGTGTTAGGGTTGGAAAATTAAAGTTTCCTGAAATAGTAACCGTTACGCCAAAAGAATGCTAACCAGCTCGCGACTAATCATTTTAATGAGCGGGATGGAATGACAGCAGCCCTGCAACTGCTCGTCATCGAAGTACCGCATTTTCTGTAGTAGAAGACGCATCTGTCAAAGAGTGTTTCTTTCTAAAAGTTGCACTGGTGTCAAAAAATACACATTCATTTTCATCTTCAGACAAAACTGCACTGGTATATCTTGATATTTAACTTGTATAACAAAAAAAAAAAAAAAAGGACCTGTCGTCGAGAAAATACGGTAAATTAAGTGCCGTACCTGTATTCTTCAGTCAGTAGTTGTAAAACACAGAAATTTTTAGGTTGCAAAGCTCCTTGACTTGATTACTTATTCGCGGCAAATGTCCACCGAGCTGTGAGAGGACTTCAGAGTGGGCCGCTCCGGATGAGTCCATCACCTCCAGCTCAGGATCGCCACATCCGTCAACAAGCCAATAGTGTGACGGTACAGCGCTACTGATGAGGGGATTTCCCTACCACGCTAAAGGGCAAACAAAAGACTTCAGCCAGTGAATGAAGATCCTGCATACTGTACTTTGCTTTGCCTCTATCCATCCAATGCTTTTATCCAGAGATTAAGGGGGGCGGGGGACTACAGAAAGACTGTAGGTCCCTTCCAGCGACTAGCCAGATCCTTCCCTCATTCAATAGATATTGCATTGTTTGAGAAACACTGTGAGGAGGCTGGAAATGGCGAAGGAAGGGAGGGGGGGGTCGTCTTAGAGAGAGATTGGAGATTTTAAACAGACAGCACCATATCTGTAAGGATGAATAATAAATGGTTAAGCCGTTTCCATGTATATTTGATGTTGCCTTGGAGTGCACCGAGCCCTGGGGCCCCTGAAAGCGCATGCCGCTGCCGCCGCCGCCACTGCCGCTGCCGACTTCTTCCAGGCCGGCCTACCTGGCTGCTCTCAGCTCGATTTGTTTGCACTCATGTTTCTCCCGGCCGGGGCCTTGTTTAACATTTAATACTGCCTTGACGGATACAGGCAGGAGACTGTCAAAACGTGGGCCATCAAATAATGAAATGTGAATCAGCCGAGCCACCAGCGGATCGGCTTCAGACACGCACGCCAAATATTGGGAGGGTTGGTGGTGGTGGAGGGGAGATGGTGGCTTTAATGAGCTCTGAGCTGTCTGACTGAACACAGCCGTGTCTCTCACCTCTCCGACACCGCTGGAGCCGCCGATTGTGTCAGCCAGGAAAAGCTCTGCCGCAGAAACAAAAAGTTCAATCCGGCTCAAAGTGCTGCTGATACTCGAGGAGGCTTTAAATAAAACATGGAAATGAATCCCGACACGTTGCAGCCGAGATGTTTTCGATCCGCCAGCGAAACAAGGTAGGGCTGTTGTACCGAGTGGAGAGACGGTGTAGCTGGAGCTGCACAGAGGGCCAATAAGACAATCAATGAGGAATTACATGACACCGGGGCTAATGTCCTTGATTAGTCTTGCTATGCGAACAAATGAAGCGAGGCCCTTGACAATCACACACGAGACAATGCGGCTCCGATAGGAGTTAATGCGCCAGGCGCTCCTGCAAACTCTCATTATATGAAGCTCATGGTCAGGAGAGGCACGCGTTCATCAAAGACGCGTTCAAACCCCGCTGACTGACCTTGCATATTTATCTCCACTAGAGGAGCCTTCGACGAACAAAGAGAACATGAACTTTTGTTGTTTTTTTTTTCCAACCAAAGCATTTAGTTTAAAGCTGCAACGGTGATTTATGAATAATAAAAAATGATCAGCCAACAGTGTTTCATTAGAAACATGACCTCTAAATAATGAGCCCCATCTGTAAACGGCGGAACGGGTCAGGTCAACCCACAAAGCGCCGGTGGAGGTTGTTCAGACGTGTGCAGCCACATTAGGGATGCAAATGAAGAAGGATTTCAATTATTAATTAGTCTTTTTGATCAAATTATTAAAGGTTTGGTTGCGATTATGGAACATACAATTGCTGCTTCAATGAGGGCTTTGTTTTTGTTCTTTCCAACCAGACCTGCTCATTATCGGCAGCTCTTGTCCACTTTTGCAGACAGTTTGACATCTTCAAGCAGATTCACTGAGAGATTAATCTCAATAGATACACTCGTGTATTTGCACCATTGATTTGAATGCTTTTATAGTTTAATGTGACGCATTTGGATGTGATGTGTATATCGCCTTGAGCATCGTTTTCACTTTTATTCAATATGGCAGTGTGTATAGTCGTAAAAAGTTTGAACATTTCCAAGTCCAAGCTACTCGTTGAAGCAGTTTTGTGTGATTCAGAACTGCTGTATTATAATACTTCTAATTTAGATGACCATATACTATATATACTAGCGCATTTATAGAACTGAGAAATCGGTTACCAGTTTGGAAAGATAAAATGTGGGAGTGTCCCCCCCGTCCTTTTCTTTTCTCAAGTCTACCTGGAAACATATTGCGGACAAATAAACAACATTGTTGTCAACACTGCGATTGACAAGCTTTCTAAAACTCTACTCTTTCTTTGTGACACTCTCAGTTATGGTATAGTACTTCCCACATACAGAGGTTGGAGCATTCCCTCTTTTTATAATTCCCTTATGCACATTAAGCTCCATGTGTGTAACAGTACGGCTGCATGATTTTGCAAGTTTTCTTTTTAAATTACAAACATATAATAGTGGTGAACGCAAATAGATGGAAAGACAAAGTGGGGAAAGTCAGTTTCCTTGCTTTGGGAATGTTCCCTTTAATGCACCACTGTAAAAAAAAAAAATAATAAAAATTATCGTGGTTTTTAAAAGTTTTTAAATGTATAGTTCACAAATGGAAGTTGCAGAAAGTCCGATTTCCCAACAAGTCGGCCTTTAAAAAAATCCTATCTATAGACGTGCTTCCACGCTTATGGATTTATTGCTATTTTTAGAAACAAGCAAACAATGTCATGCTAATGAAGTCATTTAACCGTGATAAGGCTGATTAGGAACTACGGCTTCACATGCACGTACACAAAGGTCATTGTTTGAGTGACGCCACATTAGTTTCTTGAGGCTCTTTGAAATTTCCCACTATGCCACGAGGAAGTTCCCAGTTTGATAATTTCAAGATGTATAGTTTTCCCCAATCAGAGGTTGGACATTTCCCACTTCACGGTTACTCCCGAATGCATCTTGAAGTCTCGTTAAAATTCCCGTGTGCTTAACAATATTGCGGCCTGATAAAAAAAAATAAAATCAAAACAACGATAAATGTTCAAAGTAAATTAACGATGTAAGTTCATGGAACTTGGAAATCTTAATGGCAAAGCCTGATTTTACAAGTGTAGCCTACAAAAATCCACAAGGAAATGCCAAACAACACTCTAATCATTTATAAATGTCATTTTCGCACGTATGGGAATATTGCTGTTTTTAGAAATTAGAAAAGTGTGTCTGCGATGCTAATGAAGTCGTTTAACTGCGATACGGCTCATTAAGAAATACGATACGGTGAATGTGTGTCGAGTGACGCTACATTACTTTCTTGAAGACCTTTGGAATTTCCCACTTTTCCATGCGGAAGTTCCCATTTCAACAGCGTTACGATTTACGAAGTCACCCCTGAACGCACCGTCTGAACTTCCCATGCTCCCCGACTCGCGTTAATCCGGGCTTGACGTCTTTAAACTGCTGCTCGTATCCATCAGACAAAAACAGGCCTTTTTCTTTAAAGCCGAGCCGGCTCCTCGCAGCGAGACAGGCGTTTGGGAGCGCCGGGTGAGGCTAAAGAGTACATCAAGCTGACGGGCGACTTGTAAATTGGCGGGTTTAAATGAAGTGGCAACACAAAGTCAAACAAAGCCCTGGAACTGGAAGCGTTTCGCTCCGGAGGACGGGAGACTTGAAGGGACGGTTTTAAATTAACTGACCTTTTTAAAAGGCATTGCTAATCTAGTCACATGAAACAGCAATTTATGAGGAGGGGAAATGTTCATTTACCAGCAATGAGCATCTATCAATCACTGTGACAGAGGTGTACACTGGGGAGAGGAAACGGGAGGAATTAAGGGAGGGAGGAAGACACGGGAGAGAGAGTGTGTGCACTGAACTAGGCCCTCGATAAGAGGAGGAGGAGGAGGAGGAGGAGGAGCGAAGGGGACGGGAGTGAAGAGCGGCTTTAAATAATGGCAGCCCGACTCGGATGTTTCTAAAAGCGAGCGGAAAAGTGGCCGAGCGCACAAACAGTATCAATCACAAGTGGCTGGAGGCCTCATTTATGAGCCAAAATGAAATCAAAGTTTGACCTTCCTGCCCTTCGCAAGTTCTACAATCCTGGTCCAACAAAACCATTTGTGTTGACCTCCAGCTAATTAGCCCAGTGAAAAACAAATTGTGCGTTTGGTTAATGTGGCGGGCGCACGGATAGCACGAGAACCCGATTTAAAAAAAAATTATTGTAAAAAAAAACAACCCAACAACAAAAACCCTCCTTTGCACTCTCAAAGTAATGGCTGGTTATTATGCTGCCACATACATATGCATGGAGCATGAGGCGAACGGGAGATGATGGAAATGGCTTGTGGATGCGTTTCAGAGAGCCCTGTAATTGTATTTTTTTACTTGGCGGGGAATTAGACAACCTAAATGGTTGAAGAAGACAAAACAAAAAAACCCACCGCCATTTATTTTCCTTAAGTGGCGGCTGATGAAAAGACAATGACAAGATGAAAAACTGCTTGTCGGGGACGAGTGAGGCGGCGCTCCCTCTCTTCGGATGTGAAGAGGGAAGACGGAAAAAACTTCCAGGTTCCCGGTTGGTTTTCGCCGTCTCCCTCCCCCCACACCACCCCCCACCCCCCGTCTCCCTCTCTGGACTCGCACTTGAAACGCAGCCAGACCGGCTGCTCGGGCCACGGCTCCCCGCCAGCCGCCCTACCGCCTACTGGACGTCCAGAGCTAATGTTCAGCAGCGAGGCGAAGCGCGCGAGGAGCTTAAACGTGTGGAGAATTTGTAGATTAAGAAATATGTATCAAAATAAAATAAATAAAACTTACATTTTTCCAACGCATCCATCGCAGCTCCCATTTCCGCCTGTTGGATGCTAGATTAGAGAAAGAGAGAGAGACGACAAGAGAAAGACCGAGAAAAGGTCTTTAGCATATTCAGAATGTCGCTTTTTGTGATTCTGTCAAAAAAAAAGAAGGAAAAAAAAAGACGCGACTATCGAGAGGATTATGAAAAGTGCTTTATATTTGTTTTTTGAAAGAGGCTCTCTCTCACAGAACAATCGCAGGTGATGCAGTGCATTTCCGAAAGGTAAGCCCATTGGCGGCTGGGCGCTGGGCAATGTTTACGACTGCGATTTGTGTGTGTGTGTGTGTGTGTGTGTGTGTGTGTGTGTGTGTGTGTGTGTGTGTGTGTGTGTGTGTGTGTGTGTGTGTGTGTGTGTGTGTGTGTGTGTGTGTGTGTGTAATGGTGGAGGTGGCTGGAAGCTTAAGTCATGTAAATACAAAAAACAGTAAGCTGTCAAAGATCTCATGGAGGGGACAAACTTATCGCCAGCTTAGCGCACGAGAGACGCTTTCAAGTGGGGGGAGGTTCCCCCTCACATGGGGGGTGGGGGTGGGGGGGGGGGGTAAGATGGTGGGAGATGTTTGATGGATTTAGGTTTCATTCCTAGCGGGCTCAGCTGGGGCTTTATCACCAACCCCTCCAACCCTGAACAGGCCTCCGAATCACTATTTTTACTTACGCACACACGCCTCTCGCTGTTTTTTCAGACGCTTGCCTGTATTATGAGCTCACGTATGAAGTGAGCGTGAATAATAAAAATTCCCCCCCCAAAATAGCTGGGACGCCATCACTTTCATGACGGACATGTGAACAAATGTCCAGATTTCCTTCCATCTTCAAGCGAAGAAGGATTTCGTTTAACGTGATGCTCCAGTTGGTCATATAATCTTGCACAGTAAGAACTTTCCTGGAACGTTTGCCTCTGGAAACCACACAAACACAAGGTGTAGGTGTGGACACGGTGACGCGAGTCAGAAATCTGAGACGACACTCACTCATTAATTCCATGTTTCACAATTATTACGTCCGAGCACTTGACATATTCAATGAGAGCAAATCTCTTGATTTCTTTGCACTTTCATGCTGGGGAACATCATATTTAGTCATTTTGCTTAATGTGAGCACATAACCCTGAACAGTAAAGTTTCTTCCCGCGTCTTCTTCTGATGTTAGACCGTCGTGAGAGGTTAGCTTCACCCTACTGGTGATGAGTTGTTGCATTAGTAAGTTCTCAGTACTCAGATTTAGTTCAGACTGCTCCGTGAAGTTCCGCCTTAAAAGAGCAAAAACCAGCAGAAGCTTTTCAAAAAAGCTCAAATAGACGATTCTCAGACATTTAATAACACATTTACTCTACATTATTTCGGACGTTTAGGAACATTACATCTTTTTATGTCTCTTTAGTCCGGAATCTCAAAAGTTCTTTTCACCCATTATTCTCAAGATCTGCAAGATTGTTCCGACATTTTTTCTATTTGACAGCATAATCTTGTAGTCATGCTTCACTCTCGTGTTTAATTTAAAAAATTTTTTTTACAGAGATTCTCTTTTACTCAGTCAATCGTGTTAGTTTTCCATTCTTTTTTAAAGAAATGTACCAATGGAATTTAAGCGAAAAATAACAAAATATTACAATTTTAGCCTTTTTGTTTTTTCTTTTATCCACATTTAACCTTTAGAGACGGTTAATGGACGCACTAAATGAGTGCATGGAGACGGTTGATGAGATGGAGGCCGATGATCTGTTTGGGTGGGGGGGGAATGCCAAAAGATGAAGAAAATAAGTTTCTCGACTGCTTTCACAAAAAAAGGGCTTAAATGAAAGGTTCCTTTTTCATGTTAATAAACATTATTTTTGATGTGTTCTCACTGACTACCGTATCTTCCAGACTAGAAATCGCAAAAAAAGCATCATGAAGTGGAAAAATAATGCTGCCTAGTTACTAGTTAGTGAGCAGGACATAGAAAGAACAGCTTATCATCTTACAACAGTAACGTGTGGTAAATGTTACTGTTGTCAGAGAAGACGGCGATCTTTATCAAAAAACTGGCCGACTAAGATGAAAAACTCAAAAACTTCATTTTCAGTCGATGGCTGATGTGTAAAACGGGGACTTACAGGATGACTTAGTTGTTTTTACTTTGTGCTTTTGACTCCGGCTGTTTGTTCAGTTTGTGTCGTGGTTTTGCGATTGTGTCATTTTGAATTTGCAGTGCATGAAACATCCTTTAACACAGTTCAGTCAATGTGAGAATGTTAATATTGTATATATTGCAATATATATTGTGCAGCAACGGATCCCCAAGACCCCTCAGATTTGACCTGCTGCTGCACCTCTCTTGAATCCCCCTCCCCCAGCTTAATAATAAAAAATACAAAACCCCCTTGTTTTAGACATTGAGGTTCACTATGGAGGTGAGGATTTAATTCTTCCCATCCAGCTCTGATTGAAGCCTCCCAGTCAGGTTTGAACACAGCCGGTCACAGATTGCCGCGTCGCCTCGTCGCTCCCTCTCCTTCCAACATGATATTTCCATAACGCAATTTACGTCAAATCAATAATGAATCGATTCATTTTCATTCTGCATAATGTCTCTCCCGATAGAATAGGCCAACAAGAGCTTAATTGCTATAATAAACACCATCAATAAAGCGCAGCCATTATTCTCGAGCCCATTAGCGGCGCACTGAGAAGGAGAGCGCCTTGTCTTGTTGTGTCTTGTTATATTGCGCTTGTCTTACTCACCTTGGGCCTTTGCCACAGCCGATTCGCTCCCCTTTGAAATACACCGCCACGGTGTAGGTGCGGGCGTGCGAGGGCCCGACTGTCTGCAGGGTCCTGCGGATTCAAGAAGAGGAAGAGGGGAGAGAGTTGAGAAATAATCATATCACCGAGAGAAAAGCAGCAAGGACGCCGAGGGACGTTGTCCCTCAGAAGAATGGAAAAAAAAAGGAGGTTAAAAAAACAAACAAGCTTTCAATTGGGGGTAGAGAAAAAAACCCAAAACATAATTCATCTTGAGAGAAGGGGTTGAGGAGAGGAGGAACGGGAGCTTTGATTCACTGGCGGTGCTTTGAGAGTGTGCAGAAGCTATCTGAGGGACTTATAAACAAGTTTTAAAGCCTCCCCAAAACTCCCCACGCTCGTCTTCAGACACCCAGATCTGTGCCTGCTGAAATAAAAAACAAAAGTCGAAACAAAAAGAGTGACAACAGTCTTTGAGCTCGTCTTTTATTTTTTTTTTGTGCTAAGGCGGGTAAACAGTGAAAGAGCTAAAGAGGGAACAAGTCTGACACGAGAGTATCACTCGGCTCATTTACAGATGTTCCTCATTTATAAGGAGGAGAGAAAAAAAAAAAAAAAACAGGCGCACGTTCACACACAAGCTGTCAACTTTGTTTTATTTCTGCAGGGACGTATGTACCAGACAGTTGCTTGAAATGTTAACATTAGCATAAACATCTCCAACCCAGGCTGTGAGTCACCTAAATTATTCACGCACAATTTACTTATTTCAGGAGAGGCGATTCATTTTTAATGCAATGTGGTCACTTATGACACTTTATCAATAATTCAAACCCCCCCCCCCCCCCCCCACCAGTTTTTTTTTTAACCCCCCATCACTTACAAATGAAGTGAGCACGAGCAAACAAGACTTGTCGCGCCATGTTGTATTAATATTATTATTATTTTTTAGCCAAATCTCCACGGGAAGGAAAAGAGCCGTGTCCCTAGAAATCACGGGCGGCGCCAAAATAACGCGGTGAGCGAATGTGGAGAAGTGAGGGATGCTGGGAAGTCATCATGCTTTCTGGATTTCACTACTGGAAGAAGAAGATCTGGGCAGTGGTTTTCGAGTACACACGACAACGGCGTGGAGACGAAAAAGAAAGACTTTTGAGGAAAAAAAAACGTTTCCAGAGAGCAAAGTTTTCCAAACGTAAACAAACTTTTTCCTTTTCCAGATTTTTTTCCAGAAGGTCAACAATAATGATAAGGAGTCTGTTTGTGCAGTTGCATCATTTTGAATTTAACAGCTCCTTCTACGAAATGTACATTTACTAATATTTACCACACCATCATCTGCATAAGAAGATAATCTCTTCTTACATACAGACACTGAGAGCAACAATACCACTGGGAAAGGAGCTTGAGGCCTTGTTTACGCAACGTTTTCAAGTGCTTTGAGAGCGTCCATTTACACCACTAAAAAAACAAATTTTTGAAAACTGCTCTTCTGCTAATCATTCCATTTTCAAAGCGTATTGTTCTCTGTGCTCGTGTGTGTGGTTTCATTACAAAACCAACCAACAGCGCCAGCTGGTGGCCTGGCATACTAACTACATTGTTTTCAATGTTTCTGCAGTTTATGTATACATTAACCGTTAAGATGTTGCTGTGTAAATGCATATCTTTTCAAAAAAACGACGTGTTTTCACTTGAAACGACACGTAACAGGCCTTAGAGGTAATCAGGGAGTCTCAGGAAAATAAAAAGGTCGGGAATTACTGTTTTCTTCTTAAATGAGAATGTGGCTTTCCATCGGCACTCAGTTAAGTGTAGTGACGATCATAATTAAAACTTTATTGAAAAAAACTTTATATTAAAAGTCTGCATACTTGCTGCAGAAACACAAAACATATTGTTTTTAAACATGATGACATTTAAGCGCCAAACTTTTCTCAAATGAAAACGCAAGAATTAATAATTAAGTTCACTATGCTTTTGGTCATTTTTTTAAATGTAGTTTGCTTTCGTCTTTTCAGGCAAGTATGTTTTTAAAACAAACCTTCGACATGTTTCAACCACGGGCTCTCGAGTTCATCAGTAACACCAGCTGATAAAACACATCATTTGCCACCAGATGACGTTTCTGATGAAGCGATATACATTTACATGCGTAGTGTTCTCTGCATGTCTGTGTCGCTGCACCAACTAGTGGCCTAACATGAAAACTGCAGCGTGTGAAAAAAACATTTTACAAATTATCTGACTGTTTCCAGCGTTTCTGGGAATTCCGTGTGTACAGGCATCATTTTCAAAAGGTTTCCAAGTGATAGTTGATTAAACAGGGCCTGCTTGTATAGTAAGATGTTATACGATATAAATGATAGAGACACATAACTGTATTTAGAGAGTAGTATTGAGAGTAGAAATCATCTGATCTGTCTAAACTTATAGCAGCATAACTAAGAAATTAGTCCAAAGTGACAGAAAATGCTTTCAAATAGGGAAATTTAAAACTCGACCTTCCCTTTTTATTCCCTGTTTCTTCATATCTACTTCAGAAAATGTTTTGGGGCGTTCTTAAAAAAAAAAAAAAAAAAAAAAAAAAAAAAGATTGCCTTCAATAGCACTTTGCACAAAGTGCTTTGCACAACATTAAAGAAACGAGGCATTTAGTAACAATGAAGACGACACAATGAAAAAGATAAAACACAAAATGTGACTGCAGCTGAAAGGCAGGTAAATCTGCAGCTGGTGCTTAAAATGGAGAAAAACTTTGTGAAAATGGGAATGTTTGAAGCCTGATCTTAACAGCAGAGGCTGTTAACCTCCTGAACTGAAACTCTGTGCCGGTTCCACAAGAGAGGAGCCCGATAGTGAGCGTTCCGCTTCCTATTCTACTGTTGGAAACTTAACCAAGTGAAGTCAAAAGCAGCTATTAATGGTCCCTGATTGTGATTTCATTGGATTTGAGACTTTTATGCACTTGAAAACTATTGGACTCTTGCATAAATTGGCAAAAAATGAAGGATTTCCAACATTGTTTGAGCTCCAGCTGATTCTAAAAGCCATTATGAATGGTGCCTCATTGTGACTTTACTCTTAATGCACTTAGAAACTATTTGACTTAAGTATATATTGGCACAAAAACATGTGAATTTCTTTTGTCGTTGCAGCTCTGGGTAAGAGGAAGGCTGTGTACTGGCTTCGCCTTGTGCTAAAAGCAGCTACTTACCGACTCTGGGTCGGTCTCGGCACATCGTGAGAGCGTGTCTGCTCCCTGGTGTGCTCTGCTCAGTCCAGATGTACAGTAAAGTGATGGTGCCGGGGTTGCGGTGTGGATCTATCATCAGCCAGACGTATTCACCAGGGAAGCTTTAGCGAAGAGGAGGAGGGAGGGGGAGCTCGGTACATTAACTCCCTTTCCTTGGCCTGGTTATAGCGTCCTCTCGCACTCTTCCCTCACCCTGCCCTCCACACTTGTAAACAAATTCAGACAGAGGCCCCTCAAGACAAGCCGGGCACATTTACCGCCAGCGGGAAAAAGGCAATGAAACTTGCATGATTCTGGATTATCGACCGACAGGGAGGTCAGGTCAACACTTGAGGAGGTTAAAGAAGTGCCCCGATCTCACCGGCTGCTACCGTCGATGTATCGAACAGGAACGTGAAATAAAAAAAAATACACAGACGGGGAATATACTGGAGGGCGTGGTGGAGACCGGCGGGAAAAGAGTCCGTTGGAATTCAGGTCGCCCACGAGCTCCATCGGTTTGTCGTTCACGTTCAGACTCGTGTTGATTGTGGCTTCAGAGCCTCGCCGTGTCAAAAAAACAAAAAAAAAATCCACCATCCGTGGGGGCATAGAGGGAGAATAACAAACAGATGGGAGCGGCGAGGACATTCAAATAAATATAAGCGAGGAAAGAAAAGTGGGACAAGGGAGCCGATTAAACGCTTGAACTGCGGAGTTCATCGAGCAGCAGCTTGGACCCCGAGTCGACCCCCCCCCCAGAGAAAACGCTATTTGTCTGTTTCCTGTGTGGCAAACAAGCAGCTCATGAGCGCGGCCCATCAAATGACAGTTGCTCCTTTACACCCCCCCCCCCCCCCCCCCTCCCCCTTCTTATCAGAGGTCTCAGTAGGCATGTTTATTGATCGCCACAAAAGAGGCCTTCACACAATCGTTCCCAATGTTCACAACAGCCTCGGAGGTGAAATGAGGAGTTTTTCTATGAATGCTGTTACCCCCCCCCATCCTGGTGTTTCTAACAGGTCAGGTGAAGCCACAGCCTTCCTGAATGAAGAAATTGGGGACATAGAAATGACAGTTTGAAGAAGATATTTACTTTCTTTTTTTTTTTTTGGAACATCAATTGGGATGGGGTCACGGTGTTGTGGTGAGCACCGTCTTCAAGTCCTGGCTTGAATTGGGGTTACCCCCCCCCCAATCCAATGACATGTTAGTTCGGTTAATTGAGGCCTTTATGATGCTTCTACTGTTGCAGTGTTGGGTGAGGCATAGTGGAGTGGTGGTTAGAGCTTTTGCCGTGCAAACCCAGGCGTGCCAGTACAGTGTTTCCATGTTTTCTGTAGGTAAACAGACTTAAGTCCACGGGTTCACGTCAGGGTCTTTAACCACAGAGTCTGGCTTCCTTCCAAAATTGGTCACTCTAAACTGGCTGTAAGTGTAAGTATACGTGGGTGACTTTACCTTTTACCCAGTCCCAGCCATGACAGGCTACAACCCAACTGAAGAAAATGACTTCAGCCTCTAATTGAATACAGATCATAGCATTAATATGCATAGCAAGCCAAAAAAAAAAAAAAAAAAAGTTAAAAGATTGTGGTGCAGCATACATTAGTTTCTCACTGCTGGCAGTAGCGTTCAAAACACCCCCTGTCAAAACAATATTGTCAAATTAACCTTGTCGGTTTCGTGAAAAAATAGAGCATAGTAGAGCATAGTAGAAAAATCCTGCTGGGTAACGGTGGATATAAGTTCGTTGAACTTCAAACCATTCATCATTTCGTTTTGTCATACTTCACCCAATAAAATATATAGCAAGCGAGACCTGTGAGAAAAAAAAAAGCTTTTTTTTTCTTCTTTTTTTTTTGCAGTTGAAGTGATTTTACTTCTTATAGTCGTGTTCTTTGGGGTCTTACTTGTACAGCGGGATGTCGGGCTCCTTGCCCTCTGTCCTCAGGGTCAAACAGCACTGCTGCAGCTGAGATTTAGGGTCGTTCCAGTCCTGGTTCAGAATGAACTCCTACAACACACACACAAGAAAGAAAAAACCCAACACACGCAATCAGAATCCTTCAAACTTCTTTGAAAGAGTCAGAAAGAGGAAATAAAATAACGGAGGAAAGGGGGGGGGGGGAGTGAGAGCTGCAGTTTTAGCCTCTCTTCCATGGCCGCTCATGCTTTTATTTCATTCCTGCCATCTCCAATGCTTTTTACCGCTCGCTTTTGGACTCACTTATTTGCTGCCGCTCTCTGACTGGCTCTCCATCTGTGTCTTCGCGGTGAGTACAAATCACAGGCTACTTAAGACAAAAGCCAATCCCCGGCCAGAAATAAAGAGCGCCCGGGAGTCTCCCAGGTGTGCAGCCCTGATACATTTCTCTTATCCATGGGGGACTTCTAAAAGCCCTTCCATTAACAGGGAAGCAGCCTTGTCATAAAAAGGCAGACTTTGAATCCAGAACTGTCTGCTCCTATTAATTTTCTACAAAGAGTGCTTCTGCCTGTGTTGCTGGCGCTCCCCTCACTCCATCTCGCTTCACTCTCCAGCTCTCGACTGTTCCTGCTTCCCAGCTTTACTCCTCTTTTCCCATTTTCCCCTCTCTCTGGGAGGGGAAAGTGGGGGGTGGGTGGGTGGGGGTTGCATCCGCACACTCTTTATCCGAAAGAAATTTGCCTGTTTTTGAAAAGAGCGTAGCATATAAACCACCTGTAGTACGGGCTGGGGATGGATTCTGCGCTTGTGCAAAAGCACCCTGCATCTGAATAATCACACGGTGGGGTGAAGTGGAGGTGGCAGGGTGGAGGTGGGCGGGGGTGGGGGGGGGGTTTAGAAAAGAATTTGCCGACATAAGGAAAGAAGCGTTTATGTCCCTGGTTTATTTCGCCTCTCTATTTCCATCCAAATTGGATGAAGCGGCGCAGTGTGCAACGCCGTGGTTTTCCAGAGGGCTGTGCAAGGAGACGTGCTGGCTGTTTCACAACTTTTTCTCTTGGAAGTGGAAATGAGGTGCTCTCTCTCTCTCTTGCAGCGACCATGACGCAAAGCTCGGCTCCTCCAGAGCCGGGGATTCTCCCTGGAGAGGCGCACCAAGACAGCAATTAGCATGGCATATCAGACCACTGCAGCAGCTTCACAAGGAGAGGTCCGCGCTGTGCGGCTACACCGGCCCGTGGATGTGTGTGCACTTGTAGGAATGAGAGTGTATTTAATTTTTTATTTTTTTTCCCCTACTACAGAAGCTGTATTAATGGGAAAATAGCAGCCTTGGGGTTCTCCTGTCTAAATTTGGGCTTCTGCTACTTGAGGCTCAAACGTCCTCTCCGGCTCACACGTGTCCGGCGGAATTTGGAGTGAAGGCCACTCGACTCGTCCGCTCCAGAAGTGAATGCCATCAACAGTCCGAGCACTTCTGGGATCGATGGGAAAGCACTGACGACGAGCATTAACAACCCAATACGTGCGATTCCCATTAAAGACGACTAAAATAGCAGTCCGAGCCGCCATTGTGAGAGGCATTCAAGAGCAAAGTACCACTTCACGCCTTGCATCGATGCCGGCGCCATTAGGGCCCCGGCTATTAGCTCCCCCTCCTCGGCTCACTTTCCCGCTCACTTTTAGGTCCCCGACTCGGCAGCTCATTGATCAGGCGCGCGCCGGTGAATGGCCGTCAATACGGGCTCACCTTCAGCCGAGGGAAGAAGCACACATTCATGAAGGTGTGCACGAACTCCAGGTCTTTATCAATGTAGAGAGCGGCGATGAAGGCTGCAAAAAGAGAAAGAAAAGAAGCACTTCAGTGGGAAGTAAAGGAGGCAGCTGGTTTACGGTGGTGGGAGGAGGGGACCGCTTCACATCATGACCTACCCTCAACAGAACCCACAGCCGTTCTTATTACACATGAACGAAGTCTCTGTTTTAGGGGGGAAATAAATCAAATTTCGAAGGAAGTGAGTATTTTCTTTAAGCCTTTGTAGATAAAAACTCACTGCCATGTTTTTGAGTGTCTCTCGTAGACAGACTTATTCATAAATGTAGTTTTAATTATGATCGTCACTACACGCAACTGAATGCTGTTGGAAAGCCACATTCTCGTTTAAGAAGAAAACAGTCATTCTCGGCCGATCGTATTCTCCTGAGACTCGTCCGATTACCTCAAAGACCCTGTTTACATGACAATGATGTGTTGAAGAACTAGTATTTCCCAGCATGCCTTCCTCTGTATAGTTTTCAATAAGAACTCTTTTTTAACAAGGTTTATTTTGGACATATTTAAGATCAAATGTAATATGAAGACAAATATAAATACAGAAATGTAAAATACAGAAATAGCAGAGCATGAATGCAGTGGGGGGGGAAAATAACAGCTTTATAGCAGCTCAGTGGATCTATTGCGTTGTGCTGATATTGTGATATATTTGCAATATCGCGATACTCGACATCATCACATAAGGTAATATCCCCAAATATTGGGTGTCTCCTTGTCTTATTTTGAAGGCTTCTGCTTAAAACAAAGTGAGAGATTGTGACAGAATTGTCCCAACTGTTCCAAACCTCCCCATTCTCCTCGGTGTGAAACGTTAACAGACGTCCAGGGTACAATGGACCTCAGCTGCAGGGGGTCCCGATGTTAATGTAAACAATTGGAAAAGATGGTCGCCTGCCTTTCTCCATCAGACAGGAAATTGGTGCACGAAGGGTCACGCAGAGTTCATACAAACATTGACGCCATATATAAGATAAAAGTGGATGTCAAGCCGAACTGACGGTATAACTGAACCGAGGACAAAAATGTGGGTGTCATCTTCATCTCTGTTTTTTTTTTGTTCTTTCTTTCCCCCCCCTGTTTTCCATTAGCTGCCACCACATCCACTCATCTGTGTGACTAAGACCGAGAGACACGGGGAGGGAATAATAGGTAATATTTCAGCGGGGCCAGCGGGGGCCCTGCTGTTGCTGGGGGGCACGGCCGTTCATATACAGAAGAGCTGCACTCATTTCCAGCGTCCTTTTCCTGTGTCATCAACTCTGCTCCGGCCTAAACTTTGAGGGATGATTTGAAAGGCAAATGATATGAAGCTCTGTTGCTTTGTGATTCATGCATTAAGACCCAGCTCTGAACGCTGACCTCAAACACATTAGTTGTTTTTTTTTTTCCTTCAAGATTACTTCTTTGTTTTTCCCGTATATTCTCTGAATGCGAGAGGATGTCTCCCTCCACCAAAACACACGAGCCCTCCATAACACTCATTAGCTCGACTTGGCCTGTGTGTTCATGTGATGGGAACATCACAAGTTCTGCAAATAAAACACATAACCTCTCTGATATTGGCTTTACAGTGTGGATGTGAAATTACAGCAATGACAGTTTAACTAAAAAAGAAAACCTGAGTCACCTTGAGCTTGGCAGATATACATTTCAAATGGTTTCAGTTCATTTTCAGGAAGAAATGAAGAAAAATATTAAATTATAGCTTACACAGCCTATAAGCATCATTTCATGGTATTTTCTTTAAAAAAAAAACAAACTTCTTCAAAACTTAAGATATAAGTATACGACTATAAGAATTACAGAAATCTTTTCCCATGTACTACCTCATCGTTAACTTATTTCACTATCAGCTACTTCATCGTTACCTGATTTCAACTAGCAGACACTCACATGCTAATTAAAGATTGGAATCACTGGCAACCAACATGTGGCAACAACTTATTACAACAATTATAGATGAACAAAATTAACCTCTAGACTTACTGATTATTTCTGTATTTTGACAAAATTTGTCCTTTTTTTAAATTTAATTTCAGTGCATTATGACTGAATATTATATATCGTTCCATTATTAGGATATTTAATAAGAAATCGAACAAAGACTTGATTTTTGATTGCTGTCAGAAAATTTATTTTGATGTGGATACTGAATTCTGACTGTAGAACTGATTTTCTAATACTAATATTTTAGCCATGTTGTCTTCAAGCAAGGCAAGGATAAAGTTTGTTATTGGTGGTTTACAACATGAATAGAATCAATCCGAAAGAATCCACAGCCCGTCTCACCGAATACCAGAAGTAAGATGTTTTGGTACGTGAATTAGAAAAAAAAAAAAAAAAAAAAAAAAATCTAATTGAGGTTTTAAACGACTAATATTTCTGGTGCCGACTAGCCGGCAGGGCAAAGTTTAATCATTTAACCGACTAAGTACTGACGACGGTTTCTGTCTTTGTGCGCACCAAATTAAATAATACAGATTAGCAACTGAGTTTGTTACATATTAGAGTCTGAGCTTCCACTTTTGGTTTAAGTGTTTGTAGCAGACAGGCCGCCGCCGTCGCCGTCTTAAAGTCAGACAGGAAAGCTGAATAATTCACGACATTGAGAGCTAATTTCTTTTTATACTTGCGGATTTATTTAATCATTCAAATTTAAGTGTTAAGAGTCTAATGACCAAATTTTCTGTAATTTAATTAACTCGGAACACAGATTTATTATCGCTTTATTGCGGCTTAAATGCTACGCGATTCTAAAAATACGTGAAATAAATGAGTGCTTTTTTTTTTGGTACCTTGAGGATACTGATTGTAGTGTGAGAGTTGTTACCGCGGCGTGCGCAGAGATTGACATTTTACAGCTGAAATATAAACCTGTCAGTGGGGAGAAATACTGCACACAATAGAGACACAATTTCTGAATGAAGCTGAATGTACTACAACTATCTCCTGATGTAATTACTCGCAATGTAGCGGCGTGTTGGCAGAGAGCTAACGCGCGCTCTCATATATTTAGTAACTCTGACCCGTTGTCAAGGAAGAGAAGAAGGAAAAAAAAAAAAAAAAACCTTTTTAGAATTGATTCCAGTCATGTTATGTGTGGCTTCTGACAGAAATGAAGTCGGCAGAAATCCGCCGGCTGGATTTCGTTTTCACATGTCAGTGGAAGCGGCCCCCCGACAGGACCCACCGGCAGAGAGGTAAGTACCACGAGATGATCCCTGACAGGCGTCTCACCCACGGGTGCTGCCGAGGGTATCTGACAGAACGGCGAGAGGAGCCGAGGCACTAAACCTGCCTCGGCGTGATGATAGCACAGATGTTTACACCTCAAATGGCTGGTAGACTGCAGTCCTCGGTGCCGCCGCCGCCCCCACACAGTTCACAGTTTGAAGTCAAATGTGACTAAATTACCAAGAACAGGTGGTCTGACGCTATTCCTGATTTTATTGTTTCTACCGAGCTAATCATTACGAGCAAACAAAACACTCGGGGTGTAAACAGAGGTGAGATCGGTGCTAATCTACCGGGGAGTTCGCCCATATATAAAGACGGATGACGAGTGTCGGCGAGCGGGTGGTCCCGCGCCACATTTCCCTGCTAACGCGATCGCAATAAAGGACAGGCGCACAGCCAAAACATTATGACCACCTGCAGAGTAGATTCGGGTGTTGCTGCACAAACAGAGCTGACACTGGAGCTTTCCTGCGAGGGGTCTGCACGTTCTCCCTGAGTTCGTGTTTGGAAAGAACGACGACACTGAGCTGCACCGGGGCTGAAGCAGGCAACACTCATCGCTTCATAGGAAGGAACAACCCGGTCCGATCATAGCATCAGGCCTTTCTGTGTGATTTCTCAATGCATGTGTGAGGATTTTAGCTTCGTTTACAATTCATAGACAGGCTTGTTAGATTACCCCAGCCTCCCTAATCTATATAAAGTAGGTACAGGTAGTACTTGAGAGCAGGCTCGACTCGGCCAGGGTCAGGTGGCTTGACAGCACTAGAAACTAGGCATAGTTTAATCTTCTTTATGCTTCCTTTCATTCAACAATTTGAAACCTTTTGTTCTGTGCTGTATTGTTTTTGCTTTTGCTTTAATTCAAGATGGGATGAATCCTTCGGTTTGACATCATGTTCAGAATTGAAATTAGTCCAATTTGTTTTGTGATAGAAAGAGCTGAACTAGTGATAATGCATGATGCATTTCATCATTTGTTTGATTTTGTTTAACGGAGTCTGTAGTTCTGTTCATTTGTTTTGGTGAATGACAAAGAAACAAAAACTTGACTGTGGTTAAAAGTGAAAAGTTGACTTTTTAATCTCTGAACTAAAACTGGATTATATAAAACAGACCCAAATTGCACAGGATTAAAAAAGAACAGGGTTCTTTATAAAGAAGAAACATGACTTTATGATTTTTAAGCAGCCTCTTGAACAGGACTCCTGAACTCAACAAACCCAGACTCTTTGTGCCACTGGACCTCGTTAAACCAGCCTCAGATTCTCCACAGCACAGAAACATGCTGCAGTGTTGTACAGTAATGAAGGGATAAAGACGTGACCGTACACTCCAACAGGTCGGCCAGAGTCTTGGTCCTCAGCGCGACGGGTCGTTTGGTTTTGTCGTTGGTGATGGCAAACTCCTGCATGCCCAGCTCCTCCGCCACTTTGGCCTGCGTGCGGTTGTTCACCAAGGAGCTGCGCAGAAGCTGCGAACAAGGAGAGACAGAAAATAAATCTCAAGTGTTTCCAGCTGACTTGGTTCTTGGGTTGGTTAGTTAGAAATAGAGACGAATCTTGATAGATTAGCTGATCATTTTCAAACTACCCTGGTGATAGACGTTTCTAGTTTTTGAGCATTTAAATAAAAAATAAATAAATCTCATACGACAGTGTTTGATTTTTATGTCTTCATAAGGCTAATTATTTTTATTTATTTTTTAAAAAGGCTTGGACTTTCTCAGTTTATGTAGGATCAATCTGAAATCTATGGGTGTTTTATTGTTTGAATTATGAAACAAGTATAAAATGATTAAAACATGGTGTAAGGACAAGTTACTTTAGAATTACAAGTATGGAACTCTGCATTCACAAAAGCTTTTTGACAAATTTGAATAAAATTATAAAAAAAAAAATTGATATTCTGGATTTTTTTTTGTTGAATACTAATCGCCGGCAAATCTAGCTAAATATTGTACTAACAAAATATACATTTTATATCACATTCAAGCCAAACTGAGTTTGTTTTAAAGGAGGAGGGGAGGGATTTCATATGTCTGTATGTATTATTCACCCATTCCTTCATAAGAGGACTTCCACACTTGAGGTCCTCATGGAAGTCAGGAATGGACCAGAACTAACTTTGTTCCTGCCGACTTCAACAGTTTCAGGCCCTGCTTACGCAACAACATTTTCTTCAAGTGAAACCAGGAAACTTTAGCGGCGCCTTTGGGGTTTACTTCTGCAGCCACTGAAAACGCAACAACCTCCATCCAAGTAAAGCGGTGCAGAAGATGGATAGCGGAAAGGGTGAGACTCAAGGTGCGAACAAGCCGTTGCGTAAACCCTCGGCAAGGACGTAGAGTTACAGAGAAAGAAAAAAGAAAAGAAAAAGGGGACGGCTGTTAGAATAATTCATCAAAGACAGAAATGTTTCAGGGAGATTGCACGTTGGGTCTGTTAAATATTACATTGTGACTCGGAGCCGAGCGGATGACAACATGTTAGACCGGTTTGAAGTACATTTAAGTCTCTAAAAGGAAAAACACAAACACGTTAAATATAGCTACAAGATGGGGAAAAAAGAAAAAGAAAAAGCAAATGGAATGAAATATGACGGTCTGGATATGTCTTGCTGTGATATGTCCTCGTTTAGCAGTAGTACTACACATGCAATCACAATTGGAGCTGCACAAATGCAAACACTAGTTGAATAGCCCCCCCCCCGACCACTCTCCACCGTAGAATTCAAATCCATTTCAGATGTGCCCCCATCTCGACTCCTGGGCATTGCTGGGAGCTTTCAGTCTCTCGTCGCGTCATGACGGCATCTCACTCGAAATATCCATAAATAAATGTCCAACTGCAGAGGTTCTTATTCAGCATTCAGACCGGTTCAATCCCTCCAGCCTGGAGCAGTCAAGTCTTCTGAGGAGAAGTGCTGACGCCCGGGATGAAAAGAGCCGAGTCGTAATGCCGTTTGACGCTGTCAGAAAATGGACTTTCAAAGTGCGATCATTTGCTTTGTACCTGCATTACAAGCCATGCAAGTTCTCGCACACACACATTCGCACACTTCATTTTCCAGACACCTGACAAGCTTCTGCTGCTGCAGAAAAAAAAAAAAAAAAAAAAAGCGCAGACAAGGATGTGTTATTGAAAACCACCGAACAATTTTGTCTCATGACAATACCCATCACACGGAGTACAGTAAACATACAGGCGCAGCGCGAGGGGAGAGAGAGGGTGAAAACCTGCCCGGCACTGCCAGATTTACAGAAGAAAAACAAAGAAAAACAAAAGAAAGAAAAACAAAAAACCTCACCCCCACACAGCTGTAGGTTCCCTTCAGGTGAACTCGGGTAAAAGAAAAGGACGAAGGCGGTTAAGTGGAAATCGCAGACGAAGACTCGTCACAGGTGCGACAACACCGATACGGACGAGGGGACGCCCGTCGGCGGAAAACAACCCAGCCGGTGATGCCGTGCGATTCGAGTCTGTTGCTCTTACTGTTAAATGTCCTTCGTGGTGGTCAGGGAAGTGGATGAAGAGATACTCGGTGGCTACGAGCTGCATGATGGAGTCTCCCAGGAACTCCATTCTCTGGTTGTGGCCTCTGGAAAGAGCAGAGGAGAGGAAAAACACAAGGTTAGAAAAGGACATAAAACTGAACGATGAATAGCTGCTGGCCAATTCTGTAGCACATAAAACACTAGAAAAGAGAGAAACATTAAAAAAAAAGAAATACAACTGGTACAGAGAAGATTGTTCTTTATGCTTTGTTTCAGGGGTAGTTTCAGATTGTGGCTGCAGACTGGTCGTTCCCCCGGTCGGACGGTTGCAGGTTCGATTCCCCATCTCCCCGTGTCCTCATGCCAAAGTGTCCTTGAGCAAGACACTGAACCCCAATTGATTGCCTGACTAATCTGTAACTAGTTGTTGGTCAAAGTTCAGCATGTTGGGTTTTATTTAAAATTTCAGATTTAAATTTTTTTTTTAAAAAACAATGTTAGACGGGTCCAAACTGGGTCTCGATTTCATCACAGAAACATTAAAGAATTCGTCTCATGGCTCTTTTTGAACGGTTCAATGATTGAGTTTGGCCACTTTAGACAGATTTTTAAATGCCTCTGGGGCTGGATTTAGGTAGATTTTTTTTTTTAATGTTTTTTTTCTTCCAGATTGTAAACTAACTGATTCAGTGTGGATATGGGGTTTTAGCAGAGTTTGACTTATTCCCAGCAACATTTATTCTAGTTTCAACCTGGTGGCTTCAGGGCTATTTTTGAGGCTGGTCTCTAATTTGGAGTGAGTTTTTAGGCTGGGTTTAAGTTACAACTTGGTTGCCAACTGTGTTTACTTTAACGTGTCAATCCCAATTAAATATTGAATGCATTCCATCCTACACAATCATCAAACCCGAACAGAGAACGTTTCTTAGTGCATTTGAGAAAGTTCCTTTCGGTGCCCGGCGTATCGATCTTACTGATGCGGCGAAGGAAAAGAGTATCACGCTAACAGAGGTTATGACAAAATACATGAGAGCGTGTTGCTTGGCCTGGAAAGCTTTAATCTAAAAAAAACAAAACTGTGGGAAGCATAAAATATGCTACAGAGAATTTACAGATCACCATTGCATTGGTTTTTGCTTAGAACTTGAGTGTTAGGACTATTTTTGTAAAAGGGTCCTTGGCTGTTGATGCTGGTTTTAGAAGAGATTTTAACTTCAAGGCCACCATATGAAGTCCTCGCCCCATACAAATTCTACCATTTTAGAATATCTCCAATCTCTGAATATCAAAATCTACATTTAAGACGTCTTAGCACTTTTTAGAAAGTGCAGAATCCCTGGAAGGCCCATTGGGGGGTGGGGGCTGTGAAATAACTAGATAATGAGTCAGCTTCTCATTTTTAGACCTCCGGGTCTAAAAATGAAAGATCTGCAGGGATCTTTAAGGCTACAGGAGAAAGGAAATGGGAGAGTGATGCGGCTTAGAAGAGCCAGGAGAAATGGGATATCAAAAAAAAGCCTTGGAATAGAGAAGGTTTCATGCAAGGTCAGTCGCGTTACACATCAGAGGGGCATGAAAAGCATC
The DNA here is from genome assembly GCF_963383615.2 of Lipophrys pholis. Taxonomy (NCBI): domain Eukaryota; kingdom Metazoa; phylum Chordata; class Actinopteri; order Blenniiformes; family Blenniidae; genus Lipophrys; species Lipophrys pholis. The sequence continues at coordinate 3,863,389 of NC_137648.1, forward strand.
AGGCTCTCTTCACAAATCCATCAAGCTCTTAGTCTCCTCCAACAGAAAACGGTGGAGTCGGCTGATGTACATTTCTCTCGTGGCCTTTGGGAGCAGCTGCACTGACAGGTTGTGTGACAACCCGCGGGCTGCCTGGGAAAAGCAGTCCTCAGGAAGGAAATGCTGGGCTTTGATTGCTATTCAAATGTTAAAAAGAAAAGAAAACATGTTTAAAAAAAAAAAAAAAAAAAAAAAAAAAAAGGCTTGAGTACACCTCGAGGAGAAGCTGTCAAAATCTGTGCACGCAAGTTTATCTTTTGACTCTCTAACAATTCTTCGAAAGGAAAAAAAAAAAGAATAGAGAAAAAGGTAATGACAGCATTGTGGCACTGTAAATCAGCTTCCTGCTGCCTTTTCCCCCATCAGAGGCAGCGAGAGAGCTGTAACTCCCGCTCAGCGCGAGATGGGGCAGAAGGAGTAGGAGGAGGAGGAGGAGGAGGGGGGTGGGGTGGGTATACGCAACTGCTGCTGCTGCTGTAATGGTCATTAATTAAACAGAATTATAGATTAGGATTGCAGATGTGGGCTGGTGCTGTGCCAGGCGGGGAGGAAACGTGGAGGTGGTGGTAGTGGTGGGGAGTCGAACGCGAGCGTCATGAAAGCAGAGCTGTATGTTCAGGCGCTGGGCGCGCGCATCCATCTATATCGCTACCAGCTCTTGGCAGGAGGGGAAGGTGGAAGATGAGAGGCATGCAGAGGTAGAAGACGAGGAGGAGGCTGACATCAAAGGGAGAGAAAGGTCAAAGTTTATTGTCCGATTTTTTTTTTTTTGCTTTTTATGAGCCGCGGTGCAGCTGCCAGCCAAACAGCAGTTGGAAGCACGTTCGACTCACAATTATTCACATCGTCCATTCATCTCTTAATTATTATGTCTTTTTTTTTTTTTTTTTTTTCCTCCTCAACATTTGTTTAGGATGTAAAATATTTAAAAAGACTCCACCAGTTGGTTTGTTCTCCTGTCCGAACAAAAACCCTCTGAAAAAAAAAATCTGAAGATTCTCACATCTGAAAGGACCATTTGCCAGGAATAAGGTGTTGATTTAATAAAAGAAAGACTCAGAGTAAACTGATTATCCTTTTTGATAGCGCTTAGTTTGGTATTTCAAGGGTAATTTAGCTCCACTTGCTTTCCTCCCTAATCACTTCTTTCATCCATGTCGCTGCAGAATAACGTCACAACCTCACGGCACAAAGTAATGCAACATGTTCGCTTCCATGAAATATGTGGCCTGAATTAGACAAGACAAGACTTTAAGGGGCCGAGACCCGAGTCAAAACCAAGATGGGGGCATCCAGAGACTTGAGTACTACAGTCAAACAGCAACAAGCAGCGTTTGTTAAAACGTCTGAGAATTAATTTCACAGACTTTTTTCTTCCAATGAACCAAATGAAGTCGGGTGGTGTCAATATTTGTTCCCTTCATCTTTGGAAAGCTGAGTTGAAGAGGAAATTTCTCCCGGCCACCAAATGTTCTATTTACATTAATCATCGGGAATCTGGTTCGGTGCGAGGAATTCTCCGGTTAGGTGGAGAAAATAGGAGTTTGGTGAATTTGTAACTGTTAGGTTAAAACACGCAAGCTGAGAGAGACAACGTCTCAGGTACTGTATTTTCTGGACTATAGTATACAAACTGCGTCATGAAGGGGAACCTGTAGCACTGGTGTATAAGACTCATTTATTTTTTTCAGATTCAGACGTAACTGCACCGTCACAAATCCTCGTCCAGCAGGTGACGTTCCAGAACCAACGGCAAATTTTGTTACACAGTCAATCGCTTGTTCATGACAAAGAGCTGCTGAAGCTTCGTGTTCCCAGGAAGACATTGTCTTCCAGAAGAGCTGAAGACTGTGTTTTTTTTTTTTTTTTTTTAAAGCGACTGAAGATTCACCTTTTTAGTCTTTTGTATGTCTCTTTTTCTACCATTCTTATCTGATCACATATAAGTTGGACGATTGACGTTGATGTTCACACTTATTTTGTCACCAACAAAATGCATGAGATGTGTTTTCCTGATGTCCTTTGCGTTACATATGCTCCTGCTCATTTCATGTCACGCTCCATAGTCAAGTCACAGCAGAGTGGAAAAACCCACGGCGCATTTACTGAACCGAGCGGTTTACCTCAGTACAAGTTAACTAGTTTGTACAATAAACAACTGAATAAGTATATAATTTTTCATGGCGTGCCATGTTGTGTCATTCACACTTGAGTGATCGGTTCGCTCGTTCTCCGTCCATGCTTTTATCGCTGCAGCCTCATAATCTGGACGTTGCCACCTCTGATGTGACGCATCGACGCACGTCATTATCAATCAAACATATTAACGCTGATGCCTCACCTCAGCACAAAAAGATTTAAGCAGCCGATGTATCGGTTATTGGAAGCTTTTAGGGCCCAATATTGGAATCGGCCCCCCAAAGAAATCCATATCGGTCGGGCTATACTTTAAAGCAATTTGCAACTTACTCCCACAAAAGGTGGATAAAACTTTCATTCATTCTGAACTCTTTCTGATGGTCCGTTTTTATTTTATGATGTATGCATTATAATTTTTAGTTTATATTCTGGCATAATAAAGCAGCGATGGTTTTTTCTTCTGTGGTACCGTAGCAGAAATCGGTTGTCATACAGTGACATCTGGTGGTCCTAGATGGTATGTATGGAACATTTCAACAGATAACTACTTTATATAAACAAGTAAAGCAATAAGTGTGACCTATAGCCGGTGAAATACTGTACATCTTACTTCTGAAAAACTCTCTGAAATCCTGTTTTTGAAGTAACTGATCTGGGATTAACTTTTTCAAATTTGCTCGATACATTGCTACAAACACGTGAAATGCAAGAGTTTGGAGGAGTAGAAACAGGATTAAGTGCGTAGCATTTAGCATTTAAATTAAAAAACTAACACTCAGAAAATCTGTCATTTACATATGTCTACATCTCGTTTGGATTAAAGATGCTTTTTTTTTTTTAGTATTAGTGCTGTGATGGACTGGCAAGTATAGAAAGACGGATAAAAAAAAAAATCCAGAAAAGGAAAAAGAGTTTAAATGAGTTAAAAGTTAATTCAGAAGAAGTGTCTGTGGAATATAAAACAGCTTTTCCAACTTCTTACTTTCCAGTGTCTTGGAGGTTCGGGACCGAGCGTCATTAGACGTGAAGGGACACTTCATCCGATGCACTTTATTATTAAAAATAATCACAGAGCTTTTTAATGAAAAACTTCTGCCAAAACTTATAAGAGCCCAAAGAGCAAAAACGAGGGTGACAGAGGAGGGGGAAAAAAAACCACCCGAGTGTTCGGAGAGTTGACGCGAACCATCTTCAAACCCGCCGTCTGTTTGCGAGCTCATTTCCAACAGGAGGGAAAAAGGAAACAGCGCCGGGGACACAGAGATCCGACGAGAATAGAAGAAAAAGATGGAGGGAAGGAGGAGATAGAGCGGGTCAAAGAGGAAAGCGTTGCTGTGTGAAGCGACACAAAGAGCCATCCCTTATTCACTCCAACAGCCGAATCACAATGCTCCGCTAAGGTGGGGGAAATTGAAGTAAAGTGTGGAGCCGAGGTCTTTATTCGCCTTTGACTTTGATCCAAAATACCTTTAACAGCCCTTATGAAGAGGTGGTCCACTGCAAAACAGGAAGCGGAAGGCTCCGGTTTCATTTTGTTTTCAAAAAAGAGCTTTTTTCTTCTTCTTCTTGGATCCAAGGAAAATAATGTCCTTGTTTCACATTTTACTTGTGTCGTCTCCAGCCGAGGCGGAGCGCTCACTTTGGTCCACGACATGCAGCTACTGTGTGAGATTTCAGGTGAGCGCAAACGAGAAAAAAAAAAAAAAAAGTGCTGATTACAGTAGTTAGAGATTTTTCTTTTTTTTCTTACACGAAAGAACGAGTATTAATTCAAACCCGCCACTCTAACATAATGAGATCTCAGGGTCTCTTCAAGAGAAACGGCCCTGAACAGGAAATGAATGGTGTTTTCAGCGGCAGGAGGAGAATTATTGCCTTGACATTACAGTATGAATGATATTAAAAAAAAGAAGTAAAAAAATGTCCTTACAGATAAGCTACTTAATAAATTACGTAATGGTGAAGTTGTACTTTTTTTTTTTTTTCTACAAATAGGAACTGTGGAGAAATATTTCCAAGACTATAAGATGGAACATTATGACCATTTTATACTATGGCTATTAAGCCCACAATAATTAGTATTATCACAACTGATTATACATATATTTAGCACTGTGCCTCTATCTATTTGCTGAATTAATTACACTTGTTGATGTTATAACATATACTTTACTGCCTCTCATTGGTAATGAAGTATTTTGATCAAGTGTTGTTCCCAAAAAAACGATAGTTAGAAAAATAAACCATACTATGATTATGAATATAAACAAGACTTTACCAAGCTAATATCTAAAACCTGATGTCATAACTTCCCGTGTCTTGTTCTACTGATGGGGTTATTATCTATTTGATAGGATACAAAAGTGTGAATAAATGTTTCAAATAAATTCCTTTTGGAGCTGCAGAGTCAAATGTACTTTCATTGAACAAATGTCGAACACGAAGGGATACTGATCCCCTTTTTCACAAACGGTGAAATTCTTGCAACACCCGGCTCTTCCGCTGCGAGAGGAGCTCGGAAGCCCAGAGGGGGGAGGGGAGGGGGGCACAGCTCTCCATTCTTGCCGTCTGATGGCAGCCTGCGGTCTCGTCCCTCCCTCGCCTCGCAATCCCGCGCTCGTCTTCTCCCGAGGTCAGTTCGTCCTCTGCTTCTGAATGAAGTGACGGGCTGAAGGCCGGCCGGGGTCGTGTCTCCTCATCTGTGGTCTACCTTATTGTTTGACCTTCCTTTTCGCTGCCTGACCTCGTTCTTCTCTCCATCATGACAGCGCGACCTACTTCGGTCTGACCTCTGGTCCTCATGGGCGGCCATTGCTCAGCTCCGGCTTTCAAGTCCGTCGACTCTATTTGGGTCAACGTGCCTTTGGCCACTAATGAGCTAATGAACATAAATTATCCCTGAAAATATAGGAATTCCTGCAGGGAAACGTAACAATGAAAGCCGGAGCATTAAATAAAATGCATGGACTAATACGCCCCACCTCACATACAGTGAGTTATACAAACCAACGTGATGTCATGGAATTGGAAAGTATGGCTGGTATCAACCTTGAGTTGGAAAGTCCTCAAAGTAAAAGACAAATATGTGGACCTCTAATAAACTCCAGCGACCCCGAGTGAGGTGAGATCTGACATTTTAAGTGATGGATTAGGATGTACACAACAGTGTACTGTACGTGTGAACACACGCATGCAACACACACACACACACAGCAGCGTCCTTGTGGCAAACCTAAGCAAGCAATTACCCAGTGCAGCCTGCCAATAAGATATCAAAGGTGTGCTGCCAAGGTTAATTTGCTTTCGCTGTCAAACTCACTATTGTGGACCAGTTGTAAAGCTCAGAAGTGAGTTAGGCTTCAATTGCAAATAACTCTCTGGAAGTCGGAATCAGAAACACCTGAAATTGGAGCAAACAGCCTCATTAGCAGATATGAAAATCGCCGGTTTTCCCTCGAACTTCAGTAAATGAGCCGGGGTAGCGGCGCAGCCGCACGGCGCCGGCGCCGCAAAAACACACCCAGCGCCGCTTTTACCGCCGATCAATTTCACGTCCTCCCCGGGAAAGTTTGTAACTGCATGGACTATCGAACAAATGTCATAACAAGAGGCTGGAAGCTACATCAACACGGTGCTGCTGCAAACCGTTGCAATTAAAGGAGAAGAACGGGGGTGGGGCGTGGGGTCGGGGGGGTGGAGATGCGCTGCTTCAAACAATATCACGGCCTCAGTGTTTGGATCATTTTTCTGGATGATCAAAAAAAATAAAAAATAAAAAAAAATAAAAAAACAGATGAAAAACCTTGGATGCCCTTTCTAGTAAATGCTTTAATCTTTTGGTTCTATTAGAAATTTCTGTCTGAAGGTAACATTTAGGAGAATGTTGATGATGACTATTTTAAGCATTACTTAAAAGACCTTTAATTCATTTTAGATAATGGGTGAGCATTAAAAAGCTATTCTAACAGATTTCTAAAAATAATCAGATTTTTATGAATACCATTTCAAAGTTTCCTTGTGACAATTAAGGCGCCGTTTAAACGACACGTTTTCAAGCGAAAACTGAAAACCTTCGTTGCCCTTTGGGTGTCTGTTTACGGTGCTCGGAGCCACGTGAAGCGTTACTTTTTGAAAACGGGGAAAAGGCGCCATGTAAACGCGAAACTCTTTGGAAACCAAAAAATAGAAAATAAACTATACTTTTACACTTGTCGTGTAAACAGGGCTTCTTCTTAAAAGTGAAAAAAATCAGATTATATCAAATATTTTAATTTATGGAGATATTGTAATTCTGAGTTTTACGACTTAAGAGCTAAAATGACAAAGAATCAAACAAAAAGAGGCTTACAATATTTATACTTATGTGGATTTAAAGTCATATTTACCTATTTGAATTGCTACAAGTCAAAAGTAGGTTTTCAATCGTATTTCCTTAATTCCTATAGACGCACCAGAATGACCAATTGGACTCTGCCGTCACTTATTCCACTAACCAACAAGCAGAATGAACGTAGCAACATGTTGAAGGTGGGATTTCTCACCGTATGCAGGTCATTTATTCAAGCGCACCTCTAAATAGACATAGAAGACGCATTCAAGTACAAGGTGAGTAGGTCAAGTGAATTGCAGAAGAGCTCAGTGACTATTGTTATGCATGTGAAACGGCTAATATTTGTGCCAAAAAAGTTGTGCAAGTTCAGGAAACTACAAGAGCAGTAAGAGTGGGAAGTCATCAATACGCATTTTTTTTATTTTATTTCCAGAAGCACTTTTGTTTTCTTTTTTCATGCTCCTCCCAAATAAATTGGCTGAATGAGCGTAAAAAACAGATTACTATGACACAACAGGTAGAATTCATCACTATTTGAAGAATATTTAGAAAAGCTGAAACAGGAGATCCTCTAAGTTTATACATGATGCATTCACTGATGCGAGTAGGTCAACTATGTGACAAAAAGCACTGTAACTGTGTGTGCAAAACTAGGAAAGAACACAAACTATTTCATCAAAAACCTACTCATCGTACGGCAAGTTCAAGCTGCTAATCAATACACATTGGATAAAGATTAAATGAATCATCCAGTATTTATTTGTAAATCCCTCACAAGCTGAATGAGTGTGAATAAAAGAGGAAAAAAAGCAACAAAAAAAGGTGACTTTGCTGAGATTTCAGGTGTAATTTATTCCTGAGTGCAGCATATTAACTGCAGCAGTAGCAACAAGGGGGCTTCTGTATGTATATAGACGAAGCGTTCAGGGACAAGGTGAGAAGGTCAACTACACTGCAGAAGTAGCTGTAGCTATGCATGTAAAACGGGAACATGCTGGCTTAATTCTATTATGTCCAAATAACTATCGCAAGTAGTGGACAAAACGATTGTACGAAGACACTGAATATGCGAGTTTAAGAAAGAAAACATTTGTCGAGGCAAGGAAACATCTGAAAGACTTCACGGGTTGGAGACGACGACATCCCAACACTAATACATCCAGACGATGGCTAAAGGCCCAACAGAACTGGTACGTGCCTTTCATAGCACCGTGCGTCACTGCCTTCACATTTCCACGAGGCCCTTACATTGGTGTGGCTGTTAACCAATACATCCAGTAGAGGGCAGTGCAGTTTAAGGTAGAAGATCAACGGCGTGAGGCTGCAGTTCTTTGGCGAGGTAACGTCGTAGATTCCCCGTATCCCACGTGAACATTCGTCTTTCCTCAAAGAGATCATCATTTCTGTTGTCTTCCAAGTTTCATTCATCTTCTTTGTTCCTTTTCGCTTGTCGCACGTGAGCTGTACTGCACAGAATATCCCCCACAGGTCATCAGCGGTATTACACTGTTAGCGCCCTTGAAACGTACCAATGAATGCGGAAGACTGAAAGAAGGCTTCGTCTGAATCCGTAAGAGTATTTTGCTTTGAGTTTACACCTCCAGGGTTTGCCGCCTTTGGATTACAATAGAATGTTGGAGAACCAGAAGAAAATCATAAGAGGAAAGTGGCAAACTTCACATAGAAAAGTTAGCAGTCAGTCAACAGTACAAACCACTTCGTCGCCGTACCACTGAGATGAGCTCAAGTTCAAGACCTTGTCTTATCAGTAATGTGTGGTAATTGTCATTCTAACTGAAAAATAATGATAGTTTCATTAAGAAGCTATTAATCAGACTGAAACATGACAAGAAAATGGCGAACAGTCTGCACCATAAGGGGAGGTGGCAGCACTGAATAAAAAAAGACAGATTTTAAACCTTCTGCCCTGGACAGGCTGGCGAATTAAAACCCTATTTCCCACAGGACAGCGGGGTTATGGCCTTACAGGTGCAGGCAGACTACAGATATGGGGACTTTGGAGTCCCTTGGGCTTTTCTCTCTTTTTCATGGCCTTGAAACCCTGGGATTAGGCATTGGGCTGAAAGAGCAGTGAAAGGGGCTATCTTTCACTATAAGGTGCTTTGAACATGACATTCAGAGCATCATTTGTTATCCAAGTCAGCCTCGGTGTCTGCAACAACATGGAGGATCTGCAGGGGGTACACATAATGATGATGTGGGAGGAGGACAAGACGGGAGGGGCTGCCACATTTACAATAGAAACGATTTAAAATGATTCACATATAAAACTCCTGCCGTCTTATTATACATTATAATACATCATGCCTCATCAACTCTGAAGGGAACACCCGGTAAAAGTCGGGGCTACTTCAATAAACGGCATCCTTGCAAATTGCGTCTGGTCAGCCCAGCGTCTCGCTTTGCATCTTAATTGGCGCTAACTTGATTACGGGAAAAAAAAAAAAAAAAACACGCCAGCACTTACAGCGTGAGGTGGTTGAAGCCGACAGTTCTCAAGGTGAACGCTCTGGCCAGGAGACGCACGTGCGTGAACAAGACGCCGATGGCGTCTTCGAAGGTGGTCAGCTTCTGGAGGACCGGGGACGTCTCGATCAGCTGTCGGTCCGTCTGAGGCTCCTGGACCTGCTCGAAAAGACGAAAAAACAAGGTTTAGTTTTCAAGTGAAAATAGAACCTATTCATAGCATTTGGATCTGTGACGTGTGTGGAGCCACGGTCTCCATGGAAACGGGATAAAGCACTATCTTTGAGAAACGCTGCGACTGTGGATATGCAACATGGCTCTTGCAAATCGTTCTTCTGCACATGCAAGCAGATGAACAATAACAATGTTGTTCAGTCCATATTCTCCTGCAACTTGGTAGTTTTATAGTTGACGGTCATCGTAATAACAATCCAACTTAGTCGTCTGTCCATACGAATGTCTGTGTACTCAAATTGTTAATGATTATATCGTATTGTTCTCTGCGCCAACCCATGGCCTGGCGTGCGAACCACATTGTTTTGACCGTGTAAACGGACATCGTTTTCAAAACGTTGCTGCGTAATCCCAAAACTTTCCTGAAATGCAAAAACAATGCATTGTCACTTGAAACCATGTCATGGAAACGGCGCCTTAGTGACACAAAAATGCCATGGAAGTGAGTCAGGCAGGTTGATGGTTCCCAACATCTTGTTCTGAGGAAGCACTGAGGCAGAAAACCATAGAAGGCTTTCTCGGCTCTTGATTAGACCTTGTAAACTGCCCACTGCCTTTATTTCGAAGGCCTCGGTTTTCGTATGTTGAGAGTGTGTGTGGGCGTGCTTTGTGCTAAACCTGCAATCCAGAACAAACTGTATTTTTATTTTTTTTTCCCCTGTTGGGTGTCGAAGAAGCTGATGAGCCTGCACAGAGCCCTGATCTCGACCTCTTTTCCAGCACCTCTGGAATGAAGTGGAAGTCTGACTGCGAGTGTCTGTGGCCTGAACGTCGACGCCGGGCCTCGCTAATGCTCTTACGGGGCTGCATGAGCGCAAATCCCTGCAGCTGAGTTTCACAAAAAAATCTGGTGGACAGCTTGAAGCCGGAGGAGAGGGAAGTTGTTGTGGCAGCAGAAATGTTCACGCATCATCACATACGGGTGTAAGAATTAGGTGCCATGATGTGTGGTCTTGTACGAAAGTCAGTACATTCACACCGTAATATTTGATCGTGTCCATAACAGTTACTGTCGATGAAACCGTTTTATCTGAACAGATTACCCATAAAAGGCAAAAAAGGCTTCAGTTGTTGCTTGTAAGTAGATGCCATTAATGTCTTTGTGCTTTGGAATTTACAATATACCCTAAAAATGCTCTTGGACCATTTTTCATCATGATTTTAGTGTTTTTTGCTACTAATCGCACATTTCTTTCATATCTAAGCCTCTGTCACTTTGGGGTTGTGGAGCCTGAATGCACAATGCATTAAAACGACACAGTTCTCTCAGTCTTTTGCTTTATATATGTTGTGCATGTTGACACCTCTTAAAGAAAACCAGTTGGTTTTCCTCTTCTCTCTGTGACTATAGTGACCTGAGCTTGTTGAATCATTTGTACTTGGTTGTACAATAATTTCCCTGTATTGTTACTACCATTGCTAAGCTAAGCTGACTATAATTTATAGCCAAAGAAACACTGTGGGAATCATATTATTTGCATGGCTAGATAGACATCACCATGTATTCATAATACTGCCATTGTTGTGAATGTCCATCTACTTCCAGTAGAGCGAATTACTACAGTCGTGATCGCACAGTCGTGATGCACAGTCGCAGCCTTTCAGAAAAATTGCAATGTGCCTCGTTTCCACGGAGACATAATCGGAGCAAGTTCCACCTTGGGAGCCATCTTCAAAAATTGTGTTTCCCCCTCTTTCCATGGAGATGGAGCATTTTCATAAAAAAAAAGAGTTTTCAGTTGCTCAGAGCAATGTTGTTGTGTAAACGCAGTCCGTCTCTGGCTAAAATCTAGGTTGGGCTTGGAGTTTGCATGTTCTACCTGTACCTCTCTTAGGCCTCTCTTGTACTGCTTGCTGAGTGATCTAGAGTGCGCCCTGGCTTTGGCCAAGTACATACCGAGTTTGATAAAGTGGCATATATTACTGATGGATGGATGGAAGAAGGAGGATGTGTCCTGTACTGACCACAGTCATCAAGTTTCCCTGAAATCCACCACCAAAACAAGACTGCCTTGGTGTCAGACAGATTCCTCAATGGGAGCAAACCGCTGCAGTGTGAGCTGCTTCAGGGCCTGTTTAGCTGCTGTGTGTTTTTCACTCCATTTCAAAACAAACTCCGATGATCTGCAGCAGATGGAACCTCTTAGTCATTAACTTTTAAGTCAAACAGCTCCCTGCGACTCCTTTACTTGCTCGAAATCTGGTGATTCTTACGGTCAATTAATATCTCTGGTGACTCACTCTTATTGTAAGTTCTTGTTTTGGAGCCGGCTGTGTCATCACACACTCGTAACCTTGATGAATCTTCTTCTGTTGGTGGTTGGTGGAGAATTGCTTGTTAATTATGCTTTGTGGCATTAGCATGGGGGTGGAATTCAAAAGGTAGACGAGCTCAGCAAATCTTTAACTGGAGCATTTGCTTGTGACTGTGCTCATTAGAAAAACAGAAAGAAAAAAAAAAAAGATATGCAGGAGAAAATGTGTGAATGCATGTTTGTCGAGTCAAGAGATTCATCCTTTATGGGTGCATTAATTAGGCTGCTGGATTCGTCTAATTGGTCTCCGCATGGTGCAACGGTTAGCATGACCAAGACGTCCTTTTTTGGGGGTTTTTTTCCGCCCAAACCAGAGCGAAAACAAAGTGGAATTTCATGTGGACATTCCAAAGCAACCAAAGCACACTCGATTGACCTTGTTAGCTTGTATGAAGGATCCTGCAAATAGAAATAAAGGCTCTGTGAGGGGAAGGATGGCCTCTTTCTTCATTTTCTTTCCCAGTATTTTTTCTTTTGTCTGTTTTCACGACGCAATGACAAGCAAACAGCTCTCTCATGTGTCCCATGTCAAGCCGGTAAATAGACCAGAGATATATTTTTAAACTGTGTACTTTAATTGGAGCGCTGCCGGTAATGTCACTTTTTTCTATCTTCCAATATGTCCAAAGAAAACACTTCATTCCCGCCTCTTCTGTCTCCGCCTCCTTCTGTTAATTAAGGAAAGGCGTTTAAATGTCTTGGATAACATCTAATGACGTCTGACGAGTTCGGCGCTCGTAGGAGCAAGCTATCCAGGGGGGGAACGGCCGGCAGTTAGGCTTCAAACGAAGTGAAAAGGAGGGAGGGGGGGGGGTGAAATAAAAATGAATTAAATAATACGAATTTACAAAACACTCGTTTGAACACGGCTTCAAAGCTTCACTTTCAGTCGTGTCCAGACAGGAAGCAGAGTCATAGCCGAGTCATCGCCGAGGTCTTGGAGGGCCAAGGGTGCGAATCAAGTGAAAGAAGCGGCGGCGCTCGGTTAATGTATGCATGGATGCCAGAAGATCCACGTACGGGTAATTACACTCGCCGTGGCGGGCTGCCACCATCATCCTACTCCAAGCTCATTAAGCTACTTCGTCTTTCACCTCTGGTTCGTCGGACTCGTGTCGGTGGGCAGATTACACCGCGTTGCCTCCCCGACGACGGGTGAGTCGGACCCTCCGAAAGGCCTTCATCAATTATAGAATAAATAATCGAATGAATAAATGATGAAGAGGAAGCTGTTGTGGTGAGCCGTCTGCAGATTGTATCATCTCCGGCCAAAAGGTCAGGATGCTATCAACCTAGTAAGAGGTTGGCACGATTTAACAGGCACTGCCCCAATGGCAAGGGGCGACCACCCGGAGGTAACCTCAGCAACGCGCGCTGTGTGGTAATGAGGCCGCGGCTTAGAGGCGGTTAATGACTACTCATGTGGCACACGGGGAAGGTTTCCCCTCCATCGCCGGCTGGGATGACCTCCGGGGCTCCAACCCTGACCGTGGCGCCCGCCGCCGGGGCCGCCCTCCTCCTTCCCTCCGCCACCCCGCACCATGAAAAACAAACTGCATGTGGCTAAATTCTGACGAGCGCCACAAAAACATCCTCGGTATTTGGTTAAAGGAAGGGCGAAAAAGCGAAAAAAACAAAAACAAAAAACAAATACATATATATACACACACACACACACACACACACACACACACACACACACACACACACACACACACACACACACACACACACACACACACACACACACACACACACACACACACACACACACACACACACACACACAGGCAAAAATGTGCATATGAAAACTGCTCATGCTTATGCAGCGAGTTGGGAGAGAATAAAGCACTTAAAGACGAGCCCCGGCAAACGCACAAAGAAACATTTTCTCCTCGCAGAACACATCAGAGGGAAGAAGGATGCCTGACAGTCCCTGGAGGCCCCATGTGATTCGGGACTGTAATCCTGTTATGGCATCTTTGATCTCTTCTTCCAAATCCTAATTTCAAACAAACACTGTAGACATGTTCAATGTTTCTGGGCAGATCATGCAGAGCTGAGAGAGCGAGCGAGAGGAGTGAGTGAGGGATTGGAAAGACGAGAGGAAAGAGGAGCGATTGCGAGGAGAGCGGAGTGAATGAAAAGGCGGATTAGGGTCTTGACCGAAATGGATAGCGGAGGCACGAGAGCAGAACAAAAGGGGACTACTGGAAGGCGGCTGGGGGGGCCCCACCGAGTGTGACAGCTATAAAGAAATCAGTCAGCCTCGGGCTGAATAACTAGCAGCTTGCCCACCTGTGTTACCCACACACACGCACACACATTTGGGCTGCCCAACTTCAAAGATGGCAGGCTGCTTTTGTGTCTTTGGGGGTGAGGTGAGTTTTAATGAGAGGCAACCGCACAGAATAAACATCAATAATACGAAAACGTAGCCGGACCAACCTGCAGGGGGTGCGGTGGGTAGTTGAGCCAGACCTCCCGCAGGCCCTGTGAAGGCAGAAACAGAGGGAGAGCAGAGATGAAGCGTTTCCCCTCGGCACCGAGGTCATACGAGTTAATGAATACAGTGCAGATGACAAACAGATGGCATAAATAAACACGGCATATAAATAAAAACCACAAAGGAAGAACTTACACAACACATCAGGCAATGCCACCGAGACATTTTTATCATTTTAAAGAAAATAATAGTTCAAAAAACCTGGGACCGTGTAGAGTTTACAGTACTTCTACCAACTGGATGGGAAACAAGGGGTGCAGTTGTTAAAGAGGAATACTGTCCCATTTTTTTTTAATGATGATGGATTGCAACTGAATCATTTCCTATTGAACTGCTTTCATTTGACAGTTCAGAACAGTTAGTAGGCAAGTGTAGCACCCGCACTCGTCCACTGTGGAGCCACAATATCAGATGTTGCTTTTGTTTCTGATTTTTCAAATCCAGTTTGTTGTTGATTTTCAACTTGTCTTCACATCTGACCGTCTTTGCCTCGCTGAAGCATTCCTTTAATACCCTGTAATATCAAGGACCTGCTGCCAATTAACCCCATTACCTATTCAATGGTCCATGAGTGAATCGTGCCAAGTCCTGTTATTCCTTCGCAACTCGACTTCTGAGTTGCACATACTCTCTAAAATGCTTTTTTTTTTTTTTAAATAAACAATGTTATGTAAATAATTGTTGATAGTTGGCTGCGAAATGTTCCTCTAGCTGATTGTCATTAATACCGTTTACATTTCCAGACATTTGTTGCCCCTGCTCCATCTTTTAAAGATGTTGGGCTGCCATCAAATCACAACGTTGTCGGTACGATTAACTATTTCCCTAGTGCATATAATACCACAACCCGAGGCTTCAGAGTCACGCATGTTTTTGTTTTTTTTAGCCCCTATTTAATATCTCCAGCTTTCAGAAATGTACATAGAAATAAACATCATTATAATTTTTTATTAGGTTTTGCAAGATGACTCTTATTTCTTATCTCCAGAACATCTAGAACTGTAAAAACAGCTGAAAGAGCTGAATCCATCAACCAACCTAAAAACTAAACGCGATCACAAAACCTAAAGCAGCTAAAAATTCAAAAAAGATGTTCTCAATTGTGATGCAAACGATGTAGCTTTTTATTTTTTTTATTTAATAAACAAAATTATATAACCTGCTTTATGAGCTGTGTTACACATGCTTGGGGGCTTGAAATCAATTACATTAGCAAAAATGGCAAAATCGACTCTTGGTCATAAAGGTTGCAGACCTCAGCCCTAGTCTGTATGCCGAAGTGTCCTTGGGCAAGACACATAATGCTAAGTAGCTTCAAATGGCACTGCGGATATTTTCTGCAAACAGGGTTATATATATATATAAAACATCACAAGTTGGCTCCACACACACAAAAAAGAGCATTTTGATAGACTTTTTTTTTCACTACTTATGATAAAAAATGGCCTTGTGTGAATATCAAGAACTAATGTCCAAAAACAGAGTAGCAGTGAAATAACTCCAAGTGTGGTGAAGCTCATTTCCAAACCCAAACATCTGCATATTGACCACCCACTGAGGAGTTCGGTAGCAGCTGCAGAGGGAAGGTTGTGATGTGGATTTGAGCGGAAAACAAGGGAGTGTTGCGGCCATGAGGGGTTGGTGGGATTTAGCTCAGAGAGGGGAGTCGTCTCTCGAGACAACGCGCGTCGACAGCGCTGGACTTCTGCCCGCCCTGTCTGCGCCGAGAAATATGTGCAAGATCAACAAGCTTCATCGGCCCTGCTCTGAGGTAACCACTCAAGAGCGAATGGTCGGGAGACACAGGCTGAAAAATATACATCAGAGATGGGGAGGGGGGAGTGAAAGCTATGGCTCTCAAGTTGTTGCCAAGGACAACGCCAGCCAGAGGCAGTTTTGGGCCTGGGGTCTAATGTTAGATGAGTCATGGTAGGGATAGAGATGTGGAGACGGCCTCTAAAGTACAATATCACTCAGGTGTTTAAAAGGTTGGAGGAGATAAACCTTTAAAATGCAGCGTTAGCCCACAGGGACGAGCACGGGGGGGTGGGGGGTTTGGGGTTGTGTGTGGTCAGCGGCATCGAATGGGCGCCTCATCTTCTTAACCCACCCAGCTGGCAACCCATCGCCTTGAGCAGGCGATGAAAAATTCATGAAAGTGGTCAATACGTTTGAGTAAACGCTTCCTTTCGGTTGCTTGTCTCCGAAAAGCGCAGAGCGCATAGCAGCAGGTACCGAGCCCACACTGGTAGCTTGGCGTGGCTAAAAACAAAACAATCAAGAGGAGCCGCTAATGTATCGCTTGTGTTTCGCTGTGATTTTTGCAAGCGGGCAATTTGCAGTTAAAAAAAAATAATACAAAAATACTCCTTGAAAACGATGCATCTGAAAGTGGCTTCGCAGCGCATGAGAGGAAGACGGTGGAAGAACAAGGACTCCGGAGAAGTGAAGTACACACAAGTTGCTTCAGCTTGTGATCAAGGCTTGTGATTAAAATCCAACCACAGGGCGCACGCGATCCGCCCACATGCTGTATATAGACCCCAACAGCTAATGTTTCAATTACAGCCATTGCAAAGACAAGGCAGACAACGATTAAGCCAGCATCGAGTGGGGATTTAAGAATAACAACAGGTTATTTTTTTTCCCTTATCGTTATTCTCTCTCCCTCATTCTCCCTCTCTCTTCTAGCACAAGGAGGGTATAATTACTGGGGGCACAAATCATCATGTGCAGCTGAATCACAGCCATTAGGCGTTATATAGCTCCAGCGCAGCAAACAGGGGAGGGGGGAGAAAACCTATAGCGAACATGGTTATTCGAACGTCAACAGCCAGATGATGATGACAGTTGAAATTAAAGGCAAAAATGAAAGGCAGCTTGCAGGAATCACGTGTGATCTGTGTTTTCAGGTGGGTTTCCACCGGCGCCGCTCTAACCCAGGGACGGGCTCGGAGCCCTGCGAGCCAACCGTGAATAGTCAACGCCTGCTAAACCCTCTACCCACACACACACGTGCACATGCTCTTCCCCCCACCGGCCCCTGGGATTGTTGGCCAGCCATGATTGGGACATAATGGTGCTCCTCTCCGACAAGCTCCACTGCGCCCTGACAAATTGGTCTCTAGCTAGGGGCTGCCAATCAATCCATCAAACGTAGTAGTGGTAGCGGAGGGATCGATAGGAGATAGCGTGGCTGATCAATACCAACATAAAAGCGGCCTCTGAGTCCAAAACACTGACTTCTATCGGCGACCGGTCAAGGTGATCTTCCTAATATGCGGGGAAGCTAATGCCGGCGCTTTGGAGAAGCGTAGCACTGGATTTATGGCCGAGGTGAAGAGCGCTCCTTTTCACAGTTCGCCGCGAGAGCGGGCAGAGCGGCGCGCGTGAATGGAAAATGGCCTGTGGATGAGCGAATGCATGCCAGCTATTAGCAAACCAAGGACACGCGGCGGAGAATGCATGCACACGCTCACACTCTGGACACTGGAAACAGAAGCCAGAGCCGTTACAGGACAAAAGCGCACAAACTGTGCAGAGAATGGAAGCGGGTCGTGGAGGTGGCCAAGGTGGAGAGGCGTCCCGGTCGGCTGAGTGAAAGGACTAATAACATGTTTGTTTGACCATACAATGTTTGTGTTTATTCAGTTCTTTTTTAAGGCCCAAAAACAAATAATGTGTTAATGTAGAAAGAAGGAAGCCTGATGGAGGGGTTTCTACTGAACAAGCGAATACAGGGGTGCCAAACCCAGAGTGGTTCAGGAGCCACATTCAGCCCAATTTCATATTGAGACCGGTAAAACAGTGCCATAATAACCTTTGAATTTAAACTTTAAAGTGACAGTATATGTGACAGAAAATTGGTGTTAATAACGTCGAGGGAGCCGGTTATCATCGGTTTTGCTTAACATTCTTACCATTTGCTTGGTGGTTTGGCGGGCCAGACTGGAGCCTCTTGCAGGCCAGTTTTGGACCACAGGCCTTATGTTTGACACCTCTGAGTTAAGCGATTGCATACGAGCCTGGTTTGCTTTGTGCTTACAGTGGCATTTTTCACCATAGATGTAAACAGCAGGGATTACCCTCAGACAGCTGTTGTGATGGATATTATACACTAGAACTTTTTATTTTTTTTATCTTCCAAGGCAATAATGTTTGCTGGGGTAAAGTGCACTCGTGGGATAATTATGATGTTATTTCTAGCCAAGTGAGAAGTCACTAAGCGCTCGTAAAAATGTATAGAAGATTCAAAACTGCTATAGGAAATTATTTTGTTGCACACAACACCAAAGTACGGTGACGAGACAGCAGTTTAGGATAGTTATATTTTGCTGTATTTGTTCCATTAAGACATTCTAGATTTGTGCTGCATTCAAAGTCCAACCAGAGTTTGGCTGATCCACTTGTTTGGCGTGAAACAGGGTTTTGAGTAAAACTGTAAAAAATGAGTTTCAAACATACACCTATCCTATTATGCCCGCTTTACTCGCAATAGGATGAAACCTGAGCCGGTCACCAGTCCATCACAGAGCGAACACAGAGATACACACACTCATTACCTTAACATGCATGTCTTTCAGCTGTTGGAGGAAAATACCACGAATTGGACAAAAGATCAGTGTTTAGCGGGACTGACCAGTGAGTGTTAACACGTGGCTGATCGAGAACCATCAGGACTCAACGGGCTCTGGTTGATCTACTGTTGATTCATCTTTAAAACTGTCTCAGGTTGGTCACACGGTAAATTTTGTACTTTCATAAAACAAATCACATGTCCCTAGCCAGCGAAAAAAAAAAATAGCTTTTACAGCAGAAACTCCTGAATCTGGAACACCAAGCAGAGCTGATGGGTGCATGTGAGGTTTGTAGCGACAGGTGAGCCATTTGTGTCTATCGTCAATGGGCTGTGCTGAACTCGCTTAGACATTTTCGAATTCATAAGACAGGTCTTGCATTTCAGAGCTCTGCTGATTGGCTTCTCCCAATTATCTCAGTCCATTTGTTTGGTCTGCAACCGGATTCAGATGGCAGCTTTCATAGTCTCACCAATTAAATGTACTAGAGATCATTTTTAACCTGACGATGTGTGAGACTTTTTATGTTTATAGCCCCATATCATCTGGTAAACCACCTGCCTGGGCCAGGAGCTACGGTTCAGCTCCCAATGCTGTGAAAACGGACTTTACTTATTTAGCTCAATGAAGTGCTTGAGCATGTTCACATCTCGGTCACATTCACTCATTCATAAACACATGATAAGACGAGTGGAAATTGCTGCCATGCTCACACATCACTCGGAGTGCCATGGGATTCAGTGTGTCTTGCCCAAGGACACTTTGACACATGAAAAGGGCGAGATCGATCCACCAACCCTGGGATTGGTAGCCTACCCACGCTACCAACTGAGCCATCATTTAATGTCTAATCCCTCCACTTGTAAAAGTGCTGATGAGAATTCCCTGTAAACTACTTGGTGTATTCAGTGTCACAATCACCTGCCATATTTTAACAGTTTGTACCAAATGCCTTCTCTTTTTCACGATAATGTATATATATATATATATATATATATATTAAAAAAAAAAAGACCAACCTGGTAAGAAATATTGAAGAAAGTAGTCGCATTTTTTTTTAAATGTCTTGATTATATTGATCTAAGGCTTCATTTGGTGAGCCAATGCTGAAAATCTACATGAGCCATAAGCTTCAGCTCAGCTCTGAAGGTCATGTGGTTAATTTCTGGCTCTTAACGCGAAGCATCTACATGGTGGAAGTGTAAAAGCAGTGTAGTCCTTTTAGAGCTGCGCGTGCTGAGATTCGGGTCAATTGGGTTGATGATCAACGTGCCACAATCAGGCCCCGGTCCTTCTTTATGTACTTGTGAGGCTTAGAAGCTGCTAATCAGCAGCTGCTAATCTCTTGACCAGGTCTTCAAAGAAGCCCTCTTCATCTCTTTTCGCACCAACAAGTTCACAGTGCTCATTCTTAGGGCATTGCCAAGATTAAAAAAAAAAAGAAGAAAAAAGTGACGCTGCCATTTCCAAGTTTGCTTTAACCGAATCAAACCTGCCAACTGTGAACACGTTCTAGAAATTTTGAAAAAAGGTTTGAAAGATATAAACTGTTTGGCGCCTCTAAAACCCTTTTTGGCTCGGCCCCCAGAAGTGAGAGAGGCAAGACAAATTGCCAAAAAGTTATTATCTCAGCGCCATGGTGGCCATCTTTGTTGTCACAGCAACCTTTGCTGAGTTTTGTGTTTGAGTATGTGCGCGCAGCGTTAATAAAAATCCAACAGATTAGCCCATGGGCCACCGGTGAGATCATTATGGTGATTGCTCCTCAAAAAGAGGCACTTCCCGCAGGATGGCATGGTGGCGTCAACATCTTTACCCGGCAATATTGCACTGCTGTTGAGTCCAGGTTGGGAGCAATCGAGCAGCTCCCCCCCCCCGAAGAAGATGCTTCCTGCCTCTCTGCTGATGCTTTAATAACCTCCACAGTAATGTCATTAGCAAATTAGCATCTATTGTTTCCTCCAGGCTTCGGTGTGCAATGAAGCTAGATTCCATCCTCGGCGAGGGCCCGGTTGTTTGGGAACCGGTGCCAGCAAAGGTGATGTGTTGAGAGAAAAACAAGGGGACGGAAATAACTGTTGTGCTCCAGCCATGAATGCCATACCAATTAGGGAATAACAGAGAGATGGAGAAGAGGGGGGGTGAATGGGGACACAGTTTGTCTGACGGGGTCTTGAGGTGGAAATTACATGCGTGCTTTGTTTTATGTGGCAAGTTCGGAGTTTTACCTCCGCAGTTGCAGGGCTTTTGTTTTGACTTTGTCATAAGAGGACTGCAGTGAAACATCTGTGGGGGTAATGACATCCCGGAGTGAGGGAGAGAGGAGAGAATAGAAAGGAAAGACATTGAAAAACAAGGAGGGGAGCGGGGACAAAGTCACCAGACTGCATCCTTTTGTGTTACCCAGGGAAGGAGGATATGGGACTGATCAGCCATGTGTGAATGGAGTACCATCCCTACAAAATAGGAGAGGCGAAATCCTCCAGTGTGTGATGGAGAAAAATGTACAGTCCTTCAGTTCCACACAGCATCTCATTAGCTCAGTAATGTCCTGTGTGAAGACCACTTTCTCCTTTTCTTTGTCTTCGTCAAATTTCATGCTGTTATTTTTATTTTCTGATTTTTCTATATTTGGTAAAACAGCAAACAGAGGAACATAAAAACTAAACATTTGAGAAGGGATTTTTTTTGTTCTTCTTTTAAAGACCAAATAAATTGAAGAGGAGATTAAATAACAATGGAAACATGTATAATGGGGTGAGTTATGTGTATACTGTACATCCCAACTTTCCATTAAGGCTTTATATTTTTTATTTGTATTTATATAAATTTTATAATATAATTGCTTTATTTCAAAATTAATATATAATAATATAAAATGGGGCAAAAAACTGAATCTGAATCAATTAATGACAATTAAATCTAATAAATTAAAGCTATAAAGAAAATATTTAAGAAAAAAATATTGTAAAAATAATATACAAATACAATGATATTGGACAAATAATATGATAATAATGTGTGTGTAGTAACATATTTCCCAAAATATATTAATAACATTTTGATGTATTTTGATAACAATAAGGAGAAAAAAATACATATCTAAATAACTGGAAAAGAGAATTGGTTGGTGAGTTATATAGGCATATGTCTGTGTCCATTGCATGTAATATATATATATATATAGCAATTTACTTTTTTGTATTAACATGATTTAGTTTATGATAAACAGAAAAATTATAAAAGTAATTCTAAAAATCTGAGAGAATCATAAAAAATAAATAAAAAAACATAATAAAATCACAGCGGATGAAACTATGGCTAAATAAGAACTGTGGTGAAGCACAAATACTCCGTTTTTAACATTGAAGTTTTCCTTCCTTTAGTCGTTGGGATTCATGTCATCATTACATTTTGCGTCTTGAAAAGTTTTCTGGTGTCTCACAGTGAAGACCTCTGTTGACCCGTGTTGTGGAAATATTAGAGAAGCCGAGCGGTTTCCTCAGATCACAGAGCTTCATCTCGTTCTGTTTCTGTCCGTCTCTCTGGTCTGATCTGGTCTGCCCCACAACTCACCACCCCCACAGCCACTGTACCACCCGGCTGGTGTTTGGCTTTCTGGTCTGCGTCCATCTGTGTCCTCTCAGCTCTGTATGACAGAGCAGCCATCAGGAGGATTCAGCGGGGGGGGGGTTGGGAGGGGATAGACAAGCCATACTATTTCCATCCTCAAGTCTGCACGTCTGAGAAACTTTGAAACCAAAGTTTGGACGAAAGGCTCGACTTCTCTGGCAGATTTCAGTCCTCCCTCGGCATTCATCCACTTAAGGACACATGAAACTTTGGTTTCACCTTGCAGCAGAAATGACCTTACCGGCTCCATTTATTGGACGTGATCTCATTATTGACTGTGATCAACTACGAAGGCTTTTCAAGTGCAGCTTTGGTATTTCTGCATCTTAATTTAGTGTGGGACAGAATGATTTTATAGAAGCAGGCAGAACTTCAATTCGTGGGTATCATATTAGCAGAAATAAGGGATGATTACAGTAAAAAAATAAAACAGAATTACCTGGTTCAGGAGGGAGAGACTGAGATGGACATTATTCTCTACTATTCAGCTTATTTTTGACAAGTTCTGCATGTTTCCTAGAAAAAATCATCCATGAATCCACAAACTGTACCTGTAAAGCAGGCTGTATGATAGGTCATATTTATGTACTGGTAGTCAAAGTAGACACAGTCACCCACCCATGATGAAACAAGCATGAGCTGATTCGAAGAAACAAACCACATCGTCCATTATGAAAGACCAGAGTGAACATCCATCTTTAGAGACCAGCCATACAGAAACAAGGAATACCCCCCCCATCTTCAGAGACTAGACATACCTCCAGTCCATAGTGACAAGTTACATTGTCCATCCTCATAGAAAAGAGTCACTTCTTTCCCTGTGTACCTTTCCAAAAAATACCCTTTTGTCTTATATATATTAATATACATATCCGGGCTCCCGGGGAACTGAAAGCCATCCTATGTAACAGAAAAGAGCAGGGTCCATATTGGACAGGTCTACAATCAATGGGCGGTGAAGGCCCTGATGCCTTCTAGGGCGGGGCCTACATACATGGTCTATATATACATCAATATTTTGCCTTAGCCTGAAATCAACACTTTTGCTGCATGCAATCACACTGGTATGAGGATTCGGTGTCTACATTAAAATATTATTGTTCACACTACATCAATATATGCTAATATTTAACTTGGATGCAACAAAGTGAAACTTGCCAAAACGATATTTATTAAACAGCACAATCATGAAATTGTCTTTTTTCTTCTCTCACTTGAATATACAACACAGGTAGAGCTTTCTCTGCAAAATATCTGTGACCAGGCAGATTATATCTTGGGTACAAGTGTGTTGATGAGTTTTCTCAATCCGGACTTTTCAACCACACTAACTGGGACCATGTCTCCTGCTATGCGTTGGGTTACCGCGGACCTTATCTCCTTATGTTTTGGACTTTTATTGTTGCGTGGTATTGATCTGGAAAGGAAAGAGATGGGAAGGAGATGTTGACCTGCGTTGACGGAATTTGAAATGCTGATATAAATTGGTTGTGCTGCTACCTTTTTTGTCGACGCCACTGAGGCATGTTTTGCAGAACACTATTTGCTCGTTCAACAACTTCCTTCTTGAATCCAAACTACCACCATACGGTGGATCCCAAGCTCTTTTTCTTTAACTCGTCTTCTTCTATCTTCTATTTCTGCTCGCACATTCCGCTACCCGCGGGCCCGCGGCTAAAGGCTACACTGTAACACTCGAATATTGATGATAGTCATTTTCTATATTGCACAGAGAACCAGCTGCGATACATCGAAAGTATTCAATACATCGCCTCACCCTAGGTTACCATGTCACAATCTTACCAGTGCGGCTTCCTCAAGATGAAATCCGGCTGCTTGTGGCCCCTGAATACCCGCGATAACCCCGGTGCTAAATGCTATTTCCGGTGTTCCCCAGGCTTCTGTTTTGACCCCCTTTTTTCTTCTTTGTAAAAACTCTTGTTCCTTTACTATAGGGGATGACAAACAATTTCAGTGTGTGAAACTCCTGCAGTTCTAAACAGAAAAGTCTGCTTAGAAATGTATTATTTTTCAAAGTTTATTGGGGTAAAAGCACTGGCTATTATTCGAATTCAACTTTGAAAGCCTCACATTAAGTTAGATACTCCGGCCATTTAAAAAGTGAATAAAAGTTTATTACTGTTGTATCGACCATTTTAATTTCTTGCTTTCTTGAATAAGCCGCAAAGCTCAAAAACACTCGTCTCCAGCTGAATCCAAACTGTCCAAAGAGATGCTTAAGAAGAACAAAGATTATAGATCATGTTCCCATTAGGCCATCATTACAGGGCCGGAATTGATTTTCCTTTAAGATGTTGCTGATTATGGGACTGAATGGTTTAGCCCCTGTTCACTTCTTGTCTTGTCATCATCTCTGATCATATGGGGCGGGGGAATAAAAAAGACCTCCACATCAGGGCAGCTCAATAGCCTGACAACTCCTGTCAACTTTCATGGCCAGAGGACGGCAATAAAACAGAACCAAGGACGTCGAAACAAATACTCTTCGCTCTGCACCAATGGCCGACCTCACAGTAGTTATAGTAGACTCGGCCGAGAATGAAAACAAATCAAGGTTCTGTCAAATATGGTGCAAAAACAAGGTAAAATGTGAAGGAGAGAATCAGACTATTTCCCTAAGTAGATAAATAAAAGTTGTGGTACAACAGAACTCTGATTTAAATGTGTATTCTGCGTGTAAGGCTTTGAAAGATTCAATCTGGAAGCTTCGGATCTGGTTCCTCAAAGACGTCTGATTTTGATCAAACATGTTTGATAGATTTCTGTGTGTCGTGTAGCGTGTGGGAGTCGCCAAGTGAATCCCAGGCAAACAACATCGATGGCCAATTAGAGCCGGGCCTGCTGCTAACATACTACACAAGCTGCAAGTCACTTAATTGATTCATAACGTTCCTCGCCAAGATGAATGCAAATACTGATGCAGTCATCAATTATTCATGCCTCTCATCTCGCGCACATGCTTCGCAAACAATAGCAGGTGTCCTGCTCCAGACTGGCAAACCACGGCGCTCCGCGGCTCCAGTTCATCTTTCAGTATAGAAGAACGCCATGCTGCTTTTAGGCTTTATCCAGATCTTCTGGGTTTGTTTATTTTTTTTCCCTCCACAGTCTCATTGTTTCTGTCCCCGTACAGATTGGCTTACAAGCAATAAGCAGCTAGTCAAAAGTACTGCGGAATAAAAGAAGATTAGGATGGATCTCAGGTTCTGGGAGGCTGGCAAAGCCTCAAGAAGGCGCAACTTGTACAGCGAAAAACAAACACGCTGCATTTTCATCAGTTCTGATTTGGTACTACTCAACATGTCAGTGCAAAGGAAAGAATATATGCAATATATGCATACTTCAAAGATAACCAAAGAGCGTTTGAGGGCAGAAACCAAATGTGAATAGGCAATTACCTCACTGTTGAAGAGGAGTCTTCCAAAGAGCTGCCGGGCCTCGTCCAAGCCTCCTTCCAGATACACAGCCCCTGCATCGAGGAAGAGAAATGAACTGATGTCAATTGTAACAGTAGACACACTAGAAGTAGTAGTAACAGTAGAAAAAGCAGTAGTAGTAGTGATAGTTGTAGCAGTAGCAATAGTAGAAATAGAAGTAGTAGTAGTGATCGTAGTAGTAGTAGTAACAGTAGTAGCAATTGTATTATTATAGTAATGGATATTTTGGCATCGTAATAGTAGTAATAGTAGTAGCAATAGTAGAAATAGAACAAGTAGTAGTGATAGTAGTAGTAGTAGCAATTGTATTATTATAGTAATGGTTATTCTGGGGTCATAATAGAAGTAATAGCAGCACAAATTGTAGCAGCAATCATAATAATATAGTAATGGTTATTCTAATTTTGTTGGTAGGAGTAATAGTAGTAGGACTAGTAGTAACAATTGTAATACTACAGTAATAACTATTCTAGTTATCGTAGTAGTAGTAATAGTAGTAGCACTAGTTTTAGCAGCAATTGTAATACTATGGCAATAGTTATACTAGCAGTAGTACTAGTTCTAATAGTAGTACTGGTGCTAGTAGTTGTAGAAGTAGTATTAATAGTAGTAGCAGTCGCAGCAATTGTAGAATTATAGTAATAGTTATTCTCATTGTCGTAGTGGAACTAATAGTAGTTGTGGTAGTTATAGTAGTAGTAGCATTTGTAATATTATAGTTATAGCTCGTCTCATCATTGCAGTAGTAGTAGTAGTAGTTGTTCATTTTATTGAGAGGCCCATGAGCTCCTGACTTATTGCAGGAGCTATTCTGCCAGGGGTCTCTTTTCTTTTTCATTACAAATTTTATTTACATTATTACATAGAAAGTCACATACACACGCACAATCACACAGGACAAACCGTGAAGCTCACTGTGAAACCAAACAACACATATCTGTCAAAAGAACACATAAAACCAAAAACACTACATAACTATGGGATCATCCAAAAATCTAAAACCAGTAACGACAACAATAACAATAATCATTATTATTACATTATCCATTATTATTGATATTACAATCATTTTTAATTGCTGATCACAAATAGTTGATAAAAAATTCATTCTTGTGTAAACAAAAAACACTTTTCACTACTTTTGAAAACATCTTTTGTTCTTTTCTGACAACAAAAATCCAGGTAATGCATTCCAGGCAACCAAGGCACTGTAATAAACAGCTCGCTGCATTTGATTAGTTTGACAGCACGGTAGTGCACACCTTGTTTTAATCGTCTGGCGTGTAGCATAATATAAAAACAGCATATAGCATATATTTAAATTCTGTATAATTTTAGGTATTTTTGTAACAATAACATTTCTAATAAATGTTACTAGGAAGTACTTCAATCTACATTTGACTGTTAAGCAGGCCAAACTATTATGCATTGACCTCACATTGGTTCTATATGGGAAACCCAAAACAATTTGTGCCGCTTTGTTTTGAGATACTGATAATTTGTGTAAGCTAGTAGTAGCAGAAGTAGTAGTAGTACCAGTAGTAGCAGCAATTGTAATAAAATAGTTATAGTTATTATAGCAGTAATAGTACAGTCATAGTGGTAGTACAAGCAGTCAAAGTTGTCGTATCAAATGTAATAGAACAGTAGTAGTAGTAGTTACCAATTAGAAAGAGCAGCTCAACAACTATTGTGATGAGTAATGGACTCCGATTTCAAAACTGTTTCTAGTTGTTGAGTATATGAATTGACTTTTTCAGGTCAATTTGAGACAGAATTAGTTTGACACTGGACAAAAAACTAGGCTAAAGAACGACTGGATGACTTTTGAAGTTTGGAGGTTCCACTCATGAATAAAAGTAACACCAATGGTAGAAGCTGTGGGTTTGAGGTCCGAGGACAGTTTACCAACGCCAGGGTGAATGTCCATCCGTCCAAATAGAAAGATTTCTGACTTAATTCAAAATAAATAGCATTCTTCCCATTTTGGAGAGTCTGTGGTAGAACACATAAGACACATTCCACAGATTTATAGTAACTGTGACAAATGCGTGATGTTCCACCAGCGCATAACTGGTGTAAAAAGAATTTCTAGCAATTCCGAGGCAATTTCAGACTTCTCTCCTAATGGAAAACTTAAAATTAATTGAACTCTGCAATGAGTTATAATTGCTTTATTAAAAGTAGGAGTGCATTTTTATTGCTTTTTGACGGCAAAATGACCTCGGGCTTCCTGTGCAGATCCACCTCCCTTTTGCCGGAGAGCAGAAGGAGGAGGCAGAGGAGGAGGAGAGGACTGCATTGGCACACTGCGATGGAAGTGGCGAAGGTCACGTAAAGTACAGACCACAATTGCAAGCCTGCGCCGCACGCTCAGGTGTGAATAGGCCTGACAAGCGCGTGCGAGCGCACACGTACCGAGTTATGCACGTCATGGTCGAACCCATTCAGGGACGTCGTGGACAAACATGTAATGTCCTCTTTGTCCGTCGCCTACACAATACGTGACGACTTTTTCTGCACAGATGTCCGCTCAATCTGACGGGAGGAAAACACACGTGTGGGAACGGCAACACACAGACAGACAAAAGACAGAGGACAAAGGAGACAATTTGATAGAAGATTGGCCCCAAAATGAGGAGAGCTGCCGTCACAGCGAGCAGAGAACAAGAGAAGTATTCCAAATTTCCCTCTCTATGGGGATCATACGCAGCTCCTCCAGTTTGCCCGGCTCCTACAGTCAGCTTCTTTTCACAGGTTGCCTCTGCTTTAGTTGTTTTGCTCCTCTACCGTTTCTGCTAAAATCAGTGGCACTATCACGGTGCCTTTAAGCTGCATACAACTTCCGACCATCACACTTAGGGTGGCTCATTCAATTTAGAAAGCAATAACCACCTGGCAAATTGGGTATACAATCGTGCAGCGGTTTTTATTATGTGCATAAATGAGCCGGCGGAAATGGGGCGCGGTGCGGTCGCCGGTCTAAATGCGCAAACTGCTTTTCATGGAGCGACATGGAAAACATATGAGGGATTCATCACCTGGGGAGGCGAAACGGCTTTCAGATGGCTAACAGGCCATTTGCACACGCGCGGACGGCCAAGATGCGGCCCTACATAACCGACACCATAAAGAAACACAAACAAAAGCATCCTCGTACAGAGGCAAACACAAACACTCGATCTGCCTTTCATAGCCTTCCATTCTAAGCAGAACGGGTAAATTACTGCCAGGCATCGCTCAAATGTTCGTAAAATTTGATTAAGCTTGACAACTGTCTCGCACAGCAGCCACTTGGGCGAGGAACGGGCTCTCTTTCAGTTAGGGGCCCTTTAATAATGTCAAAGTCAGGATGTGTGGTGGAATAACGCGTCGTTTGTGAATTTATGAACAGCTTTAACCATTTTTCAAACACATGACTATGTTTGTCGGCTTCCACTTTTCTTACAAATAACTTTTACTGAGAAAAGCTGCGGAATTCTTTTCAATACAGTGATAACCACTTCACCAGTGTGACACACCATGAAAGGCCATCCATATATATATATATTTTTTTTTAGGTGCTCTATCCCTCCTATCCTTACTGAATCTTCTGCTAAAGGCAGGAAATACTCTGGATAAGTCGCCAGTTCATTAAGAAGGTTGTTGCTACCTTTTTTTCTTCCCCTTTCAGCCTCTACAGTTTGCTTCTGTAGAAAGCAACAGACCCCCTCTTCAATCTCTGATTTACCATTTAGTCAGGAGAACCACATTGAGATTAAGAATCTCTGATACAAATGTGTCCTGAGGAGCTGGGGGGGCCGAGGGTCTTGCTCAGGGACCCCCATTGCATGTTTTTTGGAACTCTGAAGTACATGACAGTGAAGTCAAATGCAACCATCCGTTTTCTGCCCTACATAGTGCCTTATTCTAGGTTCCTTTGACGTGTGCAAATCTATTTTTGAAAACCTAATGGCAGGCAAAGCTTCAGGCCCCCCATGATCCTTGGCAACCACTCATGAGGGGGTTCCAGAACCCAGGAAACCACTGGTGTTGAGGAAGTGACAACAGGATTGTATAACCAAATAAAATGAGTAGTGGTGGGGCATTAATTTATTTTTGAGATAATTTGGAGGTAGAAATGATGAAATATCAAGGATTTTGGACAGTCTTACCACTTTCCAATAACTCTATCCTCTATACAGCTATGATGTAAAGAGAGAACATGTAAACTTGACTGTGGAATCAATCCTGGGATGTTGTCAATGTTAGGCAAGCGTGCTACCAACTACACTACCACGTGGCACATGATTCTAGTTTAAGTCTTGAAAAAGTATACAGCAGTTCCTAAAGATTGAAAATGTCAGTTTGTCAGCTTTTTCACAAGCTTTATCTGTAATAGAACCAAAAATGGATGTTTTCTGCTCCGAACATGACTGTAACTAACTAAGCCAGATAATTAAAATGGGGTTAGTGATGCTCAGTTTGTAAAGTGGGCTCCTTCCAGTTCCGAATGTTGGCAGTTCGATGTCCTAACAATCTGTTCATGAGTCAAAACACTGTAAAGTTCCTTCTGATGAACATTTTGCATGATCATGTGTTCTGCATTGGAATTTCTGAAGTGGTATTAAAGCAGCAAATTCGCTGTATTTGAAAGGTTTATTTCTGCTTTTGCTACAGTGACCATGAAGATCTCCGGCGCCCCCTAGGGGCTGCACACCACAATCTCTAATCTGATGACCCTTTTATAACATAAGAAATCCAGCTGTGTGGTAAAATAATAGAAGCAGTTTGTACATTTTGGAAGCCACCAACCACCTGCAGTGCTTAGGACCATTTGAACTGTTAACGGTTTTCAGTTATGACCAGTAAATCAAGAGCCTTCGTCGAGTCTCCAAACACAGCAAGCCACTAAAGCCCTTGCAGATGTGCATCAGTATAAAAGCCCTCTGTAATCTTGGCGTGACGGGGCGAGCGCCTCGTTGAGGCTGACCGCACCAGGCTCAGGAGACGGGTGCAGCTCCTTACAGGATGTTTTCCACTAAGCATCATCAGAGATTTGTGGTTTTCACCATAATGGAGACCCTCGCTTCTTCAACATTGCTACACAGCAGATGTTCCCCCTGGAGACCAGCTGTGGGAGGGTAAGAACTCCTTCTTCAGACCCTACGTTTTGAATGTCTTTCAACTGTCGCTCATAGCACATTCATGTGTGTGAGTGGTGAGGCTGAGGGGAGTGGGTGGGGCCGCAAGGCAGCTTTCCTCATGTTCTGATGACACAGCAGATCTGGTAAGTTCCAATAAAGGAAGGCTCTCAAAGTGGGTGAAATCCAAAGTTTGTGATTAGAAAACTTCTACCAAGACTGTGGTGGTAAGCAGAGGGAAGCCACAAGGGCTTTAAAAAGGTATTAAAAAATCTCAAAGCAACACCTTTTGGTGTCAATCAAAGAGCCTGTGGATGAAGAAACCAAGATATGCTGTTAAATCGAGAGAGAGCGCTCTTCACAAACGGGCTGCCCATGCAAAAAGTGTGCCCCTAAGCAATCCAATCAAATGCGCAACTCGCCGCGATCATTAAACGGAGATCTGTGCTTCGCAGTGCAGCCCATCAGCCTGCAAAGTTGCTGCTGATGCCCTGAATATACACGACCAACCACAGCCAACTCAACTGGCAATTACATGGTAGCATCTCTCTCTGCAGCTCATCTTGCAGTAACATCATGCCCGGGCCAAATCACTCTGCAGGCTCAGAGCTCCGGCATATTCAACCCACTGAGCTGTCGACCCTGCCAGGGAAGCAGAATGCAGGAGGCCGACAACCGAGATAAACCTGCAGAGAATACATGTGGGAAATTACACAAAGGACACGGCAATGCACGAGCCCCAATGAAACCTCAAAACAGAACAGCAATTCTGACCCTCGACATTTTATTGAATTTTTGTTTTAATGAATACCTGATTACATGTACTGGGTTGATAGGTGACACACAATTCTAACTAGTTTTTAAAATTTCATAATGTGGTGCAATGAACCATTTTATTATTCGGTATACAAAACCTGCAGTGCACAAAAGGAAAAAAAAACTGAACCAGCTAGGTGGGCAGGTACTGTCAGTAAGCAGGTACGTGGGTACAGTTGGTATAATGATACGGATGAATCTAGTGAAGGTAGGGAAAGAAGTACTGTACACAGATGGTTACTGTAGGTTGGTATATAAGAACGTAGTGACTGTAGGTAAGTACTATAGGAGAGTAGGTGGGTAGTGTTGGTAGGTAATGTAAATATTGTTGAAAGGTACGTACTTTAGTGGATTACAAAAGAAGGTAATGACAGTAGGTGTATAGGTCCTGTAGAGAGGTACTGTAGAGAGGTAGGTGTTCAGGTAGGTACTGTAGGTAGGTAAATAAGTATTGCACACTTTTTAATACTTTAGGTTGGTATATAGGTATGTAGGTACGATAGGCAAATAAGGTGGGTAGTGTTGGTAGGTACTGTAAATATTGCAAAAATGTACGTAGGTTAGGTAAGTAGGTCCAGCAGGGGAGTAGTTAGGTATGTATTGCAGATAGATACTGTCAACATGTAGGTAGTTAGGTACTATAAGCAAGTGGGTCAGTACATCGGGAGGTTCTGGAAATAGCCAGGTACAGTAGACAGATAAGTAGTATAAAGAGCTGCTAGGTACTGTAGGTATGTTGGTAAGTTGATATGAAATGTAGACAATTAGGTTGGGAGGTATGTAGGTCTGTAATGTCGGGTGGTATTGTATGTAGGTAGGTACATAGTTAGTGGTAGGTACTGTAGGGGAGTAGTTAGGTAGGTATGTATTGCATGGAGGCACTGCAAAGATGGTAGCTAATTAACGTAGATATTGGGTAGGTAGATTATTAGGTCTTGAAGGTAGGCAGGTAAAGTAGGTAGATAAGTAGTATAGATAGTGCTATGTACTCCTGGAAGGTAAGTACTGTAGGATAGATATTGTAGGTAGGTAGGGAATTCATTTGGTATGTTGGATGGTAGGTAAAGCAGGTTGGTGGGTACTGGGTAGGTACTACAGAAAGGAAGATACTTTCATAAATTTACATAGGACCGTTTGAGTTGTGACAAATGGAGCCATAAATCCAGTCTATTAAATGACGTGCAAAATGTGAAAAATCCCAACATGGAGAACGACTGCAATTTTTCAAAATTAAAGCCACTTCCATTTCTCCATCGCATGTTGGAAAATGCAGCAAAGTGTAGCTTTTGAGAACGACTTACCGTTTTGCCGAGTGAATATTCATTAGCACCAGATTCATACTGGGGGATGAGTTGATAGAAAATAAAAAAAACATATATTAAGTTGTTAATAATATGTGCATTAAATGCTAAGCTAATTTCGCATCATCTTACTGGTCTGGCCAATGATTAGATGAGATGGGGCTGGATGTTGACCCTAAACTGAGATAAGTGCCACACTACTGTTCTGGAGGTTTTTTTGGCAAAATGAGCTCATGTGGAATATGATTTCTTAGTTTTATTAAATTACTTTTGTTTCTCCTAATACATCCTGTTAGATTTGTCTTCCCTTCCTTCCATCCGACTGGCAGGGTTGTATCATCAATAAAACACAAGTTACAAATAACAAGTCTGATAACATCCGATAATGTCATCTTTTAGTCGTGGCTAAAGGTCCTGCAAATTAGTTTTTGGGACTGTATTTGCCATTTTGATGAATGATTACCCCAAATGTTTTATTCATTGCACCTTGAAATCTTTGCCTTGAGGATTTGTTCCAGCAGCTAAATGAAGCCGGGCAGTTTTCTAACTTTGCAATGAACCCAGAACAAGAAACTCTCCGAGTGCCAACCCCGACCTGACGAATTAGACGATTCACCATGGAAATTTGATGCAGGTCAAACAGAACGCGGCGTACCGACTCCTGAGTTCTTCCTCCACTACCGTGCGGGCAGAGTATCAGTCATGGCCAGAGAAGGCCGGCCGGCCGGCCCCCAAATGAATCTCCACATCTGTCACAGGTTTAATTCAGACAGCCATGCCGAATGTACAGTGTTATGTTTGGGAATAGAATTCCAATGTCTGTGAGCTTTCAGTGACCAATAAAAAGCCAGAGTCAGGGGCATATGAAACACCAGCGGGCTGACAGTCACATTAATAACCTGGAATGAATTATTCAAAAACACTCAGGCTCTAATCCATCAAATAATATATTAAGCCGCTCCCTCTCCACTCAATGGGGACTGAAGCAGGAGACGGACACGGAAAAGCAACGCGAGAAAATAATCAAATAAAACCAACAAAAACATGAAAATAGAATTTCGGCAACACAGAACACTCGAGTGAAACATCTTAATTTTTCAGAAAATGAGCGAGGAAAAAAAAAAAAAAAAAAAACGAGAAAAGAAAAGAAAAAAGTAGAAGGAAGGAGGGAGGGAGGGAGGGAGGGAGGGAGGTGTTCGGAGTGAGAAACCAACTTCACTACTGCTGCTACCATTCGCAGCAATTAACAAAGGCAGCGGTACTCACTCAAATGAATACACCGGGCGCATTGTGTATGAATCTGATATTCAGCAAGTGAGAGATAATCCTTTCTCTCCGTTCTTTTAATAGGAAGAGCTTAGAGAGGGAGGCCTCACAAAGGTTCACCATCTGTATCCCCCATGGCTGCTGGCAGCGTATAATCCACAGATCAACTGTACAAGGAAATTAGGGCCATAAAAACAGAGAGGGGGCCTCTTTTCTTCTCCTCTCCATTCTTTTCAAACAGTTCAGTAGGAAGGAAGCGACGTGGCTTATCGGCAGAGAGGACCTGAGAGGGAAACGGCAGGGCAACAGGCGGCTGCAGTTTTTCTATGAATAAGCGGAGGGAGAAAGTGGTTTTCTAAAGACGAGGGGGGGGGGGGGGGGGAGAGGGAAAAAGTGGGCAAGAAGGGTGAGAGAGGAAGGAGGAGGTGGTGGAGAATAGGAGGTGCGCAGGCCAAAAGAGCCCAAATGAGAATGGCCCACTCCGGCAGAAGTTAATGACAGGGGATCAGAAAAGCAAGATTTCCATTCAACACTTTGAATTATTCAAGGTTGCGGGGCACCCATTTGCATTGCAGATGTCTTTGCTTTCCCTCTCTCTCTCTCTCTCTCCCTTCATCCTCCCTCTCTTTCTGGAGCGAGAGAGAATGGCCCTGCCTCGGGGTTAGGAGATAGACACATTCTCCAGCTCGGCGCGGGGAAAAGCTCTTGCCCATGCAAAGCAGGAGATTATCTGCCATTTTCAACACAGAGCAGGTTCAACGGTCAGTGTGGCAGAGAAACAAATAAAACAAAGGTCAGAAAACACGCACCGTAAGCCGGGAGAAGCTATCTGCCAGGGCCTCGGAAATATTACGAGCATGTCATATTCCATCATAGCTGCTCAGAAAGAGAGCGGGAGAACGGGGGTGGTGGAAGAGGGTCCATTTGGATTCCATGCATGTTGCACGCTGGAGGGAGGAAAAGTGGTGAAAACGATGGTGACTGCAGACAACACGTCCGTTGTTGCCTGATGCTTTTGGGAAACGGTTTTGGCGTCTTTGTCACACAAAAGCGGCGTGCGCGGAGGATTAAGTGACAGCACGTGCCAGCGAGAGAGAGAGAGAGAGAGAGAGAGAGAGTCGGAGGGCTGGAGGGTGAAGATGAGGCGGGAGGAGGAGGAAGGAAAGAGATGACAGTGACAGCATGACTCATCATCTGCATGGCACATCTTTCACCTAATAACACCCAAACTCGAGATCACAGAGAGGCAGAAGATGGAGGGACGAGAGGAGGAGGGTGGAGACAGATAGACTGCTCTACAAGAAGGTCTTAAAGGAGGCGTTTGAGCTAAAAAAAAAAAAAAAAAAACACACACACACTGAAATGAAGATGACAAAAGGCTGGGTGAAAGACGAGAGGGAAACATCACACAGCCTTCTGCCATGCAAGTGACTTTGAAAGGATTTGATTGGTGTGTGTGAGTGTGTGTGTGTACATATATAATCATTTGCGCATTTGTATACACGTTTTTGTGCGTGCGCCCACAGGTTTTCATTTGTGTATGCACATATGTATTTGTGTGTATTTGTGTGTGTGTGTGTGTGTGTGTGTGTGTGTGTGTGTGTGTGTGTGTGTGTGTGTGTGTGTGTGTGTGTGTGTGTGTGTGTGTGTGTGTGTGTGTGTGTGTGTTGTTTGCAGGGTCGTGGCTCCGGATGTGCTCGGCAATGAGGCGGCGGCAGCCACGGGACAGAAAAGATTATGACTTTGTCTCTGCCGATAATGAACCTGTACAAGTATGAGGGGGCCCGGGGCCAATGGTGTGTGTGTGTGTGTGTGTGTGTGTGTGTGTGTGTGTGTGTGTGTGTGTGTGTGTGTGTGTGTGTGTGTGTGTGTGTGTGTGTGTGTGTGTGTGTGTGTGTGTGTGTTCCAGTCAGCACTTTCCCACTGCTTCTTTAGCTGTGTTATTTTTCTAGATGCAAGGGGGGAGGCGTGGTGGTGGAGGGATGATCGAAACGAGGAGGGACTCTTTAAAGCCACCCACTTTCTGTATCTATCATCGAGGGAACGCAGAGATGGGCCCAACTGGTTCAATCAAGATGGCGATAAGATGAAGAAAGCTGCCGACTCTGCAGCTCTCCGGGAGCGAGGCTCGGCTTAGCGCTGCCTGCAGGGCCGGGTGAAGAGCGGTGGGGGCGGGGGGTACCGAGGAGGGTGCGGGAGGGGTCCCAACCAGATGCTCCTAACCACTGCACAAACTCAATCAGCAGGCCGAGTGTGAGGAAAAAAGAAAAGGAAGGTGTCCAGCCAAGAGGTCAAATCACATCTCTGGGGATCAATAAGGCTGCGTAATGCTTCCGGGACCTAATGGAGGAGCCGCTGACACACACAGCCTGAATCACAGCAGGAGCACACTCCATGTGCATGTGAAGGAGTTTATACGTAAAAGCATCTTTTGTTCATGAACATTTGATTCTTTCTAACTGCAGAATCTCCAGTGTGGTTGGAAATAAAGAGAGATTTCTCAGATTGTATCTAAAAAACAATCATTTTGTATTGAACTGGTAGAAAAAGCGGGAGTGTAACGTGACGGTTGAAGTGATGTTCTATTTTACAGGGATAAAAACAGACAAACAGCCGAAAGCCCCAAATTAACAACCTTTCGCCCAAAAAAGCTGAACATATTTAACTTTTTTCAGTGTTTATGATTTTCTTTATGCATGTTTAAATGTGTAAAAATGTGTGTGTGTGTGTGTGTGTGTATGTTTGCATATGTATTTGAGTTTATGCGTGCATGTGTAGTTGTGTGTGTTTGATTATGTCGATATGAATTTGTAAAGGCGTGCGATTGTGTAAGTGGATTTCCATACATGTATTTATGAGTCTGTGAGTGCACATATGTATTTGTGTGTGTGTATTATATGCCAAGACATATTCCTTAGTGTGTGTTTGTGTGTGTTTGTACATGTACAGTGTATTCATAGAAGCATTTGTAAATATATGTGGAAGTGTGTGTCATTTTTGATGCATCTGTACCGTATGAAAGTATATTTGAGTATTATTACATATGCATACGATATATTTTTCCTTTCTTACTCTCGTTCCTCATGTCCAATTTATTTTTTTCTCTTCACTCACATCACCTTCTCGTCGGCCATCTTGTCCCTTGCTTTATTCCTCACAGTCTACACACTATCACGTCAAGCCCCCCGTTGTTCCTCTGTCTTCCGTCTCTGAACCACCAAACCCTGAATATTTTCTCGTTTTGATGTGCAAAACTAATAAATAAATCAAAATAAATAAATCCGCGAGCTGATACAAAGTCCAGCAAAGCAGTCAAAATGCATTAATAAACCCCCTATTAATTTTTTTGTGTTCTGTTATTCCAAGAGTGGAGAGACAGAAAGAGAGAAGGGTATTTGTTTTCCGAATATGTAAATCCCCCCCCCCCCCCCCCCCCATTTTTTTTTTAGGGAATAGATTTCCATATTTAGTTCACTCCAAATGTATTCTCCCTTTTTCTTTGCTGCTCTCCTGCATAACCATCATCTCCGCCTGCATCTCGGTCCCCGGGGAGCCTCACCGATAAGAGCCTCAAAGCAGTTGGCCATGGCGTGTCGCAAGTCCGACTCCCGGCACAGATCGGGCCCGTGAGCGTAGAGCATGAAGCGATCCAGCTCCAGTTTCTGTAAGAGAAATAAAAAAGACAAACACATTCATATCGGCACACAGCCGCTGACACCTCAGTAATAGCCACTTGAAAAAGTAATAGGATTTTTTTCGTCTTCTTTTTTTCTTTATTCGGGAAGGTATTACGCGTTCTTTATCCTCTCTGTGGAAAACCTGAATTAACCCTTTATAGGACGCTCACTGGATTATGTGTAAATCTGAAATTTAACCTCCAAGATGTTGTTGAAGAATGTTTCTACACTTCAAAACTGAGAATAAGTATAAATACAGACTATTACTATTATTTCCAGATATACAGTCGTATCTGGGCATGTTGGTATAAAAGCAAATGTTTAGTGACTGAGGTGTAGAAAAAGGGGGTCGTATCGAATAATCTTTGTGTCTCCCTTTTCATACTTTTGGTGTGCCGTGTCGTATGAGTGAGTTTAAATAAACTACACCTTTGAGGATATTCATACCTGAACCGTCTATAAATGTATGTATGTTTCACAATTTCTTCTTGAAAAAAAAAAATGTCTAAATCGGCTTAAATCACTCCTCAAGATTACTTACACATTATTGTCCCACATTGCAAAGTGTTCATTAGACAGAAAGTATACTAAACATGACTGATGCCCCATTTAAAAGAAAAACTTTTTCTAGTGGGAATGGAAAACTTTAGTTGCATTTCGGGTGCCTGTAAAGACAACTTTGCTCGGCGCCAAGGTGGAACTTTTTGAAAACGTGCCACATTCATCTCAATGCAAACGGGGACAATTAAACTTTAGGAAAACGCTCCGAGTCAACCTCGGTGGAAACGGGGAAAAAGTGACTTTAAAAATGTTCCGACTCCGTGGGAACTGGGAAAACTTAACGTTTCTGAAATGCCGCTGCTGCACCATGATCGTAGTGAATTGTTCTGCACGTGCGTGCATGCGTGCGTGCACGCATGCTATTATAACAAATAAAAACGATTCCTGTTGCCTTAATATAGCGTTGTCATTTCAGAAAAAACACAGCTACGTTGCAAAATATGATCAGTTGCATAATAAAGGTGTAAAATAAAAGATAAAACGAGACTAAAACCAACTTGAGGGAAAGGAAAAAGGATTGCATGCCCTCGCTGGAAAAGGCTTTCCGCCATGGCACCAACAGATGTGCTCATGTGTTGTCCAGCTGTGGCATGATGGACTTAGCCAGTACAGGAAGGGGCTGCACGCACGCACGCACGCACGCACGCACGCACGCACGCACGCACGCACGCACGCACGCACTAATCCTAAGATAAAATGTTGACCTTCATTCTCTCTGAAAAGTGGCTTTTACAATGGCACGAATCAACTCTGCGAACGAGTCGAGTCGCATCATCTGCTAATATTTTCACTATAAACTTACTCTGAGCTTCAGATTGTGACTCACTGGGCCTCATGAAGCCACACACTCTTCCTATTTATGTACCAGGCGGAGAGATGTGGTGATTTTCTTGTCACTTGCGTGGGAGACGCCCCTGAAACACGCTGCAGGTGCAGGTGTGGCGTCGTGAGCAGGAGGCAGAAACACCAACGCCAAATAGCACCAGTTTTAAAAGAACC
Source organism: Lipophrys pholis (assembly GCF_963383615.2). Lineage (NCBI taxonomy): Eukaryota > Metazoa > Chordata > Actinopteri > Blenniiformes > Blenniidae > Lipophrys > Lipophrys pholis. The sequence continues at coordinate 3,902,850 of NC_137648.1, forward strand.
ACTTTAAAATGTTTTATGATTTTGTAAAAAACCAACTCATTATTTATGTTCCTATATGTTGTCCAGTTTCTCTGAAACACCTGAAGGAGCAGGAATTAGGAAGAGATGATGAGGTCGCACAAGGGGAGGGAGGAAGAAAAAGAAATCCAAGAGCAGGAAGAAAAAGGGATGAAGAAAGTCGGAAAATGAGAAAAAAAGACGAAGAGCAAGAATGAAGAAGGGAGGAAAAACAATAAGGAGGAACAGATGGAAGAGAGAAAGAAAAGAGTAGTATGAAAAAGATGATGAGGAAGGGAAGACGTCAAAGAGGGAGAAGAAGAAAAAGACAAAGATGAAGAAAGAAGTACAGTGAGCCCCGTGAGGTTCCAGTCATGTTGTTCTCTCGGTTTCAGCTTCATCTCTATAAAACCTATTTTATTCACCTTCATTTTTTTTTTTTTTTTTAATTGAATCCCTCTTTTACCTCCTCAATCAGCTTTACGTCATCGAGTGACTTATACAGCTTGTCCATTGTTGCAGCGTAATTACCCGCTGGGATCATTTAAGTGCTCTCTTCGCCCATCTTTTGGCAGTTTTTCTTTCTGATGTTGCGTTTCCTGCGTGTTTTTATGTGCTTTTAACGGCGAGAATGTTTGAACCCGGGTTAAATCTTTGAACTGCGGGTGAGCCGTGAACAACGGCTGATAAGGGCCTGTGAAACCGCCGGTGCGGGTTGGTAAAGATTTTCGAATAAACTTGAGAGATAAAGTCACGAGATGGAAATATAGTTACGGTTTGAAATGAGACAGTGAAGCTGGAAAGGCGAATGAACTTTCATCAATCCATCCAATCCATCGTCTATATCCACTTTCTCCAGCTTGAGGTTGGAGGAAGCTTGAGTCGATCACAATTTAATGCCAATTTCAGCCCAGATTAACGTGTCAAGTGAAACTGCATCATTTCTGCGCTTTCATGCCAGGAAACGTTGAAAACTACAAGAAACTTGTAGTACTAAATTAGAGCCAGAATACAGGACATATAATAATATGGCAGTATGTACGGTTGTAAAAAGTCGGGAAATTCTCAATTCCAAGTTGCTCGATGTTTTGTTTTGTGTCGTTCAGAACTGTTGTATTCTCATACTTCTAATGAGGGCCCCACTTAGGGGAGGTTTCAATTGTAAACACAACATTTTGCATTTCCAAATCATAAAAGTTTTGTGTTTACATGGGAATGTTTTGAAAACTATGTCAGTTTACAGGGAAACGACAAACACGGTAAACAATCAAGTTATTATTTCTTATTGTTATTACGGGTGATTATAAAAGTACCAAGTCCCAGAAGAATATGAACTGAGAGCCATGACACTCTGGGGGCAAATGTTTCCGTTTTCAGTGGTTCCGAGCACCACTGTCACGTAAACAGACACCTGTAACACAATCAAAGTTTTCCATTTTCCCTTAAAAACACAGCGAAAAATCGGCCAGAGTCATTGTCCAAGTTGCTGAAATCCTTTTCTGTTTCTTTGATGGCAAAATGTTCTGCTTGATAAACTCCACTCATGAACAAATGCCACATCGAGGGTAGTATTCACGGTCATAATGTTATGGCTAACTAGCGTATTAGAACAGCAGCAAAAAAAAAAGAAAAAACCCAAAACCAAGACGTCCAATCTGCATGGATTGCATTTAATGTCAGTAAGTTGTTGTGATGCGTGGTTCACTCAAACTTTCTGCAACTATTTCTCTGAGCCAAGCCAAAAGTAGCTGGAGTTGACTTCACTGGCAGCGCACTACAGACGAATACCCCACGAATAACAGTCAGGGTGCTATTTAATTATGGCTGATAACTGTTGGTGGTATCCCTCCCTCCGTGATTGCGCACACAAATTAAAATCACAATTCATAAATACTCCAAACTCAGAGGGAACCCGTTCTGACTTTTAAGCCTCGCGAGTGAAGTGGCGGATTGTGCCGTTGCTCGCTGAAGATATATATATTTTTTTGAAAGATAATTGCGAGTGTTCTTGAGCAGACGGCTTTAGAGGAGCCTGGTAAACAACTTGGCAAACGTGGAACGCTGTATCACACTCACTTTACCGCGAGCGGCAAATTGAAACAAGCCAAACTGCTGCACAGCACTAATGCAGATTCGGGCGGCTGCATCTTTGTATTCAGCGGGGAGCGACATGAAAGATTGAAGTTTTTAATTGCTTTCTCCACATCACGGGACGATTATTGTTGTGCTCTTTACAAACGTGCCAGTTGAGTGTGGCTCGGCTCTCCGACGCTGCCAGCCAGAGAGGGGTAGGGGGAGGAGAGAGGGGGGTCGGGGGGGTTGCAGGCCCTGCGATAACAGGAACTGGAGAGTGTTTGAGGAAGACCTCTAGGGGCCCCACTGGGACCCGAGCCCCACTTGTGTACTCCTCCAAAACAACAACCTTTTAACTCCAATTACAAACCTGAGGGGGCAAAGGAAAGGGTAAGGATGGCAGCGAGACAGAATTACTCTGCTCCCCTGTGCCTGCTTACAAAGAAGCAGAGTCATACGGGCAAGACGGGAAACAATAAGACTCTCTCTCGAACACGTCTGCCCGTCACGTCGGAAGACCTTCCACCACTTTGACCTGAGGAGGAAACTCTTGCTTCATGAGATGGGGGGGGGGGGGGGGGGGGGGGGGGGGTTATACCTTGGCCAGCATGGCGAGGTGCTGGTTCTGTACGATTGCTGTCCTGTAGGTGGCCAGGCCGCCCTCCTCCAAACTGGGGAAGAGGTAGTACAGGTGGACGCTGTGGACGGAGAAAATCAAAGGAAAGATTAGGAAACAAGTTTCCGGATAGTTTACGGAAATGTTTTGCTTTTTTCCAACTCACCACCGTTTCTCAGACGATTTGTATCATTAAGCGCAAATTCTGCACTTTTACTTAGTGATTCGTCCCCCAACTTGTATAAGCTTTAGGCCCAGTTTACACGACAATGCTTTCAAGCGAAGATGCGAAAGCTTTTTGAAAACGGCTCCCCACTGTTTCATTATTATTACTTAGTGCTGACTCAGGTGTGTCACACCATGTCACCACCTGACATTTCTTGCAAGGATGCTTTTTAAGGGTGACTATGACAAAGTATGACTGGTCAAATAAAAAAACAAAAAAAAACACCTTCTTCTGGTCCTCTTCTGAAATATTCTTTCAACCTCAAAAGAAACACCACATGAAGCTTCACAAGCTTGATAACAAATCTGTATTTCTTAGTGACTGGTTTCTGGATAGAGCTGGATTTAATGGGATGACATTCTTGGTGCACATGAATCAGATCACAGAGTTCATGTTCACAACTAAATAAATGTCATACAAGAGAAATCCAGATCATTCCAAGTGGCTAAATATTTTAATAATGCTGCCTCGTCCCGACTCTTTTCAACTCACTAAATTCATTTTCCAGAGATTTCTAGTCCTTCCAGGTCAGTGCTGGAACCCCCGAGATGACCGCGGACGCTTCAGTGGTTCCACAGCTGGGTTCCAGCAGAGCAAGTTCCATTTTCATTACGGTCCGTCGCCGGCCAAACCGTGGTGTGTCATTTGATTTCATTTGAGTTAAAACAGGCCATTTAATTCAGTCCTTTCTAATCAATCCAAAGAGAGGAAAGCAGGTGGCGTTCTGTTTTTTTTAGTTTTTTTTACCCAAATTCACCAGAGGGTCCATTTGTCAGGCTATTGTGATCTCAGTGTGGAAACAAAACACTTGGAATTAATAAAAAACCACTTAGTGTAATGGAAAAATAATTACACTGGTGACACTTGGGTTTGCTAGCAAAAGTGCCAGTCAAACGCAAACTGCCTGACAGTGCCGAGAAGCATTTTTCTTTTTTTTTTATGCACAGAAAATAAAGTTTGTAGAGGGTTGAATTAGTTCAGCCTGTGAACATGCGTTTCCAGACTGCAGCTGACTGTGCAGGGCATCCAGAGGTCATTAAGAGGGCATAAAAACTGCAACCGTGGAGCTCAGAGCCTACCTTTCTGTCTTTTTAACGTGTCTCCATCCTCCGCTACTAGTCCAGCCTTTCCTGCCATTCACCTCTCATAATTATTACTAATTTAATAACATACCTGAGCTCGAATAATGCTGATGAAATATTTACTTTTCCAGAAGAAAGATCACAACTCTTGCACACACTCTTAGTTTTTTTACATCATCTGCTGACCCATGCGAAATAGAGAGAGAGAGAGAGAAAAAAAAAAGAAGAAGTTCAACACTAAAACACCCACTCCCTTTTCCCGTGTATTGGGGCTATTCAAGTGCGCAAAATATTCTGTTGGCTGGACAGCAGAGATGCTGATCGCCGCGGAAGGGCAGCGCGCGCTGGAGGTGCACCAAGCAACTTGGCTGGATCTGCTGTACCCATTTAACTGGACAAGAGGCTGATAAATAATTCAGAGGGCCAGAGAGCGTAGGCCAAGCATGTCTCTTCAGACACTAACAATCAAAGGAGGAAGAGAGGGAGGAAGGAGGGGAAAGTGGCAAAAAACATGCCCAGAGATATCCAGAGAAACAGAGGCTAACCGTCGCCTGTTATACCGCTGCTCTTTGCTGCATTACGGAGCCGGCGCAGTGTCCTGTGTATCCCAGTGTCAGCTCCTATTAAGCTTTAATCCCCTTTCCTGAGTCTTTGCTGTAGTGGAAGTGTTAGCATCGAAGGGTACAAATTAAATTTCGGTGGCAGAAGTTGTGTCGCAGTACGAATAGAAGTCAGATATAAATCGACTCTTTACTTTCTGCAACCTGCACGTAAAGTCAGGTGTGAAAGTAAGTGCATCTCAGGGATAATGTGGTGGTTGTGTCCCGTTTTCTGGGCCATTGAACATGAAACTAACGCCGGGAGGAAAGTTGACATTTTCACCCGAATTCTTCTCTGGGGCAGGGCGTTTAACATGTTAATTCAAATGGTTTAATTCCAGGAAGTGTTCCTGAAAAAGCCGCTTTAAGGCCGTGTTTGCACGACAACCTTTTTTGAAGTGAGAACAGAAGACCTTTGTTGCGTGTTGGGTTTGAATTTACACGACAATGGTGCTTGGCGTCACTGAAAACAACTTCTTGAAACGCTCTACGGCTGCAGGAAATATTTCTCCTGCACATGCGCGAGGAGATGGACAATAACAACAATGGCTGTCTCCAGAGTGTCATGACTCCCAGTCCATATTCTCTTTGGACTTGGTAGTTTTATATTTGAGGGTCACCCGTAAAATAATGGTACAGTAGGTGAATTAAATTGTATTTAATTGTACTAATAATACTCATTACGTATCATTTCCATAATATGGATACATAACTCTACATTAAACATTCTGTAGATATGTCAAAAATTGGGGCACAGTTGGTCATCGGTATAGTGTTAGGATTGGAAGCTCTCGCTATTGTGGCTCAGTTAGTAAACCGTGTCCACGCACAATCGTGAGGTTGGTGATTTGATCCCTCATCTCGACTTGTCCATGTGTTGAAGTGTCTGTAGGCAAGAAGCACAACCCAACATGGCGAGCATGTTGCTTCCAATGTGTGGGTGAACGAACAACGTAGAGGGCTTTGGGACTGCTGGAAGGATGAAGATGCATCATATAGGTAAAAATTATTAACCAATTACCATTTATTTCGAATCCCTCCACTGGCAAATGATGCTGGTGGGGAAAACTGAAGCCACCATTTGTCCTCACAATAATCACCACTACTGTGGATCCCTGACCAAGTCCCCTAATCCACCGAATGTCCCCCGGGGTTGCAGAGTGGCTACCCAATGCTCAATCAGTACGGGTAAAAAGCAGAGGACAAATGTCACTGTGGCGTATGTGACAAATAAGGGAATTTCTTCTAAAAGAAATGTACAATGTGAGAGAGTGCTTCTGCCTCATCTCCACGATAACTTGAACTTTCAATACCTGGCAGTTCGTCAATACTACCGTTCCCCCTGGTGGCACATTGGATTAACTCATGACCTTGAGTGTGGGAGGACTGGGTCCAATCCTGGGTGTATCTGAAGTAAAAACTAGTAAAGTGAAAATTGTAATAACTTCCTGTGATATGAGTAGACAATGTGTGTTTTTGATGGGAGGGACGGCAACTCGAGCACAATTTATTTCCTGGTAGCTTTTGAATTTCCTAGCGATTGTAAATGATCCAGGAGTTGTGGTTAGAATCTATAGACAGAATTAGAATGTAAGCGTTTTAAAAGAAGCAACAACAGGTGCATGGGGAAAAACTAAATATCTGTCACACCTCAACTGAGGTGAAAATGAGGTGAGAATAGCGAGCGACAGGTGGAATTCCTATTTAAACCTTTGACATTTAGGCTCTGCTATTCTCATTGCAGCTCAAGTGTGTGCTGCCATCATGCCGAGATCTAAAGAGCTCTCTGAGACCTTCACAAGAAAGGTTGCAGATGCCTCTGAGCCTGGCGAGGGATTGAAGGAGATCCCCGAGTGATCTGACATGAATTATTCCACTGTGAAGAAAATTATCGGAAAAAGGTGGAGATTGCAAGTGGTTGCCGATTTGTTCAGGACTGAAAGTTCCTGTACATTCTGCTGAGATCAGGGTTAAACAGAAGGGCTGCAGGCCTTCCCAACTGACACCGGGAGGACGTCTAGAACAACTTGGACACGTCAGTTCGAAGGCATGTATTTGGATTGAAGGAAGCCAGAGAAAAAGCGAAATATCCACAGGATGAAGGTGCAAATTAGGATGTGCTGACTGGTAGGAACGGGAAACGTTTTAGCATTGAACTGCACCACTGTGATTTCAAGCGTGAAATCAAGGAAAAAACATGGGTGGACTTTTGAGAGAGAAGGTGGATGACAAAAAAAAAAAACATTAAGAAGAGGAGTGTGAAGAAGGTGATGAAGAAGAATAATGAGGGCACAAAAAGTAGGAGAGTAAAGAAAACCACAAAGAAGAAGTAGATGAAGATTCACGAGAAGAGTAGTAGAAGGGAGTGAAGACCAAGAAGAAGGAAACGATTAAGAAATAGTATAGGAAAAAGTTTAAATATAAGGGTTAAGAAAAAGAGGAGGAAGAGGAATAAAAATGAAAGGAAGAAGACAGCAGAGAAGATGACAAAACCAACACAGAGATGACAAAGATGATGATGAAGAAGAAGAAAGCTAAGAACACAAGCAAGAAGGAAAAGAAAAAGAACAAGAAGCAGAACATGGAGAAGAAGCACATGAAGATGATGGAAAAAGAACATGAAAAAGAAGAAACAGATGATGAAAAACACAAAAAAGAAGAAGAATACTGCACTTCACTTTCAAACACAGAGGGTCACAATAAAACAGAAGAACCTTGAAAGAAACCTGAAAACCCGACGGGTACATCAGTGAACGCAGCTCCAACTGGCAGCAGATTGCTTTCTTCTTCTCCTCCACATATTTTGTCGTATCAATTTCCACCGAGAAGGAGGCGGCGGCGGCATCTCAGCGAGCAGGTAGGTGGGCAGCCACCTTGCTCGGCAGTGTGTGTGTGTGTGTGTGTGTGTGTGTGTGTGTGTGTGTGTGTGTGTGTGTGTGTGTGAAAGAGAGAGTAATAATAGCTCCATATAATTAGTGCTGTGCTTAGGTAAGTGCCGGGCAGCAGCGTCCGCACTCACCTGGGAGTCAATAACACAGTCAGCATTCCAGACAGCAATTCCAGACAGCTAATTGCAAGTTGTCATGGAGAATTTCAGGCTGTTAAAATGGGGGGGGGGGGGGGGGGGGGGTAACGAGCAGGGGGGGGGTCCCACATCCTAGTTTCAATTACCAGTAAATCACCGTCTTGAATGAGTGAGAGTACGCGGAGAAGAGAGTGGTCGTGACAGACGGGGATAGACAATGAGAGAAGAGGGGAGAGGTGGAGGAGAGAGACGTGGAGAGACAGAGGAGGAAAAAGGCCGACGGTGTTGTAGTCGGCTTCAATTAGCGCTCACGTCTATCAAGAGAGGCGCGGGCGCTTCGTTTCTCACCTGGTGAGGAACTCCACGACGGCATCGCCCAGGAACTCCAGTCGCTCGTTGTGATTGATCCTGCGGGTGGAGGAGGTGGGAGGAGGAGAGAGGGAGGAGACAAGCACACTGAGGAGACACCGTCAAACACACTTGTGTATATTTGCATCAAGTCGCTCACCTGAAAGTAACCGGCATTCAATAAAAGGCAGGCCGTCGCCCTTAAAAATCAGCTCATTCCATTTCCCCCTGAGATATCCCTTCTTCTCTCACAGCTAAAGTTAATTTTCTTGCCAGCAGGCCTGCCGGGTGTATTAATCACAGGACTCGTCCCTTTGATTGCCCCTGTGGTCAGTGATAGCGGGGGCAGATATGTGGCCCGCGGGCTGCCTACCTGGAAGGGGATGGGTCGTCTTGGCCCAGGCGAGACATGATGTTAATCAATGTGTTGATTCCTGGAAGGAAAATGAAAAGATGCCCCAGAGCGGGCAGTTTAGGGAGCACAGTCCAAGCAAATGGCTTGACACAGGGGACGAGTTCCATTGAAAAATAAGTGAAAAATCTGGGCAAGTGACAACCTGCAACAAGAAACCTCAAATAATATCATGCACGCACGCAGTACAACAGTTTTGCTTTCATTTTGAAGGGTGAAGCATTATTTTCTCACTGCACACAGCTCAATCTTGTTACTCATCTTACAAGTCTAGAGATTAATTCCCTATTATCAGGCAAAAAAAAAGCAAGAAAGTACAAGAACTTTATTGATAAAGAGCAAAAACGGCACCTAACAAAACCACACTAGTACACTACGCAAAAACTTCCTGTCACAGTGATATTATAAGAAGAAAGTAGAGGTGTGTAATGGTGATTTCCTCACCTCAAACCATTTATTGAAACAAAAGCTATCCCATAATAAAAAAAATATTAATAAAAAGAGAGAGAGAAGTGACCAACCTTTCTTCCTCATGTACATGTGGTGGACCTTCCGGTCTCCATATTTGGGCTGCCGGATGCCGCAGTTGGACAGCGAGTTGCGCGCGTGATCGGGATTCATGCCGAAGTTGAGGTGGTGACTGGGATGGGTCATGGCCAGCTGGAAACCAGGGAATAAGCAGAATAAAAACTTAACAAAAGTTAGGACTTTTTAAACCTTTTTGTCTTGTTTTTTTTTTTTTTTCTCAAGAAACCCAGGTGTCTCTGCAGAGTTTGGAGAAAGTCAGTTGATGGCGGTGAAGGAACCAGAGTGTAAATTCACTCCTGTCCCTCGTGCTGCATTTCCTCAGCCCCTGGGGGGGGGGGGGGATTTCTGAAAGTACCTAAACTATAGTGGCGGAGTTTGCAACAGTGACTGAAAGACAAACTCTGCTGCTCCTACAAATTTTGTCCAACAATCTCTCATAACACTTCTAAAAACTGTATTACAGGAAAACAAACTGGTTACAAAAGTCAATGTCTTTTATTTTTAAAAAAAACAACACACATTCTCAGTACAAATTTGTCCTGAATCACCACTCGTGACACACTTCTGATGATTCACAGGCAGGAAAATGAATCAAACCATCCATTTGACTTCTATAGCACTTTATCCTGTTCAGGGTCGCGGGGTGCTGGAGCCTTACTCACTACGGGTAATTTCAGATATTAGGATAATATAACCTGAAATCGGATTTGCTATTGCTGGTTGGACGTTTTCCCCAAAACTGGGGGCGTTACAAAGCATTGAGTTCCACCTATAACGCCTTTAAACTACATTTAGGTTCAAACAAACCGATGCAAAAGGAACGAAGGAGCCTTTGATTCTGCTTCACAGATGGCACAACGGGAGACATCGCCGGGGCTGTTTATCAGTTCTGTAAACAGCAAATGTGATATTAGCATTTCTAAGAGAGCCGAAATGGAGCTCACCTTTCAGTTAATCATTGAATTATAAGATTAGGATGGAGTAACTTGAGCAAATTACATGTTACTCCTCTTTTATGCAAACTTGTTTATAAAACAGCGTCTTGTGTTTGTGCCATTTTCTTTCGTTCCACCTCTTCACATCTGCTCTCCGACATCCATTCAAACGCTGAAATAAAAGCCGGTAAATTCCACCGGCGGTCTACATAAACCAATTCTCGCAGCTCTCAAGATGCAGTCGCGACAAGGAGGCTTTTAGCTGCTCGTGAAAACCGACCAGCCATAACATTACAACCACTGCGAGATAATGTAAACAACATTGATTCTCTCTTTAAGGAGGCGCCTGTTCGTGACTGGGATACTCGAGGCAGTCTGTGAACATTTTGTCCTCAAATTTGACGTTGAGAAATGGACAAGTGGGAGGATCTGAGCGGGTTTGACAACAACTGGGTCAGGGCTGGTCAAAAACTCCACATTTCATGGGGCGTTTCCGGGCAGGGGTGGACAGTATCCATCAGAAGTGATCCAAGAAAGAAAAAGAGGTGAACCGATGACATGGCACATTGATGTAGGTGTGAAGTTGCAAAGTTTGTTGTGCATAACTCCATACGCAATCGAGCCGGGGAGGAAATGCGTTGCCTGGAACCACCTCCGAGCAGCATCTGCGTTGACGCTACATGCACCTCCAGAAGTTTCTATCTATGCATTTGGCGCGGCACATTCCGCGAGGGTGAGCACGACCGATCGTTCTACACCCCAAGCATTATGACGGTGAACTACTTCACAACAAAAAGGGACTGCATAGATGCTGCACACGGCCCTATGCACACTGTAGATGCAACAGTCTACAGAGGCCTTAAGGCTGCTCCTTTCTCTTCCTTCGCCTTACGCACCTGAGTGGAGTTTGCTTTCATCTAGATGAGTGGCTAAAGTTTGAAGGAAGTGGAAGCGACAGACACACCTGGACCGAGTGAGGTTTGACCTCTTTTGTTAGACATGATTTGAACCCTGAATTTTGGCTAATGTGGATTTGAGTTGTAGGTAGCCGATAGTTCTGATTTCTTTTTTTTTTGGGACAGATAGTTAGTCGAAAGTGCAAGAGTCCTCCAGCTCATTGTTGGGTTGGCCTCCTCTCCACTTTTTTTTTATTTTCCCTCCAGTTGGCGGGTACCTACAATCCTTTTCAATTCATTTAAGTGTGTATGGATTTTTTAATTCATTAGTTTAGGTGCAATAAAGCTGGGCTCTTTTGTTAAAGATTGAATTGCGTGTGGTGCCCCATTCTTAAGTTATAGTCCCTTTTGAGTACAGCCATATTAATTTATTTTAATGGGTGCCCATGCTGACTCCTATCCACAACCCAAAGCACCAACAATGGACGTGTGAGTGACACTGGGCCATGAAGCAATCGAACAAAGTAGTCTGGTCTGATGGATTTTTTAAAAATTTTCTTTTAATCCAGGTGTGCGAGGGAATACACGGAACCAGAATGCGTATCAGAAAGACGCCGGTGGAGGCAGTGTGACGTTTCGGCCAATGTTCTGTAATGCCATCAATGTGGATGTTATATTGAATGTAGACCCTTTCATGGAAGCAATATTCCATGTTGGGCTCTTTTAACAGGATAATTCTCCCTCACACGTGACAAAAATGGCTCAACATCGGTTTGAAGTGAACTTCCAGAACATGCTGCAAATATTCTGCTGCCAGATATCATAGTGAGGGATGTTCTGGATGAACACATCTAACTGCACTATTTGACAACCTCCAGGACTACAAGGATCTGCTGCTAACATTTTGAGACCAGATACCACAGCACGGTTCCGAAAATCCAGAAGAGTCCACGTATAAACGGAACAAAACAGTGGAACTATTAACAATACTAGGCCAGTGCTTATAATGCTATGGCTGATCGGTGTAGTTTCAGGTTATGAGGGGCCAGTAAAGGAGTGGAAGCTAAATTTAATTGACGCCACCAGTCACGATTAAACAATAGTAGAAGTTGTTGTCGGCTTACATTTTCAGACCTGTGAGAAAAACGGGAAAACTCAGCCCTGAAGGAAACGCATTAGTCGACACTCAGCTTTGTTTGAAAGGAGGACAAAAACTGCTGTGCCTAGAAAGACTGTCGCGGCAGAACATCTCCAGCTCGCTGAGGGAAGAAAAAGGGAAAAGATAGGGCTCAGTAGGATATGTCAAGCCTTTATCAATCTTACATTAGGAGAATGTTAATCTCAGCCAAAAATAATAAAAAAATAGAAAGAAATACTCCAACTACTCTCCCCCCCCCGGGCTTGCTTTTCAAAATGCTTGTCTCCTTTCCGCCAACTTCAAATCAATTTCAAGCTCCAATGAGATATATATGTAAAACGTTAACAGAGAGGTTTCAATATTTATAGTTGCTCAAGAGGCCTTCAGCTTTGTAGCCTTGAACACAGAAGTGACAAATTCAACACCGATTGTGTTTTTTTTCTCTCTCTCTCGCTCTCTCTCTCTCTCCTCCTTTTCTTCTCCCTGTGGTTAAGAGTAACAGCATTTGAGCGGAGGGAAAAAACGAGTTATTTGACATGACACAAGCAGAAATCTTGCGATTCTCAGCGCCGCGCTGACAGTTTGATAAAAAAATATAAATAAAAACAACAACAACAACCGCGTCTCTGTGCAATCTCCACCCTCCCCCATCGCGTGGTGTCAGATACAAGTCAACGACTGCCTACTGCACAGCCTCGACTACAGAGTTGGGTACTCCGACGGAAATGTATCAAGCAAAAACACATCAGCTCCACTGTAAACACTGCCGGTCCCTCACAGTTAACGTCCTGCAGCAGTATTGGCTTTCTGCAGCCGAATCTGTGGAGAGGATTGACATCTGCAACTGTTCCTGTCAACATAATGGCTGCGTAACGTATCGGAGTGATTTGGATTTAGTGATCACTGCCTCGGCTGCTGCTCAACCGCCTTTGGCTAAATAAAAATAAACATCATCGCTCAGCTGAGAGCAGCGGCCCTGACTGAAACGGCTGTTTTTTGTTTGGTTTTTTTTGCTTGTGCACCCACATGCAGGGAAAGTGATGGGCCAACTATCTGCTCAGCTAACAGACCTCAACAATGTAGTTTTACATTATTTAGAACAGTGTAGAGGTAAGTCAGTGGTGATAGGTATTAAAAAAAACAAACCGAGGCCGTCTTCATGCAGACAATATCAAATTAACTTTGAATAAGCCATAGTATTACGACAACTGGCCTAAATTTAATAGCTCGCCTTAACTTACTCAGTAAGGCATAGTCTCCCGAGACCACTGAAGGGAGGTGTGCTGCTGAATGTTCGTAGTAGATCTATTAAATACAAGAAGTGGTGAGGTGGCGCCTCCAGGGATTGGACCGGTTTGTCCAGCACATCCCACCGATGCTCCATTGGATTGAGATCTGGGTATTACGCAAAACGATGCGTTTTCGTTTTAAGCGTTGTGTAAACGGGGCCTTCAAAGCAGACTTGAGGTTTCAAAGCAGAACGTAGGCCATCAAGATCACACTGCCTCCGTCGGCTTGTCTTCTTCCCATAATGACGCCAGATGTTCCTCAGTGAAGTGACGCACGTGCACCCAGCGATCCACGTGATGAACAACAAAACTTGAGACCATCAGACCAAACGACTTTCTAACAATGATCAATGGTCCAGTTCTGGTGAGCGTGTCCCCACTGATGCTGGAAAAAAATGCCAGCATGGGCGTGCTGACTGCTCTGTAGCTTCCTACACGACAAACTGTGCTGCTCTGAGTATTGTGGCAGCTTTCTATCAGATCCTGCGGGAACATCTGCAGCAGGTTAAGCTGCAGTAGCTCGTCTGCTGGATTGAACCAAATTGGATAACGTTCACTCCCCACCTGATTCAATGAGACTTTGCTGCCCATTATCCAGCTACCTGCTTTTCCTTCCTTCGATCACTTTTGATCTATACAGATCAGTAACACCCCACATAGGCTGCAGTTTGGACCCATTTGGAGATGTTCTGGTTTCTACCACACTCAAATGCTTACCCCTTTGTCATGTTCTCACTTTTAACGCGTCAACTTTTAGAATTCTTCTTTTATTTTTTAATCATTTGAAGCCTGACATAGCCCACCATGGACATGTGCAATGATATCCAATGTGTTTCACTTCACCCGCCAGTGGATTGAAACACATGCACACAGTTTGGAAAAGACACACCTATAGAAATCAGACTTTTACAGATTTCATAGAAAAATATAAAGTTGTTGTTGTGTATTGGGAAGAAGAGCAACACTAGTGTCCATCTCCAGATGCCTGACAATGCAACATGTTTTGGCTCAATACATTTGATTAAAGATGACCCTGAATTAATATACAGATTTTCACCCGGTAGTTTTTTTTTCCCACAATGTGAGAAAATACAGAAAAATAAATGAAAACATTCAAGAGCAAATAAACTTTCATATGTTTTTGAGTATAAATCGATGAGCAGAAATATCCTTGGGGAAGACATTGAACCCAAAGATGGAGGTGAACCCCTCAATGGGTCTGTGGAAATAAGTCATATTGCAGTATTGAGAAGCACTTTGAGATTGCAATGAGGAAAACGTACCATCAGGGCACAAGTTCTCAGATATAGATTTAGTCTTCAATGAAAGTAACTTAACAGAGATACTTATTTCAATGAGTAACATTAAAAAGAATTATTTTAAAACATGAAAACCTGGTTCTCTGCCTGTGAAACAGCATTTAGGAAAGCCCTCAACCACATGGGTGGGCTGGCTTCGCCTGGAACAGGAAAACAATTAAAATACACTACTTCAGGGAGTCACAGTCGCGTTCACGCGGGCGCGCAAACAAAGCGAGCGATATCAGAGCCGAGGACTTGTACAGCTAAATTATTGAGATCCTCTGTGATGCCTCTCATTCTGTCAGTGTGGGTCAAAAGTGAGGAATTGGGATGGAGCAACAGGGGGTGGTTGGTGGGTGAGGTGGGGGTTGTTCATGAGGGGGCGGGTCTGTCGAATGAGAGAATGTGCGGCGACCGTGAACACATGTCTTTGCAAAAAACGGCCCGCCTAAGTTTTAAATGTTAAATGTTTAACAGGGAGACTCTCAGAAGAGCAGCTTCAAAGGCTTGTAGCCAGGCGAGGGAAGGGGGAGGGAGCTGGTGCAGAGAGCAGAGGGGCTCTCAGGCTGGGCTGTTGTCAGTTGCCTCATGCCAGCATCACATTGTCATTCTCTGCAGCAGCAGCGGGCACACTGCGCCCTCAAAAGCACGCGGTAGAAGTATGGTGATTACACATTTACAACATACGGTATGTTCTCCCCTATGTTCTTGCCCTTTTCATTAAACATTACAGAGAATGAGCTGGAAACAAGCATTGATTCGCGCACAGACCCGCTCCAAGCCTGCGGTTCCCCAGACGATCAGCTGTTTCATCTCTCATGAAAAAATGGGGGAAATAAATTCTCATTACTTTAATGGGGGGGACGGCTCATTACCCTGCGTAGCCAGAACAAAAAAAAAAATCCAGCTGTCTTAGAGCCAGAATGGCCACCAAAGTCGGGCTTTTCTCTGCAGAAACACCCACCTGAGACTTTACCAGGACCGTGTGACATTAGCATTAAAGGTACTGAAAGGAGAATTTATGGAATGACACAAGAGTTTGGACTGTTTACTTTGGTTGTCAAGAGCTTCAGCCATCTTTTTTTTCCATTGCCAACCACCAGTGTTGGAAAAAAAACCCCACTCATATTAAGTGGTTATGCAGTTGTTCTTCCATCAAAAGGATTACATCTACAAATAAATATATATAAATCTATATTAACATACTCCCAGAATGCTTCTTACTCAGAAATCTGAGGCAGGTTTTCAAGAGCCGACTAAAGCCTATTGTATGATTTCTTTGTAAATCCACATTTTTAAGTCACAATTTGTGACTGAAAATGAAAAAAAGTCACCAAAAAACTCCAAGCTTTGTTGAAGAATGGACAAAAGTAATGGGGCACCCATGGCAGCATTAAGTCAGGCCCCAAACAACGTTTTCAAGCGAAAACGGAAAACTTTTGGGAGTCTGTTTATACGACGACGATAGTTGGAGCCACTGAAAATGCAAATTCTTGAAAACGGCTCCCAAATGTGGAACTTTTTGAAAACCCTCCGACTTCGTGTTGGCAGGGAAAACACAACGTTTTTGAAATGCTGCTACTGCGCATGCGCACCATGGCACGCTTTCAATTGAAATGTTGTCATGTATACGGGGCCTTTAGATTAACTCGATACTTCACCGGGTGTTACAACATAGGATTACACCACAAGCTTGCCTCAAACTAGTTAACCAGATTGATAACTTTAATAGATCCTGCAAATTCAAGGGAAACTAATATTTTTTCCCACTTTGGAAATGATTTATCATATTCATAAATGTTATGAATTTAAAAAAAGAAGGTTAAGGTCTGTTCACATCAACTTAAAAATGTAGTCATAATGTATATCACTTTTCTAACTATCAACCCTCTGGGGGAAGCAACACCAAGAGTCTGTAAAATGGACACCAGCCTCATTACCTTTTCAGCTGCTACTGTGGACGCGTAAATGGAGTCAACTTGCTCATATGTTTTTTTTCCAAGTCAGCCTCGCCATACTGTATATTTTATAACATGTCAAACTGACTTTTTAAAAAGCACTCAGGTTTAGTTCGGGATTTTAACCGTCACATAGAATAAATATTTATGATATTCAGGCAGCTCTGCTGTGCAGAGTTTAGCATTGAGCTACCGAGTGTCAAAGCTGGTATCGCTCCACTTCCGAGATCAACTCCAGAGTCGTGAAAAGTGGTAAAAAGTACGTAACTCGCCACTTTACAAACGACGACAACTTAAGACTCACAAGAGTTACATCAGGATGCCATGCTGTAGCAATAAAAAAACAAAACAAAAATCTTAAAAAAAAAAAAAAAAAAAACCTCACTAACAACCCTAAAGCAAAACACTCATTGCCTTTCTGGAGCTGAGCATTCTACTTTTGTGCCATGCTATCACCGTCTCACAACCCAGCTAAGAATTGCTAACAGAAGCACCCTATTTAGTGATTTATTGGCAATAGAAGCACCTTTCCAGCCCCGGGCATCTGATATACACACTCCAAAGACAGATTTTAAGTGGAGCATTCCCCTCGAAGAACCTCAATCTGTTGTCTGAAAAAGTTTGTTCACCCCGACATCACACGAAACCGAGGGCAAATTAATTCAGAGCACACAAAGCGCCTATCAAAGTACAACTCATCTGTAATGCTATCAAAGAGTTTTTACCAGTTTTCGCTTGTGTTAAATGAGTAGACTGTCACAGGAAAACATTTATCTCATTAAATGTGATCGTTCTAACAGAGTAGAGGCAAATGAGAAGTGATGGCAGATCAGAAATTCAGACTGACTGGGAGCACGGCTGTTTGAGGAGGCATCAGTGCCCTCCTCGCTGTCTAAACCTATCTGTGTGTGTGTGTGTGTGTGTGTGTGTGTGTATGTGTGTGCGCGTATGCATGTGCGTGTGCGTGCACACAATAGATGAGAAAGGTGTTGCAAGTCCAACAATGATGGCTCCCTACTTGGGTCATTTCAGCCAGTTGTAATCACTGGCTGTGACACGCACGCACGCACGCACGCACGCACGCACGCACGCAAGCAAGCACGCATGCACGCACGCACACACTCTATAGTTTTGTGCCTTATTCATAGCGTAAAATAAATTATTTTTGAATGTAGTTTATGTAATTTAATACATTTCTCCAACATAGAGACTTTTTTCTGTCGTAAAAACATGTCCTTCTCATGTAGGTAAGTAAACAGACTCACAACAATGCAGACGAAAGCACTTTCTTACAGACATAGACACACGTGCAAATGCACCTTACATTGACCTAAATTAGTTTCCCACAGACTTGCTCTAAACTCTGTCCTAACCCGAACCATCACATAAACTTTAACATACACAAAACTATCATCTGACCAAACCATGAATGTCTTCATAATGATGGTCAGTTAACAAGTGTACGCCCCGATGATGTAAGCAAAACATCCCATAAGGTGTTTTGCGTTGGGGGTGATGTTACTTTCCACTCAAATTAAACGATTGTGTGACTAACTAACCCCTGCCCATAGCTTACATCAATCCTTGAATTTATTCTGCCCTTGAATTTTATCCACAAATCATTTTTATCCCTCTATTTGAGTCCTCATAAGAGACAGGAGATAGATTTACACATAGACATTTTCATGCATTATGGGTGAAAGTACATTAGCTTCACATACATCAAACCACGTTTTTACAAGTTTAACACTTGTCTAAATATCATCGTATTATTTTTGTTACACTATTTCGAACATGTCCTCATAATGTAGGTGTGTTAAGAATGCGTTTCATCAGAAGAAATTGGTCCTTCAATGTCGGCTAAACATGTACATCTACACACAAACAGCAGGAAAAAAAAACAAACAATGTCATGGTATTAACACCTCAGTAGATATGATTGTGATGGGAACACACTCCAGACACACACAAGCACACACAGAAGGCCTGTGTGTGAGCTGTTATGAAAAAATGATTGTTTTTCTTTTGTCCGTTTGTCTCCTCCATAAGACGAAGGAATTGAATGAGAGAGGTTGAGGGACAGATCCATTAACTTCTCCCTGAGAGGCCGAGACTTTGAGCTCGGATGGGCAGACTCTGCCATGAAAAGTAGGGTGGGGGAGGGGGTGGAGGGGCACGACTTGTCAGAGCCGCTGGCTGGCCTCGCAGCCAGTGAGCATTTCCCTTTTAGTGCCCGTATAATGACAGCCCGTCAGTATGCAAACCACAAAAAAAAAAAAGCCTAAACACGCTCGCAACACGGAGCGGTCACCGTCTAACACACACATACACTAAGGGCCTTGAGTGAATCTTAATGCATCCTTCCCCTTTTTAACCATGTATAGGCTACAACACATTGATTTCTAATGTATCAGGTTATGACAGCTCTTCAATATTGCTGGAGGCGGCCGTGGGGCTCACTCCAGGTGCACACAGCTAGAGGCTGTGGACCTGACGGGCAGAGCTGGCATTACTGTGGAGGAGGCTGCTGTTGTCCTGACTACTGTCACTGCAGCTCACAGCAGAGCCAGGCTCCTCGCTGCAGAGATATGACTCAGGCCACTCTGTGCATTACCTTAACTGACTCTCCAGTCCTCCCCCACCCTCAACCCTCGCCCCAACCCAAGTTTCCACCTGAACTATCCGTGTAGAGGTGCATTGGGCACAGTAATGAGGGAATCTCTACCTCCCTGGATCTCGGCGCATAACAAGCTCCTGCACTGGATGTTTACTTTTTGCTTTTTGTATCGAGCCATCTAAAAGCTGCCGACGACAAACCGCCGCGGAAAGAACTGCAAGGATTTACCCAATGTTATCGGTCTTGTTAGTTATCTGCTATGCCAGCCATAGGCGCCCAGTCTAGGGGGGTGGGGGTGAGGGTGAGGGTGGGGGTGGGGTGGGGGGGTGGGGGGGGGGGGGTTACATGGAGCTCCCAAGTTAAAGTTGAGGTGCAAAAACCTCAGAGTAATGAAATACCTGGTCCTTGAAAACAATAAAACAAAGCTTTTTTCCTGAGACAATTGCCCCCCCCCCTCCCGTCATCATAAAGAATAAGTCACAACATCGAAGGCATACCATTGGCAGGTGTTGGCAGGTGAAGTATAGCATTAACAAATAAATGAATGAAACAGGTTGCATCAATAACTTTGTAAATGGGTAGCATTAATATAATATAGCCGAACACAGCATGCTACCAGGAATACAAGTGAGTTCATTGGGTAGCATTAGCATAGTTTAGTCCAATTCAGAATACTGACAGTAATTAACTAAATGAGATACATGGTATTAGCATTTTTAAGCCAGATCAGGAAAGCTATTAATAATTAAATGATCGAAACAGGTTGCATTAGCATAGTATAGCCTAACACAGCATGCTACCAGTAACAAGAGTTAAATAGGTCGTAATAGTATAGTTTAGTTGAATACAGTTGCTGTTACCAGGAATAAAGATACTGAGAAATGGAGGATAAGGATAATAAGTGAGTGAACCTGGTGGCAATGGCGTAATTTGGCCATATATAGCACGATACCAATAATTTGAGAAAAAAACAGGTAGCGTTAGCATAGTTTCGTAGAAAGTAGAAAGTTCGTGAAAGATAGGAAAACCTATTTTTAGCCAGAGACAATATACTACAAATAATTCAATAAATGACCCTTGCAGTGGTTCCATAATCTAGTTCGGAATGGTAACTGTAATTAAGTGAACCCAGGTAGCATTAGCATAATATAGCCAAATAAGCAACAGATATTTAAGGAATATGTAGCATTAAGGAACATGTGAACATATAGCATGAGCATAATTTAGTTAGATACAACCGCGAGTATCAGTAAAACTTGAAATATTTCAAGAAAGTTCAGAAACGACACCAAAAGAACTCAGAATGCATCTTACTGCATTGGACGGTTTTCAGACCAGCTTGTTTAAAATTCTGGTTAACCTTCACATATTGCCTGCAACTACTGTACACGTTACCCTTGTGACCTTTTACTAAAGCTCACTCATAATTTTTAATATGACTTCTTTATAAAATTCTAACGTCACACGAAAGACGGCATGCTGGGTAAAAACTGACTTGTGCGCTGCTGTCATGACGGCGGCTCACCTGAAGGAGGCAGCGCTCTTTGAAGACGTAGCCGATGAGCTTGTCCAAGTGCATGAGACACTGGTGGTACCGGATATGATGGGTGAGGACAGGCAGCATCATGGCGTGCTGTGGAGAGAGGAGACGGAGAAATGAAAGAAAAAAAATGAGACCAGAAAATGGGGATCATGCCTCGTATCAAAGAAGAGCGTGTTTTGGAGGGGACATTTGATGAAGAGATTGTGGGGGGAGAATGGGAGAGGGAGAAATCAATCAGCCCGTCATTATTTATTAAGTGGTGCTCGGCAACAGAGAGATGAAATAATCAAAAATTCGATGTCTGCAGCGTGAGGGGTGGACGACAGCGAGGGGGGTCGGCGCGCTGGATGGGACGGCGGGATCGAAGATCATTCTGACATGTTGACACTCTCACATCAGAACACACAGGAACATATTAAGAGGGGGAAAAGTTGGATGAAAACAAGGTGAAGGAACAGAGAAGAGAGCAGCGGCCCTCAACTCGTGGTGCAGGACCCCCTTGAAAAGGACATAATAGATCAGAGTGGAGGCCCAGGTACTTCAAGGATCAACAGATCAAGGCCCCGTTTACATGACTCTCATTTTAGAAATGCTTTGTGTTCACGTTCAAATTTCTTTTGGAAATGATGTTTGTCATTGTGGATGTTTGGCTTCACTGCAAACTTGGGATTTAATTTTCCCTTCTATGGCAGAGGTTCCCACCTTGACTGACTGGTGAGAGATTACGTTTGATTTGTGGCTTTATGCCGTAATTTCTTGCCAATTGCGCCATGAAATTGATCGACGGATTAATTTTTTAGTTGATGCAGCGATGCGCTTGCTTCGCTCGCATAAAAATGCATTATATATACGTTTGATACGTGGAGTTCCTCTACTTATGTAGAAATGTAATAATTCAATGTTAGAAGTGCAGAGCGAGTCCGTTGTTTGCGAAGGTACCCGGATGAGGGGGCGTATTACATATTATTTGTAGGTGATTTGGGACACCAAATACCTTTTGGGAAAAGTACAGAGTAAAGCTGATCCAAAGGATCTATGTTGGTTCCACAGTGGACGGTATGGTCAGTGGTAATGGGGAAGACCCAGTAAAATAACAATTGCTCATTGCTTGCCTTAATGTATTTCTTATATTTCTTGGTAAAGCACTGTGAATTGCCTGGTGTTTGAAAGATGCTCTATCAATATATTTGCCTTGGCCTTGGGGTGAACCCCTTGTCAGGATGCAGAGATCACGGGATCGAGCAAGTATTAATGTTTATTTCTTCATGTCAAATTTTCAACCAAACAATTGGGAAGTGTCCCTTTCAAAAGTCTTAAGAGTGCCAATTTGAAGCGCCTGTAATTCATCACCTGTCTCATTTCCTGTTCAGCTGCTACTATGATCGCTTGAGCTGGGCTTTTTTGCACGAATTTAATGTTGATGACCCACATACTTTTATCATTTCACACTTTATAGGACCTCGTCGCTTTTTTTTTCCACAAAGATGTACGGTAATGTCACTTCATTGGCAGTAGTCAGTCATTTCGATTATTTATTTAGATGTTTTTCTTTCGTTGATATTTTTACAGGCTGTACCATCAAGACGTAAAAAGTTGGAGGACAAAGTGAGGGAATAGTGAAGGAGGGGGGTTGGTGGCGGCGGCGGCGGAGGAGGTGGTGGTGGTGGTGAGAATTTGACACGAACTGAGAGGAAAAAAAAAACAGTCAGCGGTCAGCAAATGAGTTTGACAGTCTGTGCAGCCAATCTCGAGAATCATTAGCGGAGGCTTACCAAGCCGACCTCGTCCGCGAGCGGCTGAGAAAGTGTAGCCGAGGCGGCTGTACACACATTAACCCCGTGCCACCACACGAGAGAGGAGGGAGCCGTGCATGTTTTAATTAGTGCTGCTGGGGAGGGTGAGCCCGGAGGCCCAGCGGCTACAAGCGGCGCTGCCACGTAGCCCCGGGGCCATCACAGGGGCCGCGGTGACACCGTCCCCAGGCCTTGTTAAGCAGCCAATTAAACAAAGCCGCGCCCCCCCCCCCCCCCCCCCCCCCGCTCGTGTCTGCAGCTCCTGACCCGTTCTGATGACTGCCCGAGTGACTGCGGGGAGGCGGGGTCCCGGCCTCTCAAGAGTTGATACTCCAGTAATTATAAAGGTGGGAACTTTCTAATTTACTGTCACAGATGACGTCCGGGCCCTTTTGGACACGGTCCAACCGAGAAAAGGCAGCCCGAGTGTTCGTCTCCCGCGGCAGAACCGTTCCAAGCATTAATTTTAAACTGCACGTTAACTGCTTTTATTGGCAGTTTATTAGCTAAAATGTGATATCACAGAAACACACACCTGTTGTTCAGGTTTGATCCTATCGCACCGTTTCTGCCATTTTTACTGTTTTAATCATCTATTGGCTCTTTATGCTGCCCTTCAGTTCACCATCTGTCTGAAATGAGCAGTTTGAGCTTGCGTTTTTGCCTCAATTTAGTCCAAAAGAGCAGATTTTGAGGCAGAAATTAGCAATTTTTAACATATTTCACGAGGATTTAGCACCGATTAAGAAATAAAACAATTGGCACGCACAATAAACTACAAGATATTTATTTTTTCATTTGTTACAGCAGCTTGTGACAATTAAAACAACACAGTAACAGTTGAACCCATTATAACTCGCACTACACCGCCATGTGGTGAAAATATGTACTACAAGAGGAGTGTAGCTCACGGCGCAAACCTGTGGCAAGAAACAAATATTATATTGAGAGGATCACTGCATTTTTCAGCTGCGCGTACAGTTCCTTGTTTGACTTCAAATCAACATATCTTTAAAAAAAAAAAAAAAAGCCTCTAAAGGACACTCATCAAAATGTAAAGAATTTAACTACTCACCAATATGACGATGGCTAAAGTTTTGTATAAAACTGACAAGAATCACATATTTTCACCGTGTTTACCTTCAACATATATGGAATACATTTCATATTATCTTTCTAACATGTACATTAATTTATTAATGGGATTGACATTGCATTCTATTTAAGTAAATATTTGTGATTTAAGTATGTCTAATCTCATCAATATTCACTTGCTATTCATTCATTTATCCACATATAGACAAATCAATTTATTTATTATTAACTAATACCTTTTTTTTTCCAAGTGTCATTTATTTGTTTTTCATCTTGTTTTGTACATCAAATTATTAATATATTTATCAACTAGTCTGTCCAATAACTAAGCTGTCATTGTGACTATATATCTTGGCATTTTATCAAGATTTTTGTATACGTGTTTTTCAATGTATCGAAATGTTTTTTTCAGCTCTCACATTAAATAATGATTGTGATTACACCTTTTAAATCTCCTATGTTTTCTCATTATCACCTTGTTAATGATCTGCAGCACTTCTACAGATAAAGTTGGCTTGAAGGCGATTACTGGGTTGAACTGCTGCAGCTCTCGTAGAGGAACTCCACTCTGCACTGCAGTGTTTTTTTGTGGTTGAAAATCAGTGAAGCAGCTTAATCAGTCCCCTCTGAAGAATAAACTGACCGGTCTCATTTATCCCGATGCATCTCGTGCCACAGAGAAGCCGTCGTGGTGCTCCAGGCTTCACGGCTCTTCACTTTAAATTGCTTTCTCCGCGAGGCGACGCACTTCCTGTGATGCTAAGTGTTGAAACCATCTGCATTCATTCTTTCTCCCACATACCTGCCGTGCGAGAACCGAAATCCTCAGTGCTGCCACTCGGCTATGCGATTTGCACTAAGTGATGATTAGTAAATAAATGCAGTGAATGAAACAAAGGCTCACGCTGGTTTTTTAGCGGTCTGGGGAGGAAAACGAGTGGGCCGGGTTGTGACCTACGGATGGCCCCAACACGCTGAGGCAGGAAGTGGAGGCAATCCTGCAGAAAGTCTTCAAAATAAATGAACGATTTCCGGGGATAATATGAAGCTTGACACAACATCAGATTTCTTCTGTTTTTTGTTTTTTTTAAATTGAGAAAAACCTTTTTCCCTCTGAAATTATTCATGAAGCAATTAGTCAAAGCCGTACAGCTCAGAGCAAATATAATTGGACGGCAATTATGAATGGGATCTTTCTCCGCCGTGCGAGGTGGTCTGGCTCACCGGGATCGAACCGTCATTGTTTTCCCGAAAAGTGAGCGTCGACTACGGGGGCCGCGTGGGGTCCACGCACCACGCCGGTGCCAATTATCCCCCAGGCAACAGGCAGAAAATACCCAAATAAATAACAGACTGTCTTCTAAACTGGATGGGAAAAGTGTTTCGGGTCTTATTAGGAGTGACCGGTTGATTCGGGGATTGTCTTCAGGTCCGAGTCACTCGACGAGAGGTGTGGACGGGTTTCTCACTGAGTGAGGTCCCGTTTACACAGAAATGGCAGAAAGGCTAAAAACAATATATTTAGCAGAGGAAACTGGAAGCGTGCCAGTTGGTGCTGTTGGTTGTTTTTGTATTGAAGCCACAGACACACGGGCGCAGCGAGCAACACGTGATAAACATTACCAATGTGGAGGACACAGACATTTCAACTGACAGACGAAATTGGATTGCTATTGTAGACTCTCGACTAAAACTGTGGAGGCTGCCCTTGTTCTTATTGCACGTGCAGAAGATTTATTTACTACGGCTGTGGTGCGCAGCGTTTTGACCCATGACTTACCACTAGATGTGACTGTATGACAACAGAATGCTGCTCCAGTTCCACAGAGAAGCCTCCATTACGACTCTATTTCACCGCCACATCAGGCACCTCGTGGTCACAGATGGTATGGATAACTGTATTTTCAAATCTTCTTAATATAACTCGTATGACCACCAAAACAATTGAAAATATCGAACTGGTAGTCTGGAAAGTAAGATACAGCTACAAACATGACTTCGGATTTGACTGTGAAAAAGGTAGAGGCAGGGCTTTACTTTGGTCAATCAACTGGTTCAGTTTTCTATTTTTTAAATGATTTTATAGACTTCAAATTTTTATCTTTTTTACATGTTTACCTACATAATTAAAATGATCTTTTTCTCTTGGTATACCACTTCACAAAAATTTTAAATTTCCCATGAGAATAAAATTATTATTATTTTTTTTATATCATAATAATTAATGTATTACTGTTTGTAAATGAAATAAAACAAATTGGAAAGGTGATAATATTTTACCAAGTGAATATAAATGCAAACAAAATAGACCCTTGTTTAGATTGTATTTTAATTTAATTTTACTTTAATTTAAGATTTTCTCTTGTTCTCGATGAAAATTTAGACTTAAGGTTTTTTTTTGGTTTTAGTTTTTAATATTATCAATAGCATCATAATTATTATCATGATCATTTTTACTATTATTATTATTGTTATTTTAAATAAGTTACTTGTTGAAAATTAAAGCTGGTTTGATAAATTAGATATTTTTTAAATGTGTGACATTTTCTTTTTTGTCCAAGTCAAAATTTGAATCAGGCACATCAGTAAAATTTCAGCACATACTATTACACTTCTCTGGTTGTAGTACTTTTTTAAAAATATTGTTATTAAAGTGTTTGACAATGTTTCTTGGAACGTACAAACTTGAAAAAGGTTTAAAGGAAAAAAGAAATGTTTTTCTCCTCGTGGAAGTTTCAAGGTTTCTGTACTTCTTGTTCCTCTTTTGAAGACACTGTCCTCGATGTCTCACTGCTGTGTAATTGTCTGTGTGCGTCTGTTCACATGCGGGATCCACGTTGTGTTACCTGACAGACGTCGGAGCGGATGCCGGTCTTCCAGAAGCCCTGGCTGCTGAGCTCCACCGTCACCTCGCGGCGCATCGTGTTCTTCTGACGGATCTTCTGAAGAGCTTCCTGCCAAAACAAGCAGCCCGTCAATTATTGATTGGCTGGAGCGGAGCCTGCGGGGACGGCAAACATCCTCCACAACCCCACCACCACCACCACCACTCCCCTCCTCCAGAGAAGCTGGCAGATGCAGTAAACTGACGCGCAGTGGGCACAGCGGTGGACGGCCGGGGAAGTGACAGCCCGGCTGGTTCTGGGTAATTGAGGCGCTGCGGCGGGTCAGCAGAGAGGCCGAGGGCTCACACACCTGTCTCCCCATTAGGACCACCACACCAGAGCCGAGGGGTCCGTCCAGCAGGTATCACAACAAATACTCACAAACAACACACACCGAGAAATGAGTAACTGTGATTCCCAAAGAGAGGCGGTATTGTAGATGGAAGGAGGGTGTCGTTTCAAGTGAAAACGCAATGATTTGCAGAAAAGTTTCCCCGTTTCCACAGTGATGGCGCTTTTTCGAAAAGTTCCACCATCAACAGACACCTAAAGCCCAACGAAAATTTAGCATTTTCACTTGAAACCGTTGCAGTGTAAACAGGGCCTTAACGCCCCAATACATATAAAGTTTCCAGAGCTCAATTTTTGGAAAGTATTTCTGGATTAGTAGAAAAATATGCAGAGATACGTAATGTCTATTCTATCAAATGATGCCGTTTACAAAACAATATGTGGACATTATTTAACTTCTGCTTTGTGAAATGTGTTGTTATATTCTTTAATCATTCAGAGCAGATTTGATGGACTGTCCAGAAAAATGATTTTAATGAGATATATGTAAGTTAACAACACATTTAGATGTGACATGATATATTTCAGTGACTTTCTATTTGATGAGTGGAGCAATAATGATTATAAATGTTGGGAAAAACTCTTCGGAATGCGACGGAACTGGCTTTAAAAACAAAGTAACTTCTCAACCTACTGTTGGTGAATGGATGGACGTCAAATACAATATACATGTATTGGAAGGGCTGTCATTGTCTCTAATTGTCCAAAAACAACGATTTTACACCATCTGGACTAAGTAAATTGAATTTCAAACCTATAAAGCCTGATTTGACTTCATTTGAAGGTCAAGAGCTGTTTAAATATCGACTCTGCTCTGCTCTCTTTTTGCTTTCCCAGCGAGTTTCCAATAATTCACATGAATGTTTTTGCACATGAACGAAAAACTTGGGGAATAAATGAAGAACATCCGTCCCCCCAATTTAGATGCTAATCAATACCTTATTGATATTGGCTCATATTCATACTGAATTGTGTTTCGAGAATAAATGTTTCGGGGAAATTCAATTGGAGAGTTTAGAGTCAGCGGGACCAAGAAGATTCCATGATTTCTAAGTGGTTCTCAGTATTCTTGGGTAACGGGAGAAGGATTTGGAGGGAGTTCGGTTCCTCGTATGGGGGAGCCGCAGATGGAGGAGGAGGCATCGGCGGAGCGACTCCCGTCTGACTTCTCAGTGATCCGCCTAAAATGGAACGCCGGGAATTTTTTGACTCGCAGTGGAAATATGAACAACAAAGGCATGAATAAATAATGCCGTCCCACTTTGAACTGTGCATCAAAGTGAACACGCTCACCCACCCACACACACACACACACACACACACACACACACACACACACACACACACACACACACACACACACACACACACACACACACACACACACACACACACACACACACACACACACACACACACACACACACACACACACACACACACACACACACACACACACAAATCCTTCAGTCACTGTATAAGCGAGTAATCACAGGGAAGTGAGAATGATATGTAAATACTTTATTATGCAGCGCTTTCTACAGGGTCAGGCGATGGACGGGAGCAGAGAAAGTCAATAATGAAGCAGCGAGCGGGGACACGGTGAGAGCAACTTTCTGCCAGTTGGGCCACATTTGGACTTTTACGGCGGGATCGCATTCAGCTGAGAGGAGTGTTTGTGTGTCGGATCAGGCCGAGGTCAAACTCCAAAGACGCCGTCTGAAACTCAATCGTCGCGGGAGGCAAGTGCACATCTGTGGCGTGTGAGCCGGTGCGTTTGCAGGTTCATCCAGGGGCAAGTTCCTCACTCGTGGCCGTGCTCGGTCATCTAGCGGAGGAGTTCGCACGACAGATGGGCACATTTCGAGGAAAGCGGCAGGAGATATTCATGACTCAAGAGGAAAAACTCGAAAAGTCAAGATTCAGTCCACAGAGAAGGAGAGGAGAAGATTTAGAAGTACAGTCATCTGAAGGAGAGACAATGAGGCTGGTGCCAAATTGCAAGTCTGCCGGCGTTTAATTATGACAAGCTGATGAGTCGAAAGTGGGCTGTCACAGAGGGTGGTGGTCTGAAAGAGGCAGAAGCTGAAAGAAGTTGCCGTTAGTGGTCCAGAGTATGAAAGAACTGCGCGCGTGTGCGTACGTGTGTGTAGGGAGGTGGTCTTAAAAAGACAGAAACTAAAAGAAATTGCTCATAGTGACAGAGAATATGACTAATTCCCATTTGAAGCTGGTGTCAAATTACAAATCTGCTGTGAGGACAAAGTGGGTATTTTGGAAGGGTGGTCGTAGTAGAAGCGATCAGAGCTCGGTGTTTATGACTAATTTGTGTATGAGGGTGGTGTCGAATTACAAGTGTGAGCAATAAATCTGGCAGAAAGAAGGGTGGAGGTCTTTAAAAGAGTGAACAGTTAAAGTCCAAAATTGTTGCAGGAAATGCCTTAAAATCTTAAGTATTTCTCCTTCAAGTGTGTTTAAATTCAATGTAATGCAAATGACATAATGGTCTAAAATGTAGTTATAAAATATGGAATGAATTTTCAGTGTAAATCTTTAAATAATTCGATTCAAAATAATATGCATCACTGGTCTATATTCCCAGTTGTTGTTTTTTCTAACAGTCAATTTTAAGGTCAATTAAGTCATATTAAAAGTGATTTCTTCAAATCTCTTTGCTGGCTCTGAGCATATACATGGGTGTTTGTCAAAACTTACGAACCAAAACATGAAAAACTCCTCCGGCAAGCCATGCTCCACTCCCCCAAACCCGGAGATTGCATGGCCGGTGATCCTTATGCACACTTATGGCAGTCACCTCTAAAAAATACTGAGAAAATAAGTGTGTGAGGGAAGTTGTGCGGCCCAGATGAAGCCGTGGACTTGCAACCAAGAAAAAAGAAGAAAAAAAAAGGAAAAAGTCTGCGGAGCGAGTTGGAGATAGCTTTTCAAAGATGCTCCTCATACGGCTCGACTGAGCTCGGCCAAATCTGCGGCGAAGAATCAGAGCAAATCCCCAAATCCACATATGCCGAGCTGATAGAGAGGACTCCGGGCTGACTTCGACGCACAACTACTGACTCAGGGCTGAATACTTATTCAAATTACAGATACCAGATAATAAAGCAACACTGCTTCTGTGCTTCGTTTTGAACACCGAGAAAAGTGCCGTCACCTTGCCACCGCGGGGTCATGTTGAACGGAGCGTCCCCCCCCCCTTCCATCAAAAAAAGATAAATAAATAAATTAACGAAATGTATGGATGTCATGCCGTCTCCACCCACGCAGACATACTCATGCAACCCCTCTGTCCTCTCAGCGTGAGGTCTAGAAGAGGCGGCTGCCTCGGTGTTGAAGGCCAGTTCTCGCAGCAGAGCCCACCTCCGGTCTCGGCGGAGCTCGGTGGGCAAGCGCAGGGAGGGGAGGATCAAAGAGGAAGTGGAAGATGCTGCACGCATGTCAGACCGGGTTTGAAGAGAAGAAAAAAAAAAAGAAAAAAAAAAAAGAAGATGTTCAAGGCCACTGAAACACAAGCTGGGGGGCTGTCGGTGAGCAGCGACGCCTCCCGGTGGAGCCGGGCGGACCCTGCCGGTGAGCTTGCATGTGTTTGGGGGCAGTAATTGCTCCGGTGCAGGCTTGACAGCTGGATTGTCAGGGCCTGTTAGTAGGAGAGCTTCGCCGAGCTACCTGGGAAACAGGCTAATTGAGCTCCGGGTTCTTGCTCATTATCGGTTGGGAGTGTATCACAGAGTCTGAGCGAGCAGATTAGATCTGCTCACAGACTTCCAAAAAGGAAAAGTCCTACCTGCTTCAGAGAAGTTAACGCTCCTACAGCAGGAAGATGAATCACTACTCCGGGCAGTAACACGCATTGGAAACAGCCTCTTTCAGCCTTGATGAAGACGGTGGCCTGGTATAATCTTGAACCAACTCCGATATCCGACTGTGGCTAATATAAGCATGAGCTTACCTTTTTTAGAGAGCTGTCCATTTCTGGCTACATAAAAGTACGATATCTATATCGATACCTCTAACCTACTCATTTAAATGACTTGGCTTTCGAGTTAGTCAAGGTTGTTACCAAGTCCATCAACTTCCATTTCTATGAATGAGGAGGTTAATCCTTATTAATCCTGCACCAACTATTGATATCAACATGAGATATCCAACTGTAAGTAGCATGAGCCTGTCTGATGGTACCTAGATGGAAGATCAAATAGCTCGCGACTCATTAAACATTCTGTTAGCTTTAGCTGCTACTATTTCCTTTGACTCCTGTTTACTGGAGGAGGCTTGAATGAGCGTGAGCCTACCTTCTGACGACCTGAAGATGACTTCTCCTCATTAATCTTTGAAATAGCGAGACCATTCGGATTATAGAGCATCTTCCTCGCCGTAAACCGACTAACCGTAACTAACACACAAAGTACTGAAAGCAGAGGTGGTGAGTCAGATTAGTTAAACAGCACATACAGAGGGAGGTCTACCTAGCGGGGATAATGCTAAAGTTATTTTTCCTTGTAGATACTTTCTTATTTCCTTAAGACAACAGCTCGTAGCTTTAGTCCAGTATTCTGTTACTTGCTCAACACCACAGAAAATCTCTTCCTTAGAAGAAAGTTAAAGCGAGCAGCAGAGCTCTGGGCTCCTTGGAGCACACACACACACACACACCGCACCGCGAACCCTGTGATTCCCCGTGACTACGCGGTCATTATTTCACCAAATCCAAACCTTTCGCTCCCTCACTCCCTGTTGGTGGCTTGACCTTCACACTCGACCCAAGAGAGCAGTTACTGCCATTTTACCGCGAGCCGTGAATTCATTCAAATTATGCATTAAAGTCGAACTTCACATTTTTCACGGGCGTCGTCAGACATCAGGAAATACTTTCGGTCACCTGCGCGACACCGTTAAAAACTGTTTAGCGGAGAACTGGCGCGCCGGGCTGGGATTTAGCGGTTAGCGCTTTCGCTTCACGGTGAAAAGGTCGCGGTTCGAGTTCGAGTTTGGACGTGAAGAGAGAGCGGCAAAGCAAAAGACTGAGACACTAACAGATGAATCTAGCTAACTTAGTGGCATGAGCATCGGGGTGGATTCGTAAAAACATATGAAGAAGTAAAACTCGAGTGTGAAGAGAAACAGTGATAAGATTTCGTATCTTTCTACAGATCTTTGCGAGTCATATTTCACATATTTACTTGTCAGTTTTGTTTGAAGATTATCACAATATCCCATTGTTGAAATTGTACTTAATTTCCATTTAAAAAAATGGTTATTTATAATTTCTTAAGATATATTTAATGAAATGTCTTTTTTTTTAATAATGTACTTGAACCACTTTGCTCTGAAATGATTGGAAACATTTAGAGTTGTCATCGTTTACCTTTGTGAGTTCCCAACATTTCTTCAACAATCATGTACAAATACTATATTTGTCCTTATTTCTCTTGGAAAAACATTAAAAACAGGAAAAGTATCACTATATCTCCTAAAACAAACCCCAATAAAACAGAGAAAACCATGCTGCCTTTGTCGTTTCTGTAGATCTCACTGCTTTTTTTTTTTAAGCAGCCTTGTTTCCAGCTCAGCTGCATTTGTGTCTGCATGCAAAGTGGGACTGAAAGCCGTGATATTAGTTCTTGGTGTGCAGTAAACCCACCTCTCTCTGTGTCAGCTTCTGCTTGTCCAGCTGCTTGACCTTGGGGCTGTTGGCCAGCAGGTGGCGTAGTTTCACATAGCTCTTCCACAGTTTCTGGTACCTGCAGGCAACAAATAAAAGGTATTTTCTCACTTTTCCAACAACCTTTCGCTGTTTTTCCAGTCTGTTATTGTGCATGCACGTCTTTCCTTGGCAGCTGAGAATCTGCAGTTCACTGTATTTTGCATAAATTCTGGAAGCGGTGAAACATAAGCAGCCCTGAAACATGACTCCAGACTGCCATCACACAACCTCCCCATTCTCATTTTCTGTAAAACCCCTTTGTCTTTGCTCTCATTTGCATCTGAAAAGAGCCGCGGAGTTATCGGCAAGGTGACATGTAGCCACCATACGAGCCGACCCCCCCACCCCCCCCCCCCCCACTCCTCCTCTCTCTCTCTCTTTTCAATCAGACCTCCTGATTGATGCACTGAAGGCCGAGTGTGACCGTTCTGCTCCCATTCAGGAGACTTTCTCCTCATTTACCCAGAGTTATTCAATTATGATTGGTGGGATGGAGTGGTGGTGGGAGGGTAAGGTGGCAGGGCTTGAAGGATAGGATGGTGCATTGGCAGAGAGAGAGGAAGGAAGGAAAGAAGGAAGAAAGAAGAGGAGGAGGAGATGTGCTGAGGAATAGAAGAATTATAGAGCTTTAATAGCGGGGACTTCATTAGAGACTGAGACGAGGGAATGAGACGGCTTTACCGCCCCGATTATCAGCCTGCCGCCACCTCCGCACTGAAGCAGCCCGGGCGGACGAGAGACACAGAGACAGACAGAGAGAAAGTGAGAGAGCGTATCCAGCCTGGGAGGCCCCCTCGTCCCCAATCCGCTCCAATGACCTTTCCACAGATCCGCTGTGTGCTCTTGGGGTAGCATCGCCGCCGCAGCTCTCGCCCATCACTGCTCATGCTTTCATTAGCATATGCTGCCTGCTTTTCTCCCACTGTTTACCATCTCCAACCTCTTTTCAGAACAATGCTGGCTTCATTGGATCTCTTAAACCTCATTTGAACTTCTTTTTGGCATTCGAACATGGATGTCCATTAGTTTAAAAGTGATAAGACCATTAAAAGGAGACTGGGCCAAGGCCAGGCGAAATGTAGCACTAAGAGACACAATGAGAAGGGAAAATGGGTTTTCAGTCATCGTGTAAGAGCCACTAATAAATGTTACTCAGTCCTGCACAATATGAATGTCACGTGGTTTTGACAAGCAACTACTTGCAAACCTTTGCATATTTTATCATATGATGATCGGGATTTTTCAGCAGTGAAGGTAAAAGTAACCTCCAAACAAGCATTTTATAAAGTAATTTTCATTGATTCAGAATTTCTCGTTGGCCTCTCGAGATGTGGTCAAAGACAACAAACGGGACTCGTATCACCCAAGGACCATGCAATGCTAAATTCGTCTCTAAACCCTCTTAGAAACATCTTTTGTGGTCTTTGGAAAGTGTTTACACAACGATCGACAAGAAAAAAAATGTTGTTCTTCAGAAGGCAACGTTTCAAGAATGCATGCCAAACAAAGAAACAACGTACAATGTAAACATTCAAAGAGCCTTCATGTATAGGTCCACTCAGGAATTGCTGTATAGAAGAAATGCGTCTCCACTTATGCAGATGATGGTGTAGTGTATGGGAGGAAATGTGCATGGAAGGAGTGAGCAGCACTAACACTCTGGATTCCTCCAGTGTGGTAGATACTCGAGCATACACAGAAAACCTCTTGTTGCAACCTCATGTGCGATGCTTCGCGTTTCAGAAAAGTTGTGTTTTACCCAGTTTACACGGAGGTGGAGTCCGGTGCGTTTCAAAAGACTCCACACTCTGAAAGCTGTTTTCAGAAAGTGTGGTTACCAGAGACTCATAAAGCTGTTGCTGTGTAAAACAACATTTGAAATGTTCAGTTGTCACTTGAACGTTATCTTCTAGAATTGTCCAAAAATGATAAATTCTGCTCCCTTTTTTCCCTGAGATAACGAATCTTGACAGTTCAGAATCTCATGTTACATTTGTGTGACACTCTGGTCAATCTGCACTGCGACTGGACGGAGTTTTTGAATATTTAATTTTATTCAGTTTTTCCGAAACAAATGAACCAATTGAACAATTCTGTCATACACTCGGCTACAACAGTTGTTAAGTAAAATTTAATTTGCGTTGCATCAACCATTATTTGGTATTGTGACCATTTGTGTGAGTTCTAATACGTTCAAACGTGTCCTAAAATGATACGCACTGGTGAATGGAAAGCCTTTTTAATAAGCTAGTTTGGGTTTGACTTACAACTTCATTAAAGATTATCATAAAAATGACATATCTACTGCATAAGATATGTAGTTAATATCTTCCGCTGGCTCTTAATCTCTGTCTTGCCTTAACCTTTACATCATGCCCATTCAATTATAGAGTGGAGAGCAGTAGAGGTGTGACAGGAGGGCAGACAGAATTTAACCTTAAAGGAAGATACTGAGCACGTTCAGTTTCCTCCACACGTCCTCCGACACATGTAGGATACATCCGACAGCAGACATCACACCTTTTTAAAAAAAAAATCAAAATCAAAAATAAGCACTGTATTGGTCAAAATATGTTTTGTTTTCTTTCCTAGTGTTATGCCGAGTTCTGTATCACAAAATACAGGAGAAACGCGAAGGATGATGGATGTGACTTGTGAACAATGACTCACGTTAGAGTTTATTTCATCTGTGATGGACACATTTCATTGCTGCGGCTGTTTTGTCATCCACATGCTTCCGTCCCTGAGACTATTTCACCGAGAAGTCACGTGGAAAGAAGTCTGAATCGCAGACTTCTTGAAGATTTCTTCTTCCACTTGGAGTTTTGTCTGACATTTTAACGTGGCAGCAAAGTGCTCACAGACCCTCGGTTCGGGCGCTGCACACTTTTAATTCCACGCAGCATTTTTCATTCTGAAGTATATCCAAGTACAACAGGTGGCAGGCCTGCTGTTTACATGATGAATGTCTGGGAATTGCATTCTTTTAGTGTTTTGAATGTTTTGAAAAGGTTTCTCATTCAATGGTGGCATTTTTATAAGGGGCAATACTCACATTTCAGAAAGGTTGCTTGTTTCTACATAAGATATTTCTACTTCAGGTGGGGGGGGGGGGGGGGGGGGGGGGCTTCAAACTAGCAAACATCCACTTCTCTAGCTTCTAGACCACCACTGCCCTCATGTCGCATTTCATCCACTGAAGTCAAATAGACATCATGATTTCGCACAGGAGGCCGCAGACAAAGATAAGTAGACGCCTCATTGACTGCCGCAGCCTATTAGAGCTAAAGTATTTTCGGACACTTCTCCAGTGTGTTATTTTTCTATTGAGAAGGTGAATGAAGCGAAGCACTGAAGCAGCAGTGAGGTCTCTCCTTACACAGGATGTAATTCTATGGCTGGGGGAAGCGAGACACAGCAGGACAACATTTAATAGGCAAGAGAACCTCTGCAGCCTCTTCAGGTGCACCGTCTCAACTTTTCTTTTTCCTCCTTCTCGCCTTAAATATTTGCTCAGATTTTTGTTTGCCAGCATTTCATGTCAGCATTTGGTGCATCAATATTTCCCATTTTTGACCAATTATAAGATAATCACCCCCTTCTTTTAAACATAATACACTTGAACTGGTTTCCACAATGTTTTCAAGTGAATACGCAAAACTTTTATTGAGTTCTGTGTGTCCGTTCACATGGCAACCGTGCTCAGTTGAGTCACATGTAATAGCAATCCAACTCAGTCATCTGTCAATATGAATGTCCATGTACTCGTCATTGTTAATGTTTGTATAGTATCGTTCCCTGTGAGCATTTGTGTGTGGTTTTATTACAAAAACAACACCAACTAGTGGCCAACTTAAGAACTATCTTACCGAGCCGGCCCACTCGAGATGAAATTGGGCGGTATGTGTGCCCTGAACTAAAATATGTTTGACATCCCTGCTGCAGACTGTTGCTCCTTTCCGCTGCTTTCATGAATGCGTTTTTTAAAAAAGAGGAAAAAGGTCTTTAGCTTTTGTCCAGCGCGAACGCAACGAGCTACTAGGGTTTGTGTAAGAGAATGATGCACTGTAGCAGTGTGACGGTGCAGCGGCGGAGCTGGGAAGGGAAAAGAAACTCGGCCAATAAGAGCCCAGTATGTAAATGATGTCACTCATGAGCTTGAAGCTTCGCACAAGAGACTTTGCCACTGTAAATCCACGTTTCATTGAGGCTTGAATCAGACAGCATTGAGAGCAGCATGCAAGAGTGAGGCCACTTTAAGAAGTGTACCTAAAAAGGGGCATGTTTCTTCTTCATTTGTACTTTTTTTTGCATACCTTTCCCTCCTCTTATTTATGATTCCTTCCTGTGTTACCCGTGTTTGTCTGTCTTCCCTTCCCTGCTACCTCTCCTTTACGTTCCCTGACCTCTGACATGTCATCATTCTTGCCTCAGTGGTTGTGATGGAGCCGCAGGATCTCAAGTGGCGAGCGCGTCCAGGGGGCAGTGTGACGGGGGGAAGACAACACAGCTTCTTCCGTCTCCTCGGTTAATATATGCTGCCGCTCCTGCTGCTGCTGCTGCTGCCGTGGCGTTCGAGGTTCCCTCTCTGTGGCATTGCTGCCGCCGCAATCAACACCGACTCCTGCCCTCGCTACACGCATCATTAGCGGTGGTAAGGAAATCCTTTCTGCTGGTCTCTTACTACTCGTTTCTGCATCAGCTAATGATGTCCCAGTCCATCCATAAATTTGTCGTTGTCTGCTGCTTTGAGAAGTTTGACATGGCAGCAGGGCGCAACGGGGATGAAAGAGCTCGGTGGACAGACGGCTAAAATGTAGCGCCGGGGGAGAGGAGACATTAGGCGATAGGGAGGAAGCGAACCAGTTCTGCCTAAATGGATTTCATAATGATCGTTCTCTTGTTTGCGTCTTCATCGCTTCCTTTTTTGCCCCTCCTGACAGGGTTCGGGTCATTTTGACCGAGCGGCGCCCACAGGTTCAAATTTAGAGCCTGGAAACCACATCGACTTCGGATTGGTGCTCGACGCGGCATCACCGCGTCCCTTTGATCGTCTTGAAAGGCCGCGGCTTTCACGAGGCAGTGCGCCGCTGTGGTTAATTATGCAGCAGCAGTGTACAGTATTCCCAGCTGCAGCTCTGTGGCGCGCGCATGTCACATTACTATTCACGAGACGTAAACCGGAGCGGCTCCCACCGCGGAGGCGCCCGACGGAGACCCGGGACCCGTGACGACGCATGAGAAAATGTCACGCCACTCCTGTTCCCTCATCCCTGTGCTCGTCTTCACGTCTACCTTGTTTTCCTTCGACATATGACATGAGCGGTTCCGGCACCGCGGCACCCCGGGAGAGCGACAGTTGAATAAGCAGCGGCGGGAGCGAGGGAGCCAGTACACAACGGAGGGGGGTGCAGGGGGTTTGTTTGATTTGTGTGTCTGCGTGAAGACTTACTGAGGGTCGCCGGCGTAGCTGAGTTGAGCCGGTCGGATCCCGAAGTGAACGATGATGGGGAAGGTGATGACCTCCGGGTTGAACTGCTCTCTGTCCAGTTGGTCGATTCGCACCGAGCTCGGTTTCTATCGGGGCCACAAAGAAGAAGAAGAAGAAGTCAGGTTACAGTGTAAACGTCGCTACAAGGCAGCCATCGTTCAATCACCTGCTGCCGCTGTGTGAGATAAAAAAAAATAAACCACGCCACGAGGGTCATCTGTCACAGGGCGAGGCCTCAGGGTTTCTCTTTATTTTACTTCTTTTACTTGTAGGACGAGGACAACAATGACGAAGTGATGTCGGAGAGGGTCGGCGAGCTAACGTCTGACGCTCTTATTGGGGAGGAGATTGACAAGCAACACATCCTCGGCTGACTCCCAAACCACGGCTTGCCTGTCAGGCGTTTTGCGAGATCAGAGGAAAGGGGCTGCGACATAAGGCGCGCTGATCTGCGCGGCAGATGGCTCGAGGCTCGGGCTCACCTTGACATTAGTCGAGCACGCCTGCACACAAACTTGGGATTTGGGAGCGAGAGGCCGACCTCCACTGCTCCACTCTGGTTCTGCATTTTTTGCAGAGAAAACTCAGCTGTGATTGGCTTGATGATCGTCCTGTTTACAGTCCTGACAGGTCCGGGGCTAAATAATGCTAATTCAGGCTGTTTAGCCTCTGCCGTTGATGTATCTGTGCTGGAAAGTGCCACAACACATTGAAGGTCGGTGACACTTGGCGGCCTTGCGTGAGCACCGAGCCGCAGTGAGGAATAATGGCGGCGCGTGCTGGGTTTGGATTGGACTTTTTAGTGTGAAGTAGCAGGTGACCTTGGCATAACACAAAGAGTGGGACTCCCACAGAATGAGGGCGTGTACAGATTAAGGTGGGCCACCTGCCTAGAAAAGCACATTGTATTGATCATTGAGCAGCAGCTCCTGCATTTTTCCAACTTAATCCTGCAGATCTGAAACGTCTTACCTCAAGAAACAGGTTCAAAAAGATGCAATTTAGGAGACTTATTGTGTTTTTTTTGTATTTGTAAACAACATGCAACAATACAGCACTACAGGCTTGATATAACGTGTCTGAAAGTGTTAAACAAAGAGTGTTTGAATAACCCATGATAGGATAAAGCTCAAGTAGAAGCTGCTGGGAATGGTCAGTTTGGACAATGTGACTTCGTCTTCATACAAAATTATTGTTTTGGTTTGATTTTTGGGTTTGCCAAAGTCTTAAAGATGAAGCAGAACCAAACAGACTTCCTGATTTGGGCATCCTGAGAAGACTTCCTGAATTTATCCACATCTATCTTTTCCTTATTCAGTCATCTTATCCAGATCCAACCGTACCTGACAACACTTTGGTTTTGATTTGTGTAAAAAAAAAAAAAAAAAAAAAAAGAAAGTAGCCATCTTTTCTAAATTGACCAGAATCCAACACAAGCTTCTTTGTTTAGTTAGCTCTCCTTGATGTGGCAGAACCCTGCATGGATTTCCTTATTTGGTCATCTCTTCTGGATGGAGCAGCAGCCAGCAGGATGAGGATGATGCTGGTGTGTAATTACATGCTCGGGATACTGCATAAGGCCAAGTGAAGTTTTGTTGAATGTGTGTTTTTCAGGAACTGATGAGCATAAATATGTTTTTTTTTAATTGTTTTATTTATAGCTTTATACTTAAAAGCACTGAAAAACTGTACGTTTGGGTAATTTTTTATCCAAATCCTCACATCCAGGCTTAAAAAATAGTAACTAAGAATAAATTCCACTTTTTCATATTGAATGAAATGGTGAAAATCCAGAGAATGGAAAACAATCCATTTCGTGCAAAATGCAGAGATTTCACTATTTCAATAAAAAAAAAAAAAAATACAAAAAAAATACAAAAAATACAAAAAAACAAGGTAAGGCTCAATATATGACCTTTTTAATGGACTTTGTTTGACTGGCAGTGTAATCTTTAACTGGAGTCGAGGGATGGAAGACTATTATACACCCACTCTGCAAACCCTGACAGCAACAATTCGGTCTTGCCGGGAGGAGCAGTTGACTCAATAACTCACCCACACCAAAGGTTACACAAGCATATTCACTGTTCATATGCAACCTTTTAGCTGGCGATGACATCTTCACCTTTATCCAGACACAATTACTGCACATCCTTTAAAAAAATAAAATAAATAAATGTGGGGCCAGACAGGAAGGTTAACCAACTTCACCGGGACTTAAAGGCAAAGTCTCTCAGGAGTGCAAATGGCATCGAGGGTGAGGGGTTAGGTGAGGGGGCAACGGACGGGAAGCCCTTGAATGGTGGAGAAAGACGAGGCCTCACCATGCCCGGGTTGGTGACGATCATGCCCTTGCACTCCTCGGCGTACTTCTGCCACTCCAGCTCCTCCCACTGCAGCATGTCCGCGATCTCCTCCTCGGGGACCAGCGGCTTGCTGCTGCGGAGCAGGTAGAGCAGCACCTGATGCATGGACAGCACCTCCTTCCCGCCATCTGAACACAAGAGAGTCCACACAACTGAAGGGCTTTTTTTTTTTTTTGATATGCATCTCAAACATCATTGATCCTCAAGGAGAATTATTTTTCTTTTTTTTTTTTTAATACATGGAACCTGCCTCACCTCTGTCAACTTTCAGTTTTTGTTTCCTTTCTTTTTCTTTTTTTACATAGTGTGAAAAATGTCTCCCTGCATCGCAATCGCATTGTTGAGGAAACGCACAGGTGGCACCGATGCAAGGTTCACAGCGATAAGTGGAGGCACATAATAACACGCATGTAATAGCATTCCTATCTGTATTACAGAATCAGAAATACACACAGAAATACAGCCGTGCACAGGCAACGCAATCAACCAGGTCAAACAGAGTCAGTTTAATACACACTCATGCAAAATTGATTGACCTCCATTTACGAGCGCTGGGCTGGACACACACACACGAATCCACTGCCCTCTCAAATGCATTAAGAAAAACACACACACACACACACACACACACACACACACACTCTGACTGTAACTTTCAAGCACGCCATCATCATCACGCCCACCCCCCGTGTGACTCGCTCCTTCCCTCCGCAGATCGCGCCGCAAAACACGGTTTCTTTTGCAAAAGAGGCGGATAAGTGCTCGCGGCCGCCTAAATTGGGAGAGCTGGGAGAGAAATTGTTTTCTGATGGAAAAGGAGGTAGGTGGCAGGGCTGTCATCGCTAAATAAATAAATAAGGGGATCAAATCTGCTGCGGCGAGACGACGGTGCACCAGCGCCATCATGTGCAGCAAAAAGGAACACCATCAGAAAAGTCCCACAATGCAACAGTTTGCGGGACACAGGCTTCTTTACCCTTAATGCCACATATGAGCAGTGATGCAAGCAGGAAGTCACACCTGCCACATTTTAACCACTTTTGTTTTGTAGATTATTCCTTAAATATTAGGAAAGTAAATACAAGATGATATGATTTTGTTCATTTAAGGCTAATCTGTTACTTTTTTGATTAAATCTATAAGAACGTATTTACTATGTAAAATACATCCACCCCCATATTCTGTACATGTCCATACTTATAGGCACCGTGTGCATATTCTTTTATCATATTGTATTTTTATCTGCTTTTATCTGCTATTTGTGCAATACATCCACCCCCATATTGTGTACATATGTGTACATGTCCACACTTATAGGCACCGTGTGCATATTCTTCTGCTATATTGTATTTTTACCTGCTTTTTTGTGCAATACATCCACCCCCATACTCTGTACATGTCCACACTTATAGGCACCGTGTGCATATTTTTCTATTATATTGTATTTTTATCAGCTTTTTTTAGTTCCTGCTATGTGTGCTTCTTTCTCTGTACTATCCTGCTGTACCACTACAAATTTCTCCACATGCGAGATAAATAAAGGGATATCTTATCTTAAATTAGTTCTTTCTATATGGAAGACACGCTAAACATGTGAGATGATTTGGAAATTTGACAAAACACAAAAGAAAGAAGGAGGATGGATACAGAGTTCAACTATTGTTAAAAACAAGTACTTTTAAGGTTGTGGAAATAGAGTTGAACAATGACTAAACTCAGTCTCAAAAATGGCAAAAGAAAAAAAAAGAGAGAGACTGAAAACAAGTAAATCTCTGAGTTCCTTTCATTTTAAATTACTATCACTATGTAAATTCTTCTAATATAGACAATACTTCTTTTTGTTTGACGCTATGATCCAAACTGCATGTTGTTCAGTGCCAGGAAAACTTAAAAGTGTGAATAAATAAGAATTATTACCCATAATTCACTGAAAATAGCTTGAGGTCTACACGATTAGAAATTGAGGTTTTTAACAATTATTTTTACCTTAAACTTAGTAACAAGTACTTAGTAGTGATGTTAATGTCTTAAATCTTCTCCGTCAATTGTTTCATTATTTATTGATTCAATTGTTTGTGACTCAAACACTATTGAAAGCACTTTTTCATTTATATTTATATAATTAGTGCATGGAAACTGTGTATCGCATTCCAGTCTTTCGCATCTATATTGTTGCTATTGCAATAAATTGTGCAGCACTACTTTGTATGTTTGTAAATATGAGTATGTTTGATTAGTTTTATGTGTGTAAAAGTCCCTTTTCTAGGGCTGGAAGAAATCAAGGAGATATTGCAATGATCTTGTCAAATATCACTAATAACAAAAAAAGCGAGGTTTTCTTTTCCCTCAGTGTAGACTGACAGGCTCAATCTCCAATACTGTGTATACAGTCTTCATATTGCCAAGTAGCACTGTGGTAGATGTGGATGGGAATAATGTCTAAAAAAGTATTGCTTTACTATCACACCTCTACTTTGTGGCAGTAACGACTTGAGACATTAATCCGTGTGGATCAGTTAATTAAAGTAATAAAAATAAGGCCTCAACCATCAGCATTTCTTCTGTTGCCAGCTGTGCCAGCAGTTTTTTTTTTCAGGGAACAAGCTTCAAATGACTCAAGTATTCCTTTAAAACGTACTCGCGTTGACATGTTTTAACGAAAAACATTTTCTGAACGGAGCCTTAAGAGGTTTACTCACTATTATAGACCTGGATGTCATCATTAAAATGTCCAACCATTGCAGGTAAATGGAATAAAACGAGATCAAACATGAAAAACATCATATAAACGAATATACAGCCTGGAAATAAACCCAACAGTGTTGTTCTGCACGCACATATCAGTAAAAGTTGACATGAACAAAATCCAAGTCGAGTTACATTCCACATGCAAAAATCTTTGCACTCATGAGTTATTCTGCTTCTTCATGGCCCCTCAGTGGAGCACCACAGGGAAGTGAGAGATGTGTGGAGTCCTACCAGGTAAGAAGCGAACAAAGCGGGGCATGAAATGAAAGCGCTGGCATCCAGAGGACTCGTCATCGGGATCAGGACCTGCAACACAGAACACATTTCATGTTTGTTCTTCACATCATTTCTGCACCGGGGAGCATTTTTTAAATGATTAAATGTAACTGGAAATGCACGGTTGGAATAATAAGCGCAGATTGTTGGACTGCAGTGATTAATTAAAATTCAATCTTTCAATTATTGAGAGCTGAGGAAGGGAAGAGAAAAAAAAACCAACGCACGTTTTTTAATGAAATAAGATGTTTAATATTTAAAATATTCTATATGTGTGTAATGACTGTGGGGCTGTATTCACATTAATATGATTAGATATTGGGGCAGGCCTGCTTCTGCGCTCATTATTAGTCCAACAGATGTCCTGTACACTCGACTCTGACCTTGTGCTTTTAACACTGCTTATTAAAAATGCAATATCGCTCTGTGATAATATGAAAATGACAAGATGTCTTAAGAAATTTAAACATGAGATAAAAAAAGTTACGAGTGAAAAACTTTTGTGAAGTGTTAACCACTGACGTGTATTTGGAAATGGATCATTATCTATCAAAGCAATAAGGTAAGCGGTTGGAAAGCAAAAATAAGATGCTCTTAAATTTAGATGTTAGCACTTTTTCCACGTGAAAACAAGAGCAATCAGAGATTTCTGACGTCCGACAAGGGTTCATGTAGTTTTGATATAATCCTTAAATGCTTATAAAATGAAATCCGGCTCGCCTCCAAAATTCTCTGGTATCTTCCCAGGCCTAAGATCTATCTGTGGTGTAAATTTGGACTATTATTTATCACTAATCATTAATCACTGACCAATCCTTATCGTTCTGTAGTAAAGGGTGACGGAAAATCATAACCACTTGGGTCGGTTATTTCGGTACCATCCACAGCTTCTACAGTGGGGGCGCACGAAAACCCGGAACGTA
Source organism: Lipophrys pholis (assembly GCF_963383615.2). NCBI lineage: Eukaryota > Metazoa > Chordata > Actinopteri > Blenniiformes > Blenniidae > Lipophrys > Lipophrys pholis. The sequence goes on from NC_137648.1 coordinate 3,947,083, forward strand.
CCGGCACATTTTGTGCAGTGTAAGCGTTTACGCAACGCATTCAAGTGAAAATGGAAAACTTCCGTAGCATCACGAGTGTCTGTTCACATGATAACGGTGCTCTGAGCTACTGAAAACGCAACTAGTTTAAAACGGCTTCCAATGTGGAACTTTTGGAAAACGCTCCCGACTCGAAACATGGTAAAGCGCAGCTTTTCTTAAACACTGTGCATGAACATGGTTGCTGTAAATAGTTCTTCTGCAGATGCACAAGTAGATGAACAACAACAACAATAGCGGCCTCCAAGCCGAAACACAGAAGGACAGACGGAAACAGCTGAGAGACAACACTTCTCTTCCTGGACACTGAGGTGAGCTATCTGAGCTCTAAAGCTCTAAAATAACCAAAAATAAATTTTATTTAATTTAATTTGGGCCACGTACCTGTCAGGTTCCAGTCATACAGCTCCAGAACATCCTGGAACAGATAGGTGCCGAAGAGCTCCAGGCCTTGGACGCAGTAGTTCTGGAGAGAGAAACAACAGTTCAAACTTACAGTAGAAGCCGATTTGGATAGGAACTCTCACCGAGAGCGCCTTAATGTACTGTAGATGCGACGGATAAGTAAATCCAGCTCTGTAACTGTATCGCATAAGCCTCTGTATCGATACGATCGACTCCAGCAGGTCAAAAGGAGCGGCTTCTCCCTCTTCTGAAAGGATTAACAGAGGTGCGCTCCGGCGTCGGGAGATAAAAACAAAACGAGGTGAGAGGGAGCTGCCAGATAAAGCCGGCTTTCACTGACCTCCGGTGTCATCTCCTCTATGAAGTGAATGGTGTAATCTATGTTGAAGCGGATCACACGGCACAATGGAATCTGTGATGAGGAGAGGACGGGGAGAAGAAAGGACAGGTCCACTCATTAGACAGAGGTTACAGCTTTTCAAGGAAAACTCAGTAAAAGCAGCGAAAGTCCTCCACAAATACCACAATTTGAACTGTGGATGAGGTACAAAACCTCTTTTATTAATTCAACACTTATGCAAGTTAGAACAAATTAAAATGCTCTATAGAGGAAATACTGACATAAAAAGACAAAAAATACTAACAAAACTGGAGGGAAAAATTATTGCAAAAGCTTTGGAAGGTGTTTAAATTAGTAAATTTTAAACTTTACTAACAAATCAATGCCTGAGAAAACTATGAAACCATTGAATATATATGTCTATAGAAAGATACAAAGGTTAAAATGCAGATCAATGCATCAAATATAATATAGTATGTACAAATAAAAGAAAACATTTAAAAATTCGGCAAGATAAATGAAATAATCAGTTTTTTCTCGTTTAATAAAGAATGTATATTGTAATTCTAGAGTTAACACAAGCAGTACTTTATAAAGTTAGTTAAAAGTTAAGATACTTTAATAAAGTATGATTCCTGTTTTTCTTCAAATACAAATATTTAAAGAAAAATAGGTGAAATATTAAATTGACAAACCCTAAAAATCACATCAAACACAAAATACCACAAAAATAGGCATACAGTTAAATAAAATCTAATTAATTTAAAGGAATAAAGCTAAATACTAAAATAAGTTGTTATTAAAATAAGTTGTATTTTAAATTCATCTCCCTGTCCCTGTCCCTAGGTATCTCAAAATATTAGAAAACTTTTAATTTTCCTATTTTGTTAACCAACAACCGCACAGAAAGACACGAGAAACATTTCCAGTTACTTGTGAAGAGTTTCAAAATAACTTTTTAATTCTTCCAGATGAACCTGTTGGTTTATAAGTCTGTTGATAACTCCCACTGTGACTCAAATATTGTCGAGAAACTCTAACCACTAATTCATCTTCATTCCCTCGTCATCCAACTGGAGCTGTAAGGAGAGAGCTAACCACTGCTCTGCAGCGTGTCTTAAAAATCAAAGAAATGATGTGTACACACGCACACGCACGCACACACACACACGCACACGCGACACTTGAAAATGAATCTCGCGAAATCTCTGTAAACAGATAAGCCGGCTCCTCTGTGTTTAATCTCCCCAGTTACACGCTCTTTGTTGTGGGAGCGCGGGGGTCCGTTTTAGGAGATTAACCTGGGAGCCGCACTCATTCCTGCCCATCTCAGCGGCTAACTAGCGGGGGGCTAATGTGAGCGCGCTCCGAGCTTCCTAATCCCCCCTCCGCGTGCCGCCACTGAGCGTTTACCCCCGGCTTTTAACAAGGCCCGCTTAAATTATCCAGTTCAAATCGTCGCTAATCCTCGGGGCTCTTTTCAAGCTCGGCGGATATTGACCGAGCGCTCTATTATTCAAACATGTGGGTGGGGAAACACACACGCGTATCAAGACTGAGAAATATCCGCACTTTGAAGAGATTTTTCTAGAAACAGGGTTTGGTGATCCCCCGTCGAGTCCTTGCTCTCTTTAAACGTGCTCCTCGGGTGCGGTTCAAACAGCTACAGAGAATGATGCTCTTTCTTTCTTTCTTTTTTTTTAAACCAGCCTTCAAAACTGAGGCGAGAAGAAGTCAGCCAAGGTCAGCCCAGTTAGAGCGGGGCAAACCCGCATCTAATGTCATTGGGATGAATCATAAAAGTGTTGGTTGGTTGGTTGGTTAAGACAGACTGGTAGACAGCTTGTTCAGTAGGTAGGTTGGTTGGTTGGTTGGTTGGTTGGTTGGTTGATTAAGACAGACGGGTAGAAAGATTGGTCAGTAGGTTGGTTGGTTGGTTGGTTGGTTGGTTGGTTGGTTAAGACAGACGGGTAGAAAGATTGGTCAGTAGGATGGTTGGTTGGTTGGTAAAGACAGACTGGTAGAAAGATTGTTCAGTAGGTTGGCTGGATGGTTGGTTAGTTAAGACAGACTGGTAGAAAGATTGTTCAGTAGGTTGGTTGGTTGATTGGTTGGTTAAGACAGAGAGGTAGAAAGATTGTTCAGTAGGTTGGTTGATTGGTTGGTTAAGACAGAGAGGTAGAAAGATTGTTCAGAAGGTTGGTTGGTAGAGGAATAGGCAGGTGGTTGATTTTATTGGTCGGTTGTTTCAATATGTGCCTCCATCCACCCCACATTTTCTTCTGGTGTTTACTGAAGACTCGCACAGTGTGAAGCTCACTTTGTGAGACGCACACAGTCAAGTACTAAACAGCTCCTTTAAGACGAAATGCCGGCAGAGAAGCGGAAAACATTACAGATCCTCCTTTGTTTCACCTCTGTGAGGATCAACACGACAACAACAGATAAAATAGTGAAAGCTCAATGTGACACAGCGTGGAAGCACCTGCAAGCACAGAGCGAGTAAACAGACAACTGCGAGCAAACAGGAGCATAACCGAGGAAAATGAGCGTACGGTGACACAGTGATCCATGACTGATGGGACGAAGGGAAGCTTACGTTAGTGAGCGGCGTGTGGGAGAACAGGGAGAAGCCTTCGAACAGGTATTCATGATCATCGTACTCGATCACCGTTGGTCTGTCGGTCTGGAACAGGAAACAACAAGATTCATATTCATAATCGATACTTCTGTGTTCATTCTTCTGTTTACAGTTTGATAACACGCGGACTCCTACCAGGAAGTTTGTTGGAGGTGAGACGGTGATCCTGTAGTGGAAGAGTTTGCCGGCGTTGTTGTTCATTCCGCGGCATTGTTTCACCGGCTGGAAAAGACGCGCAAACTCAACGGTGGACACACAAAATACACAAAGAAATCGGATGGTGTATCAGAGTAAACCGCTGCATCAATGATAAAATTACTTCAGGTGTAGTTACAGTATAACTTTAGAACTTTAACAGCACATATGACTTCACGTTTTTTTTCTTTCCCAATATCGCAAGCTGGAGTGTGCAGCGGGAGCTTTATCCACAGGGTGGAGGAGGCAGGCTATGTCCAGTTTTAACGTGTTCAAAGAAATTCATGCACAAAGTTATAAGTGATAATTTTACCACTCCTAATGATACAAAAAAAAAAAATAACAATAGCCACAGGAAGTAGATATATAGAAGGAGGCGAATTAGTGCGTCAAATTGATTGTCCTTTTTTTCTTATGCGACACTTTCTCACGCTTTGTTTTCTTAAGTTTAATGTGATCATTGACCAGTGAAAAGGGCAAAAACAGCGTGAATTTTCTCAATGCATTCAAGTGAAAAAGTATGCAAAAAGTTAACTGAATGATTTTAACAATCGCAATAGTGTGCAACGAGAGTATCATTCACTACAGGAAGTGTCAAGGGAGGAGAAGGCTGGACGACATGTCCCAACTTTTTTTGATACCTTAAAGGTTCCCGTCAATGTTTGTAGTTTGAATTCAAAAATTCGAAAAGCACAAATTATAACACAAAACTGTGATCCGTGTGCAATAGTATTAGTCAGGTCAACATGTTCAACCAACAATATGCAAACATTTAAGCCAACATTTTTCACAATTCTTCTGCTTTTCACTGATTTATTTCATTTATTATTCGTTAGTTTTTTTTCACAGCGAGTTGTTTGTTTTTCTTTTACAGCACATATAGTTCCCAGTAATATTTCAAAATGATTTTTAACATTTTAACGCCATGACCGGTTTCTTTCAGGAAAGATTTTCATGATGGCTGAACTATATTCAGTTTCAGCAAATGGAATCTTGAGATCCCCTAAAAGTAGTTGCTGTTAGATAACAGACTTGTACATAGTCTGTTGAGCTACCGCCAAAAAATGAAGAAGGAAGTTTCTCCTTTTATGATTGTTTTGTTATAATCCATCCAAACTTCTTTATTCTAATTCGATCCATATAGGAGATTTGTCGGGTTTCTCTCTGTAAAACGCACCTAGAAATGACTGTGTTGTATTTGGTTTTATATAGATAAAGTTGAGTAGAATAGGATTGTTACCCGTCACTAGTTGCTGGATTTAATTGGAAATCACTTTGTTTCCGCTCCACAGAATCCCCACGGACATTTCTTTAAGTACACCAGTTAATGAACTCCCGCCATGGCTGATTAGTAAAAACTTAATTGACGGTCTTTAATGAGTGTGACGGCGCCTTCAAATATACAATATCAACTTGTGAAAACAGATTCCGGGTCAGCCGAGAAGAAACGGGCAATTAGTGGACAAATGGACGAACGACTGCGTACGAGGCTCGTTTGTTTTGCCTCTGACGCAGACCCTCGGGGGTGGGGGGGGGGGGGGGGGGTCTCAAACCAACAGTCGTGGGACAGAAGAAGTGAGAATCGTCCTGACGACTACGTGCAATTACGAAGCGATCCATGGTTCCCATTGATCCTGATTCAAAGTAACACGTTTGATGAAACCAGGTGGGAGTTATTGCTCCATAATGAAAGAAAGTGAGTCATAAAAAAGTGAGATCTCAGTATGTGGGAGAGCACTAGATGATTCACTGGGAGACAGCAAGAACCTCTGTCACATCCTCACACGTGTAATGTCATCATTCAACTCTTTAAGTTGATGCAATCCGACTTGTGCCTTTAAATGTAATGAGAAAGGAAAAAAAAAAAAAAAGAAAAAACCTCCTCTGTGGAGAATACATTCACGCAGGCTGGGATGATGCCCGTCCACACCTTCCCCTCATCCTCCGCCGTGGCGTGGCACAGCTTCAAGGTTATGAAAAGGGTGATTTATTCACGGCGTGTCATACCTCCTCCCCTGGGTAGATGCTGTGGCGGATCCCTGTACGTCTGGCCTTGGCACTGCACTTACACAGGGGACCATCATTCATCTGGACAGAAAGAAAATACGGGAATCAGACAGGAGCCGTGTACGACACGCACAGACGCCGCTCCGTATCACATGTCTCCGAACCGCACAGTCCTGACCTTTATTTCTTTGAGTTTCCAGCTGTAACGCGTCCTCTGTGCCAAATTCGGGCCCGGTATGTATTTATTATCACCCCGGTGAAAGACCTGTCCTCTGAACGCGACTCTGATTCCAACACATTCAAGGTACTTTTTCCATTGTTCAGTGGAAGAACTCCACTGATTCAATTCTTGCTGAACACAAAAGGTATTTTAACCACTTTTGAAGTTATAAATGAGGTTGAATCAAAGACTCCAATCACGCCAAAAGCTCTCAAAAAGAAAGAACTGAATAACATAAGTTAACACATTTAGGCTAAGTAAGGCTAAAATGACAAAGCTTTATAGATAAAAGTTTACCCTAAGTTATACAAGCAATAAGTAAAATGGGATTAGTTGGAAAAGTTCCACCTTGGAAGCCGTTGTTTTTCAGTGGCTCCGACTTGAAAACGTCATATAAACAGGGACCAACAATTCGTTGCGATCTCACACGAGGGTAAATCACGGCTGCTTTAATTAACGAGACGGATTATTACCATTACAGACACTATTCTAGATTAAGTCATGCTTAAATTGTTATTAGACGTCTGACAGCTGATGGGACACAGGGCCTGCCGCAGCGCCCCCGATCTTTCACTGCTGCTGAACAACGGGCTCAAACAGCCTCGTAAATGTTTGCACTAAAATTGCCGTAAATTGTTGGGATGAGCCTGGAGCTCATCTTTATGCCTGTTATGGATGCTGTCTGTTCTGTGACTCCCGCTGACCGTGTTGGGAGATTCTCTGAGGGTGGGTATCTGCTCTTAAACACACACACACACACACACACTGAAGTGATGAAGCTCCAGCTTCAGTTTACATCTGCAGCTCGCCGACTGTCGGGCTCATTAAAGAGCTATTAGCCCAACGAGCTGCTGAAGCATCTGATCTACTCAGGCCACTTTTAAAAAAGAAAAGACTGCAGAGTCAGCACTTTTCTGTAGCTCCTTTACACTCGATGGGACCAAAGAAAAAACAAAAGCGCTCTATGTGATACCTCCGTGCAACGTTTCTCATCTTCTGTGTAGAGTTTGGGCTAAAATGCAGCTTTTGTTGTTAGATAGTTTGAGCAACTCTCCGATTCACAATGTGGAGTTTTAAGACTGCAGGATTACCAGTTTCCCCTCTTTAATGACACAAATGCAAAAGGTTTTAATCCCACTATTGATTTAAATTCACTTTGTTTCCTTCACAATGTATGTGGGTAACTTCCTTTTCCCACTTTAAGTGAATTGAATTCGAAATGCCCCATTTAAAAATGCAAATTAACCCATTAACGACCAGGAAAAAAAAAAATGGTTCAAATGTGGGAGTGTACCGAGTAAATCAAGGTGCTATTATTGCATGGGATTATAGACAATCTCAAGGAGGTGCCAATTTCTTTTAAATGAACTATGGCGTTTATTTGGGTTATCAGGTAAATGTGTTAGACTTAATTGTAGCACTGTTTTAAATAGGCTGACACAGACAAGAAGTGGTCCGTCTGGTTTTCTTTCACATGTAGGGCATTTCCCCCGCGGCGCTTGTGAGGAACAGCTGCATTTGTGGGATGAGCACTAGAGATGAGGGAGATTGTTGGGAAACTTGAAGGATCTCAACTCTCTGGCATTCGAGAACGAGGCCACGCGGCAACGTCACGAGTTAAGATGGAGCAGCAGCACTCAGCTCCTTAAAGTTTGTGATCACAAACTAAAGCTACGTATTTATTATAAAAGATTCTATATGTTTATCACTGCGACTGTTTGATCGTTTCATTAGTTCGCAATGTTTACAACCTGTTTACAAAAGAATTGATGAGAAACAGACTCTTCTTTGCATTTCATGGAGCAACGTTCCAAGCTGAGACACCGTCGGACCGACTTGACTTTAACGTTGACGACGAGGAGCATCGGCGAGCCTGGAGGTCACCAACCTGTCCGGGGTCGTTGTACCACAGCTCCTCGTGCAGCCGGTCGGGATGAGCCTTCTTCCTCTTGATCTCGGCGATGACGTCGAAAACCTCCGAGTCGGAGCTGCTGGAGCAGGTGCTCCCTTCTCCCTCTGACTCACACTCCGAGTCGCTGCTGCTGTCGCCTGAAAGCAAAGGAGCAACTGGGCCTTTAATCGCAGACCTTACCAGAGAGCTGATAAAAAAAATAAAAATAAAAAAAACTCAGACGGAGAGCTGGTTGAGTATTTAAGCTCGCCCTCCTTCCCCTCGATCGCTGCTCAGCTGAGCCTCTCGCAAAGTAATACCCAACACAAAGTCTCGCTAAGGCGGTCTGTCAAGATGCTTTCAGACTGTGTGCGCTCGGGCTCTGCCAGAGGAATAATCGCCCGGCTGTGCTGATGACACAGCAAAGTTTCAGAGCCGTTACATAATTTGCATTTACTTAAATGTTTCTCGAGGCAAACAAACAGTTTAGTGTGACTTACCGCTGCTGAATTCATTGTTTAAGCATCCCCCCCTTTTTATTGGGATTTCTCCTTTTCATGCCAAGTGCAGCTTTAAAGAGATTAAAAGAGCCAATGTTGACATCTGGCACTCGTCCTTTCTTTCGCTCTTCCTTTTTTTTTTTTTTCTCGACAGAGAAGTAACCTCACACCAAACTGGAGACGATAATTACCAACTCAGCTGAACGGTTTGTGGCTCTTGGCTAAGGAAAGCCTTCAGTTCTTATCAGCACTTTTCTTTAACTGGAGTACTGGATTGTGAAGTCAGTGCCCAGAGCCCAATATTTAGCAAATTAGATCTCCCCGAGTGAGATTTATATTATTGCAGTGCGGAAACACGCGATTCAGCAGACGGGCCCGCAGATAAGATCATAAACATTTGACTTAATCTCATCCTCGCCGCGCTGGGAAGACACCAAGTTTTCATGCATGTCAATGACAGAAGCTTATCAACAGATGACTGTGCTGTTGATTGCTTTGTGGTGGTCGCGTTAGTCCAGAACAAGCCGTGTGCTTGGAAAGGTGACGACTTTTGACCTGGAAAGATACGAGTTTCAATCGAGGATTCAATCAGCGGTTGATTTAAACATGCCCTTTATTAGTTCATAAAGCTTTTAACTGGCTCCGTACTAGCTGTTTCTCTGACTGGCTTTCTTTTTCCTGGTGTTTTGAAGTGGTGGTCTTTTCATTACGCCAACAGCCCGTTTGTATACATCACTATAATCACACGACTAAAGGGTGAATGAGTAAAAATAACAAAAAACGAGTGTTGTTTCCAAGGGCAAATTCAAGATATACCTTTTAATACCTTGTATTTTTTCTTTCTCTCCATGTAAATATTGACTTGTCAGAGTTTGTTGACAGCTTGATTGTCTCATTTGGCTTCTACTTTTTCCTAATTTTGCCGTCTCGACGTAAACCATCTGTTGTTTTGAGGCCCAAACGTGTTTGACGCAACTCAAACGGCACCTTCTGTCCTACGTGTGCATTCCATTACTTGCCCAATTTGGTATGTTTTCGGGGAGCTCACGGATGCGTAGAAAAAAGTAATGCCACTGGTGACCTGTGGGGGCAGCACTGTGCAGTATAACTCCTGTGTGACGAGTGCAATGCGGAGGAGAGACTGTGCGGATGTTTGCGGGGATACAAGCAAATGTAGAACATTACCTCGTCTGGGCATCAGGACCTATAAGTGCCTATAAAGAACAGCTGGTAGAAAGGCTCTGCACTGCCCTCTAGTGGATATTTTGTTTGGCTTAAAAAGTAAAGGAAGCATGACATTTGAAACACACATACCAATTTACATAAAAGGAGCAAAATTGTGTCTTAAGTCATTCAGTGATTCTTAGTGATGCTCATTCAACCTGCTCTTTGTCTCCTTCCCTTTATTTTCCGTATTGTTGACTTTGTCTTCTTCATTTTTGTCTTTTATAGCCTTCCTCTTTACCGTCAACATTGTGTCCTTTATCTTCTCATTGTGTTTTCTTTTTTGTACTCTGCCGTCTTTGTTTCTTTCTTCAACTTCCTGTGTTTCATTGTCGTCTTTGTCTTTTGTCTCCACCTTCTACTTTGGAACCTTTTTCTTCACGGTTATCGTCACTCTTATTCTGTGTCAGTTCTTTTCTTTGTTTCTAGCACCATCTTTTTCATAGACACATTTTTTATTCTTTTTGGCACTTGCAAATGTATCACTCTTCCACAAATTCACTTCCAGATTGACTTCTTTCTTACCTTTGCTGTTTCCTCACATACGATGGCATTTCATTATAGCATTCAGTGGCTCTACGTCATTATTACTTTCAGATTTCAAAAAGTTGCGTGGTTGTTCTCTTTCCGACTTGTTGCACGGCTTCATCACCTGGATCCTCGTCCAGTTTGGTTTTGGGAGGGTCCCATTTGGGCCGCGCCTCCTTGGCTCGCTCCTGGCGTCTCCCGAGTTCTTCCTCGAAGCGCTCGTACAGGTTCCTCAGTTTACTGGTGCCCACGACTGTGGAGTCCCCCTGAAACACACACAGGTTGGGTGCGACACGGTCGAAGTGTCAAAAGTACATGTTTCAAAAAAAAAGTATCAACAATGTGAATCCTGTAATGGTACCAAACACACGGATAACTACAATCACAAGGTTTTGAGTGAAAATGCCAAGTTCTTGCACTCTACTTTTTAGAAAAGCTTTGAAAACTATGGCCATTTACACAAAAACAGTAGAAACATTAAAAACTATGTAGGGTTCATGTTTGGCGATTAGTCGCTGCTGTTAGTTTTTTGGTGTGTGTATGATGAAACCACACACACACAGAGATACATACGGTGACTGACAACTCCAACACCACCAAGTCTCAGGAGAACATGGACTGGGAGTCATGGCGCTCTGAAGGCCGCCATTGTTGTCATTGTCCATCTACTCGCGCATGTGCAGAAGAACTATTCACTACGGCCGTGGTGCGCATGCGCAGGAGCAGCGTTTTCAAAACGTTTTGTTTTTTACCACAGAGACAGAGTGTTTTCATAAAGTTCAGAGCACGGTTGCCGCGTCACGCTCAAAACACAACAAAAGTTTTCCGTTCTTGCTTGAAAATGTCGTCGAATAAACGGGGCCTCAGTGACGAGACACCCGGTCAAAACCTTCCCAAAGCCCCGCCGTGGCCCCTTCAAACGTTTATCCGGGTGCTTTTGGATCTCTGGGACAGCATCGCGCCGACCTTTTCCCGTCGTCTCTCTTCCTGCACCCTCTGCCAGACGGCTGACCCGTCTCTCAGTAAAACTAAAGTGATTGTAAAGGTTGAGACGGAGCCGATTTAGCCTCCCTGCGTCTTTTCACAGCTGTGACAGGCGGGGTGTTAGCGTCAGCCGCTCAGAAGAAGAGGAGGAAGGGGAAAAAAAGGACCCAGAATTGCATTTGCACTCGGATCGCTGCAATTTCTGTGAGGGCTGATAGGCTAATAATAAATAATTGTCTCTTTTAATGACCTAATTCTGCCTTCATATCACTTCAGTCGATTTGTGACTTTGTTACAACGCCCAAGGTCTCGCTTCAACATTAAGATCTCCACTAATAGACTGGCTGCAGTGAGCTGAATAAAGAAGCGCCACTACTTTTGTGTTTCACTCGGTGAAAAGTCATGTGGCATTCAGAGCGTGTAATCCCTCAGCTCACAGTCCAGCACGAGGCCTTTGTTGCATATCATCCTCACTGTCTCCATAAACATTCACATAAATTCATTTAAAAGGATGCATATAGAAAAGAAAAAATTAGGATGCATGTTTTCTCTTTTGGATTGTAAAGGCGGTTTTAGCTTAATCTCTAGAGAAATACTCTCACACCAATTTACGTAATGCCACTTTTGTCCATTGGGTGGCAGAAGTGAGATGCAAGTTTGTCCGGCCCAGTCGGAGTTGTGTTTAGTTCTGATTGTACATGACAGACCGGATCAGATGGACCACCTGTAGACGCCCTCCTCATTACTTAAGGCCCACAAACCGATTTCCAGGAATGATCAATAATTAGTTTCACAAGTAATCGAAGAATAATGCTCATTTAAAGTTACAATTATTAAAAGATTTGTATATTTCTTGGTTTATTTCAATATAAAACTATCACATGTATTTGTTTTGATAGAAATTAGCAACATATAGTTCATCATTCATGGAATCAGCTGCAGAAAGTTGAAAGAATATTTTACAGTAAACGTGCCCATTCAATTTGACCTGTAGTGAGGATGAACCTACTGTGATAATCGTAATGATAAAAGTAGTTCATCTCTGCCTAAAAGGTCAATGTAGAGGAACGTCTTCACAGAAACATCGAGCTTAAACATCCTGACATATATGTGTCTTATTTACTCAACAGATAAATACAATTATCTAAGTACTGTCTTTGGTTTATGCTGCACCTTTTATCACTTTTACTTCATATTCTGGTACTGTAGCAACATTATGTTGTCATACAGTGACATCTAGTGGTTCAACATTGTATGTTTTTTTTGTTTTTTTATTAAATGGACTAAGAAACTAATCCAAATTATTATCCAAAACATTTTTACATTGTTCGACCATGTGAAGTGATTTACATGGTAATAATGTACCAAAGATGATGTTATTACTGCACAGAATAAATTAATAATATATGCATATTGCACACAAGGTAACAGTGATGGACATGAAAAAGTGCAATGTGTCAAATTGGGGGGGGCATTGCAGACTATAAAGTCCCACATCTTTAATCTAAAATGTGGGCTTTAAACTTGAATGAATCCACTGCAGAGGATAGAAGAGCTGAGAACCAGACGCCGCTCTGTGGTCATAATGTTGTGGCTGGTGTGTGTATATGGAGTACAGAAGAGGAACAGTACCACTTGGTCCATGGGGTCGTTGGAGTAGAAGTTCTCTGCATGTGTACAGCGGATCCAGGCCGGCTTCAGCATCTCCTCCTCCTCCTTCTCATCCTCTCCTCGATCCTTCTCCCGTTCTTTCTCCCGCTCGTCGGCGGCCTCGTCGGGCTCCCGGCTCCGGGCGGACGAAGAGTAGCTGCGCTCCCGGCCCGGCCCCGACGAGCTCTCGGACCGCCGGTCCTTCTCGTCCTCCCAGCGGCCGCGTTTCCGATCTCTGCTTGAGGAGCGGCTGCGACACAAAGGGAAAGAATAAATCTCAAGAGAGTTGTTCAGTTCTTTTTTTTTTTCTATCTGCACAAAAAACTTTTTTTTATTCCATTTCTCTTCAATCTCATTAACGGCCTCTTTGTCACCGACGTTCCGCCTTTTAATTTCATTCTCTCTCTTTCAATGTTCCTCACGATCGTGTCAGTTCTCTGACTTTTTGGATCTTTTCAGCACATTTTCAGTTTCCAATAAAGATTCTAACTATTTCAATAGAATAATCATCCAAATGATGAATGTCCATTAAAAGCCTCTTTTTGCTGACTGATCGAAGTCAGAGATGGGCAACCTGCGGCTCGTGCATGGCATGTTGCCCCTCTCGCCATACACTGTGGCCTACAAGCCAATATCCACACATGAATATACTACCAATCAGAATTACTACAAAATACTGCATTAATGAGGCCATTTCAAGATAAAAATAATTCAATACTTGCACGTTGTGTAAAATCAGAGATCTACAATAACGCATTTTCAATAAATTATCCCTCCTCTGCAGTAAGGATGGCATTAATGCCCATTGTGGCACAACACTGCCCCCTGTTGGACAAAGGGGAAACAAGTACCATTAACCTTCACATGAATGCAGTTATGTCATTTTTATAGGTAAAGCTGAGTTAGCGTTAGCTTTAGCATAATTAATGGTGCAAATTAAATCCATGTGTATGGCTAAAGGGGATGTGAGTATATCCCATATCATATGTACGGGATATATGATTGGATTTGCGGACATAATGCTTTTATACCTGGAAGTGACAGCCTCAGCTATTTTTTTTATCAGTATTTCAGACAGAAATATCAGAAAAAAGGTTGAAGTAATAATAATAAATGGGATTGTCTTTTTTAAGTTCTGTTTGCTCAGTTGAATAACTTTAGTGACTTTCCCGTAAGCATAAAACTAGTAAAAATTGAAGTGAAATAAAGAGGTGTTACTGAGATAGCTACCGCTTATGCAGGAGTTTTGATCCGTTTGATCCCTCCTGCCTTAGCTCTCATTCAGCTGAGATTGGATAAAGTAAGATGGATGGATGGATGGATGGATGGATGGATGGATTACTCATGTACCTTCGAGGTCTCTTTCTGTGCTTCTCAGGCGACTGGGACCGCCGAGTGTCTCTGTGTCGATGCCGCTCTCTGTGGATTAACACGGATTTATCAGAAGCAGAAGAAGAAGAAGAAAAGGAAGAAGAAAAAGAAGAAGAATTGCCATCACGTTCCTGCTTCATTTTGATAGCGCTGTACGAACCTGCTTCGGTCTCTGCTCCTGTGTCTGGGGGGGCTCCTCCCTCGGTCGTACTCGGACCGGTAGCGGCCCCCCTCCGGCCGGCCCCGCCTGTCCAGGCTCCGCCCCCGGTCCTTCCTCTCACCTGGAAACTCCATCTTGTGCCGGTCGCTGTGGCCGCCGTAGCCATAGCACTTCTGCCTATGGTCGTCGTGGCGATAGCCTCTCTCCGGAGACCTCCTACTGTCCGGGGGCTTCTCGTACTTGTACTGCCCCCCATGCCGGACGCCGTGGTCCGGGGGAAAGGGTCCGGGGCTTTGGGTATACCCGGGGTTGAAGGGGGGAGGGGGGAAGGGCGGGTGCGGGGGGTAATTCATGGAGTATGCAGGGTGGTAGCTCATGGACTGAGAGGAGATGGGAGGAGGAATGTTCGGGTGGGGTATTGGAGGCGGGGGCACTGGAGGCATCATGTAGGGGTTGTAGGCATTCTGGGCAGGCACATGGGCCCCCGGGGCGGGGCCGCCGGTGGGGCTCGGTAGAGGTGGGGGCGGAAAGTTGGGTGGGGGCTCGGGGAAGCCTTGGCGGTTGGGGGGCTTGAGGAAAGGAGGGCGCAGTGGGCACTGGCTCAGGGAGCCGGGAGTCTGCGAGGGGCCTGGAGGGGGGTACTGCATGAAGTCGCAGTGCGGGGACAGGTAGCCGCCGTGTCCGTGGTACCCCGAGCCACTTGGGGGGGCCTGTGAGTCGTAGTGGTACGGGGGGACGGGGGGCTGAGTAGGGGGCGGCTTCTGGCTGCTGCTGCGGTAGTTCTGAGGTCCTCCGTGCTGGCCTTGGGGGGCACCCCCCCTCAAACGATCCTGATGGAACGACATGGCTGCAGGCAGAAAGGCGAAACACTGTTACAAATATCATAGTTTTTCCTTTTCTGGGGACATTTTTTGTTACTCTTTTAGTCAAATACAATAGTATTGAAGGTTTTATGGTGATACTGTAGCAGTTTTCTGTTGTCATACAATGACATCTAGTGATCACAGATGGCATACATCAAAACTTTCCAACATGTGAGACCTGGTTGACACAATGTTTCAAGTGAAAAGGCATCGTTTTTGCTTTTTCTTTTTTTTCCCATAAAAGTTTCTCTGATTACACAGAAACGTATTGAAATGATTTACGTTGATACAGAAATGCCAGAAATGCTGAAAACAATTGATTCTTTTAGTATGCATTTAGTATGTTTTTAGTCATGTGTTGGTTTGCACATTTCCACTTTTTATGAAATGACAAAACAAAGTCAACGCAAATGGTTTTGATCGTGAGCTGGATTTTCTGATTATATAAATGTGCTGTTATTGCTCCTGTCTGTATGTGTAAATGTGAAGTTTTGAAGATGTGTGTGAGCTGAATTGTTTTTTTTATTGTTGAGTATATTACTGAGTTTCTTTCTTGATGTTGAAAGAAAATCATTAAAACTATGGGGAAATAAAACAGTGATGATCCTGATTTCATGATCTACTCCTTCAGTATTTATGATCTAACCTGCAAATTCACTTGAAACTAAGGATTCTTTAACCAAAAGGCATTCATTCATTTAGTGATTCACAGCAGAATATACGTTTGCAGATATCCCACTTGAAAGGCAATAAAACAAAAATGAAATGATACCAGGCATCAAGGAATAAACCCATTGCATCTACTGATAAACATTTATTTAAGCACCTTAATAGAGCATTTCGTCCTCAAGGTAAACTTTGAACAGCGCGAGACACTATTCATACAGATTAAACAAATACAACAATGGTAGTTTGGCTATTTCTGAAAGCCGATTATGTTAAAAGCATGCATAAATAAGCACAGGATGATACGAGATGGTATTAAAAACTAGAAGGTAAACACAAATATCATTCGTGGTTGAAAAACATCCCACAATTGCACTAATGTGAGCGTAATAAGAAAACTGGAGCGCTAAGACGGGTGTAGTTTATAAATATGAAAGTGAATACTCGGTAAACAACGAAATCCACTGTACATTAGATACCTTTATCAGAGAAAATAAAGAGTTTTAGTGGATAACAGTGATGAATTACAGCTAACAACAGCTAGCGCCAACAGCTAACATGTTAGCCAATGAGCAGGCGCATCATCCAAGGATAGGTATGAAAAAAACGAATTAAACGTACCTTTATAAATGGGTATGGCGTCCGTCTGAAGCGTATCACTCAGTCATCCTCTTTCGACTCGGGATTTTCTGAGAAAAAGTCCTTGAATTGAAATAAATATCCAAAAGTAGCTGGTGCAATAAACGTGTAGAGGAAGCTTGTGTTTCTGGTCGGAACAGTTAGAAGAGGGACACGGATGGACCAACCAGAGCAGGCAGGTAGCAGACGGCTGACCAATCACAGAACGGAGAGAGCTCACGGATGGACCAATCAGAGAGCCGAGTGAGTCTGAAGCTTTACCGTGTCAAGCGTGTCTGACGTCAACACAGCGATAGAAAATAAAATAAATCCAAAATAAAGAATAAAATGAAATGAAGATGAAAATAATGTTTTTTTTTAGTATTTTTTTTAATTATTAAAATACAGATTAAATTGATACAATCTAAATAAATGAAAATACAGTTATAAAAAATACAAATATATTTGAAATAGAAATATCAAATATCGCAGATTTAAAAAAATAAGTAGGCCTATGGCATTCAATAATTCAGTAACATAATACATATTATGACATTGACATCACTTTGTGTTTCAGGAAAAACAATCTTTCAAAAGTGTTTGAAAAGATGGAATAACACATTTATTAAAACCTGAACTGAATCTGTGATGTGGGAAGTTCCGTTTTTTTTACTCCTTCCGTCAACATTTTTGTGTTTAAACATAAAATTCATCCCCATATTTTCATTTGTACATGTTACATAAATTGCAGCAGAAACAGGATAAAATAAAGCACAATATCATATTTAAAAGAAGAAGTTTCTTCTTTAAAGTTTGCCACAGTAGTTAATCATCCTCAACACTGACAATATCTAAATAGATTCTACAACAATAATGCACATATGATGAACAAACATTCTTATGTAGCCCAGACAAATCTCAAAAACAGCATATCATGAAAGCTGCATGATGAGTGAATAATGTTTGTTCATACTGCTCTCAGAATATATGTTGGAATATTAGAATGTCGACCAATATAAACTATAAATGTCCTTCATGCCTGCGTCATATGAGTGGAATTCTCTTGTTGTACTTGCGCTTTAATTCCTCCAGAGGACAGCAGATAGTTTTCTTTGTTTATTTGATTTGGGATTTTCTTTTTTTTTCTTTTTTTTTTACTAAAGCAGAAAAGCTGGGTATCATCACTATGGAAACACATACATGAAAAATCACTGAAGGAGCACATGTTCACTTCTTCAGGCTGAGAGCATTTTTCATTAACAAGTTGGCTTTATTTTTCTGAGGGAAACCTCAGCTGATCCACTCATCTAGACCTGCAGATTCTGGATTGTTTACCTCTGTGTGCGTTGCAGGGCTGGGCTCCCCTGATGTGATGATACACACTGCCAAGTCTCCCAGGATGAAGGGAGGGATCAGAGGTCAGCATCCCACACAGTTAGCCCGGAGACATCACCCACACTTCTGCCTTCCTCATTAATACCTCCTCAGGCTGCTATGTTCGGGAAATACAATCTAAGCCTGTGTTGGGAGCTTCTTCTGCCGTTTCTTTTTCTCCAAGTAGAGTTTATCTGGCGCTGCAAAAACATTTGAACCTGCAAGGTGTCACTAATAAACGTCTATGCAGAGTTTTCTTAAGTTTACTTGATCTGGAGTTGAGGCATTTTTGAGAATTTAGGAATTTCAGACATTTTATTGGCGTTCTTAACTAATTTAGCTCCGGTTGCTTTAAACAATCGTGATGTTTTAGCAAATGTTTGCTTTAGCTTGTTTAGCTGTTTTGGCTTTCCTTCAGCTTTAGAATTTAGCAAGTTTTAAAAAGTTCTTTTTTAATTTTTATCCTTTTCTTTTTTCTTTTTCTGTAGGCCATATTTCTACTTTAACCTGCCAGCTATTATAGCTGTTTTATCCGTTGTTGTGTCTTTATATATTCGGCTACTTTAGCTCTGCTAAGCTTTATTTATTAATTTATTTTTAATATTTGCCATTTGAAATGGTTTAGCTCCACAAGGCATTTTCGCTGTTGGCCTTTTTTGGAGAAGTCAGATATTCTACAACTTCCATCTAACTACATAGCAAAGTGTGACTGCCGCTAAAAGCTACAGCAGGAAATATGCTAAAATAAAATATTTATATTTTGCAGATTTCTATTGATCTTCAGATAAACGTCACTGATGCAACCGTTATACCGTCTGTTAGCTTCATCTATTTCCTGAAGGTACTACTGGTGTATGTCAATGATATGTAGGATTACATAGTTATTGTTGACTATTAAAGAGCATTGGTGAAATCAACTGTCATACTTAGGTTTCAAAATTCAAAGCATATATAAGAAGTGTATTGCTTTGAATGACAGTAGGAGGAAAAGGCCGCTACAGCCACATTAAGGTTAATTAAATTTCTCTTTGGAAACTTAATTACAGTCAGATCCCGGTGTAATGATGACAAGTAATAATGCTAATTTACCGAGTCACACAGTAAGCACTTCTGCCATCTGTCCTCTCTGTTAAGCAGCTGTGCTGATTTCAGTCAAAATGACTTGTTTGACGTCTTCATATTACTTGAAGATCGCTCTAATAAAGGACTCTTTCAGGACATTTTACATATTTGTGACAGGTCAGATTCGCCTAAAAAGCCTGGGAGAGTTTATCACACCAAGCAAGGTGGGAGTATTTTCTTTAGTTATTTAGTCAAAGAAATGTTGATTTTCTTTAGTGTTGCTCAGTAAAAACACTGAAATATTTCACATATTTATAATGGATTTGTCCGTTTAATTAATTTAATGATTCCCTGACATTAAACAGTAAGTCAATTACCTCATGTCATGCCGAGGAATGTCGTGTATAGATGCACACCGACCGGCCAGAACATTATAACCACCAACAAGTGAAGCCAGACCTGAGTGATCCGATCCAATAGATTAGCTTCAGGAGCTCAAACTGCTGCAGAAGTTCATGCTGGTTCTGATAGAAGGCCGTGAGAAAACACAGTGTAGGTCAGTTTGTTGTAAATGAGGCTTTTCTTTTTGCATAAGGATAGACTATAGTTAGAAGATAAATCATTCAAGGTAGTGTGAACTTCTGTGCATCATATCTTAAATGACCCCACTGTGATGACCTTCGCAATGTGAAGTTTTGGCAGTAAAAAATCGAGAGAAAAAAATCACAACAATATTAGCCAGGTGGTTTTAAGTATAAGGTTGACCAGTGTGTCGGCCATCTTGAATTTAATAAACGATCCAATCGTCACTGTGGAGTCGCTGCTATAGCCATTATTCTTTATACCTTAATAGGTATGACTTTTATTTTACTAATCTGTTGAGGTGTTTTCATATGCTCCACGGCCCAATTGTTAGCATTAGCATTATCCAAAGTGGCAGAGCTGCTCTCTGCTTAGGAGCTACAACTGTGTGACGACATTCTTGTCACTATTTCGATAAACTTTATTGTATGAGGACATTTGACAAAATCCCAAACTAACTCAGTCGTACTAATAGAAAGATGAGAGATTGGCATCAGATTAGCATTAGCAGTGCTGACACCCCGGCTGAATTATCACTGCATGTTGACAAGTATTGAGTTTGAATAACTTGTACAAGATTGGCTGTTATGCTTTATCTACTGTTGCTTCTAAAGCAAAATCTGACTGTCGCAGTATCATAATGTGTTGAATGCGTTAATCTAAAAAAAAAAAATGTGAATCATTTTTTTTCTGAACTGTGCAGGGTGTGAATAGTAAGGGATTGTCTGCATATTATTTGATGGATCTAATTTGAAATAATCTCTTTTTTTAGTCACCTTTTCTCGACAAATTAATATATATATATTTTAATGTATTGGTTTATATAGACACTGGTGATATCAATGAAAAAAAATAAAGCTGTGATTACCATTAAATAGCAGTTATCTTCCCTATCTAAGCCCTTAATAGATATTTTTTTAAACCACAATCTGCTATGGTGCCGTTTTAGGTCAATATTTTGAGTTTTCAGTCATTTTCTTTTGTTTTGACATGTTGTGAGAACAAAAGTCTTCAGTTCCTTTGACGTTAGTATCCAATTACCAGTTCATTTGAAGATAATGAAAACAGTCGAACGGCACCAGAGCTGCTGTCTCCTTCAGACCTGAATGTTAGTATTAGCAGCTGTTGTCTCCACCCAGATACGTACTGATTTACAGACAGTTGCAGTTCAGAATTGATCACTGCTGGTCAATCAGCACCCAGAATAATCTTTATTGTTCACAATGTCCCACGTCTGTTTGATTTCTATTTCCTCATTGAGCTGTTGTTTCTCTCCCTCTCATTGACTTTGTTGGTTGAAGTGTGCAGACTCATGATTGTTTTTTTTTTTTTCACTCAATATTTTCCCAAAAGTTGTCTCCAGTCCAAAATGAGTCAGTCGTTCCCAGGCTGGGGTTTCGAGAACAGAAGCCAAACCTATGACTATGAAGCAGACAGTTTGCAAACAAATTTTAATCTGCAAACATGTGGCTTTACAACAGGCGCCAAAGGGTACATAAAAACATTAACAAAAGGCAAAGATTGTGGTGAGGTTGAATATATTAAACAGGATCGAAAGCTACAACAAACTGTCAAATAAGACTCGTTGGAGGGAATGAACACACTGGTTAATACAGAGCAGGTCAATTTGAATGCAAGAAGGGAGATGGAGGATAGTTAACAATGCTGCAAATAATGTATTATAAATTAAAATGCGACTTTACTGTTAGGCTTATGTTTTGATCCACCAAAAGTCAAAGTGTGCTTTGGGCAAAACATTGAACCACAAATTGCTCCCAATAGAGGCTGAGGTGACAATGAACTGTACAACAACAAGAAAAGCAAAAACGTAAATTTTCATTCTCGTTGGATAAACTTCATATTGTTATTTTTAATTAAAGGTGAATTTATTTGCTGTTGTTCCATCTTTCGTGACGTTTAGTATTGAGATTCACGAGTTGTTACAATCCCACTAGATTTCGCTAAGTACCAACATAACAGAGAATCCATGCAATTAAACAGAGACCACTGACCTTGCCTCAAAATGTGGCATTGAAGCGAGAATGCTGCAGAGTGAGGTAACCAGCAAGCACTCGAGGCAAACACGTTGCACACGTCAGGCATTGAAATACACTTGGCTTACGTCTAATTATGATTCATTTGAGCTGCAGAGGCCAAGGAGGAAGTTCTTCTGTTGGAGCATCATGGTTTAGGGTGATATACTCGTGGGAGGGCTGAGCCAGCGATGTTTAAAGAGGGTTTAGATATCAAGAGCTTAACTGATTAAAGACAAGTCGCCTACAATGTACACAGAGACAGAATGATAAGATCCAAGGTTTTATGTTCATCCGCGCGGTGTCTGAAATCCGAATGTAACATTTGTGATTTC
This sequence comes from Lipophrys pholis, assembly GCF_963383615.2. Taxonomy (NCBI): domain Eukaryota; kingdom Metazoa; phylum Chordata; class Actinopteri; order Blenniiformes; family Blenniidae; genus Lipophrys; species Lipophrys pholis. The sequence goes on from NC_137648.1 coordinate 3,968,771, forward strand.
ATGCAACTGACTGTACTTGCAGTAGCTGAGGAAAGCACACATTCCCTTCACCGAGAATAATTGAAATGTAAAATGTCATATCAGCTTATCTACGGCTCAGTGTGGAGTGCAGTGAAGTGATGAGACGTATCATTTCTGTCTTTGAGATGAAAACCTCACAAAGGTCAGGATGGGGATTAAACAACTGAGATCTGAAAGCAATTAAGGAGCTGCAGCAGAGACTCTACGGAGGCTACTTTCCTCCAGCGAGGGTGAGGGAGAACGTCTGAAAGCATTACCTTAGTTGACACAAAATATCAAAGGAACGTTCCCAACCTTTTATTTTGAAATGATTCCTGTCAGTAGAATGGAGGCACAGCAGTGTAGTGATTACTAATCACTTGAACGAACTGAATATATTAGGCAGTAAAGCCAGGCAGCGTTATCTTCATGGAAAGAGGACGCTGACGTGCAGCTGCTCACCACTAGTCGGCGCTACAGAGTCAGTTGAATGGTGTTTGAGCAGACAGAAATTTTACAACTGCACTTCAGGATGTTTCAAAAATGACCCCTCACAAAACCAACGTTGGTTGTTTGTACTTTTATCTAGAACGTGAAAAAAGTTTAGTGTGTTAGCTGTGTCAGGTAAAAACGAAAAAGAAAAAAAAAGTGGTGTTTAACTGCTTAGTTGAAATCACTGAAATAGATTTTAGCACTGCACTGAAGATTGCTGCAGCAGGATGATTTGATATTGCTTATGCAGAGACGTTGCAGTTCAGCCTCGAGTGAGAGTATAACACAACTCATCACAATAATAAACTCACAAGATCTCGTTGCACAGTAATGTTTTGGAAATTATGTAGTTTTCATGTTGGGCCACTAGTGGGTGCTGTTGTTTGTTTTCGTAATGAAACCACACATACATGCGCAGGGAGTAATACGCTATAAACATTTACAATGGGAGTACGAGGACATTTAAAACCTAGCATGGTTGTGGAAGATTGTGATCTAATGTATCGTAATACCCACAATATTGTTAGGGAATATTCTGGACTAGGCTTAATGAAAGCATTTTAAGGTATATTTTCTATTGGTAGTTTAATGAGAGCCACTGATCATCTGTCTTTTCAGCAAATATGATGGATAAATCCTCAGAAGATCTAATTTTATCCTTTTTCCTGTTATCTTTTGATTTGGGTCTTCCCTTCAATCCACTTCTTTTTTTAACACTTGGTTCTGCATTCAAAATATTAACTTTAATGTATATAAACAAAATGAATATAAAATGTCTGCCCTGATTAAATTACATCCAAGGCTGTGAAATGAAAGTAAGAAGGGTTTCTGTGAGGATTTTGGTGTATAGAGTCCTATTCAAATAAGTGAAATGAATGAACGGCTGGGGCTGTGCAAAACCAAACAAACACATCTCTCCTCTGAGTTACCCCATCCTGCAGGCTACCATGTTTTCAATCTACATGATGTTCACAATAATTGGTAAAAGCTTCAGTAACCTTGTTGACTTGCTGTTGATGCACTCAGCAGTGCATTTCTGCCATAGCAAATGCATGCGAAAAGCTAAAATACTTAATGTGTTTTCCAGGCCTTGGTATGGAGGCTTTATGCAGAATTATCCAAAAGACCGATTATATGGTAATACATAATGCAGCACATGTGTTCAGATTTAAAGAAGTGTTTTGTCATTTTTCACCTGCCAAGAGTAAAATGATTGGGGAATGAACTTTTACTTTTATAGAGAATTTTACAGTTTGAGTCATCTCAACATGCTTTATTGTAAAATTACACTCACACGCCATTAAGCCTAATTTATAATCCAGATGCAAACGATGTGTTGCCGCGAGCCAATTAAATTGACGCGTGAACAGCACACAGTGCTCAAGGGCGAGGAAAAGAATTCTGGTTTTGGTGGCATCCAGAACGCTTTGTTCACCTCCGATAATATAGAAGACAACGTGTAGGACGCTAGCGTGTAGTTTCTTGGCTTATTAGAGATTTTCTCTGGCTGAAAAAAAATAGCAAAGGTAGATTTCCACTGATTTTGTGACCTCTTGGGACAATAATTAAAAAATTTTGATGGATACCTTTTTTTTTTTTTTTAATTAGTCTATTTAAATTGTCCATTGCATTGTTGTACAATGTAATTTAGTATTCTGTATGAATATTAGGAGTGTAGGTGATGAATTTTAATGGTTCTTGCTAATGTTAATAATAATGTTACTAATTGTACTGTAGGATATATTTATAATGTTTATTGTAATGTCTTCCTGCACATTGCGTTGTTTGTACAATGTATTGCACAAGATGTGCTTGTATTTTGCATGAATTTTATGAAACCAGGTGATATATTTTAATGGTTATTGCTCATGTTCCTAATTTTGGCTGTAGGTTATATTTGTAATATGTATTATAATGTGCCTGCCCGGGGGATTGTAGATGGAAACGAGGCACAGCTAAATCTGGTTCAAAGGATCTTTTATTCAAGATTAATATTTTCTGTACATGGTCTCTGAAAAAAATAAAAAAAAACCCTCATAAACTACTCATAATTTCTCAAACAATGTATGGAAATAACTTGAATAAAGGCATCCCCCCCAGACCTTTAGACTTTTCCCGATCGGACAACTTCATTGAATGTGTCCTTATGCGCCGCTTGACTGCATAAACCTTCAAGTTTCATCTGTCTGTTTAATGAATAGAGGTGTAGATTGGTAAAATACAGTAAAAGTCAGCCAACACAATGACGCACTTGTGTTTGGACCTGAATTGTCTGCGGTGCTTTGTATTGCTCTGCAGCCTGCAGGCTCACAGGGAAATACGTAAGTGAATGTGGTGTGGGAAGCAGTGAATGATGTGGCCTCTGAATGCAGAACAGTGTTCCGGAGTGGAGCTCCTCACAGTGACTGCCGCTCTTCAAAGTGGCAAGTCGGGGTTAAAAAAAGAATAATAAAAAGAGTGACTCAGGTACAGAAAAATACAGTAAGTTTCTGCTCATCTCGCAGTATCACTTTGCAGTAATTCATGTTGTCTTTTCACTTGCATGTGGTGTAATTTCCCTCATGAGACAACATGGATTTTTCTTCCCTACTTTTGTTTTATTTGCAATAATTTGCCTTTTTCTGACCAGTGTAGCCAAAAGGCGTTGCGTCACCATGGCATGTTATGTCTCACCACTGCAACACTCTCGTGGTGATAATGAGGGGCTCATTGTTATGACTTCTGCAGAGCGAGCTCATCCATCACACTGAGCCGTGCTCGAGGCAAAAAGCATTGAAAACATCAGGGTAGTGGCTTGACTAACACCAGGATGCAACACATCTGAGGTTCCCCTATTTGTTTTCAAACATGACAGTTATTTCACTAGATGAAATAGTATTTCATTGTGTAAATGAACATTTTGGTTATAAATACAAACTGTCACGTGGAAACCTTAATTTCTTTGTTGAACCTGAAATTTCTTGTAGAAATGGAATGTAGTTCATGTCAACTTCCTGTATCCCAATTTTTGCAAACTCATGCTATAGTTAGCATCTTCATGCTTCGGGGGGAAACTACATTTTGGAAATTGTACAAGAAAATATATCTACAATGTAGCTATGTCAGAACAAAAAACTATCAAAATAAAGGTTTAATTTTTCACGTTTGTTAATGAAGCGAAAGACTGAGGTTGTTCACTCCTGAAGAGCCCGAATGCTAACTAGCATGTGGCTCTTTCTGACACTGTGGCCCAGTTGCTTCATCTTAAGTTAGAAATTGTTTTTTATAACATAACTATATAAATAGATATCCATAATAATCAAAAACTATTTTGAAGATAAATGTTAGCCTGTTGTTAGCCTGAAGAAAGCAGCAATGCTCCTTTCTGAGCTATTTTTTTCGACACTGAAACAGATGTTTCATCATGAGAAATGATCTCAAGGATATATATAATTATTGCACTTCTGTCAGGCTCTATTTGCACGACAACACTTCACGTAGAAGTGGATAATGTTTGAGTTTTCAGTTCGGAATACTTTCGCGTTTATACAGAAACAGCAGGAATGCTGAAAACGATGTAGTCAGCATGCCAGGCCACAAGTTGGCGGTGTTGGTTGTTTTTGTAATAAAACCACACACACACACATGAGCGCAGAGAACAATAAGCCATAATATTAACTATGGCGAGTACTGAGACATTATGTATTCAGAAAGGTTCCACGGAGATGAAGTTGGAGCATTTTCAAAAAGTTGCATTTTCAGTGACTCCAAGCTATTTTGTAAAAAGACACCCAAAATGAAATTAATGTTTTCAGTTGTCACTTAACGTAAATGGGGCCTAAAATAGCATTCATATCATAGCATAGAATAGAATCCTTTCTACAGACATTGCTTTTCGGAATGACTGCAGGTAAATACAGAAATTACATCAAAACAGATTAATACTAGCTTAATCAAAGGTAACGCTCATTCGCAGTGATTTAGAAGGTGAAACGTAATTTTCTGAGATAGATCAAATAGATAGCTTAAAGAGTCCTAATGATAACCATCGTTGTGCACAAATCATAACATAAAAACAAACAAAAGACATTTTTAAAAGTAAATTACTATTCGGTTCTTCCTAAAACTGAAACGTGGCTTCTTTGATATGGGCGATGGTGTCCATCTTCTCCAGGAGCATGATCGCGTCAGTCCATATTCATCATTTTGCTGGCAGTGGGGCGCAGTGACTGAGCACAAGGAAAGATGTATTTACTGGAAGTAACACACAAAGATCGGAGCACATTTCTCATTTGATGGAGGCTGATGCATTTCACTGGAGTACTGGGAAGAGCAAACAAATTTCACAGAAACGAAGGGTCGGGAGGGGTATTTTCATTTACCCGGCTTAAGTACTGAAGCGTCCGTTGTCATTATGTGTGATTATATAAAGCATGGAGATAAATGCAGCTGGCACACAGTGAAGACTGAGACCACTGGGTTTGATTTGCACCTGATGATTGTCTTAATGAAACTCAACGTTTTGTCCTGTTTTCGAAGTTATTAATCGAAAAAGCGAAGAAAAAAATTGAAATTGAGATATTAACGTTGATTTTTACAGCTAATCAACAATGTTGCTACTGATAAAATTCCATTTTCTAGTAGTTACCGTACTGTGTCTATAAAGCGACATGTTAGCGATGGTATTAGTGTTATTTTATCAACATCTTGCTTATTATTATTTTTTTTTTCATTCACTTTTGTCATTCAAATTTCTGTCTGTGATTAACTTTCTTGGTGCTATTGGCCGCATCCAACAATGTTAAATAATTGTCAGTTAAATAAAAATGAATCCCAGTGAGAATATAACCAACTCATACCAGGCATATGAATGGAAACAGCAGACGGAAATGGGTAGCCATGGAAGACTGAATGCTTTATTGTGAACAAGTTAATAAACAAGTCAAAAGAAGTCATGGTTATGTACAAAAAGAGGTGGTGAGTAACAATAAAATGTTAAAAAACAAATCAATAGCATATTTTCCCTTCATGATATATATCACGATATCAATATAGCCACAACAAACAATATGGATTCAAATGTCACCTTTAACGGTCTTGATAGCATTTGCTGGGTTAACTTGCTTGTACCAGATGGCTCTGTCCTTGGACACCTTTTGTTTTCGAATAACATGCTATCTTTTGATAACAAATCACCATGATAAAAAATCATCATGTGATGTTAATGCCATGCCTCTTGAGTCCTACGATCCTATTAGTCATAGTTAAAATGTTCTGTTTCACTAATTTAAGCTGATTTATTTCTCTCCTTGGCTCTTTTTTCTGTCCACATGCTGCCTTTTCCAGGCAGATCATACAGGAAAAAAAGCACTTCTTGATGTACCTTTCTTAAATCAAACAATAACAAAATAATATCCAAGTTGCCAGAGATTAAAGGTAAAGTATAAATCTCATAACAGTTTGTTTTTCTGCAATTGAAGCTGTAAAAACCAAAATATATATACTGAATTTACTCAAGCTGTGACTGCAGATAAGCCTTCACACCAGTGCAGCATGTACTATAAATGAGTTTGGAATTGCTACTTGACAGTTTTTGAAGGAAAAAAATATTTTTTCTAAACTGAACTGACGATCCTTGGGTCCAACCGAGCATCTGATGGTTGAAATTCGGCAGTGTCATTGCTGGCGGCCACAGATTGGTCGACCCAACCACCCCAGAGCCCGTGTGGGCAATCAAGGCAAGTCATCAACATTTTCTTTTTGAAATTTGACAACACAATCTGGTTGCAGCTCTCCAATTGATGAGTAAGTAGGGTGACGCCACCTCAATTTGACAGATTGCCGCACACCTGACTCACATTTTCTGCTTGTGTCTGAACATGTGAGCATCGCTGGAGAACTTCTACTAGACATACAGTATTCTCTCATGTTCTTCAAGACGGAGTCATAAGAAGAAACGATCCTACACATGACTGCTGGTCATGTGTAGAACAACGGGGTGAAAAGTCTTGAAGTATTTCGACATCGTCCTTGTATTTAACTATATATATATATATATATATATATATATATATATATATATATATATATATATATATAGTTAAATACAAGGACGATTATATATATATATATATATATATATATGCGTATAATTCACAGTTACATTGGAAGAATCGACACAGATGATGGTCAAATTTAATCACACTGAAGGTGATAAAGTCACATCAGTAATAGTTGAATACATTGTTTCTGTTTTGTTTTACTTGAGTAATATTTAACTGAAGTAACTATACTTTTACTAAAGTATTTATTTTTAAGTACTCTTCCCACCTGTGCTGGTAACGCATCCAAACAACTAAAAATTATTCAAAGAACGAACATTATCTCAGGAACTGTTTGAGTGACATAAGATAATCTCTAATAATCACATCTACTGTTCAACAGTCAAAAGCTGGTACATAGGACCAAGATTAAAATGCAGTTTCATGACAAGATTACAGCATAAATACCAAAGAAATGTATGAATGTGAAACAGTATCAGGAAATAGCTAAAGAGATTTTTGAGCCACTAACTCTTCTGTCAAGTTAAATATTTGTGGTTAAATTTAGCATGACCAATGTCTCACACCAATATCTGTACAACTTATTTAAAAAGAAAAAAAAAACATTGGCCATTTTCTAACAGTGTAATAGTTAAAGATAATGCTACTATATGGACATGAGCAAGAAGGAGAGACAAATGACTTCATGTCAGCTCTTCTTCCAGTAAACAGGAGTTTAGTGATAGAGTAACAGAGCTGCTTCCTACTGGATACAACATCTTCAAGATACAAACGGAAACAAACACTTTAAGCTTAAATTAACCTCTGCTTACGGTAGTTTACTGGAAAATATCCAGTCATAATTGATGTAATTGTTGTGATGATATAAACAATGTGTTCAAAGAAACAGTGCATTGTGAGTAATGTAGGCTGAGTGGGTGTTTCATAAAGAGAAGAAGGAACCGGTTGCTGGGTCGCCTTATAAATTCATTGCGAGTGTGACTGTGTGTCGGAGATGAAATGATCGGTCATTTGAGTTTTCTTTGATTTTGTAACCTGTGTGTTTCCTCTCAGCTGTCTTGTGTTTGTCCGTCCATTCAAAACTCGCGAAGACACAGCATGTTCTTGACGGGCGCTGAAGTGCTCCGTTTGCACCATTAGCTGGTTTGTGGTTCATTCAAGATGAAACGGAGAGATCCGAACTGACTGTTCAGCAGACGTACCCGTTGCTATTTTTTCATGTGAACTAAGTGGAAAGACGAGTTTGTATCGGGTTAGTTTATTTTTCTTGTCATCTCTTTTCTTTATCGTGCGAAAAGTAACAAATACGGGCTCCAAACTTTATCCTGGAGAGCAGCGTCAGTCATTTGAACCCCCCAAAAGATGGAAATAAGTGTATGAGAGACATACTTTTATTGTCTGATCAAGAGATAGTGAAAAGATTATTGAAAGCCTGGATATACCGATATGTCTGTTTTTGATGTGAAGAACACACGTTTAAGGTTTAAGGTTGCTTTATTTCTTAAAGGGTTGCTACAGTACCTCAGCGCGCATAAAGGTGCGAGGAGACGGACTGTGTCCATCGGTTTGGTTCGGGTCGCTCCATCTCGTCTGACCAAAGAGCCAGAAAACATTGCGTCTCCTTGTCGCTCTATTGGTTTTTTTTTTTCACGTCCGTCTTGCTTTAGTCCAGAGACCCAGAGTGGCCATAGAGAAAAACAACAACAACAACAACACGTGAATGAGCTTGGGGCTTATTTGTCAACATTTCAGCATTACATTGTGAATTTCTGCTCCTTTCACTTTATTTGTGGGTGTGTCTGAATCAAATGCTTCAACATCGGAGAAGAATGGAGGTGCAGAATGATAGAACGCAGCTCTAAATTCCTTTCCAATGGCAACCTACGTAAACACACGCTGATTTAAGTTCTCTTTCACACGAAGCGCCATTAAAAGGCTCATTTTATGTAGTTTGTTTTGTGCTTGGTGATGAACCAAAAGTCTGGCTTCATTGTAAGTTCTGTGGGTAGAAAATAATATTGGAGCATCTCGTAGCGGAGTGCAATGCAGCCTCATGCAGACCTCAGCCTGCGGTCATAACGTGATACAAGACATGAAAGTGAAGTTAGGGACATGATGTTACCATGAAAAACTTGAAAAAAACGACAATGGAAAACTGCTTCTAAATTTTATATTCGACGCAGCTGACTGACAGTGGATGAGCTCTGCACCTCGAGAGTCACGGCTCCGCGATTGTGGATTAAATTATTTCGTTTCCTCGTATTATTAACTTCAGGAGCGACTAATTATATCATTCCCACTATATTATTATTATTTTTTTTATATATATATCCACTCCGGGGCTCTGTGTTCGCTGTAGATTTCAGAATGCCGGTTCAGAATCTCTTTCGCCTCATAGGTAGCGATCACTCCGCCCCCTGCTGATGACATGTCAGGCCCCACTCTGGTCCAGCAGCGAAGTAGGGCCGGCTTAGCACCCATTCAGCCCCTGATAGGCCGGGGCCTTGGCAGTGGAAAGACAAAGAACTGGTGCTAAATCTGGCCCTGGCTCCGAACTCGCACCCCGTTCTTTCCGGTGGAAAAGGCCCCTCAGTGAACTCCAGAAACACCATTAACAAACTGTCGTTTCAAATCTAAAATGAAGCCGCTGACGTCTGAATTGAAGTCAAACGATTCTCACTGGTTTTCTCATCGATGATCTGAGGTGAAACTTGTTATGTTGTTCCTGCAAGCAGGCATCTTTCTGACAAAAAAATGATATTTCCCAAACAATAAAGTAGCACATCTATCACTTTAGTAAACAGATGAAATCAATGTGATGTAAAAAGTTAATGAAAAAGCAAACAAGCCCAAAGCAACATTCTTTGCTTGATTATATTATGAAGGAGTCAGCGTACTGGGAGAAAACCCTCCAAAGTATGAGGAGAACAAACTCCAGTCAGGAAGGAGATCACAGTGAGACGTCATTATTGGGAAAATAAAACCCTGATTTGATTGGTTGACTTCAATTAGCAGATACTCGTATACATATAATAAAAACAAACGTCAATTTCCATTACATAACAGACTAAAGAGAAGAATCAGCAAATTCCTCTGATCACACAGTGCTCGAATCATGGATGCAAAGTTGCACAAATAAGTAAAAGAACATTAACCATTTTACATAACAGGCACGTAAAGACGGAATGCATCTTTAGTGGAGTCAGAACAGCAGTGGGTGTGAGTGGCAAACCAAAATAGATCGATTTTTAAACTGAGTAAAGACGACCACTGTGTCAGCTCTCAATAGTTTGTTACATAACGTCTATTTAAAAGCCATTTTCAATTAGTCAAGATGAGAGTTGCATTGTAGATGAGCATGAGCGGTCATGCCTGCTGTACATGTTCCCCCAAATTATCGTCTTGATCACATGCTAATTGAAGCGTGTGCGGATTAAGTAAGCAGGATTATTTGGAGGCTTGAACAGCCAGGTTACTGGAGGGGGCAGGATGTGAGGCAGGGGTAATACAGGCTTTACATAACAGTTTGTGACTGGCTGCCAGAGCAGAGTTGTGTAAAACTCATCCAACCAACCACACGAGGGGCAGCAAAGGAAACCTTGTCGGCAGAGAAAATGTGTTGCTCATCTAACAAATGCATATTCCTCATAAATGTGGCACCAATTAAAGAAAACAGAATCTATGAAGCACAAATCTCTCTGGTTTTTGGCATGTTTGTGTTAGCTAGTTACATATCTTTCTACGTATGTCTTTCCGTTGTTCTAAATGGGCTATGTGGAAGTGTGGGTAAAAAAATTGTTTTAATGAAGTCAGTCTGTCTGTCTATCCATCCATCCATCCATCCATCCATCCATCCATCCATCCATCCATCACATTGAGCATTTTCTAATGTTAAACCAAGGAGGTAACTGATGAACAGCCAGAGACAAAGCAGCTCTGTAGTTGTACAACCTTCATGTATCACAACAGCAAAGCGCCGACTGAACGTTCAGTAGTCAGTTTCTAGATGGTTAGTGCTATAAATAGCAGGTTTACAGTAGTGCGTTACTCCCATCACTGGTTAAAGCAGGAGATTATTCTTGTTCTCGCCTTCCTGCACACCCCCGTCGTTCATGCCTCACGGGGTCCACGCCCCCACAGCTCGGACTCATGTCTTATACTACCAATGACTGACTCACAGAAGAGGCAAAATCCACAGAAATGTGTTTTGCTCTCAGCAGATTCGAGGTCGATGTGACAAAACCATTCAGTTGTATGGAAGGCCTGAGGTGTCGCACGCTGAGAACAGCTCTTTCATTCTGTGATCATGATGAGAAGCGAAAAAGCAGCGTGGTGACGGCCTTCAGAGAGCGAATCAGTTGATGTTAAAAAAAATTTAATTCAACATTGGATAAACTTGCAATGAACACCAACTACCTAAATACTTGTGTGTGTGTAACCATTGTTTGCTCTTCTGCGCAAGTAATCTAAACTTTTCTATCTGATTAAATTATGTCAATCAGATTGAGAGTAGTATGTAATGGCAGGAGGTGGTGTAGCCCTGTTTATGATTCAATCAGTGTCCAAGTGAATGACACATCAGATTGCCTCCTACATTTGGAGCGTGTGCATCTGTTAAGTCTGTTAGTACCTCATGACACTGCACGCAGTCTGGTTGGAGAAAATGTGCCACAACACAGTTTGATGATGCAGGAGACATCACTCGTAAACGATTTGAACGGTTTATCAGTTGAGTGGCCATATTGATGTGTTAAACGTTGAGATGGGAGCATCTGGAATCCTGCCAACGTGTGAGAGGATTCTAAAGTGTGAAAAATGCTAGAATCTGTAAATGTATAGGATTAGTGAAAGTTGCGTGATCCCAGGATTATTCTACTGGCCGAATGGATGATGTTTATTTGATATGCTTGGTGTACATAAATCTGCAAATCAATTTGATCAATCAGACTGGCAGAAAAAAAAAAAAGATCATGTAAAAACAGCGCATGACGTGCATTATGAAAACCAAAGTTAAGATGACGAACACCGACATGGAGCAGGAAGACACGCTCATCCAGACAGAACGTGTTCACTGAGGTCAAACTAAATTGTTTGGATAATGAATAACAGCCACTCCAATGGAAAACCCTAATGACTGATGGGTAAAAAATTAGACTGCTAACGTACCACACAGCTAAAAGGGAAAATAGCAATCTAGGCTCAAAGTGCAAATTTATTTTGAATGGATGGTATAAACAAATTAAGCCCATTTAAAATCACTTTGAGTAAATACAGAAATGAAACGAGAGCAAGTGTTACCATTTGTTTTTCATTTTCCACGAACCTCAAGGTCTAAATGCTCTTCAAAATCACATTTGCCCTGAAATAAAATCAAGCAAAGACAAAGTGACTATAGAGAAGAGTTTGAAATATTGCAGCAAATACTCCACTTGTTTGTACAACATTTAATATGAAGCACACAGCAGGACATATAGAGGAGATGAGTTACGATTCTCGTACTATGGGTATTGAGATTAAAGCAGTCATCTAACACGTGTGTGGAGAATGATTCCACAGTAAAAAACAATAGTCCTGCTTTGCATTGGATCCCAGTTCCACCCACGGTGGGCTGTTTTAATGAGGCGACTCTTTTTACAATATCTGCTTGTTGCACGAATGGTTTTCCACCTCTGTGGCTACAGAATCAGCCATTTTGTATGTCTGACAATAACACATGGTGAAAAAAGCATCAGACACATGTTTTAATGACTCAGTGCGTGATCTGAAATGAAATGGGGATTTGTAAGAGCAGTTTTTCTCTTCAGGAACATTTAAAAGAATCTTTATTTTATTTTCTATTACATCGCAACCTTTTCATTGAACTCTGAAGTATAATAGACAGTCCAAATTTGCTTAAGTCATACTCCATTACGACTGTAATCAATCTTTTGCACACACGTGCTGAAATACAAGACATTTGCTTTGTATTAATGCCCCCCAAAAACGTTTCTGTCTTTGGAATAATCAGCTACTTGTTAAGAGAATTCAGCTTAATTGCTTTCATTCATTTATTTATTCAGGAACTGAGCAAAGTTATTGGTCAAGGTCATCAACATGACTCATGAAGCTAAACTTCATCTGGGATTGAATTCATGCAAGAAAAATATCAAAATATACCTGAAAATGCCAAGAAATCCTACTGCAACTCAACAAATGTCTCTGAACGTCCTTGATTGAGTGACCATGATAAAAGTGCAGTAATACAAAGCTCAATACCAGTGCGGTTCAGTACCTTTGCTTTTTTTTGTTGTTGTCATGACTCAACACTTCATTGGGCAAGTCACGAGGCAAATCCAACATTTCATCTTGCTTTTCCAGACTCACATTGTCGAGTAAATACAGGGTGATATATAGTGAAATCTGTGTCATTTGAGAATTTGTGCAAGTTCTAGACTGTGGTAGTTCTACATTGTCTGAGAGTTTTAAAATGTGTGAGGGTTGGCACATGTATGAGCATTCCAGAATGCATGCGATTTTGAGAATGTGAGTTGAAAGATCTGTGGACGAGTTCCACAAGGTATGAAAGTTTGAGAATGTGACTGTAAAGCACTTTGTGCAACATGTGTTCTGAAAAGTCCTATATAAATAAAGTTATTATTATTATTATTATTAGAATGTGGTAGAGTTGTAGGATGTATAAGAGTTCTACAAGGGTTTAGAATTCTCCTGAAAGGGCTCTAGAATGCTGAAGAGGTTTGGAATGTGTCTGATTTCCTGTTTTCTGGAACGTATGTATGAGAGTGGTAGAATATGTCAGTGTTCTAGAATGTGTGAGAACGCTAAAATTGTAGGAGAGTTGTAGAATGTGTCACAGGTCTAGAATGGGGTCGAGCTCTAGAATATGTGAGCATTCAAACATGATCAGAAACATATTTGAACGCCCAGGATGGGAAAGTAATACATTCACGACTATTTAAATGAGTCCTCTGTAAAGGATCCACCACACTCCCTTCCTCTGCCACAGCTTGTACACGCAGTCGTCCCCGAGAGAACCGACAGTTAAAAGCGACGAGCATTTAATCGTTTTCAATCTCAGTTATCCAGCAGCTGCTTTTCATCTCGTGTTATTTACCTATTTATCTTGATTCTTTCACAAACTCCTCAATCAATCACCGGAAGCAGGTCAGGAAAGTTAATGGCAGGAGTGTAAACAGAAGCACGGGGGATGCAAGCTGGGGAGGAATCCACCGAGACAAACAGGGCTGTTAGAAATGGTCCACGCACCTGACAGATTATGCAGAATCCTTTCAGGAAACACAGATAGTGCTGTTTAATTCTGAATCTCTGCCAGCTGTGTCATTAACAAGTGAACACCGAAACAGCCTGGAATTTAAAATTCAGCCCACACTGACTTTTGAAAAGAATGAGTCTGGTGTTTTCATGCAGCGACGACCACAACTGGAACTGACCAAAAAGTTTCCATCGTCGTGTTTCCACAGAAACAAGTCTGTTACTTCATGCTTTTATGTTGATTGTTGATGTTAACAGGACGACGGAGCCACTGAATATGCTACCTTTTGAAAACAGCTCCAACTCTGTTCTAAGGATTTGGGGAAAACCACACCACAGCTCTCTATATGAAAGTTGATGATAAATGATCAACTAAAAGTGGAATTCAACAAAAAAAAAAAGGAGCTAAAGAAAAGTCTTGTCAAACTACTCAAATATCCCTAAACTGTTTTCAACATTGTGAAGTGATATACTCAACCGTTCTTTCAACTGCGGGAAAACAGACCTCTCAGAGATTTAAATCAGCGTACACTGAAATCAGCATCGTGACCTGACTGCCGCCTTTTTTGCAAACATACTGTATACTGTTCACAAGAGTTGCTACTCAAATGCAGCGGAGCCACAGGCACAAGTAGCACTTAATAGGTATGAAAGCTCAGACCCCCACTAACAGAGAGCACAAAGCATTAAATACATCAGATTTTAGCCCTTTTTTCATTAATTGTTCAGACAACATCAAAACGGGAGAAGCGTGACCTGCAATCATTTCGCAGGTCCTCAATTTTTCACTCAGGCAAACACTTTAGGAAATTAGGACAGTATAATGAGCACCGGGTGCCCAGATAATGGATCAGAAGGAGGAGAGGAATGTGTGGAGAAAGACCAGCTGGCAATTATTTTTTTTTTTTTTCCAAAAAGGAGAGTAAACGGCACAGTTTGACAAACACGAGTGGAGCAGCTTGACCAAAAGGGCGAGATTGTTTAATCTGTGAGGCCAATTTGAAAATGGCCCATTAGCGCTACTAAAAAGCTTCTGTAACGTTACAATTGCACAGCTGGTTAATCTTATGAGGCGCAGAGACGTTTTCATTGAAATTTCTTACTTAACAGTTGACATGCTCACGGCGTACAGAATTGAATTGTCGTAATCACTGATTAACTCAGTTCAAATGAAGTCCACGGGGGGAGGATGCTCTAAACATTTGGTTGTGAGCACTTCTTGAAAGAAGATTATGAACGCATGAAAATGAGAAGCAGCCGCATCAGAATAGCTTTACTGTTATGCATGATTTTACTGTTTTAAACCTGCATGTTTTAGGCTTTGGTTTTATCTAATCGACATCCTGAGGAGCAAACTTCCCGAATCCAGGCGATTTTTGATATTCTTGGACGATTTTTTGGGGCAGCCAACAACATGCTCTATGAATATCAAGAATGGAAATGAAAACACATTGCTTTTTGTGTTTCTGTTTCGTTTTGTGTTGAAACGGCAACATTTTG
Source organism: Lipophrys pholis (assembly GCF_963383615.2). Classification (NCBI taxonomy): domain Eukaryota; kingdom Metazoa; phylum Chordata; class Actinopteri; order Blenniiformes; family Blenniidae; genus Lipophrys; species Lipophrys pholis. Next base: position 3,984,073 of record NC_137648.1, read on the forward strand.
AAAACAATGCTGAAAATGATGTCACCAGCGTGGCAGGCCATGAGGAGGCGCTGTCGGTTGTTTTTGCAATGAAACCACACAAGCATGCGCACAAAGAACAGCACGCTCTAAACATTAACAATGGGGAGTACACGGACATTCGTTTGGATCCAGGAGGCTATGGACTGGGAGTCATGACATTTTGGAGGCAAACCTTGTCATCGTTCCCGTTTTCCGGCATCAAAAGGAAAATCGACAGGCCGGAAGGTACACGGACCGCCTACCCCCCTTTAGATGGAACCGGAGACACGGAATATATCCAGATCTCCATCAGACTGAAAGAAAACCAATGAAACAAAAGCAAACTCCACGGTGAAAAGAACCCGCTGGGAATCAAACTGTTTCTTCTGGCTGTGATGATGCAACAGCGAGATATCAACCATGCTTGCTTTATTCGCTTCCTTGAAACAAAGTGGTTCATTGTGATTGAAGTTTTGTCAAACAACCACTGTGAGAGTTAAGATAGTGCTCCGTTTGATTAAAAAGAACTGCTCATTACAATTGTGTCCCAGGGCCACACGAAGGGAGACAAATGTGAGAAAAAAATGTGAATTATTAAAAAAAGAGCGAGAGAATTGATTTGAAACCTTGAAAATAATAACAACATTTTCCACAAGAAAAATCCTTTTTTCTAACTCAACATGGCTGTAAGACAACATCATACTCAAGAATCCTTGAAGTCTTCGTGTTTTCTCATCAAGCAGCTGTGCGTGACTGAGACACTCACTGTAAGCGGTAAGACGTCTGTCTCTCAATAAAAAGTGAGACACGTGACAGAACAAGACCAGATGAAGCCTCCGAGGACGAGTCGTTCGTCTCTACAGATCTCAGAAGATGGAGCCAAATAACGCGGGGAAGTCATGAGGTCTTACATCACCTATTCATCCCATGAAGTCATCTTTAAGGCGTCGATTCATACGCTCGCTCGAGCTGGAGTCAAGAAGTTCCCGTACCTTTCCTCCCTTCCTCTCTTCATACTGGGGGGACTCCATGTCCACTCATTGTCGAAGCCGCACCCTTCATGTTTGCAAGAGGGAGCTTGTAAGTTCTCTTTAATTCAACTGGTTGCTGCCTCTGGACTGAAGCCTAGACTGGATTTTCAGTGGTATTAGTGAATAAAGTGCAGTGTGTAAAAAAAAAAAGACGGATACAAACATGTGATTTTGCGCTCAGCGACGTATAGAAGCTCATCTACTAATGGACACACCAACGATTGGTTCTGCTAGAGGTGAAAAATAACACAGACTATCCATTTAGTGCGTTTCTCTTCAGGAATTTGAAATATCCTACAGATCACAAGGTGTTTGTGTTAACTGAGGAATTTAGAATATTCTATATCTATTTCCACAATAAGAGACTCTATCCATCACCATTATTTGTGCGTTGAGGAGCCAGAGAGCAACTGTGTGAGGTGTCGACACTACACTCACACTAAGAATGGATTTTCCAGTCATATCACCCAGCAGGCTTGGGTGATGAGTTAATAGAGTGCGATAGGCAGTGTCTTCCCATCTTCTTGTGTTGGAGACATTTTCTAGTCACGGGTCGCTGGAGGTTAACTCAACACTTGCACCCTGCAGGGAAAAGGTCTCCGCAAACACTTCAGAGGAGATCCTCTTTACAGAAAAACACTTTCCTTCTCAAACACGCTGCCTTAAACAGCTTAAAGGTTAAAGCTGTGCTGATAGTGGTGGTGATGCATTTCTCTTTAGAGAGTGTACTAACAAAGCTTTTTTTTTTTTTTTTTTCAAGGAAGGTTGGGACGAAGTGTATAATGTGCATAAAGCAGGATGCAATGACTTCCCCATCAGATCAGATCAGATCAGAACAGAACAGATGTGACATTCCCAAAAAGTTGGGATGGAGCCTTGTATACTTTTGAAAAGTGGACAAATCTTTCCCTATTCATTTTTGATGAAGCTGCTTCTTGGTCTTTTGTTACAGTTTTCCTTTCACGATGCACCAGATGTTTTTTTTTTAATATAGATGCAGTGTTTGGTTTACCATTGTCTTGCTGAAATATAAAAGCCTTCCAACCCTGAAAGAAACAAAGTCTCCTTCAGGGTCGGAGCTGTCGCAAAAAAATAAAACAACTGCAAATTTCCGCATCGATGGATCATTTCCAGAAGTGTCACACGCCATATGCAGTAATGCAACATCATACCGATACTCTGATAACTGGATGATCTGTTTCTTCTTCAGTCTGCAGAATTTAAAAGAACATCATTCATCTGAACACAGAACAGTTTATATTAGCTTCAGCTCCCTTTTTAATAAGGTTTGGTGCAGAGAAAGAGTCACGTTTGGTTTCTTCTTTGGCTGATACAACTTTAACAGACATGTATGGATTAGGACATGAACCACATTCATATCCAGTACAAAGAACTGTCGGTTTTTACTGCAGTGCTGCTTGGAAGTGTGAATGTCACAGGCATTCCATTTAACCTCGAGCCCCGTAACCTACGCCACCGAAATGTCTTTGGACTTTTCGAATGAACGGATAAACATTGTGGGGTTTTCAAATAATTTTCTATATTTGCATTTGTATTTCGAGGAACTTTGCCTGAAAGCTTCGTCAGGTTGCATAACCAGTTGTGAAAAACTTGAAAATGGTAAAACATGGCATATATGGTGTTACTACACTACCATAATTTATTTATGACATATCGTCATTTATATCCTTAGCAGTGCATTAACATTACTTTAGGTTTGGAACTGGGTGTGACAGACACAACTCCACAATTCCAGATGCAGGATGAACCCCCGGTTTGCTTCATCTAAATCAGTCATTGTCACATTTTACAAGATGGCTCATGGTGTAAACCGTGTCTGCATTAGAGAGGGAGGCAATGTTCCTGACTGAAATCGCCTGTCTGGGGTTGTTGATTAATGGATGATGACTCAACTCGCAAGGAACCTTTTCTGTACCCAACAGAAATCTAATGTCTTAATCATGCTTCAGTGAATATGAGAAAAAAAAAAATTAATCTGAAGATGTTCCATTAGCAGTATATGTGATTTGAAAATGGCTGCCTTAAAAACACATGCTCAGGTGCAATTGTTTTGTGTATGAGTTTAATTTGCACACCTTTTGTTGATCTGTGCAGGTGTGAGTCTGCGTTCATCTTACTGCCAGTCAGAGAAACCATCATGATATGATTCTTTTTTTTCACTTTGAGACGATATTAAAGATTTAAAGCTCTGAATCATCCGCGACTGACGTATCACTTCTCCATGTGTTATTGGGAGATGTCGATGTTTGCTAAAACTGCCCAACAGGGGAGGGCGGATTTGAACGGATCGATATGAGACTTTTTACATCACTGACACTTGATATACTTGAACATGTTTTTTAAGCTTTTGGAAGTTAAAGATCAGATAATATTAACAACTATAATGTTTTGATTTATATGGCACCTTTCAAAACATCATTCACAAAGCGCTCAGATGAGGAGTGTCAAATACATTTTAATTCAAGGGGCTACAAACAGCCCAATTCTTTCTTGACTGGTAAAATAGTGTCATAATAACCTTAAAATGTAAACTTTAATGTTTTTCTTTGTTTTGGTGCAGAGTGTTTGTGATGAAAATATCTATATTTTTTCCAAAAAACAAAAAAAATTATTACAGAAAATGACTATAATCGCAACAAAAAGCCTATTTTAATCATACTTCCTGGTGCCAAATACAGTGAAACGTCTTCGATGGCAGTTCCATGTAAGCAGTAAGCTTAGTACGAGGAAGAAAAAAAGTTGTGCGTCCTCGCAGAGTAAACTTAAATTCAATAGGTTATTACTGTGTATCTACACCAAATAAAATAATGCAAGTAAAATACAAATGTGTTAGGAGTACAACGCCTGCAGATATCTAACTGTCCAACTACTCACCTCATCAATTTACCCAACACCCATGCCCCTGCACTGTGGGAGGAAAATATGCAGAGTCCACTTAAAAAAAATCCCCTAAACCTTGAGAAAAATGTGACATGCATGTGTTTAGGCACACTTGGCTGCGTGCACATACCACAGATCATTTGAAGAAGTCGGAGGACTTGAAGGAAACCAGAAACAAGAGGAACACCCGACATAAAACTGAACCAAGAATGATTACCACTCGAATACCATGCTGCCCCAACTTTCAGGTTTTATTTCTCTGAAGACACCAATTAAGCTCAAATGTATGTTTTTTGGACTGTGGAAGGAAACAATAGCCGCTGGAGGAATAAAACAACCACACAGAACTGATCCGGGGTCTTTTCACTGACAGGTAAGAGTACTAACCACTACTGCATGACGCCTCTTCCACTTTAGAGTTTACTTCTATATTCTTTATAATATTGTGCAGGTTGAAGCAAAGGATGTTCGTTCCATAGCAGAGAACACCTTGTTCTCATTTACAGGTATCAAATACCGAAATATGTCCTCTGCAGTCAGGTAGGTAGGCGGAAACGCCACGGCCAACTATTTAGTTTGGGGGGTCGGAAAAAGAGATTACATGCAGATAAATGATCCTCCAGAGGTAGTTTGTGAGGGAACAAAATCAAAGAAGTTATACGATTGTTACAAAACATTTAGCTGAACTCGAAGCATAAACCTGATTTAGGTTATTACCTGTGAACTCACAAAACTTTAAACTGAATGGATTTTGCCTTGTAGAATTCCCCCAAAAGTACACAGTGCTGTGTTTCTATTACAAATTGCAAATTATAATTATAATAGTTGCAAATTAGTGTCGAGCTATATTCTCTATGTGCAGCACATCCGATTTTTTTTTTAATGTATATTGCACTGTCCCTGATAGGAAAAAAAATAAATAAAAATAAAACAATGTGTTCCGTCTTTTATGCCAGTTAACGGAAGTTACTTGAACTGTTCATATGAGGAAAACAGCACATTTCTCTTTTCTACTACATCATCATGAAGGACTCCACTTTCAAACACACTTTGATAGTATCTGACTCCTACAAGAAAAAAAACAACCTTCTAAATCATGTAAAATTTCACACATCTGAGGGGACATTTTGAATAACAATGGATATGAGTGATAACTTGACATTGCTCAAGAGGAGAGAGCTTCAGGCACTGTTTAAACAACGATTTCAATTAAAACTAAACTTTTGTTGCCTTTTTGGTGTCAGGTGGGAGCCACTGATAACGCAACTTTTTGAGAAACGAGGAAACGACTAACCGATTTAATCGATCAACTAATTCAATCATCGATTAGTTAGTTAATGAAATTGTTTTACCGTAAGCGGCCGGTTTATTTTTACCCAAAATTGACAACCAGTCTGTTCAAGCAGCGACCACAGTGTGGCGGTAACGAGCCACCTGTGGCTGTAATCTGCCAGCACAGCAGCAGAAGCAGCGGCCAGCCAATAGTTGGCCTTGTTTTACGTCACATGCGCCACAGCACAGTCAGCAAGATCGTGGCGGCAGCTGCCGAAAGATCCAAGAAACACGAGAAGAAATAGATCACTAGAGAGAAGTTAAAAAAAAAGTCATCCAGTGTGGGAGCGCCTCACACTAAATCTATATAAAAGACTAAGTTTTAATAGTTTATATTTGTTTCCGATAATTGCTCTTTAAGCATTAATTAAACTTATTGTGCTAGTTTTTAGAAGTTTTTTCCCCTCAGAAATGATCAAAATAAGACACTGTAAAATGCAAAATTCTCTTGTGTTTTCCTTTTTCTTAATGAAAATATGCTCTCAATAACTCACAGAGGCTAAACCAAAATGTTTGTTCAAAAAACAACCAAAAAGTGATCAAGTAATAATCACGTAATCATCAAGTAATAGTACTCAACTAGCAAACAAATGCCATAGCAGCAGCTCTCGTCTGTATATTCAAAAGCAGAACAGAATTAGTGAAGTAGAGAAATAACAAGTGGTAAGAAGCCAAAGCTGCTCTCTCTCCATATTTATATTAAAAAGAAAAATACATCTGCATCATCAAAGCAGTAATAAGCCCGTTCTTATACTAACCTTCACATTTCTGCCTGAGTGGAAATTCATTTTGCATTGGTTAGATGTTGGAGGAGCTTGACAGGGGATTATCTTACCACGCCACTTCCAGCACATCAAAAACATTTAATAAATCAGATAGAATCATCACATGCTTCTTCAGAACACACTTGCATTTCGAACGTGTAATTCTTTACATAACCGGAAGCGTCTGAAGTGTATATTATGTCTATGACTTCATTTGAAGGACGGTGAGAACAGGGAATTGGATTTTTTTTCCATCATTGTTCATTTCATGACACAGAGTAGTACAGAAGTCATATCAATCAGCTGGGAGTGTATTCAGGTTTCCCATTCGTACTAATAACTTTGAGTGCACATCTGAGAAGAGAAGTGAAAAAAAAAAAAAAAAAAAGAATAGACATACTTCCAAACGCATACAAATGATGTTATCACATGGCCAAGAACACATGGGGCAAATTCAGGGGATATTTTATTGTAGATTTCATACAATACAGACAAAAATCTACACCATCTCCATCTGTATGTCTTTATGACGTTGGACTGTTAAAACGCTCTTTTCACTGAAACTAGATTTCACTTAAAAAAAATGTTTTCCCCCCAAAGTGCTTTACACTGTTAATCACATTCACCCGTTCAAACACACCTTCACACACCAATGGAGGTGGCTGCCATGCAAACTGGGGTTCAATGTCTCGCTCAAGGACACATGTAGACAGTAGAGAGATGAGGAATTGAACTTGCAACATTCTACTCCACTAGCCAAGCCACAGTCACCCACGAAAGCAATTATAATATAATATAATATAATATAATATAATATAATATAATATAATATAATATAATATAATATAATATTTACAAGTGAGGAGCATAAAAACTCAATTATAAGAATAAAAGAAAAAGTCAGATAAACTCAGACCCACCACCACCACCACCAAGACGAATATTATAAATGTTTATTAAATGTGCTACACTAGAATGAGAGCAGTACTTTAAAACATCGACCACGAGAACCAGAGGCTTACCAGTTATTGCCTCAGACAGACAGCAGGAGCTTCACTGCAAACTAATACTGTAGGAACCGGCATGCGGTCATGGTCAAGAACCTCCAACTGAGCACAGGAGTCACAGTGATGAGGTAATGTTCAGGGGTTATAGAAGCGAGCTCAATATGCTACTACTAATCTTGTCTTTACCTGAAACGTTGCTTGATCTTCACTGCTATATAAGATAGCCCTGATTTTTTTTTTTTTGGTCTTACTTGCTGTGACAGGTTCATATCTCCCGTCGGGCTTTAATTGGCCTCAGTGTGGCCGAGCAGGCTTATTCTTGTTAGGCAGTAAACCTTTCTGCCTGTCGTGTTTCTGCCATGTACAGCTTGTTAAGGTGAGGTCCACTGATGACTGTAAATTTCCTGTGGGTGTGAATGTGATTGTCTTTTTCCCACCTCAATACATCGTGTGACAAACGGTCAACCAGTGTGTACAATGCCTTTTACACACAGTCCGCCAGGCTCGGCTCCAGACCCCTGTGACCCTCATTATTTGTCCCAACTGATGGGTTACGGGACCACTCTGAGGGGACATGACATAATTAACTTGAGAGGAACCAAGAAAAATTGGATTATTCATTAGTCATTAGTCACTTTTGACCCTCAATTAGCTATTTCAATTTATTCAAATGAATCCCTTTGAGATGTTTGGAGAGCCGAAGTCTCTTAAATGACCCTGCCAACACTTCAACAGCATTAGCAATGTGGTGGGAAACCCAAATAGGATCTGTTATTTAGTGGCGTTTATGAACTGGAAATATTGAACATCAAAACGCGAAGACACCTCAACACTGTGTATTGCTATGCAGTGATGGACATAGCTTCAGCTCTGCTCAATACACTCACCACCTGCCACATTTAAAGGAAAACAAGCTCCAATTTTCCCAAACAGAGGTGCTCAAATGCACATAGTACCTGTTGAAATTCCCCCGACCACTTATTGCTGTCAGATCAAAAGACTTCATTATGTCTCAGTTTCCTTCCATTATACTGAGATATTATCTATAAGCTCAGACTCAGGCACTGGGTGTACTCCAACTCTGGAGGACTCCTGGAATTTCAGATAAATTGCTCAACCACGTAATGAGAGGAAAATAATCTCTTCAATACTCCTCTATGGTACTTTGTGGAGTACGATTGAACTCATTCCTCTACTCCTCACGCAAAAGTACTTTGTACAGAAGGAGGATTCAATCAGGCATTCAAATTTGAACTCAATTAGATTTTTGCAGCACGCGGTGGACAGAAACTCTCAGGAAAGCATTTGACATTCGAACGTAAAAAGCCAAAACTTTTTGTCAGATTTTGTGAAATCTCTGTGTTTGAGGTATTTCCAAAGTCTCCCTGCTCCGTCACGCCGACACCTGATAAATGAGGCATCATCCAGCTCCACTGGCAGCCTGTCATCAGCATAATGTGGTATGCTATATCAGTCTAATCAGTGTAATGCCCGTTAAGTTATTGTGAGAAATCTGATTAATGCATACAGATTCCTCCCCAATTCTGTGATGTTCCTGAATGTGTACTGAATGGTTGTTGTTTTTTTACATCTGCTTTAAAAATATCTACAAAATAATAGACAGTCAAGGGCAAGAAAACCCTTAACACAGCTGACGACAACACCATCAACATCAGAATTTCAATCAGAAATCAAAACAAGACAGGACCAAATGTTTTGAAAAAAAACAAGAAGTTTGACAAAACACATAAGTTGGTACTCTGAAAAACGAAATATAATTCAAAACATTAAATATAATAATATAATTCAGGAACTGTCTTTGTTGAAAGGAAGAACTTTATTTCCAAATGTAGAATATTTCTATTAAGGTTGAAGTGAATCAGCTACAAGCATTCAGCTCAAAACTTTTGAATATTAGTTTATTTTGTCAGCTATTACTTCAAAAGTTAACATAATACTTAAAAAGAAGAAATACTCCAAAATATACTGTATAGGCTACTTTATTACTTAATATTAATATTGGGTTTGTAACTTGTTTGAATTACTGAATGTTACTGGATGTTAAAAACGAAACAAATATTTCCTCTTGTACTGTTTAATGAGAATTGTACTTATGTGTGTTATGTGAGTATTCAAAGTTCCTATCAACTTTCTGGTAAAAACAGCATGTGGAAGCTACACAGCACAGAGGGCTTTTTTCTTTTATTAAAAAACAGACACTCTCTGGATTGATCGACTTCACTGGATGAACCCTGCTAACATCTGAATCAGAGCTCCGAATTATCCTTTGTGCTCCCAATGTCGGAAATATTTGGATTTCTACCTACGTTGCTTGCCTCTGAGGCTGACGTTGAGGGTTGTCATGGAAACATGCAGATTCATGGTTGGGGTCTTTAGCTTGAGGCGACCTCGGGGGGGGGGGGGGGGGGGGGGGGGGGGGTGATCGGATGAAAGGAGCCAAAGCCATGACTATGCAGCAGATAGAAAACTTATCCAGCGGATTTTATTTCAGTAAAAACACGGTGGAGGTAACGGACGAGGTCCACAATGCTCACCCTCAAACAGCCTGGCAAGGTATCAGGTATCTTTACTTGCTCTCTATATTTCTTCACATTCTTCAAACTGTTTTTTTTTTTTTTTTTTAACATATATTTCTATCGAGATTTTATTTCACTTTTTTGTTCAGTATTCTTTCATTCACACATCTCAGAACATCAGAACTTTTTATTTTATAGATAAGAAGTTTTTTTTTTTTTTTTTTTAATCTGGGGAAAAGCCCCCAAATCTCCTTTAAATTGGATTAACTTTTGTTCCATTTTAATCTTTACGTGATCAGTCTTCTTTTCCTACGGAGTTTAGTTCTTCTAAGGTGGTTGGTGGATCACATGCAAGCCTTGTTCACGCGACAATAATTTAAAGTGAAAAATGGAAAACCTTTGTTGTGTTCGGGGTCTGTTTACAAGAAAACTTTTTGAAAACGGCAGCAAATAGCCTTCATGCTCTGTTTGCGTATTGAGTATAAATAAAGAATCCCCAATGTCAAGTTCGCTCGAATGTCGAAGTCTTCAACAAACAACAACATCTGAAAATCACACCTAAATCTGGATCGACAGAATGAAACATGTCACAACAGGCAATTACGTATAAACTGTGTGTTTGATATTCTTCCCATGCGCATTCACCCTTTCTGATAAAGATCCGAAGACACATTTCCTCAGCTTAGGTGTGCAGAGAGCAAGTGAAAGTCTCCAGACAGAAACGGTCAATCCCCCCCGACCTCCTCCTCATTTAAATATCTTCTCTATATGCGTGTCAACCGTCTCCTCCGTTCGTGTCGTAACTGTGTCCAATGTGAATGTTGAAGTGAGATTGCATAATTAAACTCTGTTGCGGGGAAGCGACCGAGTGTCCACGGCTGATTTACTTCCACGTCACATTCATTAGTACCCAGAAAGCAACCGATGCAAATTTTAGTGGAAAACCTCTTCCATGGGCAGAATAATAATCGCTATACGAATCAGTGTCTTCTATGCAAATTATGTTTTTTTGCAGCTGAAGCCAATCAATGTTAAAAAAATTAAATAAAAATGACAGAGAAAGATATCGTGTTTCCGATGCCTCTAATTGTGTTTGTAACATGCAGTCATCTGTCAACAAGTTCGATAAACAAAGAGAATATTTACATGACGATACTCTGTTGAGACAAGCGCCGCTTTATCAAATGATAACTGTGTTCCCAGTTTGGACAGAAGGCCACCGTTAGAGAAGTTGATAAAGACAATATTGTCTGGGGTAAAGCGAAATGCCATAAAACTATCTCAAAGAATAAAGAAGGAAAAGGTACAGAACAGCTACAAAAAAAACAACCCAGATTAAATAATGTTTACAGTACTTGCGGTGAATACATTCAGGGGTAGAGCCACTCAGCACAATCAGAGATTAGGGAAAGTGACATGAGGCAAAAGCAGAAAAACAACAACAGCACATGAGGAAAAGAGAACCTGCAAATGGTTCAGCTCATCAACCCAGACTGGGATAAATGATAAATGAGGACTCAGTTGATGGAGCATCAAACTCAACCAATTATATTTTGCTCTGGTATTTGTTATTGCTGTGACACTGAGCGGAAGACCTCACACTGATCTTTGTGACGTCAGAATGAGTGACTGATGGACGCCAAACGCAACTGGTGCATCGATCAAAACACAACGCAGAAAAGAAAGACGGCGCACAACTTCCAATTAAGCTTATCGATTATGTCTTCATGTGTTTCTATTAGGAATGCCTTCCATTACCGCTTGATTCTCACGCGGTGCAGTGAGTAACAAGTGAGGATCTTTATGCTAAAGCAGGGCAGGAGAGTGACGGAGGGGATGGATCCGCCTGCTGCTGTCAGGAGCTGGAGGAAAGTTGCTGTTCCTGTTGACCTCAGAGACAAAGGTTATTCCGCTCTGAGGCCTGGCGGAGCGCCATCAGATCAGAGCGTGAATTAAATGACCTACTTTGTGCCTTCTGTGACAGTAGAAGGAAAGGGAATAAACACTGTGGAGTAAATATTGAGGAAACCAGCACTTATTGGTAGATGAAATTGAAGCGCAGCCAAAATAGCGTCATTATATCTTCCCCACCAGAGGATTTTATCCTCCTCCGCACATTTGTACTAAATATGTACATACTTCTAAAAATCACTTCAAATACCTTGAGGTGAAAAACTTCAGGGGCAAATTGTTTAGTCTCCCATTATTCAAATGTCATTGGATTTAACGTGTATAATTAGAGTTTTGTAACCTGTTGTTTAAATATTTTTTTTTAGGTGGTTGTTTGTTTTCACTGATAAATAAAAAAGCAAGGACGGAAATTTGCCTCAAGGGGGATTACTAGAATATGGTTAATTAATAAAAAAATAAAGAAGCTAAAGCTAAGCAGGCTTGACTGTGTAGTTTCATTACTTTTATCAATATCAATCATCTGAATATTCCATCTCTGTTTGTGTATATCATATTTGACACAGCTTTTCTCAATTCGACAAGCTTCCTGTTGACGTCATCAACCATGATCAACACAACATTTTCAAGTAAAAACAGGAAACCTTACCCTTTCGCGTAAACTGACATCCTTTTCACAACGTTGGCGTGTAAACATGAAACTTTTCGAAAACGAAAGCACAGCAACTTCGGATTTTCAACTTGAAACGTTGTCGCGTAAACGAGGGACACAGCATCTCGTTACAACTCTTCTCAGGTACAAGTGAAGAGCAAACAGTTTACTACGCTTCTAAAAATAACTGATACAATCTTTTTTACACTGCCCCCTGATGGCGAGAGTAGTTTCACCTCAACTTGTGGTTTACTGAATTAAAAATAAGACAAAAATTCATGTACATTACCTAAAAATGTGATTCTGCTTTTTTTTTGTATTTTTTTTTATCCCGAACCATGGCCATTCAATTCTGTGTTCACTTTGGGTTGATCATTAAACATCAGAAGAGAAAACACAAATTTCATGTCCTTGTTTACTCCTCCACCTGAACGCAGACAACAGCGGTGCCGGTCATTCATTTAGTACTTCATTAGCAGTTCCTTTGCTGTGAGTTGCTGCCACACATCAACAAGAGGAGCCGGGGATCTATTAATTAGTTGACCTCTTGCTCTGCTCGCCGAGGCTCGGTGATCTCTGGGGTCTCTGCTGTTGTAACAGAGACGGCATAATGAACTGAGCTTCCAGCTGAAACCCGACAAAAAAAGCTTGAGACATTTCAAACTGAAAACCGTCTGACGGCACAACCAAACACAAGCACAGGCAATCCAGTGGCAGGTCATTGCCACAAATTAGTTGGGCCAAACTTTTTTGATAACTGATAATAAACCAAAAAATACCCTCCATCTTGTGTTAAAGGGCAGTTTGAACCAAGTCTGGGCGGTAGAGAGAGCAAAAAACGAATTAGCCATTTTGATTCAGTCTCTTACTTCGTTACATATTCACCACGCACCTTTATTAACCTTTGTCCGTCCCCTGTCAGACTGGACAAGAGCCCCCAGCTTTTCTGTTACCGCACAAACATTCTCGGCAGAGGGAAACCGGGCAGGCTTCCATTCAACGTAAACTACTTTTTTTAAAAACTTAAATTCATTTATTTTTTGAACAACTATTCAGCAAATTGTATTTGATATGGATATTATGTGCACTGAAGACAGGAAAACAACAACTCAGGAGACAAGCAGGCAAATCGTAGTGTGAAGATTGTAGACACTACACCCACTGTTGACTAATTATACAATACAACCTTTATTACTTATATGTAGAAATGATTTACATTTTATTACAGGTATATATAATTACACATAGTTATATTTACACATTGTACAGATATGAATATATGTTTGAATACGTACATAAATGACACGCACATGCCACACACACAAAACTCAACAAATCTATTTTATGTTTGCACAAATCCACCCGACAATATTTTCAATCATGGGTTGAGCACTGCGCTTTAGATTGCCAGTTTATGTTTTTATTGTGGATTTGACTTACATTTTGTCCAGTCACACACAGTTGTGTTCAGTGTCTTGCTCGAGGACACTTTGACATGTGGACGGAGGGAATCGAACTTGCAACCTTCCAATTGACAGATCATTCACTCTACCAACGAATCCACAGCCGTCTATAAACACCATGAGGTGTCACATCGACACAACAGAACAGTTTTGCATTCCTTTGTGGTGGATTTTCTTGTTGTAAACAGACTTCTGATGCTGAATGTAGTTTCTGTAGAAAGTTAGAACAACGAATCCTCTCTGAAGTTAGGTTCAAGATGAACAGCGTGAGCTTTTGTGTGGGGCTGGATTGACCACTCTGACAGAGTCAAATGAGCCTGTGAGCGCGTAAACAAGACTAAAAAGAAAGAGAGAAGCAATTTTCTGTATATCAGCAGAAGATATAATGTGTACGTCCACGCACTGACAGTATGACTGTCGTCTCAGACGTACAGGATATATTACCAGTCTGCTATGATTTCCTCCAATTGGTGAAAATATGATTGTTACAGAAAGCAGAGAAAATAAATACCTATTTAAAACACTCGATACTAGTCCAGACAGGGCATTGGACCACCCACGGAGTACAAGGGGCAACAAATTTAGAATGAAATAGCATCAATAGCTAAAGAATAAGAATACCTGATGATTTCAGACTAGAAGTAGACCTAAGACCAATAAGAGTTTCATAAACCAATTAAATACTTTCAAATTCAGTTCTGAAGCTGATATGTTACCAATGCAGATTTTAAAATGGCCGAATTTCACTAAGAAATACAAACAATTGACTGATTTAAGGTGGATTTTCACATGTAACAATAATTCCAAAGCCATTTTTCTGTCATCTATTTCCTCTTTTTTAGTGGATATTAAAGTCCCATCTGGTTCACAGTTCCTTATCAGTCCGATATTGTTCTCGTGTTTGTTCCCATAAATTGGAGGACACTCATTGCAGAGAAGGAATAGATCAAGTGCTAAGAACCCACCTGTTTGTCTTTAAAAGGTTGTTTTTCTTTGCCTTTTCTCATGAGCTTGACAGAATGTATGGAATCTATCGACAACCAGAGGTCGTCTCTACACATGCCACGGGAATAACAAACATGAGGTGTGACAGCATTACATGAAGGTCGCATCACAGGGTGGCCATACCCGGGATGAATAATGCAGCAATCTTGTGTGTGTGAGAGAGACTGATCCTCATAGATCTAGATTCCCAAAGCAGAGGCTCTTTCAGTCAGAATCCCACTTACATTTATTTGTATATGCTGGCCCTGTGTACTAAAACCACCACAATTGGTGAGGTGAAGGTTTGAGGAGTGTCTGTAATTTGAGGTTAGTCAACTGATCTGCGGGCAGAAACTGAGCTTGAAGGGGGGGTTTGCGATGTGAATGGCACTCCATTGGGTTGGTTCAGTGCCATACGACCCATTAACTAAATCAGCTGTTCAATGAGTCTTTGGGACTACAGGGGTGTTGATTTCAGGTGTGAGAGTTGGGACATGTGAAGATTGTGGCTGGAAATGGTTGAAGAGTGTGGAGTGGTGATAACGTTGGTGGGTTGAGCTGGTGCTGGACTGGAGTTCAGGCCACGATCCAATTCCAGAGAAGTCTCATCTTGAGAAAGTGAAACAGAGACAGTGTAAGTACAGGGATGGTTTGATATCTTCCCACTGGTCATCACTCCCAGTAACTGTCTTCACGTCTGGATGTTATGTCACATTTTTCATTCTCTCCCTGGATTCTACATCACTCTCACACTTTGTATTTCTTTTTCATATCATTTTCTTTAGTCCTCATTGTTTCACCAAGACCCTTAAAATCAAATAATTTCAATGAACCATCTTTAGGGAACCCAGGTTCTTTATGTGAGAAACTTAGCAGACTCGTAGATTCATGACCATGTGTCCTCCTCATCTCCCTCACGATGGTTGCATCCTCACTTGGATTGTTGTCCTCATTATGATTCCTTGTATTGCCACAGGTGTCTCTGTGCAGGTGGAGTTTGCTATATTTGACAAAATTAAGCCACAAATAATGAAAATACTTGTCAGATTATGTGTAGAAACTCTATTTTTCAATATGTAACTCTTTTGATGGGATTTTTCCCTAAATCATTGAAATTAATGGGTTTATAAAGTGACTATCCAATAGTCATTTGGGTCAGTGGCGCCATGGCAGCTCAAGGAAAAATGGTGTAAGCAGACGTCCACATAGGTCCTCCCACTATAAGGCTCTTGAGGAGAGTATTCAGAAGAGCCTGCTTTCCGAGACCCTTCCGGTAGGTCAGTGACAACCAAGACGATCTATCCAACTTCTGACATCACAATATTGTTCCCGATTGTCCAGATGTACAAAGGCTGGTGAGAAATAAAAGCTTCTGATGCAGGAAGTGGTAACAGTGAAGCTCAGTCAATGTCAAGTCTTCTCAAAAACAGAGGGCAGCCTGAGCTTCTTTTGTGAGCTGGGTGGAACCAGCTGACGGAACTTGTCAATATAGCATGTTGTTCATGTGAAAAAAGCCTGTGATTGAATCTTACATCAGCAGGAGGTCATTTTCAGTTTGGATCAGTAAGCTCCCAAAGGAACGGAAGTTCAGGGCTCAGATTGTTACCAAAGGACACTTCCAACTGCGGGATTGAAAATTTACACACTTTACCAGCTGAGTCAAGGCCTGAAAAGAGGCGAGTCTTTGGTTTGAATCAAAACAACAAAGACTGAGGAACACAATGAAAGTGAAATTCTTATTCCCTGTCTGTGGTGCACCCTGCAGTAATTGCGTGGGTTTGTCACGTGTCTAATGACGACTGGTGTGTAGAAAACATTTGTTCCAACAGGACAGAACAACGTGGCCACACTCCAGAAGCACTGAGTCATGTGCTTTTTCTTGGGGGCAGAATAAACATTGTTTCGTCCCTGAGGATGTCTGATAAAAGATCCCGGTGTTTGGAAAAAAAAAAAGAAAATAAAAGGTGCTTTTCGGGAAAATGGGAGCAAATTTTTGTGTTGGTGTGGGAAATGAGAACAAAAAAACAAAAACAAAAAAAACCGAGAGGGACAATATGAGAGAAAGAGTAAGAGAGGAAATAGAAAAACAGAGATGGATAAGCAAAAAAAAGGAAAAAGTAGATTAAGAGAGACAAACAAATCGAGGGAGAAAATAGAGGGATAAAGACAGAGAGAGGAGAAACAGAGGTAGAGACAGAAAGTCTGAAGCCACTGCTGATCTGATGCCTAAATCCCTCAACAATAATTACACACCAGTGTAAAAAAAACACACCCCGTGATGAAAGCAGTGAATGAGTCAGGAAAATATCCTGCATATTAGATTTTAATTAGACTTCAATTTCCAATATTGTGGCACTGAACACATTCATTTCTATGTGGGTGCTTCTGATGAAACTGAGTGGTGATTACTGCAGACGCCACTCAATTCAAACTCTTTATCCAAGTCTGAAGCTCAAACGGGGCTCAACCCACCCCCACCTGAAGAGTCGAAGTCACAAAATACAGATTCACATGAGAGTATTTAATAAGAAGAACAGAACAGAGGTAGCAGACGGGACCCGCGGAGTCATAACTGATCAGTTACCATTTGTTCTGTGCAGAACAAGAGAGTCAGCAGGACTTTTGAAGCTCTTCAGGCTGCATGTCAAGTTTTATCAGTCCGTATGGAGTTTAAAAACAGATTTTAGAGGGAACCTTCTGGTCACTATGACATTCAAGTGTTTTCCCTACAGGGCCACTCAACCTTGGAACAAACTGTGAAAAATTTTTTTCAGAATCTGTGACTTTCACATTAATTCAGGTGACTTTATCTCATTTCTACTTCATTCTGATTGTGTGTCGCATAGGCTGCCGCGGCGCAGGAGTTAAGGTCGGCCATCTTGGTCCGGTCGCTAAACCTGTAAACACAAACTGCAGCAGCAGAGAAACCAAGACGCCAGAGCAGCGTGTGGAGTGTTTCTGGACAAATACTCCAAACCATGTGTCCAGTATCAGACCTACATGTATGACGTTTGCAGGAAAGAAAGCCAGGTGAAAATCAGTTTGATATTCGGCGAGTTATGATTGATTAAAAGCGATGACACGTCATTGCTCCTGCCAAACAGATCAGACTGAGCGGAGCGGGTGACCGGACCAAGATGGCGGCGCCAACATGCCTCGCAAACATTGTAAAGACCGACCAACCGCGCAAGTCACCAGAACACATTGTTTTATGATATGTGAAAATCTTTTTCAAAATGTAAATTTGTCTCACATTTTGTAAAACTGTTAAACATGTTGTAATGTTGTTTCGCACCTCTCGGCCGCCGTACCCTGTGCAGGAACATCCTCAGTTTTTATGCACAGCATGACGTCTTCTCCCTGCCCCACTTTTATGTTTCATTTCATACGTTTGACTTAAGGAACATAACCCGGACCCGACGAAGTGTCGCTTTCATGCAGGTAATCATCGATGCCGCGGAGCAGAATTGGGTTTTCCACTGAGAGTGTAAGATTACTTTATTTGAACTCTCGCTGTTCTGAGGCGGCTAATTCTGCAAGATGACAGGTCATCTGAGGAGCTGCGAAACTAAGCAACAAGGATTTCAAATCTAATCAAAAGAACAGGAAGGGATACGTGACCCCTCTTATCTTCACAATGACATCTGTGCAAGATAATTATCAGCAACAGGGGATGAGTACATGTTCTAATGAGGCTCAATGCCTTGAAACACACCTGGCTGTTCTCAGCACTCCGTTCATAACCACTGCACTTTGCTCTGACTGCTTCATAATGGTAAGAGACGAAAAGAAGAAAAAGTGAGCTTGAACTCATTAAATTACCTGGAGGAACAAGATCAGAGGACATGTTAGAGCTACAATTAGATTATGGTGTTTTTTTTAATTTACGTTTTCATTGCTGTAGGATTGGGACGAAATATACTGATATAATGATGTTTAATATAATACCACCCAGTTCTGTCTGTTCTTCATTTTTACTTTCTTTTCACAATACTGACAGTTAGAAATATGCAACATGAAGTCCTGGGGACAACAATTATGTTGAAGTAAAAAGATGGCTCCTCGATTTCTCCGCGTTCTACTAGGTTCCACGTACCTGTCTCAGATAGGAGTCTGAAACCTGTAGCTCCAGAGCCATATGTTTCTCTTTAGTCCCTTTGTAGTGGCTCCCTGAAGCTTTCACAAAAATATCAGGAATCAAATATTTATTCTGATGTTTAGTTTGATACCCCAGGGAGCACTGAAACGGAGAAAAACCAGAGGAAGAGTTGACGAGCCCGGGTTTAACGGGAACAATCTAAAGTTTTGAGGAACCCATTGATTGCTGGTTGACTTTGAGTTTCTCTTGAATCTTTTACCTATCAGGTGACCTTCTGGAAACACACACTGTGTTCGTGTAGAGTGGGCAGGTGTAGGATGTCGCAGGAGTACTGATGAAAAACTTGTACATCTCTGGAAGGAGAAAAACAAGAACTTGTTGTTATGGTGACTAGCCCCCATTAGCTCCCACTCTGAGCCTGAATGCATGCAGTTATGCAATGTGCCATCATGGAGATAATAGTGAAGAAAACAGTCCGAACAGCACTCCTCGCATTGAAATGAGTGGAATAATCACACGAGGATGTTTTCCATTAGGCTGGATGTGAATGTTTTTGATCATCTCATATCTTAACCCTTTGTCAAATAACCTTCATCATCTCTATGTTTTTCTACCAATGACGCATTTGAAGAAACACAAGAAACAGTCAGTATGGTCATTATTGAGATTGGCGTTATATTTGTAGTATTTCTTGTGATGGCATAAAGCCCATAGGGTTCACCCTACGTTGTAACTTGATACTTTGTTGTTATTATGGTTGACAATCATGTCGAGTGGGCCTTGACTGAAACGCAGCGTGAACAAGTGGCGAATCATGTTTCCCTGATTCCGAAACATAACAGCATGTTTCCATGTCAACCGAGGGCTGAGTTATGCTTCTCTGTCGATACAGCTCAAATTGTAGTCCGTCACCTCGACAAAGTCATGGAGCTTTTGAAGTTCTTCATCAAGGCTGTACGCTCCACAATGTAGTTCACTGCCATTGTGGTAAGGGGCGACGACTTTCCGATGGCTCTGGTACGAGATGGTGTCATGTCGCACACTTGGACAGTGATTTCAGCATTTCTAATTTGATTAAAATGCAATGTGGTATAAATAAACAACCTAATGTTTCCACACAAATCACGATTTAGTCCATGATGTGGTATTATACGTTGGCCTTGAGCATGACATGTTTCCAGGACAACCTGGGGAAACAACTGATCAAATGTATTTGCAATACTGCAAAGAAATCGGAATTTTGACAATGAAATAAATTGCAATGTGGTAGATGAGCTGCAAGAAATTCAATATTTGAGAGAAAAACACAGGAAATATCTTATAATAAAGTTCATGAAATAAAAGTTGTGGACGGCACCAGCTAAGGCAATTCCTCTCATCGCATCAATGTCACATTGCTGAAGGTTGAGCTGATTTACAACTTATGACAGGAGTTCCCTCATGTATTTACAGTATATTTAATGTATGTTCTTAATGGTAACACACTGTATTGTTGAACAGCAGTTGTCAATAATGAATATGCAATCTTTTAGTTGGACCAAAACCAATCTATGACCAGATTTACTAACACTAAGTGACCAACTAAGAATATCACAATGGCTGACATTATAAATGAAAAATAAACTAAAATACAAGTTCAGTAGAGACGGCATCTCTGGTAAACACTGTGCTGATTTACGCCTCTACTTTAGAAGCATGAAAGACTGATACAGTTGTAGACAAAGCAAAGCTTTCTATGTGTTTTTTCTAATTCTAAATCTTGTGTTTTAAGTCCAATGTTCCATGTCAATAAACACAAATGTCCAGACAGTTTGTATTTTTGTCTGCATCACATGAACACTCCTCTGCGCATTGTTGGTAAATCAGCTCCCAAGCAAATCAGGTTTATACAAATGAGCCTTCAGTAGATTAATGATTTAGAGAATGTTTTGGGTAGAAATCGTGAAATCACGTCATGTTTGGCTTTGGAGAGGACTCAGGATGCCAGAAACACAGACATTTGTGCAACAGATTCCCATCTTATATCCCAACAAGAAAAACCCAAAATCCAAATGCCCAAAATAACAAAATCTATGAGATTAAAGGAGATAATTACTGAGTCACTGGAGAGCTGCCCAGGCAGACACAAAGACAAGCCAACAACCAGAACACACAGAAGACACCCAGGATATGCGACAGTCACCGGATGAAGACAACCGCCCGCTCGGGCACAGGTGAAACACATCAGCACAGGGAGCAGCAATCAGATACAAGGAGGGGAAGTCAAGGAGCCTGAAGCAAGAGACAGAATCAGAATCTCAAAAAGAACACAAGAAACTGAACGTGACGTGTAACAGTAGTTTACTTTCGAACTGACTTCATCACAATATACTGAGATACAATACTTTAGTGCCAACACGTTTTAGTCAGTGGCCTATAAAGGTTTAAAATCACATTGATGATAAAAGAAGGAGCTAAAATCGATTCCACTAATCCTGCTTTGTTGGATCAATGATAAGTGGTAGGTGTTATCTACTCATGTCCATTTTAACAGCCCAATTAATTGGACCAAGAAGTGAAAGTCTGACTCGTGTATAAATTCCAGCATTATTTGCTGTGGCTGGGTAAAGCGAGAGCAGAGTCAACACGGGCTAATTTGATGCGAGCTTGCTGTGCACACAAATCTCCAGAAGGCACCTGTGATAAGGACAAATGGAGCCAAAGAGAGTCTGAGGTTAAGGGAGCCGCTGGCAAGGAGACGGTGCGGGATTAAAGAAGAATAATGGTACAGTACTCTTCCCACCTGTAAATCAAGCGGAAAGAGAAATTCAGGATGGCAAAGACAGACCGTGTTGGTAATTTAAGAGAGCAACCGCTGACTCACAAGCTGTGTGTGCGATACGCGGAGGCAGTCAGGCGGGGCCGCCTCGGAGATCGAGGTACTGCCAGAGCTTTTCCTCTGAAAGCCGGAGCACGGCTTAAAAATGACACTCGATACACTTCAAGTCTGATGAGCTGGCGGATGAAGCAGTAAATCTCTATCACTCTGCCGGGAGGTGGATTTGGTGAGTTTTGACAATCTTAGAGAAAGGAGAAAATTCTATTTGAGGTATTAATGAATGGATAAGAAGACAAAAGAAGTTTAAGGTTTAAGGAGTGAGCGGTGCCAAAGAAAAAGGAGACAATTGGACAGACATCGTCTCTTATTCCACCAATAAAAAAAAGGATTTATTTAATTGAAGCTAAATCTAAGACAGTCAATCCAGAATTAATGTGTTAGACGGATTTACTTTAACGATCCCTTTATTGTGTCACAGGGACATAGACAACATACAAATAAATAGTAGTAATTTCAATATAATACACTTAAAAAAACAAGAATAAAAAAAAAAAAGTGAATATAATATGATGAAGAATACAAACAATATATTATGCATTTTAATTAGAAAATAGCGAAAGTCAGTATTACATGATTAATTTGTAATATAATAATCTCAATATGTAAATTTTTAAGGGGTAAATGAACAAACCAGTGCAATGAAAAGTTTCTAATAAATATATTATTAATACAACATATACATAAAAAAAATAGTTTATAACAAGATTTTTTTTTTTAAATGTATAAAAGGAAAATGCATTGTTTCAGAAAAGTTTTGCATTGACATAGCGTTTACACAGAAATGTTAAATTATATCTTTTTAGACAGCAGAAATGCCGAAAAGGATGTAAGTAGCACTGGTGGATATGTTGGTTGTTTTTGTAATTAAACTACATACAAGACCACAGAGAAAAATGCACTGTAAACATTGACAATGGTACACTGATTTTCGTATAGACAGATGACCAATTTGGATTGTTAATACGGGTGACTCTCAACTATAGACCTACTAAATCCCAGAGGATTATGAACTGGCAGTCGTGGCCGCCATTGTTGTTATTGTTTATCTACTTGCACAGGTGTCAAATAATTATTTTCTACGGCCATGGTGCGCAGTATCAGCATTTCAGAAACGTGCATTTTCAAAAGGTTCGACCTTGGGAGGCGTTTTCAAAAAGTTGCATTTTCGGTGGCACCGTTGTCGTGTACACGGACAACCAAAATGCAACAAAAGTTCTCCTTTTTCACCGGAATATGTTGTCATGTAAACAGGGCTTACGTGAAGCCAATTTTACTGTTTTGAACACAGGTTTTCTCTTTGTTTCTTCTGATAGAATTAGAATAAATCATTTGTTGAGAAAAGCAGTGTCGTCACTGGACTAATGACTACACATGCCAGCAAAGAAAATTGGTACATACAACTAAAGCGTTTTTGAAAAATCAACTGCTTTATTTCTCATGACTACTGATAGTTGTGAGGAATCGCACTTTGGCTTTTTGATCAAAGTTTTGTCGCAGCCCAACCAAAAACACACTAAGGCCCCGATTACACGACAACGTTTCATATGGCAACACCTAATCTCTAAAATAAAAAAGGAGTGCGTTTTCGCTGCAGCAGCAGACACACGGACAACGATGTAGTTAATATGGCGGGCCACAGGAGGGCGCTGTCGTACTACTACGGAACCGCCAAGTTTGTTTACAAGTGGATGAGCAGAAGGAAGGTTAAGCTACAAAAATACTCCCCTCTAAATGATCTTGAGCTAATCTGGTGATCTCATGCCAGTCTGACCCAGTTTGACGAAGTTCCTGTTCTGCTGATCGTTTCCAGTTCCAGTTTGGTGCAGCCCCGTTTGCTAAAAAACACACTGAATAAAACAATGTGTGTCTTCAAATCAAACCTTTGATCTCGATGTGACGTAAGAATGAACCCCTTAAAATCTCCCCTCGTCTTCTCTTCCCACGTTGAAAAGCGCAACACGGCACCTTCCATTCGAGGATGAAGCTTCTCAAGAAGGACGGGCAGAGAAGAGAAAGAAAAGAGGAACACACTGTTCTGTCCTCTGTCTGAACCAACCGCTGACCTCCCCGGGTTCCCACGTCAACCTTCGCCGTGACGCTCAGCAAACATCCAAAGCTCTTGTCCGCCGAACAAGGATTGAGCAGCGGCTCTCAGTGAGTCCACACAGAAAGTCACCTCTGTTGCAAATGTCTTCAGAGCCCATTACACAACAGTGTTTACTTAAGTACAAAAAACCCAACAAGAAACAAGGTGTTTCAAAGGAAGAGAGAGTAAACACTAATGGGATAATAATCAATAAGAAGCTAAGATGACATTTTGCAGCCGGTATTGTAATGTTATGTTTAAATTAGCCTCCGCCAGCATGTAAAAGCTCATTATATAAGTTTCTGACATTCTGCTGATATTTGCTCAGTGAGAATAACAAGTCTGCTCGACTTACGTTCAATGAGCTGTTTGCTTATCTCTTGTGTCACAAGCTTTTCAATCTCTCAGGGTCACTCGCTTGTCCAGAGACTTCAGCAGTGTTACCTAAAAAGGTCTGTCAATTAGTATAAGATACATTTTTAGAAGTGGATTTCACATCCAATTAAGGTTTAATAACAATGTAATAACAAGTAAAAACACTTCAAATTTCAGGAAAGGTGTCGGGTATCTCAAAGAGAAAAGAAGCGTATCCTATCACTGGAAATAAAAGTAACATATCTAATCATTTTATCGAAGGAGGGGGCATGTTCAATCACTTAAATGAAAATTATGTGTGGTGACTATTTTGTTAAAAGGCGCGTCTAATTGTTTAAAGGTAAGGGCGTGTACAATTGTTAGTATTTGAATGACATCTTCAGTGTCCAATTTAGAAACTAACCCTGGCAGTCCGAGTCACATGTGAAGGGGCTTATTATTTAATTCTTTTAGTAAGACTTCCTCTTCTTTTACATCACCTCCTTTACAAAACTGAACATCAATTTACCCTTCAATTTAGCTTTAAAGTAAATTTAAAGGGGTCATATGATACAGCTTTTCAACACTTTAACCTGGGTCCCGTTTGTCTAAAAACGTTGTATTCAAAGTTTATTGCTCCAAATTCAGCTTTTCCTTGATTTTCCGCCATTTGAATATTGGATCATAGGAGCTGCATTCAGAATCTGCTGTGTCTGTGTGAGCTGGACTGGCTCCGCCCACACATGCCCATCTTTGGAAGAGGAAGAAGTACTTCCTCTCATGGTGCCATGTGCCAGGGCAGAGCTGTCTAATTGTGGGAGGGCCAAAGGGAGGGCCTACCTTGATTGTGATTGGCTTAACCCCCGATGACACTATATAGGGTTTGATTTGTGGTTGGCTTGTTGGAGCAACACAAAAAAATTGAAACAAGCCAGGGAGCGACAGATGACAGATTTTCCTCACCTCTGGGGCGTCATTCCAGGTATAGTGATGCATATGACTGTTGGAAAACCATCAGAAAGTGAATTTTACATAATATGACCCCTTTAACTAAATAGTTGAAATGGCTGTAATGTTATGACTTTATTGGCATAGAAATGCTCTGTTTACAGAAGAAAAGCAGACAGGGGTTTAAATTCTGTAAACCCCCCCAAAACTGGGATTTCCACTCATGACTACGCTACACAAGGAAGTGTGTTGACGTCCAAGGCTTTTTTAAGAGGATCTTTTGTGATGGAAGACACCCCCCCCACCAAAAAAAAAAGAAAGAAACACAGTGCAGCTGACATTGTCACCTTTTGTGCACAAAAAAATGTTTTATTCACAAAAAAGTTGAAAAAAAAAAAAAGTCCCAAGCTGTGTGATTTGATTTCAACCTGAGGCTGTGTGTGATATGATTCTTCTTTGTACTTCCACAGATCTCATATTTCCTTCCCCAGCATGTTTTTACAATAAAGATGGCCGCTGTTGTTAGTTTCCAAACTTCTCTGTCCCCTCTCTTTTAGAACTGGCTGATAACAAATGATGTTGTCTGCATCGGGAGAGCAGAAAGGCGAAAACAACCTGAATACAGGCTGGAAACTCATTTTCTTGCCGTGTATCTCAGGATCTGTCCGTCTATTTAGTTGTCGTTAAATTCTGGAATGAATTTCATGCGTCACACTGATACTCCTGTGGAAATATTGAAGGTGCGGTGAAAGCTGTAAATTCCCCGAAAGGTAGAAATATTTTCTTTACCTTCGGGTAAATAATTCAACATCATTGGAAAAAGATGTTTCCTTTTTACCTGGAGAAAGAAGCTGTCATGTTTAATGGGGGCTTCTCATATTCATGAAAAAAGTATTTGAATGTTTTTGAACTGTTCAATTTGAATAAGTATAGATTGAGCTTGTAACAAGGAACACTCATGTTCTACTAACCTAGCTCCTGAAAGCGTGCTGCATCCAGGTGGTTATTGCTTATAAATATGTTTTACCAACCTTCTTCCTGTATCTAGATCAACAGAATTGGTATCTTAACCAGGTAAATTGAAAATTTCTTACCTCATAAGGATCACATGGTTTGTGGTTTGTCTATCAATAATGATTAATAATGATCAAAAATAGTTCTTAATTACTGTATTGAATCTTTTTTCTGATCTGTGTCACATAACTCGGGAGCACCACCTGTATTATATAAAATGATAGCCACCTCAGTTATATCATTCTCATAAGATATACTAAACTATTAATTTGTAATTTGAATTAATAGTTAAATTAACTACAATTACTAGAATTAACAGCAAAGCTTGAAGGATTTTGGAGTTCTTGAAGAGGTCGACATTTCATTTATCTTTTTGTGTGTGACGTGTGATGGAACTACAAAACAAGATGGCAGATCACAAGAAACTATATTCCAAATGGTGGTTATCAGAGAGCAGGAAGGCTGTCCTCAGTCTCCACCATGTGCTGGGAGAACAATAGAACATGGAAGCTCGACTTTAGTGTCTGCTTCCTGTGTGTCTCCGTTAAAGACCCATTTCTAAAATGAGTTGATGTGATTGTGATGTGCTTTGTAAAACGTCTGGAGTCGTCGGATGGTGTTCGATTACGTGTTTGATGTTGTCTTTAATGTGATATGTGTAGGATTGTGAGCTAACAAGTTAGTAAAGCAAAGATGAGCATGCAAGGGTTTCATCCCAGATAGACGATTCCCAGATAGACGATTCCCATTTAGACGACTTATTATAATAACTGAATTATTTGTAACATTTCACTGACCTAGGATGAATAGTACTGTATTTTTACACATAAATATACATAGTTACTTTGAAGAAG
Organism: Lipophrys pholis; assembly: GCF_963383615.2. Taxonomy (NCBI): domain Eukaryota; kingdom Metazoa; phylum Chordata; class Actinopteri; order Blenniiformes; family Blenniidae; genus Lipophrys; species Lipophrys pholis. Next base: position 4,010,885 of record NC_137648.1, read on the forward strand.
CAGCTCAACATTAGTTTAAAAATCGTGGCGGGGGAAGAAAATAAAAAAGCATGTCAGACTAAAAACATATGTTTTATAAAGACACATAAAGTAGCTCCCCGCCTGATTGGATTTATGTTAAGTTCACCAGTTCCACTTACTCAACGGCTGAAATATGCTAATGGAACTGGTTTGACTTAAGTGAATAGTTAACGGTAGCATGCCTACATCCTGGCTTCTCTTCCCTCTGATATTTTCTACTCTGTTTTAAAACCCAAAAAGTCAACAAAGCGCGCGCGCAAAAGGCTAAAGTCCATTTTACGGAGTCACAGGAGCAAACAGGGTCTCTGTGTTGGCACGACCATTTATTGGAGTACGTTTGCAGCAGTGATTCACAGAGGTCAAGCAAACACCTTCAAGTGGGCACAAGTCGATCAAACAAGTCTGGAAAAGCTTCTTAACAACAAATAAAAGAATCCTGTGGCCATTTGCATGTTTTTCTTTGTGCATTTTGTGAGCGATTCAAGTTTGAAAAAGGCATAAATAAATAAGGCAATGTGGAAAATAAAAAAAGAGAGACTGTCACAGCGGATACGGTTGCTCTTTACATCACAGTACAACATATTTAAGGCAAAGACTTTTTAAAAAAAATAAGCCCACAACATTTACATAAAAATACATTCAGTGTAAGTCCATTGTGTTACACAAACATGCAGCTCACAGAAACAACAGCATCAATGCGTGTATTAATAGATGCTTGGATCCCTGTCCACTCGATTTGGCTTTTTAAAAAAAAATAAAAAATCTCAAACAGTACAGCAAAAATAAGTAAAACCTAAAATCTGATTATAAATACTCATTTTGAAGCCTGAGAAATTCATTTTATTCACATTTTCATGCTCTTAATCTCATTTTTCAATACATATGTCACAGTTTGGATGCTTGCATGTGTGTTTGTTGACCCAGTTTACAATGTACATAATGGAACATGAATAAAAAGCAAAACATTACTGGACACAAAAAGCAGCAATCCAGCAGAAAAATGTCTTTTTTGTTGTTGCTTGTGCTCTTCATTTTGCCGTTTCTAGAGGAATCAACCTTGGCTCAGAAAATGTACACCTGACGTTGCTTTTGAATTCAATTCAACATTAAATGAACTGTTTTTGCTTTTTATCCATCAAAAAATCTGCTTTTACCATCAGTTTCCTATGCAACACAGACATTTACAACTGTACTCCCTTGTTTAATTTGAATACATTTAAAGCATAAGATAGAAAATGATCTTGTCAACAGGTGTTTTGCACCTATTTACATTTGTTTACATTGTCTTTTTAATGGAAAATTGCTGACATTTAAAGTTATTGTGATGCATGTATGAAAATGTGAAAGTTTGATGAAAAAAAAACGTGGACACTTTAACTCAGATGCTGCAAATGTTAAGAAAATGCCCAGAATTCGGCAATTATATTTACTTTGGCTTGATAAGAGTAAAATGCTGACCCATGTGTGTCATTTTCATGATGTCATATGGAAGAAAAGCAAGGTTATGACATGTTAACTTTGGAAAGGGTTAATAGATGATCATCAGTGCTGAAAAAGCTGAACCGAAGGATTTTTTGTTTTCTTTTTATGGCTTTCATCAAATGAAAAATCTCTTTACATTCATTGTGAGTCGGTGGAGTCTAATCCAGGGAGCTGCTTGGTATCCAATACACGAGGGATTTAGAGGGAGGTAGTCTGTCACACACAGTGAGCCACAACCTTTGTCGAAGTTAAACACCTAAATGGTTTTTTCCATTTTTCTCGTAAAGAGTTCAGAGGTGAGAAACGAACCAGGCGACTTCAAATTGCACTTAAAGACGGGAAAAGCATCAAACAGAGATACTTTAATATTACAGTGTTCGTGAACCTACCTCTGAAGCCACCAGAGGAGAATGTCAGAATAATCGATCATTTACTGACAATACAGGCTCACAGTTCAGCAAAGGTCGATTTGATCAGACAAATTTGAGTTGAATCGATCAATCTATTTTGAGTGGCCCAGTTCGATCGGTCTGATGCAATTTGGTTTGATTCAAATCAAATTGGTCAGTCCAATTTGAATTTAATCAATTGGCGCAATTCGATTTATTTCAATCAAATAATTTCAAATCAGACCTATCAAATCAATTGGATTGGTTTGGTTTGGTTTGATGAGCCCAGATCGAATGGTCCAGTCCGATTTGATTAGTTTGAATTGAATCGATCAGTCTAAAATTGAAACGGTCAGTGTAGCTCAATCGGTCTGATTGGAATCAGATTCATCAGTTCAGTTTGATTGTCTGATGCAAATCAAATCAAACAATATAATTTGAATCAAATGAATTGGCTCGTTTTCACCAGTCTGACCTGATCGGTTTAATTAGATCAGTCGGGTTCGGTTAGTCCTGTTCGTTTGATTTGATCGGTCAGGTTTGATCGGTTCGAAACTATTGGTCCAATTCGGACAGTCCTGCTTCTGTCGGTGCTCCTCGGCTCACATGCAAAGGAAAGCATTCGAGCAGCAGAAAATCTCCTTGAAGGTCTTCCTCATCTCCTGGCTGCGAAAGGCATAGATGATGGGGTCGATGACGGAGTTGCACATGATGAGGATGAGGTACATGTTGAAGTGCGACATGAAGCAGGTGCAGTAGGGGTTCCTCGGGCAGCTGATCATGAGGATGAGGTGGAGGAAGAACGGCGCCCAGCACACCACGAACACGCCCAGCAGGATGGTGAGCGTGACGGCGCCCTTCATGTTGGCGCGCTGCTGTATGGGCGCGTTGCCCGGCAGTGCGGCGATCCGCTTCATGTGCAGGCGCGCCAGCAGGAACATGTGCACGTAGAGCGACGCCATGAGCACCAGCATGGTGAAGAAGAGCGTGATGAGGCACACCAACACCATGGGGCTCTCCGAGTAGATGATGAAGAGGACGCCGGACGCCGTGCAGCCCGTCCAGATGATGCCGATCACCAGCATAGCTCGCCGCACCGTCACAATGTTGTGGTACCGCAGCGCGTAGAAGATGGTGATGTAGCGGTCGATGGCGATGGCCAGCAGGCTGCAGATGGACGCCAGCAGTGAGCTGCAGATCATGGAGTCAAACACATTGTCCATGCTCTTGATGTGCGTGGCGGGGAGCGTCAGCGTGCCGCCATTGATCAGCGCGATGACAATGGTCTCACAGGCATTCGAGGCACTGACGAGCATGTCGGCAACTGCGAGGCTGCAGATGAAGAAGTACATAGGCGAGTGGAGGTTCTTGTTCTTGGCGATGGCCGCGACCACCAGGATGTTCTCCAGCAGGCTGATGATGCCCAGCGTGAGGAACACCTCGGTGGAGATCAGCAGCTGCTCGTAGCAGCCGGCTGACCCGTCCTTCTCCTCCTCCGGCAAGTCGTCATGCATTGGTAGGACGCTGGAAGTCTGGCTCCTGTTTTGGAGCAGCCCATGGTGCTGCGTAACGTTCATAACGGCGTCTTCTTAAACTCCGCTCTCCTTCTTCTCCCGGTTACTTGTCCATCTGATTTGCATTTCTCAGATCGAGAACCCAGATCCCTTGAAAAACCCTCTGCCGGTGTCACTTCTTCAGCTTCCCACTTCAGATGGTCTGTTTTGTCACGATCCGGCGTCTCATCTGCGCTCTGCAAGTTCAGCAAAAAGAGGAAAAGAAAGTCTCCTTCAGATGAGAAACGAAGCAGAGTGACTGAGAGCGAGCGGGAAGGTTTGAGGCAGAGCGAGACTGAGGGAGGACTGTGATCTCCGCGCTCTCCCCTCTATTTTTCTATCTCTCACACACAAAAACAAACACACACATACACACACGGTCCTGGCAGTCCTATCGGCTCTCTGATAGCACGAGGAGGGGCGGAGCAAAGACCACAGCCACACATGAATGGAGATTTTTCACATGAATCAGACTTTCTTCCAACGGAAAGGGTTCTTTCAGCATCTTTGACTATAAAAACTGTGTGGAAGCTGAGTTCTGTGGGGAGTGGTTTGTAACCGTATCAAAAATATAAGCAAAAAAACAGCTATTAAAAACTTACACTTAATAACATGGAAACAAAAACTGAGAAAGAAATGAGCGAAGAGAGTGCAGAAAAAGAAATATAGAATAATTTTCATAGAAAATCAACTTGAAGACAGAAAAAGAAACAACAGTAGTAAAACTTTTGAGGGGTTCAATCATTATATTACATTTTCAAAGGATTTTTCATGCTTCTTCAAGAATGTAATAACTTAATAATGTAAAAAACTAAATAGAACAAACAATAGAAAGAAACATTTTTTTTGCATTTTCAGTTTCTGGAGCCACTGGAAATGCAACTTTTTGAAAACACAGAATTTGTCTCCACGGAACAGGGGGAATACGCAACTTTTCTTAAATACTACGACTTCATATGTACACCACGGCCGTAGTAAATAGTTCTTCTGCACATGCACAAGTTCAGCACCTTCAGGGCAACAGCCAAACAGGACATGTTATCCTTTTGCAATCAGATTGAGGACAGGCAGTTTATTGAGAAACTTGACTACAAATCAAACTCAGAGGAACCTTGACATCTATTCCAGCTCTACCATGACTGCGTTTCTAAGTGAGAATTGTTTCAAAGTTTTCTTTAAAAACAGCTCAAGTTTATGTGCCGACACTTTTTCCATTTCATAATACTAATAATAATACTGCAGAAAAACCTCAATTTGCTACTGAATTTGATCGACAAAGAAAGAAAAAGAAATAGGAACCCAGCAACATTTATAATGAAAAAAATATCTAATACGCAGCAGAAAGAGTTCAGAGTGTGAGAGAGACTTGTGATTGACTGGATAAACGCAGAGAAAATGTCACTGCAAAAAAAGAAAAAAAGTACGAAAAGGTTCAGAGAAGGTTCTGGAACAACAGCTGCTGGATTAGAATCATGCTATAGAAAATGGATTTGGAAATGTATATTGTGAAATGCTGCTATTGTGCATACATATGCAACATCATAGGGAGACAATTCTATTCTGTCCACTAAGAGAATATTCCTAACATGGTGCTGCCCATCATTGAATTCTGTAATAAAGGAGAAAAAAATTTAATAGATTTGACCTTGACCTGATTTTGGCCTAAATCCCTCCTCATGCTAATAAACTATAAATTGACCATTTCGGGTCAGCTGGGTGGCATGGTGAAGATGAATATGAAACTCTCATATGCCCTCCAAATGACACAGTTATCACACAGAAGCTGACAATTTGAGACACAGCTGCAGTTCCTACTGCCGCTTTCACTAATGCTTGGCCTTTGCTCCATTCAAATATAAGAGGTGAGTTTTGAAGCTCTTAGAGACGAACATTATTTCAGAAGAAATGGACTAATAAGACCAACGCAAGCCCTTTTGAACGAGGCTGGACTTTGCTCTCATACCATCCGCTGAAAAACAAGAAAACAAAAAGTTGACTGGAACACTTTGGATGGTGCACTTTATACCCAAAGCTTTTACATTTACATCGCGGCATTGATCTCCGTGTGATTCTTCTGTTGTTGAATTTGCACAATGCCTCAGAAGATTCCTCGCTGAAAGCTTCTCTTGTTATTTCCCTCCACAGCTAGACACCAAAAGGACCCCCGATGGGACTTGGTATTTCTCCACTCTCAACAGTGTGGTATTTCCATTAAAGGATTCACATCGGCTGGAAACTCTTTAAAAGCTTCTGCCAACAGTGGCTGAGGCACGCCGTCCGCCTCATCCAGGCTGCGTGTGCTTCAAGGAAAAGATCACAAATAAACGGACCCGCTGGATTTCGCTGTTGATACTTCTTGTTTCTTTACCAAGAGGAGAAATCACTCCTTTGCAAAGCCTCATACTGTTTTTTTTCTCTCAATCATTTTCATACATTTTGTTTTTACTTTGTCAACTGTAGTTTTGGCTCGCGCAAAACGGTTTGTAACATTTAAAAATCTATTTATTTTAATGCACACATGCTAATTAAATGACAATAACAGGAACAGTTTGAAACAGTTGTGATGTCAACATTTCCATGTTTTACTATGGCAACTGTAGTTAGTGCTCGCTAAGAAAGGTGGATGCTGTATTCTTATTTCTATAGGGTGACCCTATAAACTGATGTTTCTTTTCTCTGTGAATATTTCTTTTTGTCAAATTGAAACCTTTTGAAATCCACCTTTTTTATTCATTTTTTAAATCAAATGCTTTACAATAATAAAGGGACCCATTTTTGTAACTTGCATGACGTCATCAACTGTTAAGTTAATACAAAAATACCCAAAATGGAGTTTGTATTCCGTGCTTTAAGTTATTATCTGAATGAAGCAAAGTGTAAAAGTTCCAAAGCCATGAAATCAAAATCACTTAAAGCAGCAGGCGAGTGAGCAACAGGTTTTGATAAACATTACCTTAAAGAACTCCAACTTTTACTTTTATTTTGCAGTCGAGGGATCAAATTGTGAGTGATGTAAAATATGAAGTAACAGGAAAGTCACAGTCAAGGTCGTTTGTTCAGTTAATGAAACATATTTTAAAAGCAGTTTCCATGGTGAGCATGTCGTCAATCAGTTGATTTGTCCTTGTAACTCACGCACACAAATGTCTCTGAAACATCCACCTTTTTAATTTATGTTTATTTGCCTTTTGTAAATACTGTCCCTACAGTAGGGATAAATGGATTTTATCTGAAAAGGAATTTAAATTAAATATGTACACTTTGATGCGACACATACAAGAAAAGACGCATCCATGTTTTAATGGCAATAATGAAAGGGGGAAGAAACCTCCCTGTGTTATACTTCAGCTTCTGATTTAATGGTAATGAAATGTCATTCACAAACCTCCCTTAAGGTTTGTACAAATGGAAGTGCTTCACAGATTGAAAGAGACATTTAAAAAAACAGCATAAGAAAACATAGAACTACTGTTGAAAAATAAATGGCAAATTAATTAAAGAAGAAACAAAAATTATTTAATTTTAATTTAAATTGATGAATAGAATTATTTATAAAGGTTTTTGTTGAAAAAAAAAGAACAGGGAGCCAAAGTGCTGCACACAAAGAGACAAATACATTATTATTATTATTAATTCCAGAATTATATATATATATATATATATCGATGAATTGACAATAAAGCTGACTTGACTTTAATTCCAGTCAACCTGATGAAATTATTTACTGTATTATATACTTATTGACTTATATATTGACTTTGATATATATATATATATATATATAAAAAAACTTATATATATATATATATATGTATATATCATATATATTGACTATATATATATATATATATATATATATGATATATATATATATATATCATATATATATCATATATATATATTATATACTTATTGACTTATATATTGACTTTGATATATATATATATATCAAAGTCAATATATAAGTCAATAAGTATATAATACAGTAAATAATTTCATCAGGTTGACTGGAATTAAAGTCAAGTCAGCTTTATTGTCAATTCATCGATATGTGCAGTACATGCAAATGACTGAAATTATTCTAACATCTTATTTTTGCCAGATATATGAGAGTTGTGCGGAGGACAGTGTTGATAAGTAGTAAAACATGAAGGGAAGATGCAGCCTGCCCAACTGTTTCTGTATTGTAATTAAGTTAAACATATTGAAGCAACTTCAATCTGTAGAAATGCAATGTTTTTCAAATAGAAAAACAAAGAAAGGACAGCTGCATGGCTTAACCTTTTACCAGTTTTACAGAAACACAAGAAACATTGATGCGGCGCATTTCTCACTTAAAAGGTTCCGGTGTTGTTTACCAGTTTCTTGAAGGTCATACGGACCAGGTTTTGTCCATTTTGAGCAAACACGCTGAGTTCAAGTCTGAGCAGAGTGAAAATAACATTATAATTTGCCAGTGTTGGAGAGGCCGAACAGAGTGAAGGTTGGCTTTCGGCGGAGTGACAATGTGAGGAAGACTGTGCTATATTCATGAAGAAGAAAAACACAGGAATGAGCTTCTGCACAATGATCGTTATTAGTCGTTTGGTGGCGCTTCAGCTTGGATCAAACCAACCAGCCACGTTTCTTTCAAATCTAATCTATGCGCCATTATGGTGCGACCTTGTCTCAAAGAAGCACTCCAACTCGTACCAGTGAATTCACTCTCTTACAATTAGTAGGTGTTTGTTTGAGCTGGATTAATACGTCTGTTTTCTGATTCTATGTCTTGTAGGAATTGTGCAAATCAGCCCAGCCTTTAAGATTGATTCTGTATTATTGTGTTTTTCTCAACTGGCTCTCACAGATTTTTCGATGTGGCAACCAATCATCACCCATGTTGGGTTTTCCTTTTGATTTGCATGAGCGTGCAAATGAGTGTGCTTTATGCAGGATCGTAGTAAATCAGGCCCTATGTTTTCTTTTCTTTTGGTCGTTTTGGGAAATGAGATCTTAAATATCAAGGGGTTATGCTTTCAAAAAACTTTGATGAAATGTGTGAAAGAAGCAGCAGAAATAGAGATAAAGGATTTAAAGTAATGTGAAACTCAAAAGTTGTATAAAACAAATTCCCATGAAAAAAAATACCTTTCTGAGTTTATAAATGACCCATAAATGGGGACATATATACCCTGTTTACACTGCAACCTTTTGTGCGGTTCAGAGGGGGCTCAGAGTTTTATAGTTGAGATGTCAATCAGAATAACAATCCAACTTTGTCGTTTGTCGATACAAATGTCCGTGTGTTCCCATTATTAATGTTTAGAGCATATTTCTCGCTGCATGCATGGGTGTGGTTTCATTACAAAAAAAACCAAACAAATCAACAGAGCCACTCGTTCTGACGATAAAATGGCAAAACGTCACATAAACAGGTCCTGAGTTTATTATGAAAGTTGCAATAACTTCTTGTAGAAGGAAGCAACTTAGTAGACTTGATTGTAATCCTGGCTGTTCAGGGATCTCTGATAGAAATCGAGTTACCTCTCGTTGAGCACCAACATGGACATTCACACAGTGACAGAAAGAATCGTGACCGCCGCCCTTCGGGGGGATCAGACTTTCACAATCCAAAGTGTTGTTTTCTGTTGAAACTGCAGCTTTCCAGCTGAATGCTGCAGCGATTACACAGCAACCCACACCTGAGTGTGTTCAGATTAAGAAGCTCTGCAAACAGTCACCATCAGCCACTGACATGCAAGTGCCTCATTTATATGTACAAGTTTTCATTGGTTGGCTGGTTGGATGGCTGGTAAATTACTTAGCGGGTGGATTGATTAGTTGGTCGGTTGGTTAACAGGATAACTTAAATCCAGGATGATACATAATATTACAAGTGAAGACTGGTTTCATTTTCAGTTAGATCTGGATCATATTCTGGATTTAAGATCCAAAAGAAGAATTTTGTTGTTGCCCGAATAATTATGTGCAGGGCAGAAAATGATGACATTTTGAGAGCAAACCCGAAAACATTCTGCATAATAGACGTAATAAAAAGTTTATCTTGTCCAGATATATTGGTTCTCATGCTTGTTTTCAATCAGCACATCTTAACTGACGCATTTTCTCATCAAACAACTGAAAGCGACAGCAGCATGCGTCTTTGTAAAGTCTACCCCTTCGACCTCTTCCTCTTTTTACTCCCCGTCTACGCAACGCTTCATGTGAAAACGCATCGTTTCTGCGTTAACGGGTGACAGTCAACTATAAAACCACCAAGTCCCAGGAGAATATGGCCTGGGAGTCACGGGGGTCTGGAAGCCGCCATTGTTGTTATTGTCCATCTACTCCGACATGTGCAGAAGAATCTCATACTGATCTTTTCAATACGAAAATGTTACAGATCACCACTGAAACCAAACCACTAACAAAAATCAATTTGGCACTTTTGTTTCTTTTGTTTGAATAAAAAGGCTCTGATTGAATCCGACGGGAAGTGTGTCTTGTATGTTTCACAGGCTTCACGGAGACAGAGAGACAAGAAGTGCTGCAGGGACTTTTACCCCGATAATGTTGGCTCTGACGACTGCGCTCACTTCTGTCGACTCCGTGCAGAGTTTTTTTAAGTGAATGGATTTCTGTCTGCTGGATGGATGGAGGAGAATTTATCCAGCAGGTTAAAAAGCTGCTCGTGGAGGTCTCTGCCGCTGTGGCTGATATTGACTGAAAACACTGTTAAAGACATGGAAATCCGGGAGTATGAAGCCGACACTGCAGTGCTCACGTTTGGCTCACGCCTTTCTTCGGGAAACTATATTGAAAGAGAAATCATTGCAGAACCTGTTAAAGTAGTGTATATACTCTGAAAAAGTTAGTAATAAAAAGATAAATTGAAGTGCATCCGGTACCGACAGATGCATTAAATTTGCACATGTACCCCGTGAAACATGGAGCTGCAGTTTCCCTCAAACAGCACTTTGGATGTCATCCAAGCACTTGAGATTTCGAAAGAGAAATTATTTGAATAAAGCGGAAGCGTGTTTGGAATATCGATGTTTGGTTTCCCAACAGATGGTGCACTGCGCACAAATAATATGCTGGCGGTTCGATTTGAAATGCATTTCGTGATTCTTTTCTCCACAGGTTTGAGGAGGATTTAAGGAGTATGCTGAGACTTGATAACAGTCTATAGGCAAACAAGAAAGCATAAGTGCAAAGTTTCGCTATCTATAAAGCAACCGAGCCGAACTAGATATTTCTTGTCATTGTTCAGTCAAAAACTATCACATCAGAATTGGTGCACAGCTCTCCTTCAACTGATAACAAAAAAATATATTTCCTAACCAAAAGCAGAGAATAAAGTGCAAAGTGGGAGAAGAGTTATGTGGAAAAAAGAAAAAAAAAAAACTGTCAGTTGCACACGACCAGCGGAACACATGGAAATGTCTCGTATCTGTATTTATCAGGGTTTCGGACTCGTTGTAGAAACCAGTTTTTAGTGGAAACAGTAAAGAGAAAGTCCAGTTTATGATTGAACCCAAATAAAAAGTATTGCAACTCGAGAACAGTATAATTTAAGCAGTTCCAATAATGCTTTGTTTTAGAGTTGGAGTCAAGACCACCTAACCCGAGACTGAGTCAAAGGCAGCACGACTGAGTTCAGATCAAGATCTTGAAAATGGGGCCACGAGACCAAGACCAGTCTTGAGTACGACATTACTGTATCTGATATAAGTCACATAGCTGCACCTGTGGGCAAAGGCACAGGAGAACAGTCTATAGTAGAGCCAGACACAACAGGCAGCGAGACAAGAGCGCTCTTTATTTCTAAAGCCATTTTCAAAAAGTTTTAACATGAGTACCATTATCATGTTAAAACTTACTGAATTTTGCATCGGGGCGGTTGCACACACACACACTTTGTGAATTGGTTGATGGTAATGTTGATCATCAAAGTTCTGTGGCGTCGAACCGATCAGTGATAATATTTCCTTATACCGTCTTCCTGTTATTTCTTTGGGGATTAACTTGGTACATTTGTCTGTTCAGTATTTTTTTTCCCCCATTCTTTTCAAAGGGGAAATTATTCTATAAAATACCAAATGTTAGTCTGTGTCCATAGTTGACAAACCGTGGAGGGATTTGACCCGAGAACGACAGTAGAATAGCAATAAAGTAATAAGGTTACTGGCTGTGTATCAGCAAAGCATGAGAGTTGGTGGGATTTGTTGTTTTCCCGCAGGAAGATAGATGGCAGCTTTCTCACTCAGTTGAGTGCTCATGCTCGTCCACCAGCCGACAGTTCAGAAGGGTCACTTCACTTCACACACACTGCTTTCTTACCAGCCAGAAAAGTCCCAACATCTTCTCCTGAAGTCTGCTTGCAAGAAAAATAGCAACTTTCAGAAACTTCTCTGGGGAGTTTTCAGTGCTGCTGCTGCTGAGAGGATGATAATAGAGACCATTACTTTGAACAACACCCAGGAGTTTCACTGGAGAGTCACACAAGATTCAGGTTTTTAGTTTTTTTTTTTTTACTTGCTGTCAGGGAGCTTATTTGCTTTCCATTTGTCCACAGACTTTCTACACGGTGTCAGGGTTTCCATTTTCTATTTGGAATCTGTTATTGATCTGCAATATGATTTCTCAAGTTACTAAATGAAAATATGTACGTTCACAAATTAGACTGTTTCATTTAAATAAAGAAGTTATAACATGTACGCGCTGCTTACACAGCAACATTTTCAAATGGAAATGGAAAACTTTCATTGGACTTTGGGTGTCCGTTGACGCGATCACGTTGCGTATCGCGTAAACTGGTAACGGACGTCGTTACCTGAAATGAAAACACAATAATAGTGCGTTTTCACTTGAAATGTTGTTATATTTCTTGCCAACTCTTTATAAATTCCCAGAAATCATTCTCATCTAAAACACTACATCTACCATTAAAAAAATTAAAAAATAATAAGGTTGTTTCAACACCATGAAACAATCAACAGCAGTTATTGGTTATATTGCGTTGAAAAGACAGACTTCTTTATGTCCTCCACGGACTTGGCCTGTTTTTCCCCACACCGACATCGAAAGAAGAAAAGCATTAAGATTCTTCATGTAAATCATAAGAGTGAATCACAGCTGTGGTATTAAAGCCATTATTATTGGACTTTTTGTACGTTGAAGGACATCGGATTCAGACGCCCACGCCGAGCAAACCAACTTGAAAAGTGCCTCTTCTCTTCTGTGAAGCTTTTGGACTTTAGTTCAGGAGTAATTTAGTCTATTTATTAATGTACGCTTTGATGAAAGTGTATTAATTGACATGAGTGAGTTTGATATTACATTTTTAAAATAACACGACACGCTATCATACATAGGATTAAGAGGTTGGAGGTGAGTATCAGAATGGTTTTAATAAATAATATTTGCACAAATAAAGGCAATCACAGTTGTGTTACATATATTTTTGCTATCAGGGGATTCAAGAAGGTTGTGGAATGATGCTGTATATCCATCCATCCATCTTCTCCCGCTTATCCGTTTCCGGGTCGGGGGTGGCAGTCTGAGTACTGTCCCCCAGATCCCATTGCACCGGCTGTATATCAAAGTCGCTGCTTAATTTGTTGATAAAAAACAAATAAATCTGCCAAAGAAAGACAGGGAGCAAACAGAACGTGTGCAGGCAAAAGAGTTCCTGTTAGTCTGCCTGGCACCAAACAACAAACAGCATCACTTCAGTTTTTTTTTCTCCTTTATTTATATTAGATATGTAAATGATGGTATCGTCGGTGTATGAATGTACTTGGAGGTTCAAATTTCCATCCATTCATCTTTTGTTTCGCTTATATCCTGTTCAGGATCACGGGGTGCTGGAACCAATCCCCGGAGGAAACCTTCCCCTACACAGGCAGAATATGCAAACGCCACACAGAAAGGCCCCAGACGGTATTTGAACCCAAAACCTTCTAAATAAGAATTTGAAAAGGAAAATTTCAGACTCTGAGCTGGATCACATCTGAATGTCTTGAACAAAGAGAACCTTAATGCAGTGGCGGCTGGTCAATAGAGGGCGCCGGGGCTTTTTATTTTCTGTCCGGGCCTAGTCTTGGTTTCTATTTCCTTCTTAGCCCGGTGTAGGCACTGGTTCAGGGTTGGGCCGTTGACGTACCTGTTTGTTTGTTTGGACAGGTGGACGAGGCCTTTGTGAAAGAAAATCTAAGAAATTAAACGAAATGTGTTTAAACTTATGCCTTTGTCTCCCGTGTCCTGAAATATGTTCCCTCCCTCTTTGGGGTCGTAACAGTAGTGATGATGTCACCAAATGACTGATTAACACCAGAGTGACTGACGACATGAAATTAAACTAATCAGCATCATTTCATGTCCGAGACTTTTCAAATCTTTTAATGCTTTGAAAGATGTGTTGTTTGGAAATATCCATGATATACCTTTTGTTTTTCCTAAACTCAGACTAACTGTCATTTGAAGTAAGACAGCCCCAAAACGCTTTCATTTTCTAAAAAGGACTTAATGAAGCATCAGCTTGTATTTGTTTACAGGTATGTTAATAAAAGAGTCTTAATGAGTGCTCTCCTGGATTTAATTGTTACGCACTGTTCTTTGCACCTCGATGCGCTCGTTGCACAGACTTTCCCAGCAGTGTTGGGTGATGTCATGTGGATGGTGAACTTTGTAAAGTCAAGACCAATGAAAAGCTGCACATTTGCATCTTTATGTAAGGAAATGGGAGCAGAACACACAACCTTATTGCTCCATACAGAAATCTGATGGTAAAGTGCTGAATTGTGTATATGAGCTGCGGGACAAACTTAAAATGTTTGTGACTGATGAAATGTGATATAAAGCTGCTTGCCAATGACGAGTGGTGTTCGAGGCTGGCCTACCTGGCAGAGAAACTTCAACATGTGAATGAACTGAGCAGCCGAACACAAGGTCGAAATGAAAACCTGCTCACAGGCACAGACAAGATGAATGGATTCCGTTCAAAGGGGCAACTCTGGCAACAACATCTTTAAAGTGCCAGCCTTGGTATGTTCCCCCTCAGCCACGAATGGCAAGAAGAACACTGCTGCTCTGTGTGAGATAATAGGTAAACATCTAAATACTCGAGGAAGAGTTGTCATTTTATTTCCCTGCAGTCTGAATCCCTTGACTGGGTGAGGGACCATTACAGCTCAGCTGCAGTCTTTAGTAAGGAACTGGTGCAAGATTGTGGTTTGAGGTTAAAGCTTTTGGTTCACAGCTGGTAAGGCGTTTTCCCATCGTTACAACTAGTACTATTTAAACTTGCTCCCACATATCTTGTGTGAGCTGAGCTCTTCAGGCGGGACTGTTTTAAAAACTAAAAGCAGAGAGCGACGTGTGCGCCTTTCTTCAATTCCTGCCCGAATATCACATTTATGGTCAATTAAACTGGACAAGGTTTCACACTGATTAAATTCAGAAATTATATTTGTCCCATTTTTTTGATTTCATTGTCGTTCTTAAAATATTGTCATTAAATTTGCTCTGTGAAGCTACAACGTTTAATTTTCAAACTGTTTTGATTGGTAGTCAAAAAAGCTTGAAAAACACTGATCTAGTAGTTAGTAATCAAAAATATCCTCCACAGGGATGGGAATGGAAAACCGCTTCTTGTTGAGAACCAGTCCCCAGTGTTTCAATTCCTTGGAATCGATTGCCAAAATTGCAAACGATTCCCTTCTCGACTCTAGTGGGTGCGAATGACGTCTTGTAGCTTGTAGAATCTATACAACCTGCGTGGTGACGTCATTCACCAGTGCAGTCGGCAGGAAACATGGCGCCCAAGTGGCACAGATACTCGGTTCCATTTCATGAGAAAGGATGACAACAGGGCAACCTGCAATACTTTCAAAGTGGATATTTCATCAATGGGAGGGCATACTGCCCATATGCAGAAACATTTGCACACACAGCAGCAATTTTGATTGAAGGTCATGTTTTTGATCGGCTTCAGAGGGAATCTCTTCTTCTTTTGGGTTTTACGTCTGTTTGAATCCATAAAGTTGTATTACCACCATCTTCTGGTTCTATCTGTCTACATGTTTCCCATCGCTCTTGTTGTCCCTGAGGACTGTTTCTCTCTCTCTCTTATCAGCAGCTTTTTAATCCCTGATGACTGTTTCCCTTTCACTTGGGTTTAATGGCAGTTGGCATCCGTGAAGTTGCACTACCGCCATCTGCTGGTTCTAGCTAGTCCTTACAATTCCCACCAGTGAGAAAGAAAGAAAGAAAGACAAAGAAAACAGCAGCAACAGCAACATTAGCTTGTACTCTGCTTTCAGTTCCGCAGGTTTCATTCTCAAAAGAGGGTCAATAAAGAGTTGAATCTTTAGGCAGAATCAAAAATGGCATAAAAATGGTAAAAAATCGTATCAATTCCCATCCCTCATAATCCATCCTCTATATCACTTATATACTGTTCAGCGTGCTGGAGCCAATCAGCTGACTATGGGTGAGGTCAGCGTACACCCTGGACAGGTCACCAGTCCAACAACAATATCAATGCAACTACATTTTTTGTGTAATTCCTTTAATCAGTATTCATAGATATATTTTGAGCATTGCCAATGTACCAAGAGACGTTTTTGTGTAACATGCTGGTTTTGAAAAAATATTCTCTCGATATGATGCTGTTACGCAGCACTGACTCAGCAGCGGATCGATTCCATCTGCAGCAACAACACAGCGGACTCACTTAACAGAACCTGGTCAGGTTGACCCTAAAGGATGCACACAGTCATCCACAAGCACACGGACTCACTCTGTGGAGAAAAACAAGCTTTTGAGCACAGACACGTAGAATAGATTGATTTAAAGATTAAATGTTTATGTTGCAGGTAAACATCGCTTCCGAATCACGTTGTATCATATCACAGTCATGAAGCCGTTACATACTAAATACTCATCACCCGCACCACCCACACACAGGACAGTTGTACGCTCTTATGGTGTGTTTTTGTGCGTATTTTTTATCAAGTGCATAATTGAATATGATGTTGATGGTGCATGGAATGAAGATAAAGCTTCCCTGGAACCTCTGTCACCCAAAACGTCCAGGATTTAATTTAAAAGTAATTAATTTTGAATCGTTGTCAGGTTGATCCCTCCGAACAGACAGTGGCACTTTGCCGTGAGGAGGAACCAATTACAGAGAGCGAATGGTTGAACGAGTCTGCCGGCCCGCAGCCTGGAATTAATTTGATCTCTCTCTGCACCACCGAGGGGAAGTGACACACCGGGAGCGGTTTGTAAGCAGAATCTCACAGGACAAAGGAACCTTTGGGGCGTCATCAACATCTGTTGGAGAAAACACTTGACCAGGTTGGATCCCTACGGAAAATGATTTACATTTGTTTGTGTAAAAAAACACATAGAAATCTTTCTTGTAAGATTCAAGTAATACAACTTTTGTGGCTGGAGGTGGGAGGACGAGCCCCAAAGCCGGACTCTGGAAAGACACCCCCAGGAAAGAGTACCCTACCCAGGGGAGGGGGTCACCTTCAGCCCTGCAAACCCACAAATCCACACGCACTAGAACCGTTGCAAGTGGTGACAAACCCAATGTACAAACAACTCCAGAGACACACACACCGAGCTGATGCCCCACCACAGTGGCAATAGAGCCAGGTTGAAGGCGATACCCTCCCCCACCTCTAAGGAACCTGAATTGAAGTTTCTCATTTGTTTTTTGTCTTTCAATTGTAATTTTGTTGACTAAAAATGTAATCGTAATAGTTTTGCACAATTAGTCTCCAATTTTCTTCAGTTTAAAGCAAAATTTTGTTTTAAAATGTAGTATGGATTTTAACTCTGCAGTTTGAAGAAAGTATACCGAATTGTACAATTTGATAGATGCAGTTGTTATTGTGGGGTGATACAGTTCCTCATTTTGCTCCCCACAACTTTTATTTGTGGGTTGTCTTATAACATATTTTCTCTCTTGTACGTCAAACTTTGACTTTCTGACACATATTACATATTGTATTTTTCTTTTGTTTTTGCTGACCAAATTCAGATTAATTGGCTTTAACGTTCCAATATATTCAATAACTAACACATCCATCTCGACAAACCTCAGAAAGTCATACCGTTTACAGCAGTTAGTTCTCCTGTAAACATGGCCAAATGCTCGCAAGGTGAATAAAAATAAATTAAGTTGATAATATTTCTGGACAAAGACATCAGAGTATTGGGGGACAAAATCTAAGTATGTTCATCTACTTTCTCATAATCTGATAAAACATCGACGATCACTTGAATGAAGTGATCCCTCCAGAAAAAGCAGATAATGATCTGATTTTCAGTGTGCATGTTATACAGGCTCCCCGCTTCCCTTCGCAGAGGCTGCAGGGAAATCAGGCTCAATGAACTGAGATCAGTGTTGCTTTCAAACGTGTGTTTTCTGTGGTCGCCATGGCCACCAACACCGACACAGCCACCATCACCTCCGTGGAGGTTGTGGAGCTGACGTACTGGAGATCCGAATCACCAGTTCGCACAGGTTCATTTTTCGAGCAGCCGAATGTGACGCTGTGACCACAGGCCAATTGCTTTGTTTAGCGTTCAGAGGATTGACGTTCAAAAAAAACCCCCAAAAAAACCCCACTCAGAGCGGTGCGAGCGAACCAGAACAGAAAAGGCAGAGAGTGGACGGCTGAACAATGAGCTGAAACAATGACAAAGAACGAGTTGTACATTGAAGTGAAACTCCATTTTCACAATGTCACAAGGTTTCAATCACTTCCCCGTGGTGATTAAAATCAGATTAACTGTGGTGATCTGTTTTAAAGTCATTTTCTTTATGAGTTGTAAATGGGCCTTCACACAATTCAGTCATTGTTCTTCCTCCGTCCTCCTCCTCATCTCTCTCTCTCTCTCTCTCTCTCTCTCTCTCTCCTCCAGCTTCTCATTCTTCCACCCCTTTGTACGCTCGCTGATCCTCCCTTTTTCCCTCTCTGTGTTTCTCCTCATCTCCCTCCTTCCACATACTCTCACTCTTCTTAGCCCTCCTACTCCATGATCCCACAAGTCTTCTTCCTTCCTCCCTGTCCAGGGCCTTTATTGCTAAGAAGGACAGATTTGGTGAAAATGTGTGTGGGCCGATCACTCAGCTTTCTTTGAACCATTAACAGTACATGTAAACAAACTATTTTATGATTTTTTTTTTAAATTGAAAATGGCATACCTTTTATGTTTTCATACCAACAATTCTAAACAAGTGATCCACGGATTGAAGTTGTGATCGTCACAAAAAAAAAAAAAAAAAAACGTCAATCCACTGCGATTTTAGAAATGATTCACATCAGAAGACTAAACAAATAACTTGGCTGCACTATTGTGAAAGGTGATACGGAGATCTCGACTAAATGGGTCCCGTCAGGCTCAAAGACACTCGGTTTGATGCACAAAATGTGGCGCAGGAGAGAGTCTGGCTCGCACAACGTTCTTGTTAATCTTCATAACCGAGAATGTCTTCTCATACGAGTGTGTTGAGTCAAACAAGCTCAGCATTTTCTTAGCAAATGTCGGAATCTCTTGGAACCTGCCTGACGCTAAAAGTTGACAAGAGGGAGTTTTGCTGCTCAATGAGATCCAGCTGCAGGACGACAGTTGTTTCATACTTCAGTGAAGAAATATTCAAATGTTCTAATTTCTACGTCCTGGAAGTGGTGGCTCTCACTATCAGCTTTACTCCGGTCGCCATTTTAGAAATGGGCTGGAGAGGATCACACAAGGGTGACACTGTGACAGGTCTACTGTCACCTTCCGATCAAATACAAAATAGCTTTTTTTTTGTACGCAAGTACTTTAAACTGTGGTCAACAGTGCTGCCGGGGAGCATATTATTGACTTTTTGACAGGCAGAAATTTGAACACAGGCTGCTATTGTCCCACGGTCCAGACTTTGGACATGCCCGTCTTCTTCCTCCTCCTTCACTTCCAACTCATCCTTTTGCCTCCTCTTCAACATTTTCTTCCTTTTACATAAATCCTCTATCCCCTCCTTCTTTCTCATACTTTTGGAGCTTCTTCATCCCACTTCATTTTTCTCCTACTCCCACCTCTACTTTTCATTCTTCCTTCTAACTGTCTTTCTTCTGCTCCCTCCTCTTCCTCCTCATCCAACTTCTCTTCCTGTACTCCTTCCTCCTACTCCTTCCTCATTGTCCAATGCCTCCATCATCATCTCCATAATCATCCTTATCTTCTGTTATTTATTGATTAGTTTACTTTTATTGATGTAACTAGTCCAATCTCTGAGAGGCTTTTCTGGTCCTCTGTTATTTATTTATTTGTTTACAGCTTTCTAATGTCTTTCTAATGTAAAGGTTTTCTGAGAAAAAGTACGACATCTCTGCAATTAAATTATGAATAAGCTTTGTAAGATGTTGATTTTCTTCCCACTGTATGAGCAGATATTTTCATTTGTCCAACCTGTTGTTGTCTGGTCACAGCTGGACCATCAAGTCGCCCCTCCAAGCTTTCACCTGTGTCCTGTGCTTGATGCGTTCGCTGACCCCTCTCTGCACAATCACTGGTCTTTCTCACATCCTCACGGCTTGCATTAAAAAAAAAAAAAAAAAAAAAAAATCCTAAAAAAGGACCTCCAGCACATTTAATTTTGGTGCATTAAAGTTTCAAAGCCCTACGCTAAATTATTCAGGCAATTACACTTAACCGCACGGCCATGGGAGCAACCTCAACCGCAGAAGAAAATAGCCCCAGTGGAACATGTGCTGGCCGAACCATGCTGCGGATAATTACCGGAGATTTTCTGTTAGGTTTGGTCCACCTGAAGATAACCAATTTGCTGGAGGTTTTTTGGGTTGAATGACGCACTTCAGCAGCACTTTAGCTTGTTTGAAAACTGAAGAGGACCGGAAGCCCAGCTGAAAGATGAAGCTTATGGAATTACAAAAAAAAACCAGAGTTGGGTGTAGAAATTGGGGGAACTGAGAACACGATTGACGACGTCGTGGATCAGAGTAAAATCCACATTGATAATATACAAGAGGTCCATTGCTTTGGTCAGATTTTAAAAGATAACCGTAGTTTCTGATGTAGATTATTACAGCAGCTGGTTCTGACACGTGTGGTCAAAAAAAAAAAAAAAAGTAAATAAGTTCCACTTTTTGATATATTTGTACAAGTAAAACCCTAAATTGCTTGGATGTGTGAGCACAGAGTTGTGAAGCACATTTGAGCTCAGGGGCTACGTACGGCTCAATTTCATCTCAAGTGTTCCAGACCTGTATATTAGTGCCTTTGGAGTATTTCTATGTTGTCTCGCAGATGATGAAAATGTCTGTATTTTCACAAAACCAAACATATAAAAAGCCGATTTTAATGATGCTGTCTGTTGGAAAAAAACCCTCTGAAATGTCCAGAAAACTTCTCGTAACTTCCCTGACAGCATGGCGTTGAGGCGAGTTTGAAACAATCTTTTGGGCCCACGGGTCTTATGTTTGATGCCCCTGTGTTAGTGTGTCATTGCATTATCCAATTTACTAACACTGCATTGGAATGGCAACCCGCTCGTCCATTGTCTGCTGGAAATTGCTGTGAATCCGGTTTGGAAGACGAACAGATAGATGAGGTAAGTACTCATCCTGGTGTGAACCTGCTAGCTGACATGGTGTGATCAAAATACTAAAGTGAGAGTGTAATCCCTTTTCTCCAATAATTGGCCATTATCTCCCTGACCATGCACCGTACTGCACTGATAAAAGTTTTCGAAACTCCAGGAAAATGTTTTTTTTTTAATATGACCTCATATGAACACACAAACACACGCGCAACCTGCCTCTTTAAAAAAAACAAAAAAACAAAAACGCATTATAATGTTTCTTCAATTATCTCTGTGCGGTCTTAGCTTTACGTGCACACCTCCTTGCTGCAAGTAAAACTGAAACTAAATCTCATGACCCCACATTGTTTTTGTTCTGTCTTTTTTTTAAAGAGAACATTCTTCTAGCAGGTGTTTCATGTTATTTTCTATAATCTTTTATTTCTTGTGCCTGCTTGAGTTTCCTCCAGTTACACATTGCTCCCTGATTAAAATGGTGGGGAAGGTGTGTGAAGGGACTGTTCTTCTGTGGAAAAAGTACAACTTCGCTTTCCAAAGCTCACGTAGTCTTTCAAGTGATTTCTACTTGGTTTTTATTTTCAAAATGATTGACCAGTTTCAAGGCTTTTTTTTTTTTTTTTAAATCATTCTTATCTCAGAGGACATTCATATCCGGACATGAACTGGTTGCTTTGCCCTTGATGAAATTTATAATGTTTTTAAGATCACTACCATGTTGAGAGGACCAGGTTCCCACCACAATATCACACAGCTTTTGTGAACTTCTACCTCTGAAAGGCTATCATTTCCTCTGTTCCTTTATGTATTTGATCCATCCTTCTGGAGCATATTAGTCTGAAAAGCCTGGCCATTGCCTGTTAACTGCAGTCTTTCCAGAAGAAAAAAAAAGTTATTTTCCTGGCACATTTCCCACATCAGTCAGATTTGTGGAATTTCCCTTTGATTGTGGACGTATTTTCACCTCAACATTCAAAGAAGACCCCTCAAGCATTTTGATGGTTCATTTTACTTTGAAAGGTCTGGTCCTAATGTACTGTCCTGGATTAAGGTTAGTTTCCCACTCATGTTTCAGGGAACTTGGTTTTCAGATCTCTGCACAATCTTTCCTCTGAGGCTTTTCGAGAACCCTTCAGATCTTGGCACAATGACCAACGCTTGGACCTGAGAGGTTTCAAGAATTCAGGTTCAAATCAAAATGAGGCGATGATATACAGGACATATCTGGAAAACGAATCCATCTTCTATACACACTTTATCCAAGTCAGTATCATTAGGTCATGAGGATGTGGAGCCTAGTCTGGCTAACCTTGCCATTATCCACACACAAATATGAACAATTTAGGGTCATCAATGAACCTGGGAATCATATCTCTGGATTTTTGGAGCAAGACACTACTACGTTTGTTCAACTTAGTCGGTCATTTTATTATTTTAGCAGCCTCCTCATCATCACCTTCCACTGGGAGGCATTCGGGGCCAATCAATTCAAACACAATCCCTACCAAGGAGCAATCAGAAAATTAAGTAGAAATGACACTGTAATGGCAACATGCATAGATGAGGGAGCTTCAGCTCATCTGAGCAATGAAAGGGATTTCTGAAAGAAAGTTGTGGAGGCGTAGCGTGACCGTTATTTGCTTAATTTTGTTCTATTGCGTCAGCGGTGATGTGGGTTGACTGTAGAGGGAGCTTTGGCTCCATTGGCCGAATGGGTCCTCTCTCAATCTGAATGTTGCATGTTTGACGCTCCCACCCCCGACATCTGTATGTTGAAATGTCCTTGAGCAACCATTGAACCCCACAATGTTCCCAATGGATGGATTGAGCCATGTGAGTGGTGAATGGGTGAATTTAACTAACAATGTAAAGCTCTCTGGTTACTGTTGAACCAATGCAAAAGCACTATATGAGTGGCATCTAGTTCACGTGACATGTATCGGTTGCCAACATGTGACACACTCTGACTTTTTCAAATAATCAGCTTAAAGCATCAGTTTCAAGAGGGAATCGTACACATTGTATTAGTGAAGCTTGAGCTTATCTCAGCTGCCAGTGGTTTAAAATCAGAGTACTAGTTCATCACTCTACAGAACTGTCAGTTACCTTCAAAAAGTCCCTTCTCCACCAATCCATCTTAACCCGGAACATCAGAGACCGATTTTAAAGATTTCAGTGTGATAAATTCAGATGTTTTACTCTTTCTTGTCATAACATATATACTTTCCTCAGGTATCTCTATGTGGGCGTTCAGCACATCTATTGATTCAGCTCCAACCAAAGGGTGTTTCTTTGCTGAGACCATGACTTATAGTATGAAGATACACACAAAAATGGCCAATTTTATGACTCATTTCTTTGAGGTTGATGAAAAAAAGAGGATCCAGCTGGTTCAAGTATAAGGAGTAAGTCAGATACTTGTGGGGACACACACTTTTCCACATAACTGTATGACTCGTGAGTACATGCTCCGCTTGTCACACAGCCACAGAAAAGTTAATGGCATCTGATAAAGCCGTTTTATAAAAGCAGCAAATGGCATGGACAGGCTGGCCCTGCCGCAGCTCTATAATTAGGCTTGATAGAGCCCCACACTGACCCTCATTTCTTTCATTCTCCGATGGGTTAGTGTGTGCAATCATTTCCCTCTCATCCACCATTAGAAATAATAAGTCCGCACATAAATCACAAGGTATGCGCACAAGACAAACAACACAGCTACCTCTGTCACAACAACTTTCACAAGCGTTGATTCATCTCACATACTTGGGGCGTTTTTTTTTTTTGTTGGTTGTTTTATTTGATTATACCACCTCATTTGATTTTCAGTTTTTCTTTGCACTGATGTGACTCTCTGTGTTGCTTGACTTTGTTCACACGTTACAATCAGGAGCCTTTTTGCCTCCTCCTCGATATCAAGCAGCCAAATGAAGGACCGTAAGAGAAAGCACAGCCGTTCAGAGTGATCATGTAAAGCATGAAGTCACACAAGCACTTATTTATTGTTGTCAGTTCTTGATAGAAAGTGTAAATTGGGAACTCAGTCATTGTTACTGGAAACAGTTGAGGAGCTGCAGAGTTATGTGAACTTTAGCTGGGTATGTCGGTCAGGGATTCCAAAACTTCTTCCAGTTGCAAGAGCAAAACCTGTTCTGAGCCCAAGAGGCTCTCAATCACACAATACTGTCCGTCTTAGCAGCCGAACAGGACGAGGGAGAAAAAAAAAGTTGATGCCGGAATCTTCATTTTTTCGCAGATCATCCTGTTTCCTGGGGGAGATGCATTAGCAGCCATACATTTTGTGCATGTTTTGTTGACATCACAAAGACATCAAATAACTTGGGTCTTTGTTCAGACCAGCACAGCAGCCCACTTTGTTTCAGAAGTCTGCACAGCGCTGAGCTTGTGCACGGTGGAGTGCAATACACAAACGTCACGCCTGCATTTAGTCGCTGTTCAGAAACCACAGCTATTCAAGGACACTCGCTCGCAGAGTCGGTCACAGCGATCTCAAACCCTGACACAACAAAAAGAACTGATTTAGGTCATCTCAGGCATTTGACAATGACCCAAGCTGATGCCGTGCAAGCGGTGGCACAATTATGGAGATTCTCGCTTTCAGTTCCAAATCTAAAATGTGTTTTGCACCTTGTTTTTCTTATAAATTGCATGCTGGTCTGTGTGTGCATGTCCGGTTCATTACTCTACATCACTGTGGTGGAAAATTGGATTTATCAAATAAATATGAAAACTGAAGAAAAAATACCCAGATTAATACAATCGCAAATGCTATTGTGAAAGTTTGAGATGATGCTAGACAAGAAAAAGGGCATAGTTTAGAGAGGTTTAGCACAAAAGGTGCATTGGTTAACAATCTTATATCATAGTGAGAATGTTGCAGGTTTGAGTTTTGTCAGGTGTCTTCTGTGTGGTGGTTTGCATGTTTTCCCCGTGCTGGTGTAGATTTTATGCAGGTATTCCAGTTCCAAAAACATCCATTAGAGAGTAATTTGTGAGCCTAAATTGTCTGCAGGTTTGAATTGTTTTCTGGGAGCAGCTCTGAGTAAGGTAAAGCTGCAGACTTAGGTAGAAGTTAATAGAAGATGTGATGTGATGTGCTTTTCCACATCCTGTCTGGGACTTTTCTAAATTCATGAAAACGTTAGTTTGTCAAGGTTTCAAGACTATTAAACATGTTGAACTTCTAGGCCTGTCAAAAATAACAGGGTAATGATTGACTACCTTAACAAACTGAAGATTGACTTTGATAGAGGCATAAAACAACATTCTACAATGTATTACCTTTGCCTTTATGAATATGGAATATTGGGCATCTCTTTAGTCTAGTTAAGACTAATAGATGTGCTTCCGTCTGAAGCTGATGTCACTCATGCTGTTATTAATAAATCAAGCAAATGTACCGCTTTTGGCAAACATCCACATTCACATCCAATCACTGAGTCACCAATCAACCTCACACTTTTTTTTTTTTTTTTACTGTGTGAGGAAACTGCTGCGTCTTGAGAGAAACCCACACAACCAACAGGTAAAACATAAAAACTCCCCAGAGAAAGACGCCTCAGTCTTGAAGCTGGGACCTTCTCATTATGAAAGAGTGCCATTCCACAACATTATCGCATGGGCAAGCAGATCTATGTCATTGACTCTTAAAGTCCACTTTGTTAGACACCGGAGCTTGAAGATTCATTACAGAGACTTTAAAGTCAATGTATTCTATCAGAATGTTTTCTCTATCAGTCTGTTCTTATGAAGAGATATTGTTTTGTTCCATAACTAAACTTTCCATACATACTAAAGACTCAGAATTTGAATGTATCAAAATGATCATTTATCTTTCAATGATCTTTGAATATCGGTAAAGTATCTCACGATCGTGCATCCTCGCTTTTGGATCCGAATATGTTGGATTATGTTGATTGTGAAGTCTTCGATTCTTAATTCATACTCTGATGTGTTGTGTGCTGATATTGTCTTGACTTGAGACAAATGTCACAAACCTTGTAAAAATAAAGAGCCAAATTTCGGTATGTTTGCAGAACTGTATACATTTGAATTTGGCAAAAAGACAAGAGAAGGGAGATGATTGCTCCCAGAATTTCTCTTAACAAAGACTGCAAATAGAAGTCATAGGGGGCCATCTGTTGAAATTCCCAGTAACCCAGTAACGGCTCCCAGTATTTTCTACCACTTAGAAAAGACCTTGATATTGCATCATCATTAAAGCGAACACACTAAATCAGACATGAGCCACAGTTTCCATGCAGGCAAGGTTTTATTAGATCAGACCCAATGAGTCCAAAATGTCCAAACCAGGAAACTAAAAGACACCAATGACTTTAAATCTGCCTTTGTTTTTCTCAAGTCACACCCATGATGACGAGTGAAATTGCCACAAGCCGCCATGTTCCCTAATTTTAATTCATTTTCCATCTTAAGCCAACATTCAATTTGGAAGCAGACACGGAAATAAAGGAAAGCACGCATGCATTATTAGTCTGGATTTGAATACACCGGCTGCGAGCTGGGCTGGCCTTCCACGTCCATGCCATCCTCTCATTAGCGCCATGTCTTGTATATATCTTGGTAATTTGTTCAATGAGAGAGGCGTGCGCTCCCTCGTAATCCGCCCATTCAGGCCCTGGGCGTTGGAGGTAATTCCGAATATCAGTGAAATACAGCTGACCTCATTGAGCAAATAGAAGGAGACAAAGCATCAGAAACAAAGACGTAATGAGAGGAGGACGTCGGGCAAATCAGCAATTCTCTGTCATGTGTCTCATATGGCAGTCAGGCAAATGCCACAGAGGGAACAATGTTCAGACAGCATTTATCAGTAACACGAAAAGACACCCCTGACATTCCACTGTGATCAATGGCCTGTGTGTATATCATCCCGCTCTGCTTGCCCTCCCTCTCCAGGCCAGGTCTTTGTTGCTAGGATGATTCACTTCAGTCCCCAGGAGCTGTTGGAAAGGTAGAAAGATGAAGATTGAGCACTGGGAGCACTAAGAACCAATTTCCACCACAGTGGTTGTCAGGTGGGCTAATAAGCACAAAGAGACGAGTTCAAATGGGGCGGATGCTTCAAAATGTCAGCTGAAAATGAAGCCTCGTTTCCACTGCACTCGAATGTGATAGGACGGAATGGGATGGGATGGTACCACACCATTTCCACCGCAGAGAGTACAGATCAAATGGAGGCGGGATTGTGAGTGCGGCGGATATGTGACGTCACTACGCAACAGTAGTCTCAGGTGGGGTGCCATTTTAAATATCTCCTCGGCCATATGAATCCTCTGCTGTTGTGAACATACTCCGCTTTGCACTGGTTGTTTTCTTAAACCACTGATTAACCCACTGGGTTAAAGCCAAGTGTGTAAAGAACAGAGGATTCAGGATCAGACCCGTTCTGTAGTGCTGGGTACACCAACGGAAGGGTGACGAAAAATGGTATATATATATATATAACGCGGAAGTGGCCATTCAAGTAAAAGTCTTGAGCCTCCTTTCTCTGTGACACGGCATAAACGTTCTCGCTCTGAACATCAGCCTCCTGCTCCTGATCAGCGTAAGAAAGTTTTCCATAAACTAAGTCAACAAAACAACCAGTGAGCACAAAGTACGTAAACAACAATTCATCCACAAGGGGCAAAACACCACTGCAGCAGTTAAAGCTGACGCTAACATGAGCAAATCTGATTAATTGACATTCGTACTTTAGAAAGAGTTTTCTTTCTAAAAGTTATTCTATTCTATCTATCGTCTAACTCGAGTACCATATTGAGGTCTCATGTTTTCTTGGTTTGTTTTTTAGATATGTTTGAGTGTTTTAAGAGGCAGTTTTCAAAATACAGATCAAGAAATGCTTTATACATTTGAGTTTTGACCACATAGTTGAAGCTCCGATTTTGCATTTTAAGGCTTCCGCTGCTTGTGGCCAAGTATTTTTCGCAGCTCACATATTTGGACTCAGACTATCTGCACTTTATTTGAGGAAATGTAGAAGACGTGTAGCATTTATCATTGGTGGTAATCCACAGTGCTTTAATGCTCCTCTCTGCGGGCTGGTATCCGATCTGAGAAGGCACGGATCACTATGCTCCCCTGCTCGCTGACGTAAAGGACAAATGTCTTTTCATCCCGGCACCAGGAGTCTTGTCTTGAATCCTGAGGAAGGTATAGATCAGAGGTGTCATACATGCAGCTTGTGTGCTCCAGGATTTCCTATTTGCAGCAGAAATCATCTGTAAACATGGAATCAAGTTGAAATTGCAGCTATGTTTTATTTATAGGTTTATATAATGGAGGTCAAATCTGAATCTCCTGAGCCACAATGAATGTGACATGCCGGATGTGAAAAAAAATTATTATTCTAAAAGTTGCTGCAGTTATTTGTGCCACTTTTGTGTATTTCTGGCAAGAAACTACAACAATCAACACAACTCTTCATGCCAGGCAATAATTAAGCCTTTTTTGAGTCCTGCCTCCAGATAATGAGTTGAATTTTGTTGAAAATGTCATAATTACTGTCAATTTGACAGGGAGCGAGCTCAGTAATCAAGACAAATTAGCCAAAATTACAAGAGAAAAAAAATCAATATGTCTGATCCTTTGCCAGTTTTTTAAAATTGTATTTTAATATGAGTAAAAATAACAAGAAAGTAGATTCGGACTAATTGGTAGGTTGATAACGTGTAGTGAAATTAATTTCATTGAGAGAAAGTTTAGCCATTTTAATTTCATTGCTCTATGACCAGCAGAAATTCACATTTCTGTCTCGTGGGAGTTTAAAAAGATGCACATAATTCATTGTAATTTCAATTTTTGAAGGCAAACTTTGCTAAAACCGACGCCCAAACAAATCACCCATCCGAATGCTAATAAAAGAACAGCACGACGCTGTCATGGCAAAGATCACTTCATTTCATTTGCAATAGAAAGAAAAGTGCTTAAAAGCAGCTGTAAGGAGGTGGAAAACAATAATAGTAAAAGGGTTTCTGTATTCACTTGACATTCAGATTTGATTAAATCTAACAATATTTGGAGGGAGGCTTTCATACGAAGCACCTTGGTAATATTAATGCTCAATGTGGTGATTTGGTCAAATCTGCACAGACGCAGCGCAGAATATCAAAATACATTGATCAACCATAACATTAGGACCACTTAATGTCGTGAAGGTGTTAATTTTTCTGATCCGTCCGGGCTCAGAACACTTCCCACTTCGGGTGATCGCGCCGAGTCGTTGTCGGACGAATAAGGTCACACTTATCCATTTCTGTCTCTAATAATTTAGGTTTTGATGATTTACTAAGATCCTACGATAAAATAGATTCTTCATCGTCGTTGTCGTATAATTTTTCAGCTGAATAATCGGCTGGAAATGGTATTGTTTCTGTGTTCGTTTCCATGAGTTCGACATGGAGTGATTGAAATGAAGCGCAAAGACATGAAAGTGTGGAAATAAAAATTTGAAAAAAAAACCTGTATTCTAGGTTTGGTTAAACAACATATTTTAAAAAAAAACAATCTTGGACATGATTGGAAACAAAATGAAATGTTTCAGAGGAAAAACAGACAACTTCCTGTGTGTGTGTGAACGTGAGTGCCCATAATGGTACACTTCTGTGATTTTGTAAGAACACCATGAGCGAATTCCACTGCAATCAGAGGCATTTAAACGAGGGTTCTGCTTGAATTCACCATAAAAACTATCACCTTGAAACGGCATCGTTTCCGTGTTTGCTTGTTTGAGCGAATGTGGAGTTGGATGCACTGACGGAGGAAGTTGTCAGACCTGTTGGAGCGTTCCAACAAACACGTGTAAATTTGATGGGGAAAAAAAAGAGGAGATCAACAGTTGATCACAGTCTCTATCCCGATTATAGAGCATATCTCATAAAAAAGCAAGCAAATGTCACGAGGAACCAGTGATAGAAGCATCTCTGATAAATGAGTGCACTTTGTGTCTCTAAGGAGACAAAAAATGTTGTTCAAGGTAAGAGGAAGTACAAACTGCAGCATCTGTTCAGGAGCAGCTTCGATTCCCACTGAATGACTTTCTCCTTGTGAGAGACAGAATATTTTGGGATTGGCCATTTTTGACTTGATTAATGGTTGGAAAAAGAAAAAAAAAAACATTTTTTCAACAGAGATATTGACCTTGCATCATCCGTCCCTCGTACAGGACGTTTGGTCTTCATTCGTCAGACAAAGGAATCATGTCGTTGAGGATCATTTTAAAGGGGAATTCAGGTAATTTTCTGATTTGATGTCTTTTTGAATGGAAATTCTTGCGTGATCTTAAGAAATAAGCTATTTCAATTAAAAGTGACCATATCTGGTACCTTAAACCCCTACATATTTCATGTTTTTTACAGTATAGTGAGGTCAATTTGCACCAAAAGGAAACAAAATTGTCTAATGGTAAATTGTTAAAAAAAAGATTGTCTGCAAAACAGATTCTCAGTTCTCTATTTAAAGCACAAAAAAACCCCTCATTTAAATACTTCAGTTTGTACCTGATGTCAATCATGGTGTTCCAAGAAATTGTCTGTAAATCACACAGAAACTGAGAGTGCAATATATTTGCATAAGCACGCAACTTGGAAGAGAGAGCCAACATTTGTCGCTTCATGGAGGGAGGAGATGTGAGAGGTCACTCGAGCACAGTGCCGATAAATGAAAAATATACTTGAATGTAGCAACAAAGGATATTGTACTTAGTTACATGTGATTGTAAGAAAAAAAAAAAGCTCATATTCAGTCAGAGCTTTCAGTAAACTTCAACTCAAAGCACCTCGTGATGTTGACCAACCATGTTCAGTGTTTAAAAAAAAGAATATATATATAAAAAACTGCAGGAAAAGTTCCAAACAGCTTTTGTTCCAAAATGTTTCTTAAAGTGAGCACAGGCGTACGAGAGGTACTGTCCTCCGGTGCAGCTCTGTCTGCTT
Organism: Lipophrys pholis; assembly: GCF_963383615.2. Lineage (NCBI taxonomy): Eukaryota > Metazoa > Chordata > Actinopteri > Blenniiformes > Blenniidae > Lipophrys > Lipophrys pholis. The sequence continues at coordinate 4,041,915 of NC_137648.1, forward strand.
TAATACACAAGCCATCTGGCTTGTTCACCGGTTCAGCCAATCTCAATGCAAATGAGCTCCATTATCAACCCAAAGGAGCATAAATACGCCTGCATTTGTCAATCATTCAGTTAATACATGCATATTAAATAGCTTTTCAAACATGCACATTTGGGCCATTAGGTGGATAAACATTGTTGTTTTTTTTTGTTTTTGTTTGCTCCTCTGGGTCCGTAAAGAACATCGACTTTACACATCAAAGTGTGTTTACGGGTCTGAGGGAGCGTTCGTGGGAAAGTTGTGTAAAGTCTCTCCGCCTCCACGGGGAGCTGACAAATGCTCTCAGCGTGGCCTGGACAAATTTGAGAATGTGAAGTAAGATAGAAGCGAGTCTAGTGGAGTGGTGTGTTGACACCTGCTCGTCTCAGCTGGAAGATCTGCGGCGTAACCCAAAGTCCCCCCCCAAAAAAAACCTAATCTCAGCTGGTTATCATGAAGAAGCCAAAGATAACACTGTACTCCTGATACTAATGCAGTACGACATGAGTGTTTGCAAGGATTTGAGAGTAAATAAAAAACTACATTGCAAATGTCACATGTTCACAGAACTTAGGTTGATTCACTACTTCAGCTGAAGTTACATGAGTTAGTGGGAGGAAGATGCTTTAAAATCTGAACGTTAATGCTGCAGCTGCGGACAACAACAAAAAGACAACAGGAGACATGTCCGTTAGGGAAGATAAAGTTATTTTCAGCATGCTAATGCTAATCACCGCCACTGTGGATATAAATTAATGCTGAGGTCCAGTGACACATCTTCTATGTCTGTTAGTCAGACATTATGAGGCAATTGTCTTGTCAAACAGGAGTTCAGTGAAATAGCAAGAGAGCTGCTCTTCAACAGCCTCTGGTAATGCCAGTGCTAATGCTGGTGGTCGTCTCAGTCGGCAGGACAGAGAACGACAAAGCGTTCTCAAGTGAAAATGGAAAACTTCGCCAGTTATAGCAATCCACCTTGTTGTCCGTCCATGAGAATGTCCGTGTGCTCGCCTTTGTTAATGCTTAGGGTAAGGCTGTCAAAATGAACGTGTTTTTCTGTTTCTGATCTTTAATCATGATTAACTGTATTATTATTTTTAATGCTATTAATCCATCTGCAGAGCAGAATGAAGGTACGTGTCCATAGGATCCGTCAATTTCTGGCTTCCCATTCGGTGTCAACGTGAAACGTGCCGCGATGCATGCAGAGTGAAACTACTAGTAATCCAGCTGTAGTGGAACCAAACCAAGGACAGATTCCACAACTGCACAGAATATTCATCCTCTCATATGTTTTCAGAAAATACTTTTCACGGAATTGTTTTGGTAATAAAAGTGAAAGTTCATGACCGAGTCGCCATGTTGGTCCAGTAGTTTGAACTGCAGGAGCAGACAGACCCAGAGTGACGCGTCTCCTCTGGTAAGAGTCTTTAATAAACACGTTAAGTGCAGATATGTTCCCTTCATTGTTGTTTGCTCATCTAACTTTTACTGAGATACCGACAATTAACACTAATCACAGCTACTATGGTGATGTTGAAGTTTCTTACAATACATTGTCTTTCATGTTCAATCACTTATGTAGAAATTAATCTGAATGGATTACCTCAAGTAACTTTCTATTAGCAGCAGAGTAAATGGTGAATAAATGAGCTCCAGGTCACACAGGTGGATAAAGGCATTGTCGATATGATCGCTCTGCACATTCAAAAGCTTTCTATTCACTGCACCACTCGATGAACACTGACTTCATGTGCACCAGGTCTCCTCTGCATCAAGCCCTTCAAGCTGAGTCGTCATGGCAACATAACGTGGGAACCTTCAGCTGAGGGGTGGGATCATAGTTTTCAATACTCCTGCCGCCACATGTCCACCGCCGGGGCAGACAGACACGGTGATACGTTTTTCCACAGGAAATGTCACAAAAGCAGCTTTTCTTTTCTTTTTTTTTTTTTTTTTTAAAACATTCTTGTTTATCCTCAACAGGAGATTTTTCAAAGTGTTGACATATCAGACTTTCCGATATTGTTCACAACATAAAAGCATCATTGTTCGAAAATCTTGCTAACATTGAGTGTAAAGTTTCTGCTGCTGTGTGTGTGTGTGTGTGTGTGTGTGTGTGTGTGTGTGTGTGTGTGTGTGGTATGTGTTGCAAATGCTTTTGCAGTAGAGCTCAGTTTACAATTCTTATTAATGGGCACAAATTTGCATTTTACAAATAAAAATTTATAGTATCTTAATCCTAAAATCCTGTTTAATTCAAAAAGTCTTTAGAGCCATAATGTTTTTTTTTTAAATTTTAATTTCTATTTTCTCTCTTCTGGTTCATCCGTCTGTACACACACTGTGGAGTTTACCTGCTTCCCACCCTGATGAGTTTATCTTTAAAGTCTCCCGGTGGTTGAAAGCAGCTGCTTCACTCGCTTATATGGAAGCTTGGATGAGTTAGAGGCTGTAGACATTTAATAATCGTCAGATAACATGATCCTCATAACCAACATTAAGAATGATAGTTATGCTTAATGAATAGAGTGGAGTTCATTCATGCATGTTATCAGTTTGAAACGTGGCTTTTGATAAAGTAAATTATTTAAATTCCCCTTCGTACCTTGTTTGAATCATGAAAAATGACAAAAACCAAGAAGAATGACTTGATTCAATCTCAAAGCATTTAACAGATTTAGATATTTATGACAGTAAAATTAGAAAATTGGACAAAAATAAACCTTGAATAAAGCTGTAAAGTTCATTATTTAAGCACATACAGTATATGATTCAATTTAAAATAATTCCCATTAAAAACTAACATTTTTTTAACATTCGCCTTTATTTTCATTTTAATATGGACATATGGAAGCAAGATAATCTTTTCACATTGTTTGAAGATGTATATGAAGGAAATGTCTGCACAGAAGAGCTTAAATCTTGTCTGAGAGCGACATCTGCTGGACTTGCTGTTCAGGTTAAACGAAGCTTCCATGTTCAGCCAATGAACTCTGATCGCACAGAGCTGCTCCAGAGGACAATCCGGCCTGTGTGTGTGTGTGTGAGTGTGTGTGTGTGTGTGTGTGTGTGTGTGTGTGTGTGTGTGTGTGTGTGTGTGTGTGTGTGTGTGTGTGTGTGTGTGTGTGTGTGTGTGTGTGTGTGTGTGTGTGTGTGTGTGTGTGTGTGTGTGTGTGTGGCTTGATTAATGAACTGAAACTCAGGCTATGTTTGTTCATCCTCGTATTAACAGATGTTTCAACACTGATTATCAGCACTGTGTCATCAGGACACTTTATGGTGTTGGTTCATTAAAAAAAAAAAAAAAATAACAATAATTAATGTGTGTGGGTTGTGAACAACAAGTTAAAATGCATGTATTTCTATTCAAACACAGCAGATGTAAAACATTTGAATGACAAAAATAAAGACAAAATGATCAAGCACATGCTAAAATGAGATATTAAAATGATATTGATCAAATTGGCAAAAAAATACAAACTTTGAGACAGAAAATAGATTAATAAATTAAAATTGTTTTTAAATCACTTACAAGATTAAAAAAAAAAAAATTATAAGTGGCCCTTGGTCCTGGAAAAGTATTGTATTGAAGAGAAAATAAATTAATATAAAAAACCACAGGGTGTAACTTGTGCTTGTTGGAGACTTTCGCAGCACATTTCATCAGCTGACTTTATTTACTGTCTGGAAATCCAAACATCTGACACCGACATGTTTTACAGTGATATCATCTAATCAAAAAGTAGACGAAATAATAAAGTATTTATGTATAATTTAATTCATAAGTCTGATTTAGCACTAAACTTTATTTTATTATAAAACATATGCAGATAATGTAATGAAGACAAATTACCTAAGTTATAATGCAAAATGACTTTAGTGGAATATTTACTGGCTGGTAAAAAAAAAAAAAAAGTTCAATTTTCTAGTTTAAAAAAAATAAAGAAAACCTGAGCCAAAGCTGTTGATTGCATGTCAATCCCACTATTTTTAAACGTGAAATTCAAACGTTTAATCAAAAATGACTATTTGTTGAAAAATCCAGTTGCAATAAAATGATAAAAAGGTAAAAACAAGCCCACAAATCAATACATCCTGACTGCATGAAACAAATAGCTAAACTACGTAAATACTGTTTTAAATATCTTCCAGGACTTTTGAGGAAAAGGAATAAAAGCTTTCAGGAAGCTTATTAAGTGAGCAATACAAGCTGAATCTTTCTGAATCTGTTGCACTCACTGAGGTGAATTGTGAATCATACCCCAGGGCGTTATGGTTTCTTGTGCTGTTTTGTGTTTCAATCAATAAAACCAGTGTTATGTTACAACGTGCACACTAGTATTCTTACTAGTTTCCAAGGTATTGTTGTACTCTTCGTCTTGATGCACTTTTTCCTGCTCTTTACTGAATCTACTCTCCAGGCAAAAACACACAATAGTCTCGATACTGTTCTTCGAAAGCCGGCACACATATGTAACACCCCAAGACGCACCAAAAAGTACACACGTACCGAAAACTCGACAGGAAGTCCGCAATTTTGAAATATATATCTGATTTTCACAGATTTTGGACCAAATTGAATTTTCTGGAGAGTAACTAGTCTGAGGGGGAAATTCCAAATGACCTGAAAATTGGCGTGGCGATAGATTAGAGATTGATGACCAAAGCGTATCAATATGGCACCATAATATCTGAGTGGAGTTTGCATGTTTTCTCTGGATCTTCCCGTGTCCTCCCACGCTCCAAAAACATGAATTTCATGTTGAATGATGAGTTTAAATGCGCCGTAGGTTTGGATGGGAGTGTAACCCCCCAAAAGATAGTTAGTTCCATTTACTTGTGGAAGCTTCAGGAAGCAACTACAGAGCAACTTAACAATGCAATATGGCTGTAGTGTGCACGTCGTAGCATCCCTGTACTATGTTAACGCGTTCGGCCATTGACTGAATTATGTTTTTTTTTTTTTTTTCTCCAGGCATATGTAGTAAAACAACTTAATTTAGCACAACTTTGAGGACGTGGCACTGAGCTGGCTGCAGAAATCCTCCTTTAAAAGCAGCGAGAGCTGATGTGAAACAGAGAAGCGGCCGCACAAATCCCATTAGGATGATCAGGCACACCTGCAACTGCAGGTTGGTTCACACACGTCACCTGAGCAGCAAAACCCGTCACCAGAGACAGTCTTGAACCAGTATTTGTTTCGCAGTAAGTCACAAAATTGCAAACCCTTCCCATAAAGAAAAGTGCAAAAGTTCAGGAATGATGCAGACATATAAGTGGATCTTTTTGGCCCTGAAACTGGCATGAACCAGTCCATGGCAAGCAAAAGTACCTGTTTCTCATTTAATTCTGTACAGCTCAATTTTCCGCCGTGACTACGTGAGTCTTGAGAGGTTTTATACCTTGGATTGCTGCTAATGCAGTGAAACTGAGCCTTTAATGTGCAGGACAAGTGCAGTGCATACAGAATGCCTTATGAAACACTGGATGTTTAATAAAACAAACAAACAAACAAACAAACAAACAAACAAACAAACAAACAAACAAACAAACAAACAAACACTGTCTTGTCTTGGTCTTGGGATGCCCTGATCTTGGTCTTGACTCGGTCGTGGGTTAGATGGTGTTGACTGCAACATCACTAAATGCCTTAAAATGTTATATTATTTGTCGTCTTTAAAGACACATTTTAAGCATCTTCACCCAATTTATACCGTTTCAGATATACAGACATGTTCAGATGCACAAACTATGCAGATGATGTGAAGCTTGTGTATTATAATATTTGCTGGTTTAAGAATTCCCGACGTTAAAATTCTTTAATAAGTCCAACGGTTGAAGTTGGGCCACGAAGTGGCTCAATGAGGGACTCGAAGTTACAGCAGTAAAAATATTTTTAGAGAAAAAAAGTATTGATTTATTCCCCCAGAAGACTGTGTTTACTTTCACATTCCAGCCCACTTGTGATCATTCAACTACAGAGTGCCAATCACCATTTTCAACTGTCTGATGATGGTTTCCATGGGGATCTTTTCTATTGCTCCCATCCATCCCACATGACATGAGCGTGGCATAATCACAAGTATAATTTGCATACTGAGTGACTGCTTCTGCAGCAGATGTGAGATAGGCAAGAGCAAAGAGAAGGAGGGGGAAAAAAAACAAAAAAAAACTGTTTGCATGATTTAAAATAGCCTGAAAATTAGAGCCTCTTTAGCTTGAATGATGGACTGGAGGTTGTTTGCTCCCAGACATTATTTAGCATAAACATCAGAGGTTCAAGATTGTAGGGTAATTGCCACTTAGCGTCGATGTCGGCAGTTTAAACATGTCAGACAATGGTAATAATGGTTAACACGTGTCAGCCAATGTGGGGAAAGGCAATAAAACCATAGAAATGTTGGCACTTGATGGTTGAAAGCGGAAAAAACATACAGAAACGCCTTTGGAAAACTATTTCTAAAAAAATTCTGTCTTTTGATGGAGTCATCCAGAGAAACACCGATTCCCCAGCAGTGACGGAGGAGAATTCGCCTTGAACATTGGCAAAATATTAAACTTCTTCTAACCCTTCTTTGTAAATCCTTCAATACCAAAATGGCTTCAAGACAAAAAAAGACGTACCGACTTTTTCCCCCCACGAAGCCGTGACGGAACCCCTCTGCTGCGAATTGATGCAAACAAAAACAAAAACAAAGAGTCCGTTCAGCTCGGCGGCGGCTGTGTTTGACGGCTTCTCCTCCACGCGAAGGAGCGAGGCGATGGGGCTGTATCAGGGTTTTCCTAAACGGAGACAAACCTCTCCATCACTGCACACGACAGCCGTCACTCCCCGGCAGCTGTGTACACAGAAAAACAATTGCAGACGCTGCAGAGTGTGTTGCTTTGGCTACCGGTAACTGACAGTTATTGTCAAGTCACTTGCTGCTTTCGTGATGTGTGGGTACTTATTTTCCAGGCCTGTCTCTTCTCTTCCAGTAGGTATGAAAACGCAGTATAAAAATTCTGATTATTGCTAATGCAGTGATGCAATGCTGCAGCAACACTTGGAAGGTAGGCAAAGAATAACCTTCACCAAGTGCTCCTTTATTCTGTCCCTGGCTGAAAGATATTGTATTTTACACTGAGAAAGAATAGCTCCAACTTCAAAGATTTTTAAAAAAAAAACCATTTAATGATTGTTGATTTTACAGCTCCTCAAAGTACTTCAACTTAAACCCCTCCACCTGGGGAAGGTTCTCCCAGAAAACCCGGACAAAGAATTCCATCTTTTCCAATGAGAGAACCGTGGAACTCTGAGCGGCTGATCCTCAAACCCACCAGGAGAGAATCTCTTTTAGTCTTTTTCGACCTGAAATTCTACAGAATCTATTTTCTCCTTACCGAACATGAACTTGCGAGGAAAACGTGTTGGCACTCGGTCTCTGAACGTCTTTGTCAGAATAAATTGGAAACTTTCGGATCTGAATGACTCAATTACACCTTGTTTATGGAGGTTATATTATTGAAGCGGCAGCTTTTTGGGAGGGGGTGGATTTCTTACCTTTCTTGCCCTATTTTCTTTTTTTTTTTTTAGAAAACGCTCATTTTGTCACCCTTTTTTTCCACAACCATGGTTGGAGCAGTTGTGTCTAAATTGAAGGGGTGAAGGGAAAAGTAGTGAGCTGTGAAGTGGTCGACCTTTTCTTTGGATGGCTCTGTCCATTCACCAGCAGTATTGAAAAAAAAAATACAAAAACTTGTTTTGAACATTCGGTGGAATAAAAGGGAAATTCTGGGCTTTGCAAATCTAAGTTGACGCCTACATGTGGTTGTTGCAGAAGCACATTAAAACCCCCGGCATTGTGATTACATGCTCAGTCGCCTCCTCTCCTCTGGTTGGAGGCTTTTCATCATATTTTGAAACCCGGCTGCAGAGATTTGCTCCCACTCAAGACAACAGGAGCTTGAGCGAGGTCCGGATGTTTGTTTCCTGGGAGTTTGACACTTTTAAAAGTACTAATCAACACCACTTCCAAGAGGCATACCAGAGGAAAATCGCACCTTGGTATTCAGGTAATAACCCTTGCTCCAAAAACTCTAATCCACATGTTCAAACCCAGTCGAGTAACTTTTTAATCTTGAGCTCATGCAAACTATAAAGTGAGAAAATCCATATCAGACTAAATGACTTGTCACCATAACAGGGCACTTCAGAGAGCGGAGAGAAAGCACTTGTGATAGTGGTGTTCAAATCAATTGAAAAGAGAACACTTAAAAAAACAAAACAAAGCAGAAAACAACAACACCAAGCAGGAGGCATGATGATGATGATGATGATGATGATGATGTGTGGACTATGATGAGCAGTACTGATTACACAGTCTGACAGCATCAAGACGTGAGGACCTTTCCTTCACACATCTTGGGCGACGCAGCCTGTTATTATATACTACTTTTAATAAAATGTAGTTAAAGACACAGTTGAAGAGCTGAACAGTCACTGTCTCACTCTTTTATATTGAATACACTCTGCATCTGTGGTCTACAAATACCAAATGACAGAACTTGAAATATGAAGGAAAAGCACAATTAACTGCGATCAACACTCTCCGAGTGCATACTCAGCGTTCTTTCTCAGTATCTAGTAGCCTGACAAACTGTATCAAATTAATATCTAAAGTAAATATTGATCACAAATACATTTGTAATCACAATAAGCAACAACATTATCTTACAGGGTCACATGATATCCTGCAGCTCACACACACACACACACACACACACACACACACACACACACACACACACACACACACACACACACACACACACACACACACACTGGTGTGTCCAATAGTGGCCCAACAGACTTGGATTTGATGCCAACATTTACAAAGGAAAGCTTCAAGACAGTTTTAACTGATGACAACAGGAAAACTTTTTCTTTTTCAGTTGAGGCGTTTTAAAGTTTCTGAACGGAAGCATTGTTGGTGGTTTTCACTGCAGCAGCTTCTTTACAGAGAGACGAGAGCACTTCAGTGACCTCACATATCGAGGTGGCAGCGAGCGGAAAGAGGCTGTTACACTCTATCTGCCTCTTCATTCGTTCTTCAAACGCGTCTCAACAAAGTGTTCAGGGGTTTTTTTTCACCGCACCTTGACACGCCACTTTTCCCCCACCGAGGGTGGTAAAAGGGGGAATGCCACAGGTGAAAGAGAAGGCCACGATTGAAAAAGTCACAGGAGGATCATCACTCGCTCAGCCGGACCACATCTGTCAGCAGTGTGTAGCTGCAGTATCTATACCAGTCAGACGAACCCCCGCCAAGATCAAAAGATGCATCTGTGATCTTCCTCTGCAATATCAGAGGCTGCCAGTCGCATAGGACACCCCCACCTCCCCACATCAGATCATCCCGAGTCCGCCTTTATTCATTTTTCAGAGCTGGCGCTGTTCAAACACTTCTGAAGTGGAACGTCACACACTCTCACCGCAGCGCGACCTTGTTGCTAAAAGTGCGCTCTGTGCCGTTTTTTTTCTGAAGGACGGAGAAACCTCATGTAGGATTTATGCCTCGTGCAAACACGAGAAATGAATTGTCCCAGGCATTTATTTTTCATGCCGGCGCTCTGACAATATGCACAGACATCAATCAAAGATCATCTGCAAGTGAAGCACTTCTCCACGTCGCACGAGCGCGCCACAACAGGAGAAGTCGTCCAAACTGAAATAGATGGCATTCCAGCTCCAGATTCAGGGGGTTGGTTTACCTCATATGATCACTAGAGGGCAGGACAGAATGCTTTTTCCTCTCAGCCCAGGCAGGAAGACAGGAGTTACAAGTACCTGGGTTTGACAAAACAACAGCCATTGAATTGAGAAAATAAGGATTTGCTTAAAACACAATCTAATTCGATTGTTTTTAAAAAACGGCAATCAGTTCATTTCATTTAAAAAAAAAAATGGCACGCACAAATTGCTAGAGGTGCATCGTTTGTTTGGGCGGCTGCATCGGGTGTACAGTGCTGAATACTGTAAGCTTGCAGACAACCTGTTTAGATTGAGTGTATTTCTGGATAAGGGGGAGGGTAAGTCAGCTCCACAGGGTAATCCAGTATTCATCGCGCTGAAGTTTAAATGTGCCCGACGTGACCTGCTCAGTGATGCTGCAAGAAACCTAAAATGTGACGGATCAAATGTATATTTTGCACATAATGTCGCTGTGAAATGATGAATAACTCTTCAAACCGCAGGTCTGAATATGTTGGGATTATGTGTAAAGCAGAACTGATTCCTTTGCCGTTGTTAGAAATACACATAGAAAATGTTCAGATGATGGGAGACATTATTTAACGTACTGGGCTTATATCTTTTTCTCATGCCTCATACGGCCATATTCAATTCAATTTTATTTCTATGGTGACAAATACAATAATCTCAATTCTCTCTCTCTCTCTCCCCCTCTCTCTCTCTCTCTCTCTCTCTCTCTCCCCCTCCCTCCCTCCCTCCCTCCCTCCCTCCGTACATGATTTCTTACAGTGGAACTATAAGTTTATGATCTTGCCTCCATCAGGTTTGCGGAGTGAATTCCGATTGCTGTCCGATCAACGTGTTCATTTTTCTTTTCTACGATCCCCCAAACCAACTTCTGACTCTGGTTATGTTGGAGGTTTCCTCCTGGTAAAAATGATTTTCTGATTTCCTCTGTCACCAGTGTTTGCTCATGTCGGATTGCTGAGATTTTCTCTCTCGCTTTTGTTTTCTAAAAATCCGATGAAGAAAATGAAAGACGATGGCTATGTTTTAACTGCCGTCCAGTAAATAAAACTGAATTGGAAATTACAATATATACTCAAAATCTGTAAAATCAATGTTTTACAACGTCTCCATCTATATATCGCTTACAAGCCAAGAGCTCTCCCTGTCCACAACCCTCGGTAGTTATTCCCCTCTGACTTACACAGATTGATCGAGGTTTCTCTCACTCACATGCAACTAATCTGTGCGCTCTCAAATGTGAGGCAAGTGGACCATTTGACGTTATCACCTGCCCAGTTTTTGTGACTTAACTCGATAAGCCGTTTTCTGACCGCCCTCTAAGAAACAGCTTTGCGGCGAAGCCAACCTTCGGTGTTCGAAGCGGTTAGAAAAACGACGAGGGATTTTAGAAGAGCATAACGGAAAGCAAAACAGATCAAAAGACAAGAGAGAAGTTGAGTTAGGATGCAGAGGAAGAGATGGTGGATTTCTGTGGTCTACAGCGACCGATGCTGTGTGAAGGTGACCTGGGATTACCGTGGTCCTATTCCACAATCTCATCCTGGTATCTGAAACTCATCGCCTAGTGGAATGAGCTAAGCTGCCCACATCCCTAAGTAAGTCTTCTGCTGAAACCCCAATCTGCCCAGAGCGTCAGCGTAAGCTGGGGCAGAAGTTATTCTCGCTTTTTTCTTTTTTTTTTCCTTTAACAGACAATGTCTCTGAATGTGAGTCTGCCGTAGATTTGGTTGATGACGTTTGGTGGTAGAAGGAAGCTGGAGGAAGGATTCCTCTTCTCATCATCATGGCTTTTTCTATTTCGGGGGCAGAAACAGGACTGCCGATATAAATATTTCAATGGACGTTTTCCCTTTATGAATCACTTGTTGACGGCAGTGGTTCATGTTTTGTGTGTGTGTGGTCAAATAAATGAGCATGAGTAAACCATGAGTCAGTCTTTGAAACCACCTCAAATCAATCTTTAATTGCTCCATTGCTCCATTGGTCCACAGACAGCAGGAATAATCATAAATACAGGTTAGTGTTGGTAAGTAGACCCTTAGGGAGAAAAGAATTAACTTTAAATTACAGCTTCTCCATACCACAACTTACTAAAGAATGAATGCTGGATTCCATATCAATTGTAAAATAATACTGTGCTCAGAAGGCTAAATAGATCACTCGGGCTCAAAGTGCTAGTTTGTGCAGGTTAACAGATCTGCTCAATACATGGAAATCCAAGTCTTTAATGTAAACACCCTATTGACTAATTAAGTTATTTCATTGGACGGTGTAATGTCACAGAAGTGGCTGTGTGAAGGGATGGAATTGCACCCGTGGTCACCTGATTTATGAAGTTACACCACAAATCTGCTAAATGAGGCATTACGGACATGAGTTTAGTGGTACTGGCTGGTCTAGTTGTTATTTAATAAACTAAATACAGTGCAGCATTACACAGCTTGTTGAGAATGTTGCAGGACCAGCAAAGTTGCACCATGCTGTGTCGCTTTTTGAAAAAGACACAACGTTGGTGAAATCTTGCAGGACAGACAGCATTCCACTACTGACTAATCAACTGCTGTGCTGGTATTTGATGACGTGTGCTTGGCGTTGTTGATCAGTTATTGTGTGGCTATGCTGGTTGTTTTGTTGTTTTTAACTGCCAGGTTACGTGATTGTTTGGTCAAACGCTGTGTGGTCCACACAGTAAGTCGCTTCCTGGTCAAACGTCGGGTGCGTTGACTGATACCGTTGGTGAAATATTGCATGACAATTTAAATATTTAGGAACACAGCCTGTCGTTTGCAAACCACGCTGATTTTGTTTATAGAAAAGCACAACAGCGCCTTCACCTGCTGAGGAAACTGAGGACTTTTAATGTCAGCGGAGGCATTTTAACCTTAGTTTACGCCTCACTCGTCGAACCTATCATTACAGTCAATATCTCATCCTGGGTATGGCTTCCTCTCCACTAAACACAAAACGAAACTCTCCCGTATTGGTAAACAGGCCAGCAAAATCATTGGTTCACCACAAACTCAGATCCGCTCTGTGGTTCGGAAAGCCACCCTGATCACAGAGGACTCCCCTCCCCCCCTCCCATCACTCCTCTCACCCCCTCCATCACTATCATCTATCTATCCATCTATCAAATGTGGTAAATGATTGGTAAAATGACACCACAGGTCTGCAGAAATGCAGGTGGTCAGTCAAACACCACCCGGCCCATCGACGAAGCTGCACAGTCAGTTTGTCAAAGCGACGCAGACACACTAAGTTTGGACCTCAGCTCGTACTTTGGTGTTTTATTAAAATCGAACGCCGGCATCATTGTGCTCAAAGTCTGTTTTTACTTGAGATGAAGTCTGGCAAAGCCTGCATGTCACTACATGTTGTCTTCAAAACAGAATTTTCAAAGAGGTGAAACATCCCAAAATAAGTTGGCGGGGCTGTCGTGAAATTCATCACAGTTCTATGAATACCACCAAGATCACACGAAGAAAAAAAAAAAATCTACCTTTTTCCGTTTCGTGACAGGTCGGGATGACCTGGATTTCAGAGAAAACAGAAGTTACATTTAATTCTTCGACCAAAACTTTAAATTAATGACACGTCTAATTTATTTTAATGACTTGTGACGACCAATTGAAGGTGGAGGTTGCAGCTCTGACTTTTTGTGCTCATTAACTCTCGTGAAAGTTGCCAAACTTCGACTTGCTTACTCATCACAAGTCACACAGGATAAAACTACCCTTAAAATAAGCCTTGTGGACAACCCAGCAATCATAGAGACAAAAGTAGCCACCAAATCATGATTTAATCCGTTGACAATGCAAGACTTTTCTATTTAAACACGTCTCTGCTGGTCAGTCACTTCGGAATGAGCCATTCATTTAAAACTATAAGCTTAAATGATAAATCAGCAGATGCAACCGAAAGATATGTTTGTTTTCTTAAAATTGTCTGTATCTTTTTTTTTTTTTTTTTTTGCTCTGAAAAAAGTAAAACGAGTATCAATTTTAAATTAATCATAAAAAAACATGTTTATGACGTTGTTAATTATTGATGCACACAAAAAACAGCCCAACAAGCTAAGTGCAATCAAGTTTAGTTCAAGCCAATGAGCTCTTGCCCACAATCCCTCTATAGAAAATATATGAATAAATGATAGAATGGCAGGTACATTTAGAAAATTATTCATTGGGCTTGCAGTGAGAAAACTTTCCTGACTTCAGTCTGCGTCCCAACAGCAGAAAAGATCATTGGGTAGAAGGAAACAGACAATATAGAAGAGTGCAATCTTCTGGTTAAAGTCGGGCCAATCCTTTGTTTGGGTCAGTCAGGAGGACAAAAATAATACAGCAGTTGAAATAAAGTGTCTGTGAAGTCTGCATGTTGACATATTTTGGCTAAAGTCGGAGCACACCACGACCGCTCCATTGAATGTAGAGCTCAATGAGAATAATCAACTCTAAACTAACACTAACTTTGCGCAAAAGGGAGAAGATTTTAGTCAGATTCAGGATTTCCTGTATCTTTCAAACAAATAAAACATTATTGCCAATGGTAGATCTGCTGTTAGGTAAATCTATTATGAGTCCAAAACCTTTATTGACCATGTTTTTGTTTTTAACGTTCATTGTGAAGCTTTGTCTTGACTCTATTTATCATCCTTTTTTTTTTTTTTTTTTTAAACATTTTCAATCCTCCCAACCTCCGCCCCCTTTCTGCTTGTTTCACAAATGAGTGTTGGAAGGAGTCTGGGAAGGGAGGAGAGAAACGAGGATTAGATGACGAGCAGAGTCAAAGAGGTATTGACATGTGGGGAACCGGGGAGAGCGGGGATTTACATTTCATTTGAATGGGATGATGAGCGCTGCATGGAGGCGGGAATGCGGCGGCGGTGGTGGTGGTGGGTCGAGGTGGAGGTGGTGGTGGTGGTGTGGTGGGGGAGGGAGGGGGGGGTTGGGGAGACTCTCCGATGAGCTGTTCTCTGCACAAACACATTTCAGCCCATCAGTCGGAGGGGACAGGCTGGTCGCGTGCTCCTTTCTCGCTCCTTCCTGTTGCTCTCTCGATGCTTTTAATTGCTTTGCTCACGCGTCGGCTCACGGGTGATATATGAAGTCCGCCTGCACGCCGGCAGCGACGCTCCGGTTCCCACTTTCATGTGTACGTTTCTGTGCTCGCTAAAGCTTCGGGGCGGCTTTAATTAAAAAACAACTTCTTATTGTAATGGCGTTCCTGTTAGAAGCTGTAAGCTTTATCTTGGTTGAGACTTGATTAATGAGATTATCGTTCGGTCACAAACCCCTCGCTGGCATCGCTCCCAACGTAGTACCAGAGAAAAGGACAACAAAAGCACAATACGGGGACTTAAATCAAACACAGCTGTGTATCTGAACAAGGGCTATACAAAGTGTTAGAGGATGTTTCTTTATTGGATATAAGTTGGGAGTAAAAATGAGACTCGTCTACAGTTGCAATCACTTCTTGTGACAACCCTGCATGCCTTTAATTCAAAACATGTTGTATTTCTTTTAATATACATGTGTGTATAAGTTGATTTACTTACTTACTTTACATTGAGGATTGCATTCAACATATGGGGGAAGTCACACACATTTAGCACATTGTCTTAATGACTATATAATATTGGGCATGTGTTTCACAACACGCAAAAATACAAGGAATTTATGATTGCATCTGCTTTTAATAGTTTTTAAGAGGAAAGGTAAAGTGGCTCAGCCTTTTGCGGACACGCTGCTGTTATAGTGAGGAAGTCAGTTTCCTCAACAACTTTTAACTATCATATATATTTCAATATTGCATTTTTGTCTTTTCTTTTTTTTTCTCCACATTCCTCATTTAAATTCTCCACATGTTCGATGTCGTCCATATTATCGGCGGTGTACAAAGTGATGTTTATGGTAGTGCAACCTGTATAAATTCGGCTTTAGCCTGTACAATATTCCAAAGTTGTCAATCGCAAAGCCATGACAAAAACAAGACGAATCAACCAAGGCTTTTATAGAAATAAGGCAAATGGAGGTGTAATTATAGCTGCTTTTCATGCTAAACTCGGGTAAAGCGAAGTTTGTATTACGTTAGTCTAAATGAAGGAGCCTTCGCCAGCAAGAAGCTGCACAATGTGAGCTTTTGCACACAATGTCACAATGAGAAAATAGAAAGTATGTTAATGACTTCTAAGCTAACCACAGATTCCTGTGAATATAATATAATATAATATAATATAATATACTATAATATAATATGTATGTGTGTTGTTTCTATAAACAAATATGTACTAAAACAGCATGTCGAGGTCCAGTAGTTGGTCTCTTTTGAAGGCCACACTGTAATAGCATTCATTGCTATTCTACAGTTTTCACTTATCCTTCTGCACTAAATTAGCATGGAGCCTAAACTGAAAAAAAAAATGTTAAATGTTATCAGACAAAACAAAATATAACAACTTATTATGTTTTTTTTTCCCTCTCTGCCACCAGCCACTTGACAAAATAAATTAGTTTCCAACTTTCTTTGCTTCGTATAATTTCAGAAACTGTCCAGATACTGTTTAAAATGTAAATAAAGGAAGAATGCAACGATGCACGAATCATATAAACACTATGACTGAAGAAAGTTCAATTTGTCAATGTGTTTTTCTGTGGTTTCTTTGTTTTTTTTCATCCTAGACTCAAACCTATTATAACCACCACACTACCTGATGAGGTGTTTCATTATTGAAGGGTTTCACACGGCCATCTTTAACTTTTTAGACACAAATCATTTCAGGGCTATTTTATATTTTAGATATGCAAACAAACACACACAAATGCTTCGTCCATGTATTATGTTCATATTTCTATCCTCCTCCTTCAAGCTCACGAATATGGACAAAATGTTGCAGTACCATCGGTAGCCATGGGGGGCAATGTTGATATTACAAGCAAATAACGCACGTTGGAAGTTCTCATACAGCGCTATGAGATATACGATTAGAGGGTTTCCCAATTTCTATAACCTTTATTGTTTATTACTGTTTTTCTGGAATATAAGTCGCACCTTTTTTTACTTGTTTGGGTGGTCGCATGACTTATATGGCGAAATATGCCTGTACATATCATCTGGGACCACGAGACTGAAAAGCAACAGAAACTTGCTACAGCACCTTTGAAAAACCTCCATTTCTACCATATTTGATTGAAATCAAAATCACTTAAAGGGTTTCTCTGTTGTGGTGTTTGATGGAATGTTTGATGGAATCAGTGTTCGGCTGAGCAGGTCGTCCTCCATTCCAGATGTTATTGGTTCGTTACCATCTATCCTCGCTGTCCAAATGTTGAAGTCTCCTTTGGAAAGACCCTGAACCACAAATTGGTCCCAATGGAGATGTAGAACCAACATAGTAACTATAGCTTTTATTGTGAAAGGGAGACTATTTAACACTTTGAGATGGTGAAACGGTTCTCGGGAAGTAAAGTACAGTAAGAGTCTTTTCTTGACGCAGCCTCATCTGCCTCGGCGTTGAAACCTCAACTTCCACAAGGCCACTTTCACATTTACTGTGTTTGGAATTCCTCTTCCTTTTTGTATCTTTCTGTCAAAGTTGGAGTCAAAGCTAAGAGGAGAAAAAAAGAAGAAAATGTCGAGAGGTGAGAGGCTCAACCTTTCCACATTTGCCGAGGTAATCAATCAGGCTGACAGTTGTGCCGGGAAACGTCGCTCGGGCCACACGGCGCTAGTAAAAGACGGCAGCGCCGCGCCACATATGGAAGCCGTGCGCTCATAAAAGTAATTAATTTCAAAACACAGGAGCAGAAAAGACCAATTAAGAGAAAGGGGTCACAACATGAGGTCTGCATGTGGCCCCACCGCTAGATTATGGGCTCGGCGGACAGAAGTGCAGCTTCTATTGTGCGTTTACTGCAGTGAGTCATTATCAACGTGCCATAAATCAGCGCAGGTTACATACAGACTCAGGGACAATTAAAATAACAAATGCATCATTATGGACATTATTAAAACGCTATCTGGTGTGGCCACCTGACAGCGGAGCGCAGAGCCTTAGGGTGGCCCCACACTGGCCCCTCTCATTAAAGAGACTCAGACTTTGTCAAACCTGTCGTCCAAGATATGTTTCCTCATACACTTATTTTTCAACTGTAGAGTCTCAGGAAAGCTGCTTGGCAGTCAAAGACTGACAAAGAGTGAAAAAAGTGATTTTGTTTGACGTGTCAATAAAAAATGTCCAGATCTGCTGTTATTTCGGAAATAATTTGTTTCAATGCTTGAAAAACAAAGTTCAACACAAATTTCTCATTGGCATCATATAGAGATAATAAAGAGATATTTGAACACTAAAGGGATTGCTCCAAAATGTATTCAAATATCTCAAATGTATTCAAATGCTCCTACATGCATGAAAATGCCCAAAGACGATAAAAAAAAGAAGATGCTCGTAAATTGATTTAAAATGTGCAAGAATGTAATCTAAATGTAGATAAACTCATGTGAAATGATCCTGAATGCATTCAAATCCCCAATACATGTTTCTGCATGTATATAAATCCCTAACAGACCTTAATTATATATTTTATACATGAAAGATGGCTTTGACGATATATAAATAATCGTGATAAAGCTAAATCATTTTATAGGACTAAAAGTTGCACCTAAATACGTTTGAATACATCAAAGAATTACTCTAAATATATTGAACTACACAGTTGAAATAAGTTGTGAGCGGCCTTGAAGGCGTCACATATCTGAGCCCATTCTTCAGATATGATAATAGCATCGTCACACAAAGAGGATATTGATGTATTTTAAAATCTCAGATTTCGGGTGAAGGTTCTTTACCTTTCTGCATTCAGAGGGAAAGTAACAATGGACTCATTCACGGCGTCTTTGTCCCGCAGCATTAAACTGAAGGTTTCAAGGCCCCAACGAGTGCTGCACTATCGTCTCCTCTCCTGAACAAATAACAACGCCCGCTTTGATGCCAACGCGTCTGTGAACGGAGGGAAAAAGATGGATGATAGGAGGTTAATCCCTGAAGTGGAAATGCACGGTGAGCCATGCAGCTTTGTTGTTTCCCAGCAGCGCATCTACTGTACGTTGCCGCCGCACGTCCAAGCAGGAACTGTTCATTTGTTGCTTGAGTGGAGAAGCCATCAAATCATCCTCGGAAAGCGTTTCCACTGCCTCCACTGCTTTGATTATTCCATTTTCTCGTGGGCTGCACGCGAGAGAACTTTTGGCAGGTTGGAAATGCGGGGCGCCGACAAAAGAGCGGCGGCTCCAGCGTCGGAGGCTGTGAAGGACATCTGTTGGTGACCTCAGACCCCGGCAGCTGCAGCCGCCCGCCGTCCAAAGTGGCTCCTCCAAGGCCTCAGCCAAGCCCTCGCTCCTGGCACCGCACGGCCAGCGGCATCGGCTCTGCCAGTTCCACACTTTGTTTTAAAGAGGACGGTTCAATCCAGGATCTCGTTCTAAATCCGTGCATCTTCTGAACCACTTTATCCACCGAGGGGCCTGGAGATTATCCCATCGGACTATTAGTCCACCAGCCAAAGACCAAACCTTTGTTTTGGATGCTGTAGCCGAGGTAACAAAAGATTTTTTGTCGATGAGACTTTTATAGGACAGCATCGATCATGGAGTGACGAAGCCTGTATCATCCTGGTATCATCTCATGGACAAAACATTATTTTTGAGTTTCATTATATCATGTTTGGTGTCTTTTTTATTTTTTTAAAAGGGGCCTTCATTGTCTTTCACTCATTTCAATTACTGACATAACTTCAGATCCTTGAACAGACGATGACACACATTTTTCCACAATTGTCATGTAAAATATATTTATTCTGTCTGCTTGCTCATGTGGATTCGTTGGGTTTTTCTCTGTTAAAAGCACCTTGAAACGACTGTGTTGTATTTGGTGCAATATGAATAAAGTTGAATTGAATTGAATTGTCAGCTAAGGTTCATCAAGGACACGGAACAAGACTGTGATGATTCAAGAAAATGTAGCGTACCCAATATTGTGATGTAAAATTGTGAGCCATTAGTCAGAAGCAAGGCAGAGGAATGAGAACATTTGTATTCCAATCTGTGATATTCTTGTTGAGTGTTGTGATCGCAATCGGACATTTCCATGTCTTTGTACTTGAAAAAAACAGTGCTCTTTCTCCTCTTGGACCCAGTTTTAACCAAATGTAACTGCTTCGATAATCACAATGCACAGGGCAACTCAAAATTTAATCTACAAACATTTTACAAAAATGAATACAAAGATTTGCGACATTGGATGATTCCAAAATCTAGTTTGGACTATAAGAGCGAAGGCACTGGACGGGCCATCGGCCCACAACGGAAAGACAGACTATGAGACATTGGAATACACTGATAAAAATATTCTACTTGACCTACATAAAAATAGCCAACTTATTTAATAGTTTATTTATGTAGACTCAGCAGGATTGTACTTTGTTGAAACTACTTACTCATTCTTCGACATGAAAAATAAAATTCAAGTAAAGTGAACTTAGTGTTTTAACTGTTTCAGGGTCCTCAGATCATCTGTATAAACTAGAGTGTCTGTTTGATAGATTATTTAAAGTCTTACTTCTGTTAATAAAACACTGTCCCCACCTCTTTAAATATCTTTATTCTGTAGCATTTGGGAACGCTGATGGGTATTGTAGTATTTGATGTTTTAATATCCGGAATGAGAGACAGTAAAGATGTGTGGATGGATTTATTAAGATTGACTCACATTATTTAAAATATTCATGTTTTAAAAAACAGGATTCAGAGTCTTCTTACTTTAATACTTGATATATTTGTGTAAAGATACTAACTTGAAGGTTTATTGTTGATTTCACAGATTCAGTTAAGTCCAATTTACTCTGCAATGCTATTTTTCTCAGTGTGTTTGCAATTTAAAACTTCAAATACGTGTTTTTGTAACCAATGCTAGAGAACATCCAAAACCCCCTATCATGAGATTTATCTTTGTTTTTGAGTCTTTAAAAAAACAAAAAAGGGAAAAAAAGGTTGTTTGATGATTTGAAATTTTTTTTTCTTTCTGATTTCTTCACCTTTTCCACGACACTAATTGAAACAAATCAAAAACTGATCAAACGTTTCACCATTTTGATCGTTCATGTGTCATGTGATTCGGTTTAAATGCTTTCCAAAAAATTGGGCATATAACCCACAAATTACAGCTTGATTAAAGAATCAACATCAAAACAAACATGACAGTTGTATAATGTGCGGTTTGAGTCCGACCTGTTTTTTTTCCTCCTCCAATCACACGTCTTTCATTCGCTGCCGTCTGGGTCAACAAATAGCAGAAATAATAACACATTTCCACAACGGTGACAGCTAATCCTGTAAGACGACTTGTATTCGAGAGAAAATTTCCCAGCAGACGCTTCCTCTCACTTCCTGTGGGGTGTCAGGTGATTGACACGTCCCCGGCTATATGAAAACACTCAACTAGGCCACAATGAAATAATGATCAAATGGAGACTTCCCCAAACAAATTAGTATTCTCTGTTATGGATTATCTTGATCTATTGAAGTGGGTTCCACACATTGCTAAAGAGTGAATGGCAGCAAATGGGACTTTCTGAAGAGAAGGGAATGAGGAAATAGGGTGCCGAACGTAAAGACGACAAGCAATCTCCTCCATTAATGACATCTTGGATTAGATTGACGTCAACAGAAGCTCACTAACTTTAAATAAACTCTGGGAATACACAACTGTTTCCTTACTATAAATAAAGCATGTTTATTATATAAGTCACAGTCTCTTTGATCTGGGGAAGAAAAAGTTCGTAAACAGAATGTACAGGATTGCGTGAAACTGTGTGTGATTGCGGAGGGATGATAATCTGCCTCCTTGACCTGAAATTCAAAGGTTTTTTTTATTTTTTTTTTAGCTTTTGTAGTAAATTGGTCTTTCATCTTTGGAGAGGGAAAAAAAAAAGAAAAAACTGAGTTTTTGATGCTTTGTGTTGCATCTGCAGCCATCAAATAGGTTGAAATAACAAATATTTCCCTTTGAAGGTGAGACAAAAACAGCTAATTCTCATTCGCTCTGAGAGCGTTGCGAGGACGGCTTGAAACGCATCCATCTCTCTTCTGCACCACGTGTGATTCACGGCCAGTCAAGGTGGATTAAAGACCTCACTGACCTCGTGACGGCTTGAAATCAGTGGTCTTATGATCCAGCGATAAGGAATAACCTGAGTTCTTCTTCTCTAGTTCCTCACTAAGGGGCCGTTTAAACAACTTCTTCAAGTGAAAACGCAAAACTTCCTCAGCATTTTGGGTGTCTGTACATGACAACGGTGCTCGGACCCACAGGAAAAGCAACTTTCTGAAATTGAAGGAGGAACTTATTTTAAAATGCTCTGACTCCGTCTCTGCGTGAAAATGCAATCTTATGAAAACACTCGAGTTCTTTCTCCGTGGAGACAGAAGACACGCTGCGTTTGCACACCACAACTACAGATACAATGTCTATGCGAGCAGATGGACAATAACAATAATAGCTGCGTCCAGAGTGTCATGACTCCCAGTCCACTCCCACTCGATCCAAAACAACAAAACCAGATACCTGAAGAACATAACCATAATATAATTAATGATATTTCTTCTGTCTTATCATCGGTCTGAACTGTAACCCATAATTATTCTGTATTTTACAGATTTTATGAAAGTTAAAAACAGGTTACTACATGTATGCATGTAAAAAACTGGAGACAATTGTTGTTGTTTTTTAAAAAGCCCAATAAGGAGTCCCTCATTGCAGTCAGGTGTCTTCCAACTGGGACAGACCTAAAACAGATGGTGTTCCTCTTGGACCAGGATAAGAAGCCCGTACAGACATTCAGTCCAACTGTTTGGAGAAAGCTTACACTAATTTTAAAACCAGCACTTATATTGCAAATAAATACTGCAGCGTTCTCGTTATTTTTGATGGTTTTGAATCAACAAACAATTAATTTTTGTGTGGGAATCATTTTTGTCTCCATGTTGACGGGGTTTAAAACACCTTCCAGAATGCAGAGTGGACCTGGAAGACTGCCTCAGGCTTTCATTTTCAAGATTACTGCTTTTCTATGTGGGTAAAAATGGGTTAGTCTACCGCTGTTTGGATCGTTTTGACCAATGAGAGATGAGAGAGGGGATCGGCAGCTTTCCGTAGAGGTAGTCTGGGCTTGCTCAGAGGAATAATGGCTCGGAACATCCGGTTGAGGGGAAATATACGGTTTATTTCATCACGTACACAACAAACTCAATGGGACTTCCTGCTTAGAAATCATCAATGGCTTCATAGTAGCTGAATGTAACTGCAACATGTCACAAGGTCTCCCTTCTGATATCACGGGGACGTTTTGGGATAAAGACTGAGTTGTTTTACTTTTAACATAGCGAGCGTCTCTTCCCGTTTCCTCGTATTTTCTCCCCCTGCAGCTTTATGTATTTTCTTCCAGAGCAATAATGTGGCTTCCTAAAAATAAACATGACTGAAGCAACCATGCAATAAATACATAAGGGAGTGAAAAAGGAAGAAAGACTGGAAAGACAAGTGAGAATATTTCTGAAGTATAAAAAGAAGAGAAGTTGTTATCTGTGTGCAGGATTGAAATCTCACTCACACATGAAAAAAGAAAGAAAGAAAGAAGCAACACACACAAACAAGACCTTTTTTGATGTTTTGATGTTCTCTCCCGGCATCAGTATCTCTCTCCTGCTGAAAATAAATAGCTACAGGCTAATGGGATCTGGTCAAGAGAATGTGTGTGCTTCAGGCTACACACACACACACACACACACATACACACACACATACATACACACACACACACGCACACACACACACACACACTGCATCTGTCTTTCTACCTGCCGCAGAACAAATCAAATTCGAATGAAGCGGCGAAAAAAGCAGCAAATGCAAATCCTTGAAAGGATGAAAAGCTGACATCTAATCGCACACATTGAGCCATTAGGTTGAATTATTGATGCATGCTCATATTTGTGCAGGTAATAATAGAAAAAGTGTTAATCTTTTCACCCAACCTGCAACGTAGAGTGCCTCCATCACTGTTCTCTGCTCAGTGGCTTTATTTTAATCAGCGAACAGACAGCGAGGCAGCGCACGCCGTGTATCGAATTAACAGCTCTGGCAGGTTCCCAGGAAGTGCATTATGGGAAGACGTCTTCGGCGCGCTCCCTCACTGCTTCACCTTTCATCCATCTGACAGCGTCTATAATACGAGTGGATGTCTTAACTTTAGTTACTGATGGTTCAGGGTGAATTATGATTTATTTAATACATCCTATCGATTGGGTGGAAGTTTATATACAAGAAACCAACAGCATCGTGCTTTTTGTTCTGATGTGAGATGAGAGCAGCTGCCAGTAACGTTATGGCATTTGACCTCCATTGTAAGTGTTAGTTTCTGGCAACCGCAGGCTGAAAAAAGTTTGAAGTTGAGCTGACAGATGATACCTTTGTTGTGTTTGGACACATTAATGCGTTCAATGTTTTCCTTTTTTTTTTGTTTAGTGTATAGCCAAACTAAAGAAGAAAAAAAAAAAAGAAAAGTTTCACAATATTACTGCTTGATTTGATAGGAGTTTTGAACAGTGGCTCGAAGTTGCTGAAAGTTATAATAGAAATACAAAAGCTAACAACGCTTACAACAGAGTACAGTGTTTATCTTTTCTATTAAGGCATATTGTATATTTGGCTTTCTTGTAAATTATATATTTTACTTTCTACATTCTTTTATATGTTATATTAACTTCTTTTAGTACATAGTATATTCAGTTTCTTTTAGTATATTGTATTTTTTGCTTCTTTAAGTTCTAGTGTATTCTATATTTTGCTCTTTCACCTTGCTGCTGCTGCAACAATGTGCCTTTTTTCCCATTGTGGGACGACCAAAGTACAATCTACTCGAAAAAGAAGCGCAAACGATAAAAAAACCCAATGAACCATCAACTGTGTTATGTTATGTCAGAGTTATTGAACTCACTTCAGTTCAAATCTAAACTTGAAGGCTTTTCTTTGTTGTGGCACATTTGTGATGAAAATATCTATATTTTTGCAAAACAAAATTTAAAAATACAATTCTACCAAAGCTGACTGCGATCTCAGTTTTCTGTCCAATTTTACCATTTGCTTGGTGGTTTAGTGGCCGAATTGGAGCCTCCTGCAAGCCAGTTTTGGCCAACGGGCAACGGGCACCACTGTGGTATGATGTTGGGATAGTGTTTGTATTCCAGAAGCAGCAATATCAAATTGCGAAATTAGCAAAGAATGGCCGAAAGCAAAATGATAGAATGTCTACCATCCTGAATTCTTGTTAATTACCCCCCTAAACACACCATTTACAACTTTAAGGGCAGTGTTTCTTTTAGGGGTTAAAAGACGTGTAATTTGGCGGAAAGTCACAAAAGTTGTGGGCTTGTTGTGTCTATTTTAAGCTGTGAAGATCAATGTGTCTTGAAAATTCCCCTAAGGTTTATTATGATCAAAAGTGACTTTCATGAAAACTGCCCCAGGAAGGGAAAGACCCAACGTTCCCTCCATTATGAAGGAGGTCATTGAAAAAAAAAAAAACTTTCTCGAAATAGAGCTTCAGACACATGTGATCTCCAGCGGATTAGAAATCAGCCCTTTGTGGTGGAGATCTTGCAGGAAAGCAACAACTCAGAGAGAAGAAGACCAAGAAAAGCAAGGGTGTAAATGTGCAATTGAATCTAACACTTAACCAGCATGGAGTTACCACCTCGCCCTGCAGGGACGCACCCTCCCATCTGGTTTCTGTTCAGTGGGACCGTCATCACTTCTGCATGACGATAAAAAAAATAAAAACCTCCGGCCTCGGTTGGAGCTGCTTTCATGAAGCAAAGTGATAGAGTGCTGCAGCAGACTACATGGCCTCCGCAATGACCCGCCGATAAACCCAACGGAGCAGATCTCTGGATGAACTGGAGTGCTGTGTGGGAAGACTGTGTGAAGACCGGTGGAGAAGCTCCAGGCGACAACCTCCTAAAGCTGGCCGAACGAGTGGACAGCTCCGCCGAGAAATCTTATTTACTGTTCTGACAGTGGTGACAAACATGTGGCCCATGGTTCAGAAAAATAGATAACCTTACAAAGATTCTTTATTACAAAGACTCAATAATTCTCTTTCAATAGTTTTGGTGTCTTTCCACAGTGTAGGAACCCTAAAACTAGCACTAAAAACACCTTTAATTCTGATATAATGAACATATTTGGTAATAATCAAGAAAACCTGAGTGATCCTTTCTTACCATTAGGGATTGGTAAGAGCCCCCGTTTTTTTTTTTGCCTCTTTTTTTTGGGATTGTGGGCTCACATGTGGTCTCCCAGATAAAAGGCAAGAAGCTGGGGTGGAAAAGGAGAAGAGGGGTGGCATCTATTTTTAAATCTTCAGAGAGGAACATTCTCCTTCCCCTACGCACCCACCTCACTTGAATTCAAATAATCCACTCTTTTCCCTCCACCACAACTTGAACATTTCCAGAAGGCTCCGGATGATACTTGACCACATGACGCACTGGCCCGTCTTTCCCTCTCCCCTCGCCCTCTGAGACACAGCTGTTTCAAGTCTCATTACAGTGCATATGAAAGCAGGGAGGCCGATTAAAGCGGCAGCATCGCTGCCTTCCCCTCTAACGAGAAACATACTTCAACCACTGTTTTTTTTTTTTGTTTTCATCTTTTTTACTTGCCACTGATTACATTTCTATGGATCCCACGAAGCGAGAAGAAGAAAAACGATTCACATTTGGGTTTGTTTGGATTTTTTCAGGCAGATTTTGTGGCATGATGCAGGTTATTCAATTTTTGCGCGCACACACACACACACACACACACACACACACACACACACACACACACACACACACACACACACACACACACACACACACACACACACACACACACACACACACACACACACACACAGGCTATATCAAGCGTGTGTCTGATTTTATGACGACTTCTGCCTTTACACCCTTCCCCCCCTCCCCTGCAAACATTATTGCATCAGGGTTTATGGGCTTTCTCAGGCAAACAGTGCTGTCATTCCTGATCATATTCTCTGATTTATAACATTTTTACCTCCGTTGTAATGCCGAGCTGATGGCTGCCTCTCAGTGAAGACCTCATCTATCTCAAGGTTTCCCAATGACACCTTAAACCTTGGACACAAGTGGAATAAAGGAGGAGGAGTGATTGAAAGACAGCCCGTAACAAAAAACATAATAAAGAACATTGAAGCAGAGTGACAGAGAGCGTAATGGTAGGTAAGTAGAGAGGGGCCTACGTGGAGAGGGATGAAATTGAGAAGCAAGAAGGCTCGGAGAATCTCACTTCATCATTTTCAGTGTGTGAGTAACCTTCCTTCTTTTCTTTTTTACTCTATCGTTACCATTACCACGGGCAGCAAATGAAGTCAAATTCAGTGCACTTCATTCAAACACACATTGTATGCGGGAGAACTGAATAGTCTTTAACACTCATGGAAATGCAGTGTTGTAGTACTCGAGAGCAGTCTTTGTCTTGGGTTTTGGTGGTCTTGACTACAACTACGACACCACCGACATGTTTGAGTTGAAACTTTAAACCTTCAAGTGTTGTTTGGGGATTTTTCTATACTTCAAGATGGTGAAGTCAGTGTAAAGATACACCATCACATGCCAATATGGTGTAACACTGATTAGTATCATACATATTTCACTATTTCTAGTTTAAAACAAAAGCTTTCGTTCCCCTTTCACCTTTCAGCAGGCAAGTAACTGAAACTTTTCTTCCTTTTTCTTCAAAAATCACCTTAATGATTTAAGACACAGAGGACTTCCAAATTCCATATTAAAGCTTTTAACCAATCACATTTTAGCCATCACCTGTTGCCAGGTAAAGAAATCTGCCTGAGGCCTTCAGATTCAATTCTGCAGGCGTCTGCAGCGTAAAATAAGTGGCGGTGATGCTGCTGCTTCAACCAATAAGATTTTGATACTGGCGACTCAGGGCCTTCTAGAGGCCTAGGGTGACGTCAATCTATTCAAGACCTCTGATTGGATCGTCAGAGAGGTCACACCCCAGCGTATTTTATTTTCAAGACCATGAAAAGCTGACGTTTGTCTCTTTGACCCTCAGAAGTTTTGTGAAAAGCAGTCGCTTTTTTATGCAGCTGCAGCAGAAGGAGAGACGTGAACTCTGATTTTATTTCATCGTCATAAAGGTTATTTATTCTGGCGACACGAGTACCTATCTGTGGTGCAAAGGTTTTTTATACTGTATTTCTGCATGATAACATGGTTTTTGTAGCCACAAAAAAGTTATTGAGGGGGGGGATTGACTCAGACCAGCACTAGTGAAGGCCTATAGGTCTGAAATGCACTGCCGCCATTGAGTTCTAGAATGTATGAGGGATTGAGAAGAGAATGTGTCAGAATTCCAGAAAGAGTTCTAGTTGTAGAAAGTGTGAGGGTCGTAGTTTGTATGACAGTTCTAGAATGCTTGTGAGTTGTAGAATATGGTGGTCTTCTGGAATCTATGAAAGTGGTAAAGAAGGTGGTAGTTTAAAATGTGAGAGAGTCCAATAATATGTCACAGTTCTAGAAAGTGTCAGAGTTCTACAATTCATCAGAACTCTAAAATGTTTCCAAGTTGTCGAATGTGTTTGAGTTGTATAAAGTTGTATAATGTGTGAGAATTCTAGTATGTATGACAATTCCAGAACTCACAAATATTCTGAAACTAAGTTGAGTCCTCGAATGTATGACAATTCTACAATTTAGGAGTGTTCTAGAATGTGCTAAACCTGTCGAGTATATAGTATTGGAAATATGTCTTGAGATTTCCTTAAACACCCCAGGATGGAAATTTTGACTTGACAACAATTGAAATAACTTCTCCCAGTTTTTCAAATGTTGCACGAACACACCATAATAACTTAAACATAATTTTGCCTGACGTTCATCATATTGTGATATAACATACAATATTGTATCATGATATAGTGTATTGTGTTATATCGTATTGTGTGGTGACATATTGGGAATGTATTTTAAAATATTGCATTGTGACAAATCATAATATTGTCATATTTTGCTTTGTACCCTATCAGAATTTATTCTAATATCACATATATCATAACAACATATATATTTTACTGCATTGTATTATGACTTCCTGTGTTATATCTTAGTTTATCATCGTAGCATAGCCTATTGTATAGTGAGACTTTGAGCAATAGAAGAATACAAATTCTGGGTGATTGATTTCAATGTCATTTTTAACTCTCTTCCGTTGCTATAACTCCATGTATCTGTGTGAAAATGGAGTATCAGGCCCCTACAAGCTGACACGGGGCATCACAGAGGTTCACTGAAGGTGCATTTTACATGACTCAGACAGCTTCCCTGTCCTGCCTCAAGGACACGCAGCTTTTAAAACACACCGAACCGCGGCTCCGCACTGACCTGGAGACCACCCAGCAGTTGTTATTGTAGCGCAGGGCCTCGCCGACACACCACACACACACTGCTGACTCCTCAGACCGAAGCAGGCCGCCGTGACCTAAACGTCTGCTCTCTTTGACGTAAAGCAGCCCTCACTGGGGCAAACACAGGCTGGATATACTTAGTTTTGCCCCTGACGGATGTGTAATGTAGTGGCAGAAACTTGGACCGCAACTGTTAATACATGACAGATGTTTGGGAGAGAGCGTAGGACACACTGTCCACACATTACCGAGTAATGTACACGATGGTATTCTTTTTTTTTTCACCATTTCCTTTGGATGTTTAGTATCTTGTGTTCAGTAGCTATATGATCTGAAAATATTTTTTACGTTTCGATCCATTTTATAAACCCAATTAGACCTAGAAATTCTCAAAAATCTTATGAATTGAGTTGGAAAAGCCACAGAAGATCCTCAATAAACTGTTTTGGTGCATTGAAAACAGCTTTACATTCTCTACATTCTTTTTTTTTGGGAATGCTAGATTGAAAGCAACAAAATTGTATACTCAACATAAGAATGTAAAGCAATTATAGGAAAATGTGTAAATATAACATTGAATATCAATCATACAATTACTGTAATATGTCGATGTGCATACAAATACACAAGGAAAAATGTTTTGGAATAATTAACTGATTAAATGAATTTAATAAAATAATGTCATTACATGTGTTTTAATTATTACGCAAACAATCGAAACATAATTAAATAATTAATTAAAATGTATTTAAAAACTAATAAACTAATGAAAATACATATTATAATAATGAAAATAAGTTGTTATGACTTGATTGATTTATAAATGTAAAATATAATAATTTAATCAATACATTTTTTAAATGTAAAAAAAATACATTCATTTGATTACATCTTAACCTATAATAATTTTTAATAATATTTGAAATGGAAAAAACAAACCGTATACATTTTTTTCAAATAACTCATTTAGATTAATAATTAAAAGTGCGATAATCATGAATACAAATAAATGTTTTAATAGTGGAATTGGGACAAAGCTAAAAAAGCCTTTTTCAGCTCCTTCTGCTTTCTGTCACTTCCTCCTCACCTCATCCTGTCTGCTAATCCGGGACAATGTGACACCAGTTTGAGCTGAAACAAGCTGGGAAATACACACAAACTTCATGTGGCACATACAAGTGTGACACATGTTGACAAACAGTTGGGTGGAGAGTATTTTTAGAAATGAGAAAACAAAAAGGATTCATAAAGACCTGTTTTCAGTCACATGCCACTTTCTTTGTTTCTCTAAACTGTTTTTCAGGAATGATTGAACAGCCCTGCAGGAGTAGGCTACTGTTTTTTGTTTTGGCTTTTTTCTTCTTCATATTTTAGTTAAAAAAAAAAAAAAAAAAAATCAGCTAACTTTATCCTGTTTAGTTCATTTTTCCTCAAAATTTTGAAATGCCAAACACATTTAACCCCCTTCCTTTTACCGTGACAGGACGTGTAAATAAGAGGCTACAATTAACTTTGTCACTTCTGACACTGATAATTGTTCTACCTGCATGTAGGCGTGAGTCAGGAGAGCGCCTCGCCGGGCTCTGCACGCTCCGGCAAAACAGCCCTAATACAAAGTGACACCTTAAATACTTCCTTTTCTTTGCGGCCCCATTAATGCACGGAGCCCCCGAGATGCCGCACGCATCGAGAGACTTTCCAAAAATACAGATCAACCACCGGTTTCCACCTTTCCTTCCTTCCAGGTTTGCAGCGTTTGAAATGGTGCCGCTGTCACCGGTGTTTTAAATGTCACCCGGTGTCACCACTTAGGGAGGAGAGAGGGGGACTGGCAATAAGAGCAGAGCAACCTGCCAGCTCCCCACATCTTCTCCATATACATCGCTCTGCTGCGACGGCCCAAAATAAACCGATTAATCTCTGCTTCACCTCTCCGGGGACGTATTGTTTTGAAATGCCTCGTCTTTTAGTGCCTGAGCGTGTCAGTAAAGTGCAGTGTGTTTGTTTATGGGCAAGAGCTGCATCTCATAAAGGTTTGTACTATGAGTTTAACACAATGAGGAATTACTGAATGGGCCTTCTGGGCTTTGGCAAAGAGACTGGAGCCACTGTAAGTTAATATTTCTGACTGCAGTGGCTATTAAATAACTGTAAAGAGGGGAAAAAAGAAGAATACATAAGGAAATACAGTAAACAAAAAACAGAGGAAAGGTTGAAAAATTGGATAAAAGCTGGATAAAAGTTAACTGGAAAGTTAGAAAACAATCCTAAAATATGGAACTACACCTCCAAGAAGATGCAAATTAAGTATGCCATCCCAAAATAACACTTCATACAACAACAAATTATTAGCCCCCCCCCCCCCCACATCACTCCAGGTGAGGAACCAGCTCCGGAGGAACCAGGGTCCTTATGACTCCTGAAGTCCTGTGCAGACCAGCTGACCGGGATTCTTTAGCACATCTTCAACCGGAGCCTGAATCTGGGGAGAGTGTCACAGCTGTGGAAGACATCCTGCCCAAGACTCCACACCCCAAGGACCTCAGCAGCTACAGACCAGTGGGACTAACACCCCACCTGATGAAGACCCTGGAGAGTCTGGTCCTCATTTATCTCCACTTACTGGCGGGCCCATCGATGGACCCACTACAGTTCACCTCCCAGCGCAGCATCGGAGTGGACGATGCCATCGCCTCCCTCCTGCACAGAGCACTCTCTCATCTGGAGAAGCCTGGGACTACTGTCAGGATGTTATTGATTTCTCAAGTGTCACAAAGGAGTGGACCAGCACCTCACATCCCGGATCCTGGACTACCTCACAAACTGTCCTAATGCAGGACTATCGAGACTGGTGCCTGAAGAAAACCAAACGAGCTGAAGGTGGATTCCCACAGGCGAAGACTCACTCCTCAGACACGGGTGAAGATCCAGAGAACAGACATTGAGATAGTTGTCAAACAAGTACTTGGGTGTTCACCTAAATAATATACTGGGCTGGTCAGATAACACCACCACGAGCAGACTCTACCTGCTCAGGAGACGGAGGTCTTTTAGAGTGCAGGGGGACACACTTGAGGACCTTTTGTGACACTGTGGTGGCATCAGCCATTTTCTACAGGGTGGTTAGCTGGGGAAGCAGCATCTCCGCTGAGGCTGAACAAAACCATTAAGAAGGCCAGCTCGGTCCCGGGATGCCCCCTCGACCCGGTGGAGGCAGGGGGAGAGAGAGGAGAACGATGGCAAAGCTGTCTTCCCTCGTGGAAAACGATCCCTCCATGTGAAAAACACCCTGAGGGCACTGGAGAGCTCCTTTAGTGACCGACTCCTTCATCCCGAGTATGTGAAAGAGCGCTATTATAGCACACTGCACTTTTGTAAGAATGTAAATAATGTGACGGTAAATATCTGATTTTACATTTTTCCTGTTTTGCTGTTATTGTTTCATATACATACAGTATTATTAATTGTTCATATTCTTTTCTTTTACTAATTGTCTGTTTCCCTGTTGTGGGACAATAAAGGAATATCTATAAACTTTAGTAAAATTGTTAGAAGGTAGTTGAGACCACAAAAGTGCAGAAATTGACCCAAAAATTCAAGAAAATCCTGAAATAAGTTCTCATTTCTAGAAGAAAATGTTAAATTGATACAAATTGAGGTGAACTAAATAAAAAGAGACTCCCAACTGTAAGAGAAAAAAAAAATCATATGGAATCCATCTCGACCAGGGAAATTTACAAAAATGTCACCAAAATACAAAAAAAGAAATTCAAATGAGAAAAAGAACATCTCAAATAGCAACCAAAGCACAAAAAACATAAAAAAAAAAAAAAAGAAAACACCATCTTGACATGCAAAATAGTTTTAAGACTACTACATAAAGTCTCACAAAGAGCTGTGAAAAAAAAGTATCAATCAAAGGACTGACTGTTAGAATGTCAACAAACTAATGTAATCTAACCACACAGGACCAGGAAATGACTTCTCAACCACAGAGTGACAAACTTCCTTCAGAGTGCCTCCTCCTCCTCCTGTGAGGGGGCTCTGGGGGGGTTTTGGCGGGGTTTAAGTGTCTGCGTTTGGGGGCCAATCGTCAAACCACCAGCAGACGCTCGTATTGGTGCACATGTGAGCTCACACTCTCCTGAGGACTCCTCCCTCCTCTTCCTCCACCTTTCCTCCCCCTCCTTTGGGTCCAGGTGGAACCTACAAAGGTCCCCCTTGTTCTCTTTGCCACCTCCTCCCCTCCACCTCTCCCTCTCCCATGACGGCGGAGCCACCGCCGGCGTGCCAGCCGAGGTGAACAATGCGGGAGTGGGACGGGAAGGCGGCTGCGATTCATCACCGAGCTCCTTTTCATTTCGCGGGAGTACGCCTGGCACAGCTGTTTGAAATGGCACCCCTCGCCTGCAGACTTTGGGGAAGGGCGCTTTATGAAGATGCATGAGTCGGAAAACAGACTATTAAACTTAGTGAGAGTTCATTAACCTTGTAAAAGTAGGCTCCGACTGCCATAAAGCGCCATATTTCAGGATTTCGCCCGTCATTTTTTATCACAAGTGCTCTTGGTGGCCTGATAGTCTATTTGACACGTGACAAGCATTAAATGAGACAAAGACAATAGGAGCTGGAGCCGGAGCATGTGGTGGCTAATGACAGAGTTTGTGGTCTGTTTCTGAAGGAATTAAACCCGTCTGGTTCTCCAGCACCAGCCCCTCATATCACAAGCTTTTCTCAAACTTTGCAGCACCACAAGCTGAGTCCAAATGTGAAAACACAGAAGGTAACCGCAATCAGGCGAGTTGTTGCAGGGCTAACATGGGGGGAGCCTTTGTAAAAAGCGGCAGTACGATTGGTCCAAAGGGCGGGGGGGGGGTGATGTCGAGGAAATGGAAGCGATGAGCAAACCAATGGCAGCTTTGACTCCAAGACAGAGCGATTATGGTTCGTCTGCCATCTGGGTGAGTCATCTGCTCTCTCCTCATCACTGTATCTGCCAGGTTCTCATCACCATCATCATTACCATTCACACTGCTGGAAGTTCCCCCTTCGGGCCGACTCCACTTCAGATTGTTATCTTGCAAACATCACTTGTCACTGCTGCTGCAAAATTACAAATTTTAAAAAAGAGAGCACATGGAGAAAATAAACCACAACGCTTCCAGAGCTGAGTTCATGTACACACTCTGGTTTTAACTATTTACACTGGAAAAATTAAAAACAAAATCACACTCTGAAGGATATAAACACCAGTATATGAAATTGCTGTGCAGTCAATTTGTTGGAAAGCACAAAACAAAAGTTTAACACTTTTTATAGTGAGTATAAAAGCCTATTTTACTAAGATGCTGGATAAATTGCAATCAAACGGTGGGACGTTTTGAAAATGCAACTTTTATTGAATGCTGCTACTGCGCATGCACACTACAGCCCAAAGCAAGTTGTTCTTCTCCACATGTGAGTTGAGTGGGAGTCCCAAACCTCAACTACGTTGACCTAAAGGGGCTGGAGAGAAGTCACTCTCACTGAGCTGCCTCTGTGATTTTTGCAACCCTTTAAATTTACCCCACTGCCAAATTATGGGAAGGAAATAGCGGCTAATTCTGAGCAGATGCACAAGCATGCTTAGCACAAGAAAAGAGAGTTAATATATGCAAATCACAACTATTATTTGAATGTGAGTTTAGGGGGATGATGGGCACAAGCTTTCTTTGCATTGTTTTTTAATGCTTTATGTCTACTGAGCAATCAGAGTGCACACATCTCTTCAATAGGCCCCCATGTATAAAGTCTACAACCCACCGGAGAAAAAAGGTTGTATTTTTACAGCGGGGCTGTTGGAGGAGGTTTCCTCTGTCCGGAAGCGTCGTCCTGCGTCGACAACAAAACGGAAAAGGCTCGCTGAATTTGCTAACGCTAATTGCTCGGCAGCATCCCGACTCCCCGCCGTGCTGCTTCCTGGAGAAACTCCCACTGTGGTGATGACGAATCTGCAGCTGCAGGGAGAGCTGGAGGCTGGCTGTCCAGTGCTGGATGTACGTCAGTTTTAGTGTTTCATACTGGACTTCTAGTGACTATGGTTTATTCCATGTCAGCAGAGACTTAAGAGAGAATAACAGTCTACTGTGCCAATGTGGACCAGAGCTCAGAGGTCGACCAAGACTGGAGCCTTAAATTCATCACATAAAGAAGTGGGCAAAATCAGATGTTCACTGTGAGGTGGATGAGGGTCCTGGTACTTCTTATATATGGTACTGAATGAGGAGAATTGGCCTTTGAAATGAAATTGAGAAAATGGCACCCCCTGGGGTGTATCCTGCCCTCTTCCATAGACCCTGCACAGGATTAAGCAGTATAGAAAATAGGTGAATAGATGGTACTAATACAGGAACCCTTTTTCAAGTGAAAACGGCATGTGGTTGTCACAACAATGGCATTCCAAATGACTGAAAATAGACCATTTTGAAAACGGCTTTTAGACTGCAACATATTCAATACAGTCCAGACTCTGCCGCAGAGCAAACAAGAAAAATGCTTTTCTGGGTACTGCACAGGTGCATGAAGCCCAACAAGGAATCCAGAGTGTTTGCACTGCTCATTATTTTGAATGTAACAGCACTTCTTCAACAAAGTGTACATCTACTAACATTTATGACACCATCATCTGCATAAGTGGACACATTTAAATACTGGAGATACTGAGTGAAACTATATGATGAAGAAAAACAATTTAAAGGGGCATGAATGTTTACATCTGACTATTCTCTGCATACATGGTTAGTTCTACTACAAAAACAGAGCACCTACTTGTGGCATGATCTTTTCAAAATGCTGTGATAGTTATATGAAAGTTTTCTGAAAGAAAAATACAAAGACAATACTCTTTTCATGCTTATGTGTGAACCAGGCCTAAACACGTGATATTAACATTTCATAGACTTGTGTTTTCTGTTAGGTTACAATTTTCAACTGCTCCCTTCAGGAGTCGTCACAGTGGATCATCCTCCTCCATCTACTTCCTGGTTCTGCTACTTTCACACTAACCATCTCCATATCCTCATTAATTACATCCACAAATGTTCTTATAATCTAGAACACAGCTCAAATCTCGAATGTAAAAAAACAGTCTATAAATGATCCAACACGTCTGATGAAACTCAATGTGTCAGTGCACATTCCAAGGACATCAGCGTAAAAATTTAAACCGAGAATCATAAATCACCCTTGGAAGAGCTGGAGTAAAAACCTTGTAATGAAACAGAAACCAATGTTTGCATATAATTCAGTAGACCAGAATCCCTAATGTTGCTTGTCTTCCTTAATTCTTTATTGGTAAAGCTAAAAAATTGATTCTTTTTTTTATCATCGCTGTATTGAGGAAATGCTTTACGTGAGTCAGAAATCAATTCAAGGACAAGATGATTTTTTGATGGTGACCATAAAGCCTCTTAACGATCCCAAATTAACGACTATAGAATCTACAGAAATGTAAAAATCTTTGAAAAGGAGCCAATGAAGCTGCCAGATATATACGCTGAGTTGACTCCTCTATAAATACTGGTTGTTTTTGGCTAAAAGTGCTTCCAAATAGTCCATAAACTTCAGATGTAGACAGTTTTCCACTGAGCTAACAGTCTTGGAGATTTGCTTACTCTTGTCTTTCTTTTTTCATTTTCTTTAAACGTTCAGAAAGCTTCTCATTATCCAGAGCGTGAATGCAACTTTTTCATAAACTGTTGGTCTACTTTGTTTGAGTATTTTTGGTGCAGACACACTACATCAACACTGTTTACGGCACACCGAAGTCCACTCTATTCCCTTAAATCATTTTAAGTTCCTCGCTGTTAATTGGTAGCTTTCACTAGAGAGGAGGGGGTGTTTGTTTCGCTCTTCTGTGCACGCCTCGGCGGCGTTCACATCTCCCCGTACCTCCCCGACGCTAGATGCCAGCTCGTTATGCACATCCCTCGCACTCATTTGCGTGAAATCAGAAGATGAGAGGAATTAGTTCCTGTCTCTTTTACCCCACCACCCCCCCATCCTTTACCCCCCTCCTTCCTTCATCCTCCTCTTCATCTTCCTGTAGGAGTGCAGATGTGTCGGGTCCTTTGAGGCCCCATCTGTTGTGCTGTCGTAGCTTTGGCCCAGCCGGCGTCTGACTGGGGGCCAGATGATTAGGCCGCCGTCCAAGGCAATCCACCCAGGTAAGCCCCGGCTCCACCGCCCCATCGAAGAGAAGCAGCGGACGGGTGTTGGGACCAAACACATCAAGCGGAGC
Organism: Lipophrys pholis; assembly: GCF_963383615.2. Classification (NCBI taxonomy): domain Eukaryota; kingdom Metazoa; phylum Chordata; class Actinopteri; order Blenniiformes; family Blenniidae; genus Lipophrys; species Lipophrys pholis. Next base: position 4,079,536 of record NC_137648.1, read on the forward strand.
CCCAAGTCGAGCTAAATCCGGCCGAGGTTTTCACGGGGATATGTACAAGTAGATGCCGTTAAAAACCCCAGCGGCTTGTTCCACTTCGGGTTCATGGAACAATAAGTTTTCCTGCATTTCCCAACGAAGTGGATGTTTTAACATGTGTGATAAGTGAGAACGAAGAGGAAACAGCAGCCCCGAGGGACACCAACGTCACTTTTTGATCTATAGCAGCAATCTGGGAACTGCTTCCGGAATTTTTTACGTCTCTTCAGCCAGATAAGTGAATGAAATGAGGGCTTAAAATGATATTAATGTCCTTTTTTATTGTATTGCACTATTTTATTTGTTTCTTTCCAGCTGTGATTAACAGAAACATTATCAACAACAAAAAGCCATTATTCATCATCACAAGTGCTAAACAGCCAAATGACAGCTGGTTTAGAATAACAAATGAAGGTTCTGCCTGGAGAATTACCAAACTCAAGTGACCTTGTTGTATTAAGAAGAGATGATTCTCATCCGTTTCTGATGTTTTTTTGTTTTTTTTTGATTAGTTCATGTTTTTGGGATCCAGGACCTCTTGAATGGGGTTAAGGGGACAAAGCTTTACTTGTTCCGAGCTTGTCAAAAATCAGAATAAGACACTTTCTAATCTCAAAACTACCTATTACTCATATAGTTAAAGGCATTCACTGATGTAATTTGGAGGTGCTCCAAAGAAAAAGGTTTGGAATCACTTTTGAAAAATTTGATTGATCAGATCAGGGTAGATTAGATTAGACGCTGCTTCAGCCTTTTAATCCCACAGTGTGAAAACTCCACAATAGGGAAAAAAGACCAACGCAAACCAACCGTTTCTGTTCCACCATAATTATACCGTGATAGCAGAAAGCTAACATACAAAAGACAAAGTCCATCCGTCCTTCCATCCATCCATCCATCCATCCATCCATCCATTAAAAGCTAACTATGGGCCAGGGATGGATACATCATAGACAGGTCACCAGTCAACCCCCCCCCCCAAAAAGGTAACTTACTAAATACGAACCATAACTAAATACCAATAAATCATGAACATCAAAAAAATTTAACCTCAGAAAAAAAGTAGCCCACAGCTGCTACCATTCAGGACCATGCAAGCATATCTTTCTTGCTGTCCTGGAATCAGAAAGTAATAGGGAGCTCAGAATTAACATCTTTGATATGATTTGTGTCATTCAACATGATTTAAACAGTGGCGCTAGACTATTTTTTATTCTATTCTATTTTATTATTATTCTTACCCAAAATGAAGAAGAAAGGATGTTATGGCAACGTTTTGTTCTCCACACTTCATCCACCTGTTTTCATGTTCAAAGCTTGAAATCTTTAATACTGCGTTTTAAAGATGAAGTGAAAAGTTCCTACTTTTTAATGTTGCTGAGAGTTATTGTCAATTTAATGTTCAGAAAAAGGTCTGTGGCTTCTCTTTTGGAAAATGTTAGGGTATATGTTTGGTAACCTCTGCTGTAGATCATTCTTGGTCCCATCAGTGTATTTCATATTATGACATCAGGTCAAAAGAAAAAAAAACCCAAACAAACAAACATCTGCTTATCCAACCTCTGGAGCGTACTTTAGTTAGGCACTAACTTTTTATTCCTGAGACTACCAGTGAGGGTGTTGAGATCAGTGATGATCAGTCACTCGCTAAATTGGTGGAGAATTCATGAGATGTAAAGACCGAAACATCTGGAACATTCAGGAACTTTATTCGACGTCACAGTCATTTTCAATGCCTGCTACACTTTTTCAACCCACTTTCTCAACGATGATGGCAAAACCTTTACCATACAAATGTAACACTGGGCCACGTCACTCTCAGCTCTTACACAGTTTTCTGTCAAACTCAAGGTCTATTTTGTCAAGGCCCTTCAGTTGTAGTGCTTTTACAGCCTAAATTTGTGTCTTCATTCAGGTACAAACCAAGAACATAATCCAGCTCGAGAAGGTATACATGTTTGTTTTTTAGAGGTCTTTTCCAAACAGCACTTCTCACAAGTACTGGACCTTCGTGGGCTGAATAATCCGCCACTGTGGAGAGTTTTGTGAAAACAGACAGAAATAAAACACTGAGGGATGAACTACAGAAACAAGCTCATATTGTCACATTTCAAAAACATGGACTTCATACCAGTGACTCTCAATGTCTCATAGGTGTGAATGTGAACGTGTGTGATTATTCATCTCTCTGAAATCCTGAGTTTTATGAAGCAGATATGATGGACACGATCGATGTATTGATTAAATGCGAAAGAGACGAAAACGAAACTACAATGTCCATTTATTCCACCAGGGAAGCAAAGGCAAAGTGAATAGTATTCTATCTGGAATACCTGCACACACACTGATAATCTCATTATCCACCACTGTGTAACAGTAAATATGGCAATAAATGACACATTCACCATTTGAGCAAAGCAAAACTGACTCTCTTCATGACTGTGCAGGCTTTAGGACTTTTTTCCTGACCTGTTCAATGAAAAACAGGTAAAGGAACACAGAGAAATGCAGCGTTCCATCTTATTCTTGCCGTGCATCCCTGACCTGGAAGCAGCCACTGGGTGTGCTTTGACATTAGTATACCAACAGTGGGTTTGGCGAGGCCTATAAATAAACCCATCGATCAACGTCCCCCATTGTGTGTCTTCAAATCCTCTGGGGGGGATCCCTATCTCTTGTCAAGCCAGCTGGGATATATGTCAGTCTGCACAGATGGGAGACACCCAAATTCAATCCCCACTGGCAGCCAGATCCGCCTCAGCGTGCTGGAAATCGACATGGAGCCACAGCAGACCCTGCGGTCTGAGGTCCTTCCAGATCACTGAACTCCTGCAGGAGCCACGGAGAGAGAGGCCAGGCACCCTGCTGAGAAAACTCATTTCGGCCAATTTTGTCCCGGATCTTATTTCATCATTCAGCAACCCGGGGGTAGTGACCATCGGCGAGGGTCAACGTGACAGACGACTGAAAACTGAGATCAGGATGACAAAGACAAATACAGCAGAACAGAATGAACCCACATTCCTGAGAATCTGTCACTGTTATAACGACATCTATTGCAACCTGTGAGACTCTCCTGTTTTTAGATGCACTCAAGATAATACTGACGAATTGCCTGCAGATTCTGAGTGCCAATCATTACATTACATATTTCTTATAGTGCATAATAAGAACATAATGTGACAGAAGCACACATTTTGAATAATTACATTTTGCGTTTGTGTTGAGGGATTTCGTATTTACGCTGTGGGCTTTTATATTAGGTTTTTTTTGCATTCATTTAAGTCAAGTTTTGCATTAATGTCTGTGCCTTCTACATCCAGGTAGCAAGCTTTTGTGTTTCTGTTGTACACTTCCATTCATGTTTTGGACTTTTGTAAATGTTTGCCAGTATGCTCATGTTGTGGCTTATGCAGTCATTATAGAGGTGCTTGTTATGTTTTGTAATTTTGGCACTTGTTTAGATAAAAGCGTCAATTTGTTTTGAGTTCATAAATTGCTGCACTGCACCGCGTTTGTCTCACTCTCTTCAGATATGATGATCTCTTCATTATTTTTACCTTCTGAAGAGTCCTTTTACACAATCAGTAAACAACACACATGATAATCTACCTCCGCCACACAGAAAGGCAAGTTTCTCACTGTGGTTTCCAGTTCACGATCTTCCGTCCCATTTCTCTATCATAATTCCCACAGAGGCATGATTGAATTGATATGCGTTTGATAAAGTCACATCCATGCTCTCGGATTCAGCGGCGGAGCACAATGTAGTCTCTTACTTCTGTGATTGAGGGGAGTGCTTTCTGTGAAACTTTTGAATTCAGTTCATTTGAAACACTCGAGCCCCCGTCAGCAAAGCTGCTCCGCTGTTTCATATGGATCAATTTCTGGGGAAATTTCAGAGGGCCCCACTCCTGACAGGTCAGATATAAAGACAGAGGTTACCTTTCACAGAATTTCTTTATCATTCTGAATCGAGTCTAGACTCCTGGATTGAAGCCAAGCGAGCTGCAATTTGATTTGCAGCAGCATTTTTTTCCCCCTCTCTCTTTATTCTCAGCGAGCGCCGGTGAACCACTCACAATGTGAGAAGGATTGCAGAAAAAAAGGGCAAGGAGTGTTAAAGCGAGTGAACTCCGGCCTTTACGAAATGATCTTCATGTCTCCTGAGATGCTGCTGACCTAAGAAACTGCAGACTGCTGCTGGTTCGCAGCCAGTTTATGTTTCTAAATACAAACATGAGCGGTGTGTAATGGTGTGCATGTAACGCAGGCCCACGCAAAATATGAATACATTTGTGGCTGTGGAGTTCTTGTCAGTTTAAATGGACTTCATATAGAGAAAGACTGAACATGGTGAAAAATCTGATTTTGCGATTACAGGTCAATGGCTCTGGAATCAAAATGTGATGAATGTGTGTTTATAATAACTGATGTTTCATAGGACTGCATTTACATTGATTTTATTGCGTTGCTTTACACTGAAATGACTCCACATTTGTCTCATTTTTTTGGACACAAAGGTTCGTTCTGCAGGCCAAAACCTCGCAAAGAAGATTTTGATAATCCCCCCAAAAAACGTTTAATTTACGACATTTTTAATACAAGTAAGTTGCTGTATGAACAACAATGGGACTTGAGCCAAAAGAGCAGTACAGCAGTTGAACGTCATTATATTAGTGCTAACAAAGTAGCATTAGCATCAAAGATGTACTAAGGCACCGTTTACGTGATACCTTTTTCAAATGAAAACAGAAAAGTGTCATTTGGGTGTCCATTTACACAATAAGCGACTTGGAGCCACTGACAACACAACTTTTTGAAAACGGTTATCAAGGTGGAGCTTTTCGAAAATGCTACGATTTCATGGAAACGGGGGAGAGCACAACTTTTCAGAAATTCACCTGTTGCACACCTCCATGTGGCTCCTGAACTCTGAGTCTGACTCCTATGCATTAAAAGTAGATATTATCTTATATTTTAAAGATATACTTAAATAGGTGCATTTAAGCAAAACAAGTGGTTTAATTCTAAATTGTAAAGTAGGTGCTGCAGGTTTACATTAAACATTATTCAAATTGCATATTTATTGACTTTTCAGCCGTGGATTTGCTCCTCCTGGTGAGTAAATCTGGCACACAAGTTAAAAATTTATAATATTGCATTTTTGTGGTAAAGCTGCCCAGAGTGTCTCATTTACAGTCACTCAAGGAAGAACTTACACCTCTTCCCTTCACACACTCCTGATGGTGTTGTAAATTTAATATTAAATGTTTAAAATTAGGATTTCTTTCCCTCATTAGTCTACACTTAATAGCCCATAGTGATTAAATTAAATAGAAATGTTAGCAGACTTCAATCTCTAACTCTCAAAAGCACCCACACTCTCAGCTCAGCGCCGCGTACGAAGCCCTCTGGCAGCCAGTCCAGCCTTTTTGGGAGAGTTTTTACAAGTTTGGAACACCTGGATCTTTTGGAAAGTTTCCTTTATTCATTCTTGGCAGATCTCAAGCTCTATTAGTTGTGATGTGAAGCGTCTGCGAGCTGTCATCCTCGAGTCTCTCCACAGATGTTAAAGTCTTGGCTTCGTGTGAGCCGACCTAAGACAGTCAACACTTTTTTTGAAGAGGCTCTAATCTTCTCCTCGCTGTTTGTTTTGGGTTGATTTGAAAGTGAAAAGTTGAGATTTAACCTTATATCTGAACACTTTGGGGGTTAATAAAAAAATTTATAAAATGATTTCATATATGAAGCTGCTTCTCTTCTATTCCAAAATTTGAAGCTCAAAAGCAACCATTATCCATGCATGATGCTGCCACCAACACGCTTGGTACATCTATTTATCTTTCATACTTATTCATACAATTCAGGGTCAGGATCTACTTCTTGTTTCCCAGATCATGCAAAAAATACTGGGAGTTTACGTCAATGAAATAGTGGACAATCTTCACCACGACTGTCTGCGGCTTGAATTATCGTGTTTGTTTTTGCAGATGTCTCCCCACAACTTTTGTTTGTGGACGTTATTTTAAGATATTTTAAGCTTTGCCAATTTTGGAGACCAAAGATCTGCAAGTTTCTATTTTTAGTTTCAGATTTATTTGCGGTCATTCCCCTATACGTTTCATGACTTCCTCCACCATTAATTCCCACGCCACATTTTTGTGCTGGATGGGGCTCGGCACTATATTGTGAGCAAATGAATCAAATGAATATGGAGGCGATGCTTTTTCCAGCGGATCATCCTGAGTCTTTAGGCATGCAACATATTCATTTAAATACTCCTGTTTGCGTGATACATTACGCATGCTTTAAATTCTTAGTAAATTAATCACAAATTGCTTGAAACCTGTGAATATACAATTTAGAACCACTTATGCAGGAACTAAAGCTCCATTTACATGACGATGATCTCAAGATGAAAATGGAAAACTCTTGTTGTGTTTTAAGCGTGAAGTCTTTCTACGTAAACAGACATTATTTTCAAAATGTTGTGAAAACGTGATACTTTTCTGAAAACAAAAATACATGCATTCATCACTTAAGATAAATCAGGCCTTCAGAATTCAGAGCACTGGAGTGGATCCAGACTATGAGTAAAGCCAAGTCCTACCTTAAATGCATGTTTTTGGACCAGAAATGGCGAAAACCAATCACACACACAGAGAGAACATTCTGTACAAAACAGCCCACCAACATGGACTAGCAGCAGGGATGTTTTTCCCATGAGGTTTGAGTGCTAACCACTTGAGCAGGTTGTCTTATAAAACGTAACAGATTTGCACCTTTCCATGTGCTACAAGGAACTGAGGGAAAGCTCATGTCTGTTTGTTTGACTGCTTGCCATGTATGTGAGCTTCTCGTTTGATTTGAACGCGACATAATTTGTCATTTAATGCAGGACTATACTATAAAACTTGAGTGCAAGTCCATCTGGTGCATAAAAACAGATCCACACAGCTCGCGAATTACTCACACAGGTGATTAAAAATCTGAAATGTTGCACATCATCATGCATTTTATTTTCCACGGATCATGAAAATTAAAGCCACCATATAAACGTACTTATTATGATCAGCCAGAACATTATGACCACTGACATGATCATCTGTTTTTATGTCTCCTGCAACAAGTGAAAAATTTGTCCTCAATGTTTAAAGAAAAGCAATATTATTTGAACAACACCAGAACCTGAAGGGTGAAATCGACCTGTCTCATAATGATCTCATCCAGGGGTGCTCAACTCTGGGCCTCATGGGCCACAGTCCTGCATGTTTTAGCTCTCTGCTTCAGTGCACATCAATCTAATGATGATGTCATCATCAAGCTGGTAAAAAAAAGCCCAATACTGAGCCCCTTATTGCGTTCAGGCGTGTTGCACATTACAATTTCCCACCCGAAGACATTGTGAAGGAGTTTCCAAAATGTCAAAACATTGATAGGGCTTTGTAAATGTTGAATGAAAACTTGAATTGTTAAAGGTCCCATATTATGTAAAAAATTTACTTTATGGTGGTTTTCTAACAGTAATATGTGTGTATGAGGCCCCAGACGTAAAGACAGTCTGTTATTTCACTTGCTTGCTCCACATTTATTGAATGTGTGCTCATACAGACAATTCAGAGATTTTCCTTTGATGACATCATGTGGGGAAATAAGTATTTCCTCTGGTAGTGGATACTCACGTTGACCCTCCCAAAGGTAGATGTCTAAAAACATGAGTAGGCACCATTTTATTCCCCTTGCGAACACTCCCGGAAAACAGACATAGAGTAGGCGTGGCCAGACACAGCTCATTAGCATTTAAAGGTACAGAAACAGCCTGTTCTCAGTAGAGCTCACTGGAGGGACTTCTAGACTGGCTGAAATTTAGAACCAAGACTGGATTTGAGGAAATGTTGTTGGACGTCTGACAACGATGTGAAATTGTTGAAAAACTGTATAATATGGAACCTTTAACAGGGATAGCATAATTGCCCACGCTATTAGCATTTCACACGTTAGTTTCCATGAATCAGAAAATGTACAAAGGGTGAGCCTTCACATGTGAGTTAGGTCTTCATCCAGCACCTTCTGCACTTCTTGTGTTACTCTTAAAAGTGAACAGATACCTGGATTTGTTTTGGTGAAACTAACGTCAAACAAGGCTATTCTTACATGTACGTGAACTACAGATTTTTCACCCAAATTTCCTCGACCATGCATAACGCAAAGCTCTAATTCAGTTAGATTTCATGTGAAAATTGTCACTAATCCGTTGTCGTAGAAAGTTGTAGTGTACGGGGTCCTAGCAGTGACATGGGTGAAAGTATCGAATGTTAATCTTCACAACTACTTTGACGACCCCCACTTACATCCCTGTGCTGTCCATAACGCTGAAACACACCGGCACGACTGTTTACCTTCCAGCAGGCAGCGGCTGTTTGGAATGAGAATTTATTTATTTATCTATTTTTCCAATGCAGCATAAATGCAATCATGTTAATACCCTGAAATATTACATTCTCCATGCTCTCCTTTAGAGGAGGGTGCATGCAATGCGCAGAGGCACAGATTATGCATGAATCACAGATTGCCCTCTTACTCATCTTTTCTCAGCTCCAGCACATATTTACTGTCAGATAATGCAAGCAATAATTCATGGGTAAACATCTTGGTTTACATTGATTTCACATTTACATTGATAGAGCATTTTATATTCTTTTTTCATCCGAACGCAGAGGGGGTGGAATATTTTTTATGCCTTCTGATGGCAGTTGCCGTGTGCGTAGAAAGTGCAATGGTTCCCACTGTTCCCAGTGAATGCACCATCTCCTCTCTGTGACCCGATTTGGCACCACCCCTGTCGAATGGCGCCCTCAACACAAAGGTGGCGATGCGCGTGCTTCGGAGGTTGTCTTTGTTAAGCGGGTGGGAGTTTGATTTGCTATGGGGAATAAAAAAAAATAAATAAAGCATCGCACAGGCAGCGAGGGAGGCCCTGTTTAGAATGCCTTTATTGGGAAGCATAAGCCGCAAACACAGCCGGGTGGAAGTGAGGAGGTCAGGCAAGCCTGATCAATAGTCACGTTTTCACACTGAAAGCTGAATATGTATGGGAGTGTTCTCCCCTGCAGCTTTCACTTCCACTCTTTATTTAGTTGCTGAATGACACATTTGATGGCATGCCCTGGCAGCGGTCCAAAATCCTTCATAAATGCTTTAAATTTGTAAGTGCAATATGAGCACGACTGTGGAAAACAGTCAATTTACAAGCTAATCTCTTTACAGTAGCTGAAGTGTATCGGAATCATTGAGAGTGTTGCAGGAACTATGAGGAATCAGAGTAAAATATGTCCTTTCATTCATGGTGTGTGAGTGTGAAACCCTCCATCCAAGGGAATTAAATATTGTCACTGGCTGTTTTTACCATTAGGTATGGAGAGATAGTCGGGCGCACCTACATGGATAGATGAATAAAGTATCTGTCAATCTGAGGGCTGGTTTTCAGAGGATGGGACTAAGTCAACTATCTCAACAAATTTCAGTGAAACATGATTAATTCAATATCTGAACTCCATTTGAGTGGAAGCTGTCTTGGTGTTTCCATCCAGTAGATCTGGAGACTTGTTTCTCGATTGCACCGGTCAACGCCAGAAGGTGATTTTATTGGTGACCTCAACTAAAGTCAATGTAAAAAAACCTGTTTATTGGTGGTTTCAAGTAACCAGGAGAAATTAGAATAAACCCAATGTAATCCATCTGCTAAGAGCCTGTTTATCCTTCTTCGGTTTGTTGATCTCCTTTGAGTAACTAAACATCGAGATTGTTTCAGAAAAAAGAGGTTGGAGATACTGTGTCTCACAGATGGCGGGTGAACATGAAACACTCCTCACTCTTTCATCAAGGTTTGAGCAAGTGATTTGAATGTTGTATGTCCATCCAATAAGTATAGAATGGGAGTCTCAAACTGAGCTGAAGGAACAACATATTTACGACGGGATGACAACACCAGTTTCAGTTGCTTCCTTCTGCCTGCAGACTGATGCCCAGATGAAGAACAAAAGGATTCCAAGTAAATACATTTCGACTTCTGATCATCTTTCAAGTGGCTTGTTGTGGCTTGTTTTGTTTTAAGTTTCTTCTTTCTTTCACTGGCTGCAAAACTGATTGTCACCCACAGATCATAAAAACCTCAAACCTCATGAGCCTGAACGGCCATTTTCCATCTAATTCAAATATTTTGACACGCACCAGCTGGCTTCATGTTGATTTTCAGTCTGAATACAGACCGTGAACGTGGATCCTCACAATTCTTGAAATTTTGGGAGTTTAAAGCAGGTGTAGGAAAAGATACCGCAGGGATAACTGCCTTGTAGTGGTCAAGTGTTCATAGCGACTTTTTGATATTAAGATGCCAGCTCTTCCTAACACTGAGAAGCAGAATTCAGCAAATGTTCAATTGTTCTTCCACTTGTCGGGAACATGAGCTGGGTTTAGATTGTTATGAAACATTAGGTAGGTTTTGTTCTACTGATTATGTGTCATTGAAGTCAATACACATCATCAATTAAAATCTGTCACGGTGCGTATTTTTGGGGTGGAAGATGAAATAAAGGTGAGAACCAGAGTACTACTGATGAAGATGCTCAAAATAATGATAACATTACTGATGTGATCCCTTGGAACCACTGAAAACGCAACTTGTAGAAAATGATTCCCAAGGTGGATCTTTTTAGAAACGCACTGACTCCGTCCCAGTGTAAATGGGGGGGAAAGCTCAACTTTTTGAAAATGTCCGGACTCCATCTTCATGTCGACAGCAGAAAGTGAGGTAGAAGTCAAAAAAGACTTAATTCATGAATGTTGCTACTGCATATTAGTTCTTTTTAACATGTCCAAGTAGATGGACAGTGCCAACAGTGGCGGCATATGTGTGTCGTTTCATTACAAAAAACAACCAAAAGCTCCCACTTGTGGCCCAACATCAAAACTACATCATTTTCAAAACGTTGCAGAGTCAACAACCAACTTTACCAAAACAAAAACGAAAAAACAATGACATTTCAATGATGAGTGTGAAAATCATGCTACTGTTTTTTATCGAAGCTGAAGTATCTCATAATGACTGAGCCTGTTGCTGGAGATCACAATAGGAGGAGTGAAATATCTCGTCTCATTCAAGGCATGTGAACATTTAATAACCCTCAGTCTTCCATCCGTGCAAGGGTTTCAAATTCTGTCGGGGCAAAAGAAAGGCCATGGGTCATTCTCTTGAATAAATATTGGACAGTTCGGCTCAAGTGCATTCATCCCTGTCCAAACCTCAAATTATGTCTATCACATGGTGTAACAGTGGCTGAAGCAGTCCATAGAAAAGGTCTGTCAGAGATCTGATTGGGGTGGGAGAAGAAGATAAACCAACTATCCATCTCTGATGCCACTTTATTCATGTGAGGGTGGTCGATATCAGTTTAACAAGAGCTGGATTCAGAAAAAGGGATCTTTCATACCTATGATTGCCTCAAATCATAACTTTCCTAAACTCCTTCACTAATGGCCCTGCACTAAACAAAACTGAAAGGAAATCAAGAAAGAGTCGAACTAGAAGGATAACAGGTGGAATAACACAAAAGAAAACAGTTCAAGAAACAAACTGACTGGCTTATATTCATTAGGAGAGGTAACTAGACAAAAAGTACATACCTTGGACGTTCAGGGAGTAACTAAATAGCATAAGCAATGGCCAGTCATGATCAGGGAAAAGCAAAAGACTGTATACACATCAGGAAAAACGAGGAGAATGATCACAACAGTCGGAATAAGACTATTGGAAATGTGTAGTACCTATAAATATGACATGGTACGAGCGCACAGAATAAAACTGAACCCTACAAAAAAAGACGTAACGTTGAAATCAGACGCCTGAAAATCAGAAAAACAGAACTTGATACCAGATGTGTTGCATAAGGGAACCGGAGAATTTCCCTTTAACGTTAAGCAATGTCAAAAACACCTCAGACAGGCCACCAGATCACACTTTACACTGGCTACCCAGAATAAAGCCCATACCCTACAGTCCGTTGGGAAACGTATGAAAAATGTCAATACACTTGGTTGATCCTTCCTTTTGTGGAAAATATTGGCACGTCTTCAGAAAAGTGCAGGCTCGTCTAATTATGAATTCAAAATGAAGCACCTCTTCCTCGACTGTCTGGTCCCCTGGGATGACTTGTCCCTTGGCATTCAAGAAACAATCAGCTAGTAGGAAACTTTCAAAATATCACTGGATTTAAAAAGGAAAACACCCCTGAGCTCTTCCTGCAGCACTCGCACGACCCTCACTCTCTGGCAGATCTGCCAGTCTTTGTCATTTTCATATCCTCCCGACAGTGCCCCGGGCATTTTAATAATTGAATTAATTATATTGACATTGTTGAGTATCCTCCTCTAATTGTAATAGTCTTGCTGAGATGATAAGAGTGTCTGTCAGCCTGTGAGTCGGAGCTGCTCACCTAGAACCCATCTGGTGTGTCACTGAGATGTACGAGTAAGACAGATGACCCCTCCAATAGCATACAGAACCGAATTGTGCATGTGGGTATATAGTATATGTATTTAATGGGCTCAGATTTTTTCTCTCCGTTGTGAGAACTTCCTGTGACCCATGTGTTCATAAACAATACCCTGATTATTATTCCTGTATTCATTCCCGATGCAGAGCTTCACCATCTGCTTGCATGACCCCCCCCCCCCCCCCGACAAAAAAAAGAAAAACAGAAAAGAAACCAACAGTCAGACAGTCTGTAATCTGAAAATGACCTGCCAACTCATTTCTCAGTCTTCATGTGATATTTTACATGTATTCTAATATAAATTACAACAAAAAAATCAATTTGTAAGGAGATTTCAGTTGCATTCATCACTGCTGAACACTGCAACCTCTGGTTTCTTTTTACCTTTGCCAATGGACGTTGGGGCGAAGGTTATGTTTTTTGTCCGCATGTATTTATTTATTGGTTTTGTATGTATGTACGTTACCAACTTTTCACAAAAACTATTGACCCAGATTGCATGCCATTTTCTGGGATGATTTGTCTTGATGCAAATATGGCTCCATTACATTTTGAGAGGGATTGGGTCAAAGGTCAAGGTCGAGGCTATGAAAAGGTAACAAAAATGTGGTCAGTTGTAATCCGATTGATGCCAAACCAAAACCAACATGTTTAGTTTTCAATTCCCTCTCCGCTGATGTGTCACATGATGCAGTGATGTCATTACCCCGGTTAGCGGTTGGGGGAGGGGGGGGGGGGGGGGGGTCAAAGGTCAAGGGGAGGGGGGGGTCACACGGAAATTGTAAAATGAGTGTTCATCTGTGTCAAACAGTGATAACATGAAGCAATTCAAATAACCATGACAAATAATGGAAGGAGTGGAGTGGTGGATCAAATAACCTTGTATTACACTGGTTTCCATGGTGACAAATGTGATGTTGGCAAAGGTATGCGCTCTACCGAGCACCTGTTCTTTTTATCTATGATTTTATTGAGTAAAACTCGACACATGATTGAGAGACTATTCAAACAAAAAACTTTTTGTGTGCTGCCACTTTCTACTTCGCAGGAGTCGTCAGCAAGACACAAACGAGCTGTGGATAACAAAAGTGGAGATGAAATAATGAAAGCTGCTAAAATACAGAAGGTCAGATAGACTACAGTGTGTGAACATGGGGACTAACCTACCAACTCTGTGTGGGCACTGTGGTTATTGTGTCTAAAGGACGCCAGGAGAAAACGTGCTATTCATCATTCAGCAATACAGCATATTCTCATGAAAGGGCAGGTTTAACAGGTTAGACAGAGTTTTCACCAACTTACCATGAGCCTGGTTATATTCAGCATGTTTGGAAAGGAGGTGCAAATCTATCGATTCTGTGTGGACAATTCTTACAGACACGCGCACACACATGCACACACACGATCCTGGACCTTGTTATATGAGGTTTTCCTTCTCAGGTCTTGTATTCTGAATCTCTTCTCTTGCTTTTCTTTTTCCCGGAGCTTTGACTTTGGCTCAGACTGAGTGGTTTTTCTTTGTCTAAACGAGATGTCACCATACAGTATTCTCTCTTTCTTTCGAGGACATGATATATTTTGTTAATTTCTCATGTCGCTCTTGTCTTTGTCTTCACTTTGTGGGACATCATCTCATTTGTTGTGTTTTTCTTTTGTTCCTCTCACCAAATCCTATTTTTTTTTTTCAAAATAAATTTAGCACTACATTTGATAATTTCCTTGAACCAACATATCTATTTTATGGGATCGTCAGAAATTGGACCCTCAGAATTAGGAATCAAATATGTGGACCTTTTGTTTTTAGAATAAATGTGATTTACAGACATTTTAGAATGAGCTAATGGTGTACTTATCTGCTGTGGTATGTTCAATAGTAAAGTGCGAAAAGTGGCTCATTTAGCTGCGCGCTGTCTTTACAGGTGTGCTCGGACTTCTTAACAAAAAGTTTGGAAACAGATTTCCAAGAACCCGGAATGAGGGTTGAGCACCGTCAGCCCTGCCAGGTTTGAGATTTTGTCAGCAGGGGTTCGCCACAGGAATCCGATTAATTCCACTGCCAGTAACTTTAGTTAAGTATGACAGACTTACCTAATACTCTTTGCCATGACTTCTAAACTTTACTGTTCATCTTCTATTCGGGAATGGTCCGATATCCAAGTAAGCTACCAAGAGTTTTGATGGGAAGTCATCGTGTTTAATTTAGAAGCACTGGATACAGTCCGGATTCCAATCAAGGAAAGAAGGTGGATAAAGGAAAATCTGAGAAAAGTCTTAGATAAGAGATTTGGAAGTTGTACCAAAGACTTGACAGAAAATGACGTCGTAACTTAATTATCTTAATTTTTACATGTCAAACTGTTTTATGTCAAGTTGCACTCTAAAGAGAGGATTGAGAATACACATGTGTCAGGATTTATTGTACCGTCAAAGATCAGTAAATAATAGAATCTAGGAGTATTGTTCAAGGATCCACAGTGATCACGGCTTTGGGAATTGAACCAGCGAATGTCAGATCCAATGACCACTTCTTAACCTCCAGGTGATCACTGCTCACAATTTTGATGAAGTCAATTTTCCTTCAAACAAATCAAGTCCTTAAAGGGATTTTTAGCTCCGATTGGGAGTTGTTTCGTTATACTTATTCTTGTTATTCCTTGCTGGCTGCTTTCACACTGCACTTAGGGCCCGTTTACACAGCAACGATTTCAAGTGAAAACGCAAAACGTTCATTGTGTTTTGAGCGTCTGTTTTGTCTGTTTGAGCAAACACGCTCAGAGCCACTAGGGGTCCACTGGGGGTCCACTGGGGCCCATCTCCTCGTAGACAGAACCACTACTACTGCGTGTGCACCATGGCCATAGTAAACTGTTCTTCTGCACATGCATTGTTCTGCACTTGTTTCTGCCATTGTGGTGTAGACAGACATCTTTTTTCAGAATGTTGCCGTGTAAATGTGAAACTTTTCAGAAACAAGAAACGATTTTTTGGACTGGACTAAAGACCACACCAGAGTGTAATTTGAGCCTCTTCTGCCTGTTCTCTGTGTGGCTGTTCTCCAGAGTTAGTGGTTTGTTCAAACTTCTCTTGCTACACTGTCCTCCTGAGTTGACCAAAAACAGCAGGTATGAAATCACCATTTTGTTCTGCATTTTCATACAAACTAAAACAAATCCACTGCAGGCTGCAGGTTCAGTCTGCATAAAGAAGGTGTTCTTGTTGCAATTCCTATCACCCACTGTCTTCGACTCATTCATTTCTGAACTATGCAAAAATAAACTCTGAGAAGAGGCTGTTATATGGAAGCTTCGACTGAGAATAACAACAAGATGCTGATCATGTTAGACACCTGCATCATTTGGAATATAATGCTGTACGGGTGTTTTTACACCCATGCATACTTTGGCTGCACTTGACAACAACAGTACTGTAGCACGGAGGAAAAGCAATGCAGACCTAATGTTGACGGGTCCACCGAGAGATTTTCATGGGTGGAAACCACTCGGAAAAATACCTCCCCCCAGCCATCAAGATAGAGGTAATTCTCAGGAATAGCCTTTGAAAGTGGTGATTTAAGATTACTTTACACACACACACACACACACACACACACACACACACACACACACACACACACACACACACACACACACACACACACACACACACACACACACACACACACACACACACACACACACACACACACACACACACACACAGAATGCAGGGGTGTGGGAGGAACCTCGTTAATGAGGAAATGACCTGATAAGTATGAATCATTGATGAGCGGTTCCAGAATAACTACACCGTAGATAATGACGGATTATGAGAGAACAGACGGGGAAATACTGTATTAATGACTCATTGGGTTCATATATATCTGTCACAAATTTAACGAGTTGCAGGTAATTAACTCGAAAAAAAACTACTAACGACTCATTCGTCCAGTATTAGTTTGTCACAGTGACTCAGTCTGACCTGTTACCTGAAGGTTCTAGTACTCTTGAACCATGAATACTCTGCATTTTCTGATGTCTCAAAATGAACGCTTTGAATTCAAAAGGAAAGAAAATAAAGAGAAGAACCACGTCTGATGCAAGCGCATACTGAGGTTCGTTTGTCTAAAAACAGACCTCGGTGAGAGGTTAACGCCTCCGCTGTTCCGCCTCGGGGCAGCTGCTTGTTTGTGGGAGACGGAGTGTCAGAGTGCATCATGTCCAAGGTCCTGGGGAGAGGAGACGCATCAGACACCCGACTGTAATGGCCTGTAATTAGAAAGCTGATTAGCAGAACTAATGACCCAAGAAATGATCCTTCTCTCATATCTCAATGTCTTTGGAACAACGCTGGAACGAGAGGTAGGGGACAAACGGCGGAGCTGGACGATGGCGAGCTCGGCCTCGCTCTCGTTAACCTAATTAACACACACACAGGTGAGGGAGTGATGACGGGGTGGCGGGGGAGTCTGTCCTCTCTGATTCTGAGCGACAGCTGGAGAGTGGGGGGGGGGTCACTGTTGTCTTCTGTCTGGAAATACAGAGTGCGTGCACACACACACACACAGACACACACACACACACACACACACACACACACACACACACACACACACATACGGAATCAGTAATATGTAGACACATGCAAAAAACACACATTAAAAAAAACACATGCCCAAACACACACACAATCACACAAAAACATGTTCAAATGCACACCAACCATAAACACATGGGGAGATAAAGACGCACACACAAAATACACACAAACAAACACATGAATCCATACATATTCAAAGAAAAACAACAAGCACACACACACAAAATCACATACACAAAAAAACACACAAATACAAAACTACTAAACACAAAGACACTAACCCGCACACACACACACACACACAAACAAACACACACATGCAAAATCATTAAAAACACAGGTAAGATGCGCACAAAACATGGACAACCACATACAGTATACACACAAAAATAACACACACACACACACAGAAGAAAGCTTTCATGCCAGTCCTTTTTTGAGCTCCACAGTCAGAAAGCTCTCTCTCTCTCTCTCTCTCTCTCTCTCTCTCTCTCTCTCTCTCTCTCTCTCTCTCTCTCTCTCTCTCTCTCTCTCTCTCTCTGTCTGTATTGAGCAGAGTGCTGCAGGCCACGGGGTAATAGGTGGCTTGGGGCACATCAGATGGGGAATAACAGTGGTGATTATCTTCTCTATCTCCTTGAAGTAACAGATGAAAGCCTCGCCATCATGTAATAGGCTACTTAAGTCTGTCACGGCGGGAGAAATTTTTTACCCTGTCCTTATTTGCCTGGCTTCTCTCTTTCCTCTTTTGTGGTTAAATACGCTTTGTCTGAATGCCCTCCGATGAATAGCACAGGGCCTGTCTTCCTCCCTCGTCCCTGACATGATAATAAAAAAAAACACACTGGCGATGTGCTTTTACCTCCCTTCAGGCTAAATCCCCGCAATCAAGAGTCATTTAAGATATGACACATCCAGGCGCTAAAGAGCAGTCTGGCCAGGCAGGAATAATCACACTGTTATCCATACTTTGACATCATTAATGAGGCAGAAGAGAGGCACAAACCCCGAGGTGAGGGGGAGTACAACGAGCCAGATAAATGGGCTTGTTTTGATAAATGGGGGATCATATAGCTGATGTCTTCTTGCGTGATCATATCACTTAGTCCGCCGCGGCTGCCTCAGCGGGAGCTGCTGTGGAGCCGCTTCGTAGGGGATGAGGCTAGTTGTTAGCGGCGAGCACTGACACCGCAAGTATCTCCGCGGCATTGATCCGAGAGAGCGTGCTATCTTGTTAAAAGCTCACCTCTCATGGCTGCTGATGGCTCCGAGATGCCTTTTTTTTTTTTTTTTTTTTATTTGCTTCGAGTGCCATGCGCCCATATGGTAATCCTTACAGCACCTGCTATATCTTTGCATAATTCTGCATAAAATCCTTATCGAGCTTCTCGGAATGTCCTTTAATGTTCTCAGTGGAAAGACAAGCCGAACGTGTCGGAATCAACTTTGCAGAGCAGATAAAACTATCTAAATGCAAATAAACAGCATAATCATGTCACAATCGATTCCAAGTTTATCGTCCCTCTGCTGCCGCGGGGCACGGTGATTTCAATCAGACATCCTTGTTCGCTTGTATGATCACATTCTTTGTTTTTTTAAAGTAAAAGCTTGGCCAGACATAACTTGTTATGCCTTTATTGACGAGTTCTCTTCTGCAGTTGAGCCACGTTGGTAGTTTGAATCGATTCTGACTCAAAATTAACTAAAAGTAAAATATGATTATAGAAGAAGTTTAACCGTCAATGTTGTTTAATTGTTATGTCTTTTGGAACATAATCCCAATCAAACTCTTGTTTCCAGGAGCTTACTTGGGCTGTCTTCTGAACTGAACCACATTTGAAGAAATAGCAGAACATTTTTAAATAAAGGCAGTACAAGCAATTATCGGAACAGATAACACAGACAACACTCACACCTACACACAGCTGAGAGTTAATATTATCACCCAACAAACATGTTGGATGAGGGGTTAAGAAACGGGAGAACCAAAAGAAACTGATTCGAATACACACACACACACACACACACACACACACACACACACACACACACACACACACACACACACACACACACACACACACACACACACACACACACTCTCAGACCACGGTCTTCTGGGTGAAACCCACAATAGATACAAAACATCTTATTTAAGTCAAGGTTACTCTTTTGTTTGGTTCAGTGTTGTATTGTGTATTCAGCATATAATACAAACTTTTCATTTAGTTGGTACTTTTAGCTATTGAGTTTAGAATTGCTCATAAAAGGATTGTCAGTAGTTCAGAAATGACTCTGTTGTGCACACAACAGCGAGACCAAATGATGCAGAGGCTGTGACACTGGATGTGAGTTTGGGAAGCTTTGATCAGGGGTGGTTATGTTCCGGGGCGTCTGGTAGCCTGGAGGAACTCTGAGAAGTCCACAGGGTACGTTCAATAAACAGTCTCCCTAAAACTCTGTTTCGTTGTTGTCTTTCTCCAATCAACATTTGAATTAAGACAAGCAAACAATGACAAGATTGAATATAGTGATTACAATATAAGAATGCATCCTTCTATAAGTTGCTTAAGGTCTTGGGGCCAGTGAGTGAAGGCATTGCTCATCCTACGGGTCATCAGTCCATCAGAACAAACACAGAGACAGAAAAACACATTCACAGCTCCCCGCATTTTAGAGTGCCTGCTTAACCTCAAACACACATTCTTAGACAAATAATTAAACTTTTATATAAAAATTAACTCAGAACTTTGGAGTTAATGTCAAGTAGCTCTTTGTATAGTAACTCATCGCCTTTGAAATAGCTCCCGCTTTCAATAGGCTCATGAATGTCAGCTTAGATGTTGTACTGAAGAATTGTTGTCTATGTCAAAGTTCACATAGTCGTGGTTCTTCATAGAAAAACCATTTAAACAAACTTCAAAGAGACTATTGACATGCAGCAGGACCTTATACCTACTCCAAGCTGTCTTGTCTTGTCTTGTGATTGTATGACAAATAACTATTGGAGCCTGACTGATATGAATTTCTTTTTGGAGCCAAGACTGACAATAGGGAATAGAAAATTCCAATAACCGATATATCAGCTGAATAAATTTTCTAGTACTAAGGTGACGCATCAACGTAAATATGTCTATAAGTAATGACGTACATTGATCATATAAAAGATGCAAACGTCCGGTCAATGTGGCAGCAGCAATAAAAGCATGAATAGAGAAGAAACTAACATATCCGTCAAGCGTAAATGACACAACAGAGCACGTCATGGGAAATAGGAAACTCATTGAGTCAGTTTTTTTATTTCTCAAACTTACCACCGAAGTAAACTGCTCTGTTCAGTAAATGCACCGTCGGATGTTCACTCTTCACTACCTCACTCTGCTGTGGGGTGACTGTGGAGCGTGACATGAAGGGAGTCGGAGCATCCTCTACTGGATACGTAACACCAGGACATCAGAAAAAAACCCCAACATATTCCGGAAAATAAATGGGACGGCATCAATTGGCCCACTTGGCTGATAATCGATTATTCTCCAGTAGCTATAGTCGGGCGATTAATCGGTGGGGTCCGAGTAAATATTTGTCAAGAGTATTTCAGAGAGAAAGAAGGTGATATGGTGGGAACTGTAAACACAGTCACTGCTGAATCTCTTCAGCGATCTAGGCTAGCTGTCAATATATGCTTTTCACAGGTGTTTGACTGCAGATCCACAATGATGCCCTGTTTTTCCCTTAAAGGGGTCATTTTATGTAAAATTCATTTTCTAATAGTTTTCCAAAATGTCCGCATACCTGGAAGTGACTTCCCAGAAGAAAATAAAGTCTGTCATCTCTCTACCTGTGTAAAAAAAATTTAAAAAGTGTGTTGCTCCAATGAGCCAATCAGAAGTCAAACCCTGTATAGTGTCATTGGGGTTTTAGGCAGCTCTGCTCTGGCACATGGCACCACAAGAGGACACGCTTTCGCCTGTTCCCAAGATGGGCATGTGTGGGCGGAGCTAGTCCAGCTCACACAGACACAGCAGATTCTCAATGCAGCTCCTATGATCCAATATTCAAATGGAAAAGCTGGATTTGTGGCAATAAACTTTGAATACGATTCTGGACCATGTGAAATTGTGGAAAATCTGGATAATATGACCCCTTTAACTCTATATTGTGTGATCTGGAACTTGCATTGAATGAATGATATATATCAGTGTGTCATTCTGCACATCATTCAGATGCAATGCTCACTTTGTCCTCTCGATTACCTTCTGTATGCGAGTGCACTTAATCTCTTTTATTCCGCTTTCATTCCGCGTTAGTAAATCAGAGCTTTGGTCCATCAACGTCGACATGCATGATTCATGAAGAAACTGGAACACTTTGAAATAAGATCTAAACTTTACATAAGAAGGCCCAAGTATTTATATTCCTTTTTACAATAAATAAGAAAGAGGATTCAAAAGCACAGTGCGTGCGGGCTGCAGTGGGAGAAACTAATGAAACTGGCAGCGGGTCTTGTTTTTGTGCAGAGTCTCTCACTCACAATGGCCTCCCGCATGTGACCGGGGGGAGCTCATCAGCTAGGAAAAAAACAGAAGAGAAGTGAAAGCATTAATTACCTGAATAAAGGAAGCTGGCATGGCACTTTTTTTTGAAAATGCGCCCTCTTTCAACCTGCGTGCGCGAGAAGAGAATTGATTCCCGAGCCCGCTGGAGAGGGAGTAATTTCACGTAGCCTATAAAAACCATTATTCTCTACATAGTTGACAGAATAGCGAGATGATATGATTGAAAGGAGGTAATGGTGCCTCATTCAACAATAACTGTTCCCAGTTTATTTTACCTAAATTAGCTGTGCAACAAAGAAAACTTCCCCTGTTGCACTGCAGAGGGGCAATTTCCAGTTGTTGCAGATTATATTTATGTCTTTTGACTTGATCTCCTCCTCATAAGAGTTTATGATTGCTACTTCGCGCTTCCTCCAGCCCATTACGAGGACTTAAATTGGGTTTTTGCTGTGTTGCATCCACAAACGACCCTCTCTGATAAAATCATCAGCGAAAAGTTCTTTGTAAAAGATCTAAAAGTGGAGAATTATGAGGGGTTGAGCAAGACGGAGACGGCTCAGAAACAGAGCAGGGACAATAAGCATCAGCCTCCCACCGCAGCTCCCAAGCCGTGCGGCATGTTGCTGTGTGCAATAAAGCGTGCATCTCATACGGCCGTGCTGCTCCCATCCCACTGTGTTGTGTAACCATTCATTACGTGGCCTGGGTTTCAACAGGCACCTGTAGACACATCACGCTGATGCAGGTATATGGCCGCTGTGGAGAGAGCATCGGGGGCTTATAATGGCAACTAACCTCTGAGAAGACTCAAACTGCTGCTCTCAAAATAAACCATTTGAAGATAAATATATGATCGAGCCGCAGCAGCCTCGCCCTCGTCACTGAAGCTTTCTGCAGGTTGCGCCCATTATTCGACTGAAATCCGCAGTCTGATGTCGCCCACGTCTCTGCCCCCCATGTGTTTCACATTTAGAGGTAAAAATAAATAACTAAAGGAAAAAATCACAACAGTGGTCCTTGAAAAGCCCCAGAAGGTTCTTTGACCACATTTACCACCACTCTGAAGTACTTCCTCAATCCTGAGCGCCGCTTCTGACCATCAGGATGAAAATCGTGATTCACAAAATATATTAGAAGCTCATTTTATGAATCATGATCATGATTTATTTCCTGGAATCTTGTAAGTTCGCCCAAAAACATACATATACTGACTCGGTAATGTCTTTCAGGGCTAAAAGGTGCACTCATAACCCTTGAAATAGCTGCAATGACCATGATCTTTAAAATTGAATTAATCTTTACACAAGAGCTTTTTGGGTAATAATAGTTTACCTTCATGATCCTTACATGAATAAAAATGATGGGAAAATGATTAAAATTGCTTTTAACTTTGATAAAATACTAATACCCTAAGAGGAAAAAAGTAGCTTTCTTAACTTATGTAAAAAAAAAAAAGAATCTTCATCTATGTCTCCAATTCTTACAAGACATAAAATATGGCTATAAACAGAGATTTCAAATAATATTTTCGAAAAATTTATTAATTTGCCACAAAATGAAGCTGACCGACTAAGCACAATAAAGCGCTATCTAAGCAGTACTGAAGCCAATGAGATACTCCGCCTGATGCACCATTAAGCCTCTAAAGCTTCGGCCTCGTGTACTCAACCGCAAAAAACGCAAAATTTTTGTCGAGGTCTGACTTTACAACGGAGCCGGGACCACTGAAAACACTCCAACTCCGTCTCCATGGAAACGGGGGGAAAACACAACTTTTCTGAAATGCTGCTAGATGGATGGATGGATGGATGGATGGATGGATGGATGGATGGATGGATGGATGGATGGATGGATGGATGGATGGATGGATGGATGGATGGATGGATGGATGGATGGATGGATGGATGGATGGATGGATGGATGGATGGATGGATGGATGGATGGATGGATGGATGGATGGATAGATAGATAGATAGATAGATAGATAGATAGATAGATAGATAGATAGATAGATAGATAGATAGATATTGACCTGTTGAATTGACTAATCCATTGGTCCAGGTTTCCAAGGGCAACGACAATCACCTCTATTAACCATCTTCTTTGAAGCTGATTCCTGAGACAAAGAGGAAATGCCCGATCGCAGAGGAGCCCAGTATCATAATATATTGCTTGTCATCTTCTGTTTTCATATGCAAGATAATCAAGGCGCACTAAAGAAAAAACAACCCCCGAGAGCATAAATCACCCCCAACTCGGTGTTGCAACTCAGGATCAAAACCTCTTTAGCATCGGTCATATGCCAGAGTCCATTATGGCAAATTAGTGCATGCGTACGATTAGGAGTGTTAAATTCAATTAGCAGGGTTGTTATATCTCAGAAAAGCTTTTCAGAGGATAGAAAGTGTTAAAAAACAAAAAAAACAAAAGAGGCAGCAGAGGCTTTAAAAAGCAGGTTCCACTGATGGAGAGGTAGCCTTGCCCTGCGTTGGGCATCTTTAGGTTGATACTATCAATGTGGACATTTGGGAGTGGGCAGCTGGGGGCTGACAGGAGGTAGTGAAACAGGCAGGGCAATGGAGCGTGGTCCGGACAAGAGGGGTGACGGTGAGGACAGGTGACTAAAAAATGGATGAATCCAGGACTGCCGAGACTCCACACAGTGGTGAGATGTGGAAGATTACAAGAGAGAATGACAGAAAGACGAGAGAACATGGAATATAAAAGTTGTTGTGTTAAATGAGAAAAAAATCCATATTTAAATCTCGGTTGATCGACAGAGTCACAGCTAACTTGGCAAATTTAGCACCGTTGTCTGAATATCCAGTGCTTGGCAGCCCATTTTTGAAGCCCTACCTGTCACAAAATATACAGAAGAAAAGTGTCTTTATCTATACTCGCAGGCCTTGGTGAATAGAAGGAGGGATGAGTAGCACACGCCCGCCTAACCTTACTTTAGCTGCAAATTTCATTAATAAATGTAAGGTGTAACCTTTCTAACCACAATTTCCCTTTTGAAAAGATGCAACTTTGCCAAAGGTTAACCACTAATTAGACAGAGTTGGTCTTTTTGCCATGGGTAACAGTGCATTGACTGATTTTTTTGGAAGAGCTGTGTTTGGTAAAATCAAATACCAGGTGGATGCATCAAAATTCAATGAGGTGATCTGAACTTCTCAGAGTACCGGAAATCATTAAATTGCCATCTGATCAATCAAAACACAAAGACATACTGCATATAGATCATTTGCAAAACAAATAGTGTTTTTTAAATTTTTGTATCAATGAGCAGTAATCTCATGTTGAGCAGTAAGACTTTGTGATGTGCAAAATTTCTATATCTGCGTGTAAACAAATTAACACAAACTTGAGATTTTCCTTCACGTAGACGTAAAAGCTGATCAACTCACGGGATGCATTCATTACAGACACTATCCATTTAGTGTCTTCATGATTATGGAATATCAGGTGTTTGTTATAAGGAGTTTATGCTAACAGACTCACTGACAAGGCACAATGGGATTAACTAAGGCCAGGAGCAGCATTTCAGAAACATTTTACACTATTTCCATAGAGTTTCTACATTGGGAGACATTTCCTAAAAGGTGCGTTTTCTGCAGCTCAGAGCACCATTGTGTGAACAGACACTCCAAAAACAACAAAAGATTTCTGTTTACACTTGAAAATGTTGTCGCATGAATGGAGCCTAAAAGATGTGTGGATCAGCTCAGTCTTTAGCAAAGGTTCTGCTGTTATTGTTATTCCTCAGCTGGCTCTCCATGACTTTTATTTGTGAGCTTCATCAGAATATATTTTCTGCGTTGCATGTCTTTTCTGAAACTCGGACATTGCTCTTGTTTTCCCAGATTGAGTGTCAGTGTTTGAGGCCGACATCTCTTTTTAATGGGAAACATATGTCACTATTTTATAATACATTTGAGATATGGAGTTCATTTATTTCGCACTTTCCCACTGATTTTCTCCACGCACCAATGGAGACACTGCCATGCAGTCCATTGGGGTTCAATGTCTTGCTTAAGGACACTTCGACATGTGGACAGACGAGGAATCGAGCCTGTTGAAAGACGACCTGCTCTACTATCTGAGTCGTAGTCTCCTTGTCATCACCTTTCCTACAAAGAAAGAAAGAAAAAAAAACATCTGGGCTCCTTTATCTTGGAGCTACAATGCAATGGTAACATGAATAGAAACTGGCAGTGTGACTAAATTTAAAGAACAAATTAGCAGTAATTAAGTTCCTCACAGGAACAAGAGACTCCCTGATGAGCCAGTCACCTCCAGTTCAGGCTTAAGAAAAACACAACAAATCCCAGGAAAGTCAAGGAGCATTCAGTGCAGGTGACAGTGGGACTGGGTCTGGGGTGAGTCTGAGGCAGGAATCAGCCTTTGGTGGCAGCCTGTGTTCTCCCAATTCCAGTAATCAAAGCTCTGTAAATTACAGTGGCTCGGGAGATAAGCTGTTTTGAAACCTCGCCATGGATCAAATGGGCAATCGAGATTCTCGCCAACTACGAAATTAGCCGAGCGATTTCAGTTGTTGTTTCTTTTTTCTTTCTCTCCTTGCAGAGAGAGGCCCCCAATTTAATTTCACCCCCACATGTGCGGAGAGGTTTTGCTCAGACTGTGTGATCAATTGATAATAAGAATATGGGCCAAGCGAGGTAGAAGTTTCATTATTTTAATTCCTTTATAGCTTCCCTCAGGCTTAGTGTCACTGAAATTTATTTGTGGCGAGATGAGAGGATTAGTGTATTGATTACACACATGATTGAATGTAACAACCCTTATAATGAAGGCTTCTGGGAATCCAAAAATGAATTGAAAATATCCTCCGTGACATCATCCCGGCTTGTCTACCAGATCAATAAAAGCACATAAACATACTGTAAAGCGCCGGTTTCAAACTGCATTATGCCGCACTTGATTTTAATGATAATAAAGCAGTAAACATTTAATCCTCCAGCTTCCGCAAGAGCTCCGAGGATGAATCACAAAGTTAGTTTTAATGTTTACTGTAACTACAGCGGCTCCCAGCAGGCTAATCAGGCTAATTTCCCTAAATGCTCCAATGTACTGGTGGGCTGCATTATTCCCCCTTTGTTTCCTCAAAAATCTCATCAGCAGTGTGATGAACGGTATAAAGATAAACAATCCAGCCAGCCGAGACCAGTTCCTCTCCCCACACTCATGCCTGAAATGAAAAGTTAACAGTGGCGAAATGTTGCATCAGTGAAAATCCAGTTCTGCTCCACTTATTGTGTCTCGTTTGGCGGTTCGGTTGAGTTTAAATGTCAAAGGAGACACACAGCGGAGCTGTTGCTGCTCTTTCATTTAAAAGCCTTGCTGCATTAAAATGATGTTGGGGGGCTTTTTTCACGATGTTTTACCAACATAATTCCTGCATGAAAGTTGTTTTAAAGCCGAGTTCTTCGCAAACCGAATCAAATGTTTATATAAGAAGTGACATTAATAGGATTAACCCATTCATGACTTCTAAAATAATGCTTTATCGCTATTTTTGCAGTTAAAAAAGATTTTAACTGTATGACAGATGTGCTGTATAATGTAAAATATATAACATATATACACTCACATACATGTGATGACTACTATCTATGTCATGTTTCAATATGCAATGTCAGTATGCTATATAACATAGGACTATAAAAGTACTCAAAACCACTTTTTATTATTTATCTACAAAAGTTTTGTATGTCATCACTCACCTTTTTCAGACACTGAATTAAACTATAATAATAATAATAATAATAATAATAATAATAATAATAATAATAATAACAATAATAATAATAACAACAACAACAACAACAACAACAACAATAATAATAATAATAATAATAATAATAATAATAATAATATTGTTCTGATGGTCATGTGACTTAAATTAATAAGCAATTTATATTCTGAGATATGCTGGATCACCAGATGTGACTGTATGGCAACAGAAATCTGCTACAACCCCATAGAAAGACCTCTGTTACTACTGTATTTAACTTAGAGCTCAAGAAATATTCCAGATGAAAAAAGCTACACAATATAAAATTTATAAAATATATGCAGCACAAAAACAAGAAGTGGAGAAACGCTGAGAAACATTACGTGATGAACAAACTAAGAAAGCTAATCGCAGGCTAAAAGCATGACGGCCAGAGCTTAGGGACAGATTCACCGAAGATTCTTGAGCAGCAGCTGCTGGACCAGAATTATCAAACAGTCACATCTGTACATGGAGACATAAATGTGACTTATATGTTGTTTTCCTCTTCATGGCATGCACTGAACTCATCAGCTTAATCTGCCTTTAATCTGTCAATCGAAGAACAACGTCAGCTCTGATCAAGACATCCCTAATTTACTGTGCATCATGCACCCATCCAACCCATCTTCCTCTCAATAATTTATTTTTTAACTGACATGCTTAGCCAATATTTCTCCTTTATTTACTTCCCAGCACTAGAAAATTGCCACATGGTGGGGCAGTGGTGAGCAGTCTCCCCTCACAGCGAGACCGTCTGGTGTTCAAACTCCAACCAGGGCCTTTGTGTGTGGACTTTGCATGTTCTTCCCGTGTGTACGTGGGTTTCCTCCATATACTCCCACAAACCCCGCACAGGACAAAGCCGTATAGAAGATGGAGAAAATCCAATCGAGGCTTATGTGGGTTGTTTTTCAAGCATATACTCCAACCAGTTTAACAAGTTGAACATTTACATTTCACTTCCATGAATTACTTTAGTTATGCATTAAATCCATTTTGATTAATCTTTTTCAACCTAAACAGGTTGCAATTACATATAATTAATATTCTGCTGTACCAGATGAATCCTCCGAGCCCATATCAAGGCGACGGCTGTTAATCAGCCTGATGCACTGCATGTCCACAAGCATGCAGAACCCCAAACAAAACATTTCAGTCATGCCCTCTTGAGTCACCCATTCCATTTCATACTCATAAAACAAAACAGACACTCCTGCATGCTAATCAGTTCAGCTCCTGCATCTGCAACATCTTATTTCGCTTTAACAGCCTCCCACTCATCGTTTGTCAAGTTTAGCACAAGATTTCTGAGGCTGTTTTCTGCAGGGGAGACTGCAGCTCAGGTGGTGGAGGATGTCGGCCATTAATCACTGGGTTAAAGTATCATTGAGCATAAAGATAGAAGCTCCTATTGCTCTCCGTTTGCACGTATCCGAAGGGAATAAAGGGAGACAGGACAGGAGTCATGGGCGTGAAAACCAATGTAAGAAAATGGATTTCTCCCATTTTGTAGCAGAAGTAGTAATGACGCTGATGGAGAGTGATAAAGCCTGTCTCCTAGACGGTTTGAGTTCAGCTATCTGTGCAAGGAAATAGCGTTCCTTACTTTGCAAATGGAAGAACAGCTCATGTTTCCTGCCAACTTAAGCCATTGAAGCAGAAAACATAGAGAAATAGTTGGAAAACTTCTCCCCTAAAATACTAATACCAAAAAAATCTGAGACGCACTGCAGTCTGCGTTTCAGCTGCGTCCAATCTAACTACCACCATTATAAAGAAGTTTTCTTCCCCGGCCCTGTAGTGATATGATGCACATGCTCGGCCAGTAGCCTTCCAACTGAGCAGACACCAAATATATATTTAGATAAAAGACAAGAATATAGCCTCAAGCTACGAGCAAAAAGCCAATCTCTTCAGCTGGTGTAACTTCACTGGGACTGTGTTTCCTCCTCCCTGCAGAACATCTATGAAGTCTTTGAGTTGCAGCCGTCCGTCTTTAAGCAGATACACACTGAGTGTTGGGAATACAGTCAGGTTGCATCATGTAATATTTGTGGTGCTCTCCAGTGTTGTTGGACTTTTGGGAACAGAGATACAAACATGTCACTCACACTCTAAAAGCTACCCGAGTAGTCTCGTGTAAGTCTCGGACTCCTGTGGTTTTGCAAGAGTTGTGAGAAGAAGCAACCTCACCAGAATGCACAGCAACTGGTTGTCATGTGAGCACGGCACAAGGATTTGTTAAGAAACGCGTCGTCACTGTGGAGACAGCTGCAGATAAACCTGGAGGCAAACCCAGCTTCAAGGCCCCATGGAAGTTTTGTCTAATTACTTCAGAAACTATCAATTACTCATCGCGAGAGTGAGGTTCTGGTTCATAATTCCCTCACAGAAAAAGGAGTTTCTCCATGCAACAGTGCTGCACAAAATCTGCAGAGAAAAACAAAGACCAATGGTGCAGAAAAAAAACTTTTGATAAGCTGGGCAATGCATTTTAGAGAAAGGCTCTTGGTAGACGTGAACATTTTCTCCCTGTAGTTCACCATGGCTTTAGTTTGTTCTCTTCAGGCATGGCGGCTTTTACAACATACCTTTGACATTTTTCGACATCACCCACCACCACTGGATGACATTTTCTGATGCAGACAGGAGAATTTAGTTGAAACATGTTAAAGGTATGTTGCAAAAATCTACGTCCCTAAAGAGAAGAAAACAGGAAATACTTTGTCATGCTGAGTTGTCATGGAAATGTGACAATCCACGGGTGAAAATGAATTTACTAACTGCAGGCCTTTAAATTGAGCTTTTGATTGGCACCAAAACTGTACCATTTGTACACCTTGGTATCAATTTGAAAGGTTGTGAAAGTTCCCTCACCCTGTTCATCTGCTCATGTCATTACAGCAGGATTGTCATCATCCAGTTCAACACAAGTTCGGCTTCAATCTGCCTATTTAATGTCAGATTTCATGTTTCTTGGTGACTGGTGTGTTGTCTTCTACGTACCCTCTTGTTCTAGTATACACTGTATGTGTCTGCACACCTCTTCATAGACACCACTCCCCCCGGGTATCTAGAATGGTAAATGGACTTGACTTATATAGCACATTTTCAATGCTTCATCAGTCTGAAATAGATTTGAACTGTAAGTCATATACAGGACATACTCATGCACTCATTGAGACCGGTACAATGTACGGTACTCAACCTCTATTGGGAGCAATTCAAGGTTCAGTATCCAGTCCAAGGACACTTGAAATATAGACGGGGGGTGATGAGGTATCGAGCCCGCAGCGATGTGACGACTGGAAGTGAAATCACTTTACCAACTGATGAGAAAGACAGAAAGGAGAAAAGTTCACATATAGAAGAGGGACATTCTAGGATCTAAACTAATTACACTTTATGGGATTTGAACCTGCAAACTTCTGATCCCAAAGTCCGCAAGGCCACCACACGATTGTGTCATTTCTAACTCTGTCAGATTGATGTCAGGTTGTCCGATGTCGTCCATTAATGCTTTTCCTGTAAAGCTGTACTGTACTGAACCCTGCCTGAACAATCATCCCTGATAAACACTTCTCTAGTCCAAGCTGCTCCTGTGTCAACGAGAGGCTGACTGTCACTCTCTTGCATCCGTCACACTTTTTGTCAGTTAAACTCAACATCCCAGATGAGCAACATTTGATTCCTTGCTTCTCTTAGATCACACCACAATGTGTCAAAGATCAACATCAGAAAAAAGGAGGGGAAAAAAAAAAACAGGATCTAAAAAGGGGTAACATTAAAGAAATCTATCAGAGGCTGACAGGCAACTTTTCTCTGTTTACCGTTTACAGTTTAAGTGAAATATGGCTTTTGAAGTCAGTTTAAGAAGTCTCGGTGCAGGTATGACAGAGATTGATGTTTGCTGTTTGCCTCTTCATCTCTTCAGCAGGTCCAACTGGGAGTCTGCAGAGGGCACATGCATGAACCTACAAACAAGTTCTGCACATTAAAACAGTACTACTACTACTACTACTACAGTTTTATCAGAATTGGCATCTGCTCATGATAATAAATCTATTAAATATGCAACAATTCAAACAAAAGAGTTACACATGTTGCAGAGTCCCGGCAGAATTAGTGACTGAACTGCAAGAAAATGCTGGACTGGACTTTGGTAGAAAGGAAAGATACTCCGAAAGGTTGCTGAGGAATGGAAAGCCAAAAGTATGAAGAGAGCCAGATAATCTAAAGTATTCCAGCTCAGGAGGTCATGTCATGACTTGGGCATATGGCTGCCTCTGCAACGGGCTGGCTCATCTTTATTGATGACGGAGCAGATAATGGCAGCAGCACGAGGAATTCGGAAGTGTACAGATTCAGACCAGGACTATTCTTCCACTATCACTGGCTCAATCTTGATTCTACAGTGAGATAGAAGACCCAGGATGTGCAGCTAAAGCTTTCACCAGTGACAGGAAGTGAAAGGTTTGATTTCAGGCACAGGACCGGGGAGCATTTTACCTCAGAAGAAAGACAACTCAAAAGGTGCAGAGAAGCATTTCCTAACATGATATGTTTTTTCTTGCATCTGTAGAAGGTCTGTTTCCACCCACAGTACAAAAATTGTGCATTTGATTTTAAGTGGTGGCTTACTGTATCTGTCCTGTGCAGGACTTTCCACCTGCTCAGGGTATAACCTACCTTTGCCCACAGTGAGCTTGGATCAGCTGAGGACCCTCACGACCCTGAATTTGCTCGTGCAATACAGAAAATGGATGGATGGACATCTCTAAAACCTGCTGACTATTTAACATACAGCTCTGTAGATAATAAACGAACCACACAAACTGTCAAAAATCTCCACTTCATCCTGAAGTTATTGTTTGAATCAGACGCTCACACCTCACTGCTCTCTCTTTGATAACACAAGACAAGATGGATGTGGAACAATCTTAAGATGGCACATCATTTCTTTAGCTTGCTGAAATTACTCTCACTTAGCAAAATGACTTTGACACCCTATTTCACCCCGCTGGAAAACAGCCAGAGGAAACGCAAGCAAGTTGGTAGATGAAACTGTATTAATGAAAAGCACTTGTCATTTTCTGACAAATGTCACAACGAACACATTTTCAGGGCGATAACGATGAAACCCAGACGGGCAGAAGAATGAGAACTTTTTGTCCCCAAAATCAGAAATGTATGGAAATGAATACCTCACAGTCGGTTTCTTTTGGAAAAGTGAAGTCAGCCAGCCTTCAGGCGCTACGTTCAAATTATCCTGTCAAACGCCAGGTTATTCCACGTTTTATGAAATTGCATTAAAATGGTCCCAAATGACAGCCTTTCTGATATCAAGTGCACTTCCTCTCACAGGAAAATGAGACTTTCGGACTGCTTGCTGTAACCGACTGGGCGTTGATTTCTGGCTTTGCATCACACTCCAATATATCACGGATTTGCTTTTAGGGTGGCGTTTTTTTTTTTTTTTCTTTTTTGGTCATACAAAGTTGGTGCAGTCTCACTCTATTGGGTTAAAGTTCGGACTCCGGCCCCGGCGGCCCTGGTGCCGTGATGACATCATGCATTAGTCAATGTTGAGTGTTTACTGTGAAGACTGTGCATCATCACCGAGAAGCTTTGAACGTATCCAGAATTCAATTCCCTCAGTCATCCTGAGGCGCTTCCATTACAGTTCAGTGATTTCATCCATGCATCATGACATGTTAACTACACATACAGAATGTGCACATATTGGAGTATCTGAATCAAATATTAAGCTATGAGGGATTATTAAGGCTCCGTTTGTATTTAGATGCCCAGATTTCAGTGTTTTTTTTTATGATTATTACACATACTGAAACACCAGAAAGGCTGAAAACACAACAACGTGACGCCGTGTTCTTGGCATTACAGTTGAACGCTTGCTCACAGATGACAGTACGATGTAAATAATTCATCTTCTTAAACGTGTCTTTCTACGTTGTAAAGGCCCATCCAGTGTCTGATGTATGTAAGAAATCTCTCTTGACTTATGCAGATGATGGCGTATTAAATGTACACTTTGTTAGAGAAGTGCTGTTACACTCAAAAGAATAAGCAGCACAGACATTTCAGAGTTCTGCATTGTTATTGTTCTCAATCTGCTTGTACATTTGCATTACAACTATTGACTTGATTGTACAGTTCTACACTGGAGAAAAGGTGGTTTAGACCAAATCTTGTGTCTCCATAAAGACGTGACATTTCCTGGTCTAAATAAAATAATATAAAATAAAAATGGAAATACATGAAATGTTCCAAAGTTTTGTGTTTACTGGTTACATACAGTTTGCTTGGCTTCTCTTTACCCCTGGTACGATCACCAAGCCATTTCCTTAGTTTATGAAGGCCCTGGGGGCTGAATTGTCCCTGAATAAAAGACCAACTCACAATTCCAGAGCTATTTCCACCGAGAAAAAAAGTCTGTCTTATATTAAGATAATGACGAAATTACAGTTACTGAAGAATTGTGGCTTGTCACATCCATTTCCCATAGATTTGACTTTATTTGTAAATCACACATTATACTCAGCAGTAATACTCAATGACAAGGTACACAAACGATATGGTCTAACGTTTTCTTAGAGCCTTTAATGCAATAAATTATGAAACGAGCATCTAAATGTGTTTATCTTTAATACATTTAAAGTGTCCCTGAGTTAAAAAAAAAAAAAAAGATTCTGAAATATCCTTCAACAGTGCTCTTTTGTAGAAATGTGGATCTAAGTGTTTTACTGAAAGGCCTGTGAAGGGTGACATGATTGGAGGCACAAATGTGTTTGAATCTAAAACTGCTGCATCTCTTCAAAAGTCTAATGGAGTCTTGGTTGGATGGGGACTCTAGAGTTGAATTAGCATACATGGAACAGTCAAAAACACTCTTGTAAAACACAAAGCGACTCACCCAAATACCGGGAGAAGCAACACAGCATCACAAAGGTGCTTTTTGTGATGTAACACAGCGCATTCGTACAATACCCAATCACGAATCGCGGCTGAGGAATGTCTATTTCAAGCCACAGATAACAAGAAACGGCACTCCGACAAACACGAACGCCGAGCAGCAAACACGGTTTCTCAGGAGAAAAAGTCCTCCAGATCTTGAGAAGTACTTTTCATCACGACAGTGGCACAGTGTGACCCTCTCGACTCCAATTACACACAGCGGCCTCCTCACTGAGAATCACCAACGGCTCACCTAAGACGTTCAGCTTGACGTTCATTGGCTATGCAAGTGGCGTTTGTCCCCGGAGGGCTCCCACCATCTTTGTTAATTACCCCTTGTCTTAATTTTAAATTCAAGATGCTCCCCCATCCACCCCTTCCACCCCCTCCAACTCCTCAAGTGAAGATGAAGGGGGGGGTGTCTGCACCTTGAAGTGGGCAATTACTCCTCACATTGTTCCACTGCAGTAGAAAAGTGAAGAAAAGAGGCTGGGAACTTGGAAGTTGTTTGTTCCAGCGGTGATGGTTTTACCCTCAGTCAAGAACCCTGAAGCCTTCACGGTGGGGCTTAAAGACCCCTCGACTGCTTATTTCCAGGCAGGACATTTAAAAACAAGTTCAAGTTGCCACCATCCATGAACACAAGGGACTGACACTCAAGGCAGTGAAGGGATTTCACTAATACAGCACTTTTTACTGCTTGAGCAGCCCCTAGAGCACTTTACATTGGCACACACACACACACACACACACACACACACACACACACACACACACACACACACACACACACACACACACACACACACACACACACACACACACACACACACACACACACACACACACACACACACACACACACACACACACACACACACACACACACACACACCATGAGGCAAGGCACTCAATCAATCCATTTCAAGTTTCTTGCTCAAGGAAACTTAAACATACAGACAGATGGAACCACTGAGCGACAGCCGCCCCAGATGTATCTGACCCAATGGCCAATGTCAGATTTTATATAACCTTAAAAAGCCTTATTCACAAAATTAGCTCATGTTGCTCCATCGGTCTGTTGCATATATGGGAAGCAGCAGGCTGAAACAATTGTATTTGTTTAGTTTGTCCTGAAAATTGGATTCATGAATATAAAGTCAGGAAACATTATGAAAAAAAACCAAAACATGCAAATTAATACAACATGCTAACGCTCTCCAGAAACAGTGAGCTTAGTCACGCAGCAGAAGTTCTTTACTTGGTCGCATGAATTATATGCATTCATGGCCACAGCGAGCTATGAAGTGTCTGTGTTAACTGTGTGTAATAAGAATAAGAATTTAAAACATGAATAATTTTTCTTCCACTTCAGAATTATGAAGCACGTTGTGTTGGTCTGTCACATAAAATCCCCATAAAATACATTTGCATTTGGCATTGTGATGTGATAAAATGTGGAAAAATTCAAGCGGTACAGATACCTTAGCAAGCCACTGTATTTAAGTGACAGAGGACAATTCTTCCCAGTTCTTTCAGCTTATGTGGAGGGGATGCCAAGAGAGATATGGATACCTCCATGGGGTCGTGAGTCAGCCTAAAGGGCCTCAACCCAATTCAAACATGACTGGATAACCTGTAAAGGGAATCCACCAGGAAGCTTCCGTTAGTTGTACAAAGACCTTTAACTGGTTCCACTCAATGGGAACGAGTAGCTGCTCTACTTTCAATCCTGAGATTATCAAGCTATACGCTCTGGAGCCGATTCCACCTAACTATGGGCGGGGGCAGGGTTCACCTGCACAGGTCACCGCTAAACAATGACCATAGCTGAGCATGGGAATGTAGACCAACCACACAACACACCTGTCCAATCCATAACTCCGAAACCAGAACCTGAGACAAATTCCACCACGTTGATTCTGCTCCCTTCTACCAAGAGAACGGTTACCGTCTTGTTCCAAAGAAGAACCATGGACTCAGACTAAAGGGTCGCTGTACTCATGCCAACCACTTCACTGTTAGTTCCTGTGCATGATTGGAGGTGCTGATTTGTTGGAGTAAAAAGAGCATCATCGTCTGCAAAGAAGCAGAAATTCACCACAATATAAAACACCACATATATTGTGTCTTTCATCATGTTTCTATTTATTTTTTCTACTTTCTACTCATGTATGTTCTTGTTTTTATATGGATCGGTCAATTTGAAAAAAAAAAAAAAAAAAAGCTACGTTGCTGTCAAGCATCACTTGGCTCACGCCACTGTGTAATTATTATTTCAACACTCGACATTGACCACTGCATTATTCCGATTAAATATTAAAGGTAACAGCTGTTCCCCGTGGGCTCATATTAACACATCATGAAAAAGGTGAGAAAACCATGGTGAATAATTAATTAATAAGTGACAAAGTTTTTGAAATGGAAATAAATGTCACTCAGGTCTGCCCCAGGGCCGTTATCATTATTCAGCCACATTTTCCATCATTTCACCTTTAATGACCTTCAAAAGCCTACGGACAGTTAGAGTGGGAAACAGCCTGGATTTTTCATGGATGTTTGTTATTTCTACGGAAAGTTTTTTTTATTTAATAATCAATATTTTGACCCCTGTTTTACATACATACACACATACACAAATCATTGTTTTGACTTCATGTGACATGATTCAGGGTTTATGGAGACTTTTTCTGCCCTGATGTGGGAAAAATACATAATTGTTTGTGAATAATAAGAGAAAAGGTCGTTATTGTTGTTGCTTTAAGGTAACTGTTTGACATTTCATTGTCATTTGTTTTCATGAAGCAAAGCATTACCTCCCACCTCTGTATGCTAAATATTTGCTTTCTGCAAAATTATTTTAGACAGATAAATGAGAATTTTGTTTTTTCAATTAATCAATAAATTTCTAAAAATGAGGCATCATATTATGTTTTGACATCTTACGTTGCTGGAATATATGTGTTTAAAGGTACAGTGAGTTACATATTGGTAATACCATGTTAGTGCACTGGAGGCAGTTGCTAATCACTGTGCCTTAAAGTTTTTGATGTTAAAGACAGAATGACTCACTGCACCATCTTGTGGCACAAAATGGTATGACACAGTTAGTCTGTTCACTTCAGTAGGTTTTATGCATTTAATATCTTTGACACTTTATAATTATTCTCAGGTCTGTTTTTAAAAAAAAAAAAATCACATACTAATATTATTATTTTTATTAATATTATTTAATGTCCGTTTCTTGTTCTTTTTCAGTTTAAATAAATAAATAAATAAATAAATAAACCGTCCCTATGTTAGCCACATTTGAATGTTGATGCCAGCTAAGCAGATAATGTTCGATTTTTACATTTTCACATTTTGCGCATTGGTCTGGAGCTCATTCTGCAACAAAGATTATCACAAAGAATATTGACGGTTCACTGAACTCTCAAAGCGACTGGATTACCATCAATGTAGGAAAAACTACTTGACGAGGAAACTTTCACCAAACACACCCTGTGCACTGTACTGTCGAATAATTATTTAATGTGCGAAGGTCTAGAAACAATGGGACTCCGGAAGACTGTCTTTCTGCTTCTTTCGATCCGGACCTCTCCTTTTTCTCAGCGACTTTTAAAAATCTCTAATTAAGTCTCTGAAAAAAGTCCACCACTTTTGAATCCAAACACTCTGATGCATGTGTCAGGTGAAAACACAGAAAAGACCATTACCTTGAGAAATGAAATATTTTCTTTAAAACAGATATAATCAAAGCCAAACCTGTGAGCATCTTTTATCATTTCAGTTCCGAAATTTTAATGAGCACTCCTGGAGATTTTTAACAAGTACCAGAACGGCTATCATTGGCTTTTACGAGCAGGATTATATGCTGTTCGAGGATTTCACACTGAGCTGTATTTTTGTTGTTTGTTACACTTAAGTTTCAGGATCCAAATCAGAATGAGAGCACTTTATTAATCCCTGGAGGAAATTCTATGTTTGTTTTGATGAGTCTAACAATTCTTGTTACACAGGTAATGTGACTCACTGCACTATCCTGTGGCACAAAGGGGTATTACAAGAGAGATTGGACTATGGCTAACTTTCTTTTTTTATCTTCTTAATAAAATGTCTTTGCATGCCTGTTTCTATGGAAAATCTTTATGATTATTCTCAGGTTGCTTTTTATGGAAAAATATAAAACTTATATTTCCCTCATAAACTAAAGTAGATATTGATTTGTAGAATTGTAAGTGGTGCAGGAATTTTAGAAAAAAACAACACAGAAACCTTTGTACTTTGCCTGATTATATGATTAGATTTGCCCCTGAAATCTTGTTAAAAAAATTTTTTCTTAAAAAAATATGTATCAATGTATCAGTTTTAAGAATGACTTCTTCCACAGTTGTAGAAAGCCTCGTGTTGACCTGAAGTTGTGGCCAGTTTCAGAAAGAGAGAAACTTTTGACAGCTGAGGCGCTGTGAAGACGGAGTGGTGGAGTCTCCCTGAGGTGAGAGAATTCTGATTTCACAGTGAAAACATTAATTGACGGCTTGTTTCTTGGCCCCACGGTGTCTTTGAGTTTTTCAAAAGGCTTTTCGTGTTCGCAAACTCTCTCGCTCTTTGAACTCTATCTTGATTCCGTGTGTGTGTGTGTGTGTGTGTGTGTGTGTGTGTGTGTGTGTGTGTGTGTGTGTGTGTGTGTGTGTGTGTGTGTGTTCACCATCACTGAGCTCATCATAGGTCGGACGCGCTCCGCTAACCTCGCCGGGCGAAGCGCGGCGTTTGAAACATGATGGTTTTATTATGAAAATGTCCTTTCATCTTTGTTAAGAGAAGTAATTTTACTAATGAGCCTCTGGCTGGATTCTAATTGACAGCCGCCAAAGACCAGGTGTTTCCCCGCATTTGAATTTCAAAACTGCGCTTGGATACATGTTTGCTTAAAGCGTGTATTCAAATGCTGAGTGCGTGGAGATGAAGGACCAGCTTTGGCACCAGCTGCCTGGCTCTACAGAGACCCTGATTACAGCACCGGGGGCGACATGTCAGCTTGAAATACTACGCCCTGGGTTAGCATGTTTTCAGGCCAACAGCGTCAGTAAAAACTCCAGCTGGATCCCGACTTCAGCTTAGTGATCGAGAGTCGACTGCAAAAGAAGCAATCTCCGGCAAGGGCATCTGCAAGGCCGATAAATAATGGGGCGTGTAAGGAGCCGGGGCGATGGCGAGCTGTATTTACTCCCTGCTCTTCTTGACAGCTCTGTGAATGTGCTGTTTTTCTTCTTCTTTTTAAACTCTCTCGCCTGCAGAGGGACAATTAAAGAAGCCCATGCTCGCTCCTAGACTCGGAGAATGATTATGGAATACTGATGAGACGTGATGCTCAGCCAATCCGGGCAGAGTTTCACTGACGGGTCCCTGCATTGATTTGTTGCTCTTCTCACATTTTTTTGTTGCATTTCTACAGCATTTGTGTGAAAGAAAAAAAAAAAAAAAATGGCTCGACCACCTGACAGGCTGATACAGAAAATAATAAATTTCAGTCTGATGAGGGAGGCGGGGGAAAGAAATATGCATACGTTTTTTTCTGAAAAGGAGACATTAAAGGATTTGAGACTTTAGGTTTGGCCCTGATAGTCCTCCTATCGCTTGACGACAGCTGGGAACAAACATAAAGGAGAGGCTCGGTGACTCAGCCCAAAAGAATTCAATTATCAAATGTAAACCGAGCACATGCCAGGACATCATCACCAGCACCTTACATGTGAATATCAACTAACCAAACAAGGAGACGACGCCCAAAACATGTCAGACGAATGGAAAAAATCCAGTTTTAATTTGTTGTGGGAGGTGATAAACAGGAACGGATCTCTGGAAGCTTTGGGCGACTCCATTACGGCTTTTA
Organism: Lipophrys pholis; assembly: GCF_963383615.2. NCBI lineage: Eukaryota > Metazoa > Chordata > Actinopteri > Blenniiformes > Blenniidae > Lipophrys > Lipophrys pholis. The sequence goes on from NC_137648.1 coordinate 4,119,937, forward strand.
CTACTTTTGAAGCATTGCCACAGGTTTGTATTCTCATCTGCACGTTGGGTAAACCTGTTCTGTTTGCAACTTACAATTGTTTAGCTTTTCAAAAGCCAAACGGCTGTTTAAAGAGGCTGTGGATTACTATTGCAACAACACGTCCATCAGTAGGGTAAAAACCAACCGGAGTCATGAGGGTCTGCAGACTCAGTCCAGGTGAAAACCATCTCATCTACTAACTGTCGCTTAAAAAGAAACAATATGATAAAGTTAAAAAAATGATGAAATGAACATAATTCAGATGCATAGCGTTCACATAGCGTTTGTGTATGAAGTATGAAGTAGGCTTGTGCGCGGCACACAACAAGCTCAGTCCCACATGAGTCACACTTGAGCCATGTTTAGCATGTAGCATCCCTGATGTGTGAACCCCTAAATTCTTTAGCATGTAGCATGTGGCATGTAGCATGTAGTGCACAGCTCGGAGTAAAATCCTCTTGGACCCACTGAGAAGTTAAACTATGAGTAATAAAACATCTGATAAGATTCCTTACAGTGGAGATTTTCTAACAATTTTATTGCATTTTTTTTTTGCAGGATATATTCTGCCATTTCGATGGGTTTCACACTTTACACACACACGCACGCGCTCGAAACGCCATGCTGTTTATTTAGGCTAACAACAAAAAACGAAAAAATAAGCCTTGAAAAAACCAACAACACGGGGTGAAAGTGTTCCTTTTAAAAAATATCTGACTGAGTTTCCTATCAGGGGTTGAGGAGCGAATGGGTTTTAAATCATCCGCTTTTCCCAGATAAAGGCTGAAGACCACTTTGTTCCCCTCGTCTTTCTGTCTGCGCTTGAAAGGATCATATATTGTTTGTCTCCTGGGAAAACATGTGAATCCAATCATTTCGTTGACTTATCTGAATGTACCGATGTCTCGGCGTATGTCCATACTGGTGAGTTGAAGAGTGTGACTATCGCTTTCATTTCATGCAGGTGGAAAGAAAAAAGAAAAAAGAAAAAACAGGCAATGTACTCGAGCTACATGTTCCGGCAAATCTGCAGCGATTTTCACCCATTTTGTTATCACTGGTAGCTGTCATTAGGAAACGCATGTAAAGGAACATTCAGTGTATTTTAAGCGGAGAAAGAGGAAAGAAAGCGTTGCACCAAACACAATCTTTTCCAGCAACTTGCACGAGCTCCCTGCAGCTTTCCCAAATAACACCCATCCATTTTCACATGAATCCGTTCAAAAGGTCTGTTTTGGAGTCTTGCTGAGCAACAATTTGAAAACAACAATGTGCATGTACTTACATCTTTTCACATGTTTACAATAGACTACCTTGCAGATTTCGATCATACTTGTATGGAGCTGAATTTTGTTCAGCCACTAGTGAAGGTGATGAGGGCCTGAGATGTTTTGAGGCGTCACAGTAAGAAAACTGCCTTTTCTTCTAGTTTTCAGAGGCGTCATGTTCTCTTCGAGAATATGTAGGTTTTCATTCTGGCCCCGTTTGCACAACAGTTCTCGGAGTCACCGAAAGCGCAACTTCTTGAAAATAATTGAATTGGAAGGTTGCAGGTTTGGTTCTTGAAGCAAGGCACAGAACCCCAAATCTGCTTCCATTGGATGGATTGAGCATGTTGCATGGCACCCGCTTCCATTGGTTTGTGCAAATGGGTGAATGTTACTAGCAAATGCTTAATCAGTGAAGAAGTGCGATGTGAGTGAACTCCATATCCTCAATAGTTGAAGTACAGAAAGTTGCAGACTTGGACATTGTCTGCAACGACTGCAACAACTCAAATCTATTGAGAATCCCCCTAACGGGGCCCCTTGTCGAGAAAAAGGGGAACCTCTCAGAGATTACTGACAATTGCTCAACAAAATCAACGCCATATCACAGAGTGGTGTCCCAGCTGTTAGAAACGCAAGTAATTGATTGAAGGTTCGAATCCCAATGCCAAAAGGTTACTAAGGGTCAATAATGAGTAAAACAGATTTAAATAAAGAGACTGCAAGGACAGGCTGGGAATCTCCTTAATGACCCGAACCCAAAAGTGTAATTTCCTGTCATGCACAACACAAGCTAACAAAGTAAGCACGCTTTTAGTCACTCGTTTAAAACACATTGACATTTTCATTATTGACACAACATTTAATTAATCATTAGAATTGTTTTATGAAAAAATGTGCATGTAGTTGGAAAACAAAGCGCTGAAAGGGAAATGTCAGAAAAAGAGAATATAATCAGTGCATTCATAACAAGTATTAAAAAAAAAATAAACATCCACATTAACATTTTCAACTGCAACAGATCCAGACTAAAACTAAAAGTAGGCTGAGGCAGAGGGATCATTTTTCTTTCATTCACAATGTGGTTTAAGAGGAAGTCAGTTTTTCTGGGAATAATTTAAGTAAAGTTTGCTTTTCGGTTTGATGTTTTGAAAAATATTTATATAGAATAGAATAGAATACAATACAATAGAATAGAATAGAATAGAAATACTTTATAATTCCCAGAGGAACATTTTTAAACCAAAAATCAATGGATGTGGCTGCAAGGTGCACTATCTGTCCAATGGGAGCAGTTTGGAGTTTTGCTCAAGGGCACTATGACATGTGGACAGGGAGAGATGAGGAATTAAACCTGCATCAAAAAAAGCTGACTTTACTTTACTATTGCTTTTCTGAATGTGACCCTTGAGGACCGGGATTGCCCACCTCTGGTCTAGAAGTCTAGAACTGCTCCTGTCAATAACAGGCTGGATAACTATTCATTTATTTCCAGGTGTAAGACCTTTGGAAAACTCTTCTTTAATTTATTGCATGATCAACTGCTCGTATCTAAAATTCTGACATTCACCAAGCTACACAATCTTTTACAATTTTTTTTTAAATAAGAAAAATGTACATTTTGGTAATGAGAATCAGCAGTTTTCAGAATCCCCCAAAAATAAATAAACAAACCAATAGATAAAAACTCAGGAGGTAAGAGATTAAAGACTTGGAGCTTTTTTCTAATAAAGGCTTTCTACCAACTGGACCAAAGCTGCCTCCAAGATGGAACTAACCCAACCATATCAGCATGCCACACAAATGCTTCCCACCAGTACACAGTGGTGCACTCGAAAATACATTCAACAAGCTGAGCGAAGGCAACAGGTAATAAACAGCCTTCCGATCCCCCATGAACATTACCTGTTGTGATTTACCCAAAAACATATTTTGATGGGATTTTTACTGCCAGGGATTGGTAGTACTGCACTGTATCGTGATCTATGCAGAAAATAAATGGGTAGAATTCCCATAATGACCTAGTTCACTTTCTCTCACCAGGATCGTTTGTGTGGTTGTCAGCCGTATTGAAAGACCATTACTAGTTTTTATAGTCTCATAAATTTGGGGTATTGAGGTCCAAATACACAAACTGGAGGTGAAAGGTGAAGTTCATTGGGAGGTTTATTCTCAATGGTAACTGTGACAGCACGGTGAGGCAGAGCATGGAAAGAAAGGAAAAGCAATCTCTTGGGGCAGATTGGGGTAAAGTCCACGATTTGCTCCTGTGAGTACAATATGCTACCAATAGTGATCTTTGGTGAAGTTGGAAGTATTTTGGATCTGTTTAAAGTATGCTGAGCTCTTAGGAAGGAGCGCAGGTAAAACAAAACCTATTTTGGGGGGAATATAAGCTGTAAGTATGTGATGGGAGCAAAACAACAAGAAGTTTGATTCAGTAGGGTGAAATAGGAAGTGATGGGGTGGGTAACGGTTAAGTATACAAGCATGAAAGGTGGATTTACAAAAACACAAGGTGAGAATTTGAATTTGAATTTATTGTAAGGAAAGCCCCTTGAGATGCAACATCTACAAGGGGGACCTAAGGAACACAGAACATACAGACACAGAACATAGAACAGTTTACATGCAGTTTCACTCCCCAGCACAATACATAATAAGTGTAATTCTGGACAACAATAAGACAGACATAAAACACCGGACAATCTTGCTCACACAACCCACTCCCTCAATCATATCAGTGAACCTTTATATACAGTCAGTAAGAATAAAAATACCGCAAATTACATATCACATGGAATCAAATAAGAAAAACAAAAAACGAATTAAAAATTTATTAATTAATTAATTGATTAAAAAAACAACAACAAAAACAATTTGTCACAAACATAAACAATCAGTCTAGAGGTGAGTATATAGGGAAGACTGAAAGAGTCCTAGAGACAAAGATTTAACCACTTAGAAAGGATACAAGACAAACCGCAAAGAAATAAGAGAGGGGCTGAGGTACGGGGACGGCACAACACCACATACCAGGAGATGGGAAGAAAGAAAAATTCAGGTATGATAATACGCGGGGACTGAATGGTAAAATACAAGACATACCTGTGTATAACATAAAACAGGAAACATAAAGAGACTGTGAAGATCTGACGCTGCGCCTTCGTTCCAATTTCAAGTGAAAACAGTAAACATTTGTTGAGTTTGGGTCATTCCTTTACACGAAAAGACACTGAAAGTGGCCGTTTTTGGAAATGGTTCTGAAACACACCAGCTACTACAGCTATACCATAGAAGCAATCTATATTTTACAGAAAATATCCCATATATGGGATATAAACAGTGATGCCGGTGATGCGTTTCTCTCATGTGACCACTTTTTACAGTAACGAGTAATCTAACGCATTACTATTTCCAAGCCAGTAATCAGATTAAAGGATTTTCCCACTGTAATTGAACAGTCTAGCATATTTTTCTAATTGGGTTCATAGTGGAGACAAACAACTTTTCATGCAGCGATACTGAGAGTCTTACAGAATCTACAAAGAGAACGGCATGTTGGGCGGTCTGAACAGTCAACACTGTGATCTGCACAACAGAAAAACAGTGCACTTGAAATCGGAGACGTGAGAGGTTTGTGAGTTGCAGGTGAGTGAACTTTGCAAACCCAAGGTAAACTCCATCTCTGCACAGAAACCTGAGTAAACTGGGTCTGTATTAAATAATACTCTGCAACATGCAACACAGTGTAATGTGCTTCTGTCTTCAAACAGGCTTCGTTTTTCTCCAGTGTGATGCCAAATGACGTAATTTCACACACAAAAAAGTTTTTTTTCTTTAATTTTTTTTTTTACTGCGTTGAATACATTTAGAGGCATGCACCTAAATCTTTAAATGCTCAAAGACTGTATCTGGTCCCATCAGCATCGACCCTGGACTCAGGTTCACTGGGTTTGAAAGTCCAGCCTTGCAAATACTGTAAACTTTCAGTTTTTCCACTGAATTCCTTGAAAAGTGGAGTCTTTTGAGGCTGTTTCAGGAGCCTCTTTTGTCTCCTCAGCTGTGGAAAGGGACTCAGAGATGCCGACTGAACCTTGGATCAAACAGCGGGAGTTCACAAATCTTTCCCGCAAAGGGCGGCGCCGACTGTGAAGCGCACCGCTCACAGTGGGCGATAGGGCAGTGCTGGTTGTCACACTCATGAAGGCAAAGCCACAATGGAGGGACACTTGGGAGAGTGTTGAAAAAGTAGTCTTATTTTCACCACCACCAGGCCACCTGGAGGTCTGACGAATTGTTTTATTTATACATCATGAAACCTGTGGAGTGAAAGATGCAACCCCATGAAACTTGAAAATACAAAACAACCATCGCATATCACTTTTAAAAGTAGTAATACTTGTCAACTTGCTTGCAAGGGTGTAGTAACAGATCGGGTTGTAATATTGGAGATTCAAGGGCGTAAACCTTGAATACAGAGTTTTATTAAATGTTAGAATTTTTTGTTAAAGGTCCCATATTATACAATTTTTCAACAATTTGCCATTGGTGTCAGGGGTCCAACAATATTGTATTCAATGTGTATTTCCACAAATCCTGTTTTTGGTTCTGAATTTCACCCAGTCTAAAAGTCCCTCTGGAGAGCTCTACGGAGAACAGGTGGTTTCTGTGTATGTACTTTTAAATGCTGATGATCTGTGTATGTCCACACCTACTCCATATCTGTTATCTGGTGGCATTCAAGAGCAGAAGAAATGGCGCCCACTCGGGCTGTTTCAAGTGAAAACAGAAAACGTTTGTTGCGTTTTGGGTGCCTGTTTACACACTGCTCAGATCAGAATGCAACTTTTTTGAAAAGTTCCACCTTGGAAGCCATTTTAAAAAAAAAGTTACATTTCCAGTGGCTCCAAGCACCACTGTCGTATAAATGAACCTTTAAAATACAATTAAAGTTTTTAGTATTCATTTGAGTTGGCACAGATTCTTTTTAAAGAGATCAACAGTTAGACATAGACTATGTACTAAGTATCTTTAAAATACACTGGGACTCTTTAATCCAGACAAAGATTGTTTAACCTGAATTTGAGGTCTACAAAATAATCTCATATTCTGGACTCTTTGAACCAGACCCCTTAAAAAAAAGAAGAATTTTTTTTAAGGTTTTGATAAAATTGTCAACACATCTCTTTACAAAATGGCTGACAAGCAAGTTGCAGGGTGTAAATAAGGCATTACAGGACGAACATTGACAAGTCATTCTTCTCATTCACTTTCCCACAGAAAGAAAAAACAAGCGAAGGTTCATACTTTCACCTTAGAGTTTGACTCCTATTGCAGGCGTGAACAAGGGTAAACTTCCTGATAGTGACTTTCTTTCAGTTCACTTTCTTTCAGTTTCTCTACTAATCCTTCGTCCACGTTTGCCAGAAAACTCAAAACTTCTCGAGCCTTGGACAGCTCCGCTCTGCTTGAGCCCGGACAGACTGGGCTCGTCAAAATCAAACAAAATTATGGTGGATTTCAGCTGGTCTGGATTTATAATAAACCAATCTCCAGTCATGCAGCCATCGGCGCCCGCAAACAAACCCCTCCACACTAGATCCGGCGAAGTCGGGGCGAGCCCAGTAAACTTTGTGTGAGAACTCGACTTTGAGTTTATTAAAATCAGCTCACGAGGAAAACTTGTTCCCGCTCAGTCATTCAGCCAACGCTGTCCATTGTTGTACTTAATAATATGGGCCTCATCTAATCTACACAATAGCACAAGAGTGTTGTTCTGATTAGGGCTGACCCTGAAAGTAATTGGCAGGCCGCGTGCCAAAGGAGGGAATTAATCTAATGTTTCGGAGCAACGATGAATCAGAAGCATTCAGAGGAGATAAATCACACGAGGCCCAACAAACAAATGACAGTGGCCGTGATTATCAAGAGGACTTTGTTTGCAGCTTTACCTAAGGACTCCGTGTACTGGGAGAAAGACAATAAACCTCCTGGAGAATGAGCGTGAAGCCTCAGCAGACCGCCGAGCTATTGTCTAAGTCCGTGACCCACAATTACCTTTGTGCGTCCGCCACAATCGACAACACTCCAGGCGAGGCCGCAGATTACAGGCGTCTGCTGAGAGGTGTGAGCCAGAGGTTGGCGGTTCAGCCGGGACGCTTAATGCCAAATGTTTTCTCCATCTCTGGAGGCCTGTAATCAGCGACTCCTTGATCAAGGCACTAAACACAGTGGCTCAGTGGCTGAATGCAAAGTCTAGATGGGACAAATGATCAGTCACAGTTACTGTTTACACGATAACGTTTTCCAAGTGAAAACGCAAAACATTCATTGCGTTTTTAGGTGTCTGGTTACACGACAGCAATGGTCGGAGCCACTGGAAATGCAAGGTGGAACTTTGTTTTGAAAACATTCAGCTCTGTCATCGTGCAAGCATCTGAGATGCTGCTACTGCGCATGCACACCGCGGCTGTAGTGAATAGTCATGACTCCCGGTCCATATTCTCTTGAGACTTGGTAGTTTTATAGATGACAGTCTCCCATAATCGCAATCCACCTTTGTTGTCTGTCTATATGAATGTCCCTGTACTCACCAATATTAATATCTATAGGGGAGATGGGGGTACATGAGGAATCAAACCTGCAACCATATGATTGAAAGACAACCACTTGACTGACAGACTGACTGACCATTTTCACGGATGATCTTCAAGAAAGTTGTTTTTTTGCAAGACACAAAATACAAACTTGGCTGGTTGAATTGCCTGTGCAAAAAGATTGACTCCAAAATATTTTGTTCCTTTGGAGAAAAGGTTGTCGAAAGAACAACAAGCAGCAATTCTGTGCTGAATATTCGATCATCAATTCTGTAAAATTGCTGGCGCATCAACAAAACAGTTTTGTACCTCTGAGTGACTTTTACTCAGTAAAACTTTAAGTTGTGACTCTTAGAGAACAAGTGCATAACTTCCAAAGCTTTATTACCATGAAGATGAATTAGTAATTCTGCTTTCACTTTATTGCAGAATTCAACCATGTTTAACTATAAGTCTTCCAAAACTGTCCAGCAAACATCCTAATGTGTATTTTATGCATCCGCAATCTCTTGCAATGTCACATTTTTAAATACAAACCAGTAAATTAGAAACTATTTGACAGCAAAATGAACAAAAAAAAGCAATGAAGCGTGACCAAATTTCTATCCAACATCATCAATACTCTTATTTTATGCATTCAGTCCCTTGCAATGTTATATTTTCGGATTTAAACAGCAACCACTGTTTGAATCATCATCCTCAATTTGCGTGATAGTTTTCTGCCCACTGAATGTGAAAAAAAATCCATCAATCGTTCTGCATTGCTTTGCTTCTTCACGGTTTCCTGCTATTTCTATGAAAACAACAGCAAGAAAATAGCCACAAAAATGAATGATATCAGAATGGTTGCACTGCTGTTGGGAAGCTTATAAATGACCTGTGAATACAAACGTTTCTTTTGTTGTCCTGAAAATATCCAGTTGTTCTTTGGAGCTGTTAGTTTACAACAGAGATTTCAAACTCTCAAGGCTAAATACCGGGTTTAGTTCTAAAGTTGTCTTTGAATTCAAGGATATTTCATCTTATTATGAACCAAAATTAAAAAACATAAAAATTAATCAAACTGCCAGAAACAAACACAAAAAGCATACTTTAGAAAAGGAGAGATGCGAAGACAGCAGCCTGATAAAGGTACTACAAAGCTATTTGATGTTAATGCCTCTTTTTTCAAGTTTAAATACAATGATACACAAATACAAAAGCTGCACCACAAATACAAAAGCTGCAATAGAAATACTCAAACCAGCATTACAAAAGACAACATAAATAGATAACCTACAGCACAAGTGCAAACTCCAATAACACAAATAGAAAGAACTAGATCACAAACACAAAAGCCAAAAACACAAATATGAAAAGGTCCAAACTAGATGTACAAGTTGCAACACAAAGATTCAGAAAACAGAAATGTCGACGCTACTATACAAACACAAAAGCTACAACTCAAAATAGAGAGTCGCTATGACACAGATACAAAAGTTACACCACAAATACAAAAGTTACAACATCAAACTTTTCTGTCAAAATGTGTTAAGCAGTAAGCTTAACACATTTATTCATGGAGAAGATGACCAAAGTACAACGATCACTGTTTTGTTAGTGAATCTGCAGCATCTTTATTGTTCATTCCTCCATTAACTATAAGTTCCAGTGTCACAATGAAAGATCCCGCATGTGTTTTTCTAATCAACATCTATTCTTGTTGTAATGTTTTATCACTGAGTGTCCTTGTCCAGGGATTGCAAATCAGAGTTGAATGAGTGGCGTTAAAAACCAAACACTGATTTGTACCGATAAGATTCATTCTCAATCCAATTATTAATCATGACTGGTGAATTATTAGAACTACGTCAGCACACTGTGATGTTTTGTTGGATGTGGCGCGCTTCGCTCTGAAGACGCGGCGGTCGGCAGCAAGGAGCCTCTTCTCCACTGATGACATGCAGAAGATGTTGCTCTGCCTTTTTTCTTTTTTTTCCCCACTAACACGGGTATTCATGGGAATCCCGTGGAGCTTTCTGAACCAGCCAGTCCCTCATCGCTCCAAACACCTCAAATTAAAAGATGTTGGGCAAACACTTGAGTGGGAGGAGACGGCGGGGAAGGATCGGGAAAAAAAAAAGAAGAAGAAGAAGAAGGAGGGAGCGAGAGAGTGGCGAACGAGGAAGCAAGCCAGTGCTTTCATGTCCTTCCAGTCCTCTCTTTCTCCCTCTCGCACACACAAGGGGTTTAGTCAGAGAAATCTGCTGCCCGTCGTTCTTCATACGTCTCTGAATTGGCCCTATCGGTGGGATTTGTTTGCACAAAAGGGAGACATTTGGACTGAGATTATCACAGGGCCAGACCTCCATGTCTCAGCTCGGTGCAGCAGCCTGCCAGGGATGCAGCTCTTGCCAAAACTACTGCAATTTCCAACTAAAACGGTGTCCACAGGGCTTCAGCAAGAGTTTGGAAGGGGTTTAACGGATACTACATTTGTTTATAGCCTCAACGCCTGGAACGGTACATGCACAGAAAGAACATGCAAAACTCTATATAGAGTCTAAAGCGACGTTCACACTCCAAGCAAACACAACGGCGGGATAAATCCTTGGAAGAATTGCAAGGTTTTGGGACATTAATCCATATTTACTGCCAAACAGCGTACTCAGTGTTGCGTCACGCCTTCTGCAACGTGCTGGTCGCTTTGGGGTCGGATAACGTTCACACCGCGGTCGGATGGAGGTTCGCATTTATAATGTAGTGTGAACGATCAGGCAAAGAAATCAGATCCCAGCAAGACATGGAAATTAAGCATCAAGACCTGCAGTGTGAACGTAACCCAAGTGGAACTGTGTGAAGCAAAAGTACTAACCACTACACCACCACGTGAAACACTTTTATTATAAAAATGATAAATTAGTCAATTTACATAATCAAGCCAAACAACGCAACTTCTGTGAAAAAATTCACCTAATTCTCAGAAAATCGAAACATGAACATGTAAAGTCCACACAGAAAAGCCCTCAGTGCTGACTGACCGACTGACTGACTGACTGACTGACTGACTGACTAGCAGAGAGAAAGATCATTGTTTGCATGTGAACACGTCATGTGATCACGTCATTTTTAAGAAAATAATGCACAATTTGCAGATTCTCTTATTTCTTTATCATCCGTTCTACTAAATATCAATAGGAGAATATTCCTGCGTGGAAAAGGCGTCCCCCAGACCCCACCTACGCTTTGTCCCCTGCTGTTCTGGCGCCCCCTAGGGACAAGCTCCATCTCAAACTTTGACAACCACTAAACTAGTGTAATCGAGGATATTTCAATGTCAACATCAGCTCTGTTGTGATTGTGTTTTTTATTTTTAATGATGAAACCGGCTGTAGCTGCTGCTCAGGGACTGTACACGGAAATCTGCAATCTGCTCCACGTCATTAATCGTTTTGTGTCCCTGCAGAGAGAACAAATAGATAAAATTATGAAGCTGTGCCCACGAGTGCGTCTCAGCGTCCACCCCTACTCGTTAATTTTTTTCACCCACTCCTAATTTAATTCGCTGTGTTACTCCGACTCTTTAAAGCCAACCAGAGAAAAGAATAGGACTTTCAAAAGAGAAGCTCAAAAACAAAATCCATGTTTTCATTCGATAACTGGTGCCATTACTTGCAAGATTACAGTGTCAACATCTCCTTTTGCGGTTGTGTCTCAGCCATCTGCAGAGTACAAGAAAATAAGCATTGATTAAAGGAAATGTGCTTAAAAAACAAAAAGGAGAGCTCATTAGTTTGAAGCACAGAACCTAAAACAGCAGCTTATCAAGCGAAGATACATTAAAAGAGCATTTAAATAGTAAAGTCAAAAATGTAAGAACTCAGGCCAAAAACTCAAAAATCTAATTAAATTAATTTACAATAGAATGAAAGCATTGTTAGAGTTAACTAAACTTTAGCAAATATTCCCTTTAAATATGTTGGCGCTGCTCTAATCCATTCATTCTTATGTCACTCCTTCATTTCCACAATTTCTAATCACTTGTGATTTTGTATATTTTGATATTGTATCTGCATTTAAGTCAATGCAACTATGCCTGCTCGTGCACTTTTTACTTGTATACATATATTCTGTATGCACACATGCATACTGTGTTTGTAACACAACATACAGTATACTTACATACATGCAAACACACAAAACATAAATATACAATACCATAGCATGTGTGTGTGTGACAGGTGCACTAGTTTCAGGTTATATATAAAGACTTTATATGTACAGTATATACAGGTATATATATATATATATATATATATATATATATATATATATATATATATATATATATATATATATATATATGGTGGCAGGTGGGGAGTTTGACTGGGGCGATGCACCTGTCAAACAGTAACGCAGGTGTCCCAAGTTGAGCTCATGGAGGACAGAAACCTCCCGTAGAGCAGAAGGGCAAAAGCTCATATACATATATATGTATATGTATACATATATATATATATATATATATATATATATATAAACCTAATAACCATAGAAATGAATAATAAAGCTATAATGCTCGGATTTATTTTGAAAGAGCAATGCTTCTTCTCTCATTTCGAAGCATGAAAATGTTTGTTCTTGTTTGCGGGGCCAAACTTAGAAATGCGGAGGCCTCTTACGCTGAGAGCCACAACAACAAGCACACAACTAGATCAAATGCAGCGATGCTCGCAAGGAGAAAACGGGGAGACAAAAAGAAAAAAATAATGATAATATTACAGCTGGTTTCCAGGCACAGCTGCATCTCATCCCCCCCCCCGCACACCCTCCCAACCCCCACTCCAAATCTTTTCAGCGGCCTCTTCCACGGTCGTACCGCTGCCCCTTCGAGCTACTCCTCTTCCTCCTTTTCCTCCTCCTCCTCCTGTTCCACTTCAGAGCCCTTCCATTGTGAGCATAATGGCCTCAGATGCAGAAAAACAGATTTAAAAACACATAAGAGGCGGAGTGGGGAGACACAGGCAGTGGCGGTGGCATATTTTCCTCTAAGCTCCTTTCCCTGCATGCCCCACAGATGTACAAGAGCAGCAACCATGGAGTCACCAAAAGACCTGGAGAATATCATGTTTGCCTCATTAAAAACGACACACTGGGAGAGGTGAGCGCTGACAAACAGACAATGGCGGATAATAAGACGCCCTGCAGCCCCACTTCCACATATTCAAATGAGCGTGATACATGCAGATTTGCACTTCATTATTTAAAAACAAAAAAAACGTTGCCCCGTGTTTGCTTGATACAGCCCGCCATCACAAAAAAAAACAAGACGAATTGATTCCAGTGAAAGCAATGAGACATATTAGTCTCCACATGGTTGTGTGTAGTATGTCACGTGTAAACAATTTGATTTGGGCACTGTTTATGCAATGTTTGGGTTCTAAATTCCAGAAAAGTGTCACATTTTAAAAACTATGTCCATTTACACGGACACGGCAGAAATGCTGGAAACAATGTAGTCAACATGCCAGGCCACAAGTTGGCCCTGCTGGTTGTTATTGTAATGAAACCACACACACACACACACACACACACACACACACACACACACACACACACACACACACACACACACACACACACACACACACACACACACACACACACACACACACACACACACACACACACACACACACACACGCACACACACACACACACACACACACACACACACACACAGAGAACAAGAAGCAATAAACATTAACGATGTGAGCACATGTACATTTGCATGAACAGACCACAAAGGTGGATTGCTATTACAGATGACTCTCAGCTACAAATCCCTTAAGTCCCAGTAGAATACTGACATATGACATTATTGTCCATCTGATCACAGGTGCAGAAGAATTATTTACCCTTTGGTGGCATGAGCAGTGGCAGCGTTTTGGAAAAACTCTCGTTTCCCCCCATTTCCACGGAGACGCAGATTCAAACTCCACAAGAAGAAAGTTTTGCCCTCCGGGGTCCTGGGGAAGAAAACGACATAATTTTCTTCGGCCAGCTTCCTCTGTCATATTTTTATCCTGTTTAGCATGTAGGGCGGACGTACATGATGCACATGAACGCATCACTCCAAGCGCTCAGCTCCTGCAGTTAAAGCCGGACCAACATCGCAGCTCAGACACAAACTTTCTCTTTTATTAGTGAAATAGTTTTAGAGAAATGTGTTTCTGAAAACACTGGAAGATAGAAATAAGTTGTGTAGGAAGAGTTAAAACGTCGCTTCGCAGACGTGTGCCTGCGAGATCAACAGCTTCTTCTTGGAGTTTAAACTGTCCTGAAGTGTTTTGAACTGTCTGACAGCCAATCTTTTCTTCTTGTTCTTATGGATTCGTATGGGAGTATGCAGGGGCCTTGAGTCAGACCCTTTTCAATAAGTTCCACCTTTGGAGCCTTTTCAAAAAGTTGCGTTCTCATTGGCTCTGAGCACCGTTGTCACGTAAACAGAGACTTAAAACACGACGCAAACAAATTCACTTTCACTGGAAAATCTTTGTGAATCAGATAATTAATCGGGATCTTTTCACTGATTCACACAATCATGATTCAACAATTCAAAAACAAACCACACAATAAAAGATGAGTCTCCTAATGTTGAATATGCATGTTCGTAACAAGGATGCACTACTTTGTCACTTTCCGTTTACACAGACGCTGCTGGAAATTCAAACTTGTCACATTTTGGTGCATTTTACAAAGCACACATCAAAACTGATGAATCTCACTCAATAAATATGTTAAATAAGAGTTGGTAATCAAAGCTGGCCCACTGTATCTTTTTTCTTTTCATAATTTCCTGATTAAAACATATTTTTGTTGGGAATTTTGAAAGTTCACTGTTTTAAAGATGAATGCAATCATCCTAGAGTAAACCACAAAATTATTGATGCAGGCAAAAAAAAAGCGTGCACCCCAAAATACCCCGTGTGCAATAAGAGATAAAGATACAAGTTAGTGAATTATTAATGTTTATTGGGTTATTCAATTGTATGTTTTTTTGTGTTCCACTTGTTTGTTTTTTTATTAATTATTATTATTATTATTATTATTATTATATTTTTTTATACTTTTTTAATAATGATCATTATTATCAATATTTGTTTTAATTTTAATACAAATTTTCTATCATTATTATTATATGAAGACACACTAAAGCACGTACACCCACACACTTGTTTTTGTGTTACCTGAACTTAAAAACTATTTCAGAGCTGCTGTCTCTCCCTGTCGAACAAAATTCATAAAGAGTTTTTGTCTCATTTATGTCTGATTTGATCTACTCAATGCAATGTTTGTCCATCGTGGATGACGACGATATATTGAGGTTTTAGGCACACATGGGGAACCCTACACAAATATAAAGGAAATCACACATAGCACAGCTGATAATTAGATATGAATCACACATTTCATTTAATCGCCAATGCCTCTGAATATGTTTAAGCGTATTCATTGCTCTTTGCGGCGCCGAGCAGTAAACGCAGATTTATAGAGTTCCCAGTGTGGATTTATGAGTCGAGCAGACTCGATGAAGACAGACAGGAAATAATTAAAAGTCGTCGGGTTCATTTATTCTAGGGGAGAATCATGACGAGAGACGGATGGATTTCACGTCCCGTCACCAGGACACATGGCACGCAGTAATGACGGCATCTGTCTCAAGCACACACACTTTTTTTCTTCTTTTTTTTTTGTAAACACTGTATCTTAGTTACCGTGCATAATGCTCATGGTCACAAAGGCTTTTCTACACACACCTCAGCTAATTTCCCCCCTCAGTCTGTAACCTCTCATTTTTCCTTCAGTTCTGACAGTTGGGTTGAGGTTATACAACACTGGAGGTGACTTGATGCAAACAGTTCAGATATTCTAATTTAAGTTTTTTTTGTATGAAGATAATAAGAAATTTGATGTGAATTGTACAAAACATACTTGATAGCTTTCAAAATTTTGCACTGGAATCTTGATTGACTGAAAGTTTCTTTTACTACCATCAGGTTGTCAGTTCAGTTTTGGTTTTTGCTCTAATTACCCTTGGTCTGCTCAATAATTGTAAATAGGTACATCAGTGCACGTATTGTACTGATAATCTTTTCTTATATATATATATATTTATATATATATTTATATATATATATATATATATATATAACAAATTCCTCCACTGGGATAATAAAGTTTACCTTGAACCTTGATCAACAAAGCTGCAGAGAACTAAAGTAGAGTGACAGTTCTGTGTGTCTACTGTGGGCCTGATGTACTGAAGGTTTGTGAGTATAGAAATTTGTGCAAATGTAATACTGTGCACACGCTGTATAAGCTGTCCTACTAATGTTTTTTTTAAAGTGAAAACTTCGTTTTTGCTTTTTCAATCCAGAAAACTTTGGCATTTACAGGCCCCGTTTCAAAAATGATGTACTTTTACACGTAAACGGCAGAAATCTGTTCGCTGAAGACGCTGCAACCTAATTGCCCCCTCGGGGGTAGTTATTTTCAGATCCTTAAACTATATAGTTTTCATATAGGGCCACTAGTGGGCGCCGTTGGTTGTTTTCATAATGAAACTGAAACACATGCGCGCAGACATTATGCTCTACACATTAACACAGGCATTCATATGGACAGGTAACCAAGTTGGATTAATCATAATATTCCTAAATCAAGTCGTATCTGCCTCAACTTTGTCTAGTCAGCTTGCCCCACACAGTTGATGAACTCCTGCACCATTTACCGAGATGGAATCAACACCTTCACAACAAGAGTTGTGTCCTTTTGACACTAATGATGCTTCAGTCACTTCCCCCACACAGTCTTCCACGCCATCAACTCCCACCAAGCTCTAAGGAAAGCGACTTCAGTGTTCTCAGTGGCTGCGGACCAACGTTCAGACGTATTTTGTTCGTTTGGATTCAGGTTCAAAAAGTGTTGTGTAAAGTCTTTTGTAGTCGATGTGCTGCTTTTGTTACATTTCTGTTTATTTCTGCTATTCAAAAGCATCAATGGGGCCTTTTTGGCAAAAAAGAACTGAGGAAAAGAAAAGTCGAATGTATGTTTGAATTATGCATATGTGGGGGAGGTGCTGTGAGTACAAAGCATTAGAAACATACTGGAGTTTAGAATGGAATTCCACTCAATATGCAAATTTTCTCCATGTTTTCAAGGCAATCACAGGTACGCACTTGCTCTCTTGCGTTCCCGAACAAGCTCTATTTTGGTACTGGATGAAAATGTGTTTATTTTCTCGATCATTATTTTCTTTTTATGCCGCTCACTTGAGTTTACAGTATCCAGGATGTGGAAATGGATGCATGCACCAAAACACACTAATATGGATTTAAGGAAATAAAAGTGGCCACATCATGAATTGATTATGTCGGTGGTAAATTCTCCTGCTTGGATCTGTTGAGCAGCTGCGGAGCGAGAATAAATAAATAAATAAATGAATAAATAAATAAATCCAGATTCGAAAGTTTTAGATGAGCAACATCTACATTTGTCAATTTGACATATTATCAGGCAGCATTTCTGAACTGGTGACAGTCCTCTGAACACCCCGGTGGGAGCGAAGACATCTCACCGAAGGGTGTCATTACACTGACGAGAGAAATGAATGGTCAGATTTGAAGCTTCCCTTGTGTGTAATTAAAGGAAATTATCCTTCACAGTTTTTGGCAGGGCAGCAGGCTGAAGAAAATTTGCCTCTGCCGCGGTGAAACTGACTGCAAAGAGGAAAGTAAATAGCCGTGCCATTGAAGGGGGTGTCAGAGTGACTCCTCGGACCACCTAATGTATTAAATTGATGCTTTTTTTTTTACAGTGACATTGAATCATGTGGTACAAATGGACTTCCTCTGCCAGCATTCTCTCCGAAACTTTCCACAAAGAGCAGCTGTTTACTTGTATAACTTCTTTTCGAGGTACTTATTGATGGGGAAATATATGAGAGCCGCCTGTTTGCTTTGGCAAAAGAGGAAATTAATGAAATATTGTTGTCAGACATAAGTCTAATTTAATGAATTGTTAAGCTGGATGTTTTCAACAGTGTTGCCAGTAACCATCTGTCCACTCTAATGCCAGATAAATCAATTTAAAGCTTTCAGTATAGAAACGCGACCACACTGGCAGACGCAAGAACTCATAGTCCATAATAAATACTCACGTGTAGTGTTTGCATTCAGCAAAGAGCCTGAAGAATGAGATCAGAGGTGTTGTGTTGCACATATAAATGTGTACAGCATCTCTCTGCTTCTAAGGTGTAGGTGCATGTAGTATGATATCAGTGTGTAGTTTCCGGTGCAGGAGATCATGTTGAAGCCTTTGGTTTAAGGCTGTCAAATGAACTCCAAGAACTAATTGGGAGAGACTCCCATCTCGTTTCTGTATGAAGAAAAATTTACTTTTCTGCGCTTCAAGTTTTTTGAGCTTCCACAAGAGCAAGACTGAGTTTAAGTCTGTGTACATTCACTGGCATTTGCTGCACCTTCATCTGCATAAATGGAAACACGTTTTCTACATACAGCAGATAGTGTGTGGGTTAATTCAACGAAAAAACAAGTTTAAAGGATCTTTAGTGTGCACGTGTGGGTGGTTTGCATTACAAAAACACAGCTATTAATGGCTTGACATGCAAACTATATAGTTTTTTGTTTGTACGGAGATCGTTTTTGAGACGTCACTGTAGATGAAGTTCTAAAACGAAAACGCAAAAGGGATGCCATTATAAGTCAGGGATTCTTTACCTGCAAGCTTTTAGAAAACGGTGTTACAGTGGGTGAGAAGGCTCCTGGTTTAACACCTGTTGTGGTTGCATGTTGTCTCTCTGCCTTCCAAGAGTGAAGCTGCGAATTTTTCTACAATTAGAGTGGATAAATGCTTTCTCAGCTTCTACAAGTTGACAGTGAAAGATGCCGACATCGTGCCACCCCCCCCCCCCCCCCCCCCCTTAACCTGCAACAAACCAACAACACAACAATAGAGGATTACCGCAAAGCCTCTGAGCTCGTAGATCCTGTGTTTGGAGTTTCATGTCTGCACTGAATGCCTGCTACTCTGTTTGTGCTATCTCTGTATGTCTGGTACTACAGGCCTGCTAGGAAAACTGCAGAGAGGTGGAGGCGACCGATTACCTCTCAGCCCATATAGGAGGAGCCGCCCCGGACACGAGGGGTAACAGGTGGAGGTCAGTGCAGCTGTGCACTGTGTGTGTGGTAATTTGGGTTAATAATAAAAACTATAGTGAACTGGCAAACTCTGCATCTCCTGTGTGTGTGTGGACCCGATGGTGGCAAGCACATCTGGCACAGTGGCGCCTCGTCAGGCACACAGAGGACAGACGAGCGGCCCTCCAGCAGCAGCTCCCTAGACTAACGACTAGACTAACGGCGGCTGATGGAGGTGCTCCTGCTGCAGAAGGCGAAGCAACCGCACCTGCTCGAGGAGCTGCTGAGCCGAGCCGAGCCGGTGGCGGCATACCATTCACCAGAAGAGGCATGGCCAATCCTGGTGGCACCCCGGGGCTCCAAGGCGGCGCTCCTGGAGTCTGAGGGGGCCCACGTTGGCGACAGCCGGAATCGCGACGATGGCGGCATGTCGGCGGACGGCAGGAGCTACAGCGGCGAGCCCCGGGACGAGGAGGCGCCAGAGAGCGGCATCAGCAGTAGCATCAGCAGTAGCATCAGTGGAGGCAGAGACAAACCAAAGGGCGGAGGATGAGTCGCATCAGAGTCGCCCGGAAACACACACAGTTATTGTGATGGTGAATTAAAATAAAAGAATGGCGTCCTGGAAATCTGGCTCAACCACTTTATTCTAACTGTGGTCGAGAGCAGCTTACACCCTGCACAAATGCACGGGACAGACACCCACACACACCAGGTCTTGCTCATCAAATAAAAATGTGTTTTCATTTGAAAACTGATGTGTTCTGTATGTATTATTAACTTTTAACAGTTAGTTTTGAAGAGCCAAATAAAAGCTGACTGGATGTTTTCACCTGCCTCATGAAATGTTAAAGCAGGACCGATGTGTAAACAGTGATCAACCTCACATTTGTCCTTGGCAGCAAAGTTCTCCATTATATCATGTTGAGCAATATCACTGGGAGAGGCTTCTCCCTCCTCCTGTGCTCTCACTGGAAATCAAGCTGCCCGTGAAAATAAACAACCGCTATTGTGGTGTCACGTTCAATTTCCAAGCCCCGCTGCCTTGATTTTCTTTCTATTAGGCACTACAAAGGTGTTTTCTCATCAAACTTCCTTTCTGTCTTTTTTCTCGTTTTTCATTTCTATGAAAACACAAGTGTATCGTATCTCCCACAGCACCTCCACCTCCGTCGCTGCCACACTTCCCGATTTCTTTTGTCTTCCCAACAATTCCGCCTCAGGCATTTTGATCACAGCTTCAAGGTCCCTGATGTCTGAGCTTAAGCTAAAAGCAGCAGGAGAAAGAAGCCCAATTAGCTTTTTCTTTTTTTTTTTTTTTTTGTCTTCTCTCCTTAATTTATTTTCAATCAAACAAAGGAGTAGCCTGCGTGGGGGGTGACGAGGAGAAAGGAGGGGCAGCATCAGGTGGAGTAAGTGATTTGACATGATTGTGATGGTTTCCTCCCGCACTGAAGGAATTATAATGATAAACATTGGCAGAGCATCGTTCAACCTCTGGTGTGAATTGTGATTCATTAAAAATCTGAAACTGACTGTAAATGCCTTTGGAATATAGATGGATTTGAGCAAAACACAATTTTATCCATTCTGCGAGCCCTTAGTTTAGGTTTAAATGCCTTAAAACTGCTATTTTTTGGTTAGTTTCTTTGCTGATCTGACATTTTTTCCAGCCCTCAGTCCAGACTCCAGAGCCACTGCCGCATGTTTTCTGGACGAGTTCATCACTCGCGCTCAGCTGTGATGGATGCAGTGAGCGGTCCAGTATTGTCTCACTGAAATATTATGAGGTCTTCCCCGAAAGAGGCAGATGTTCTTCTAACAGATGAACCTGCTGTTCGGCATTGATAGACGTTTTCCACTGGACACTAAAACCCTAAACATCCACCGACGGCCCCTCTGGTCGTTAAGGTCCCATATGAAATGTGTTTGAATTGGGATTTTATGGAATAAAAAAACAGCACAAATAGTGTTTATGGCCAAAAACAAATTGGTACTGACAACTTTTTGAAGGTCTTTTTTTGTAATCTAGGAAAAACTTCCCAACATGAAGACGACGAGAGAAAAGAGAAGGTTCAAGCACGTACTTCTTTTCCCACTTGGAGCAGCGTTTCAATGCACCCGCTTCCATTTACTGAACAATAACCATGATCATGTCCCATGTCTCATGTCCTCCTCACAACTGCACTTCGAGTGTGTTTTCTTTGAACGCTGGCGGGGGTAGGGTGGGGGTGGGGGTTGGGGTGTGGGGGTGGGGGTTGGGGTGTGGGGGTGGGGGATAGCAGGCTGAAAAGTCTGAGCCCATCAGCGTTACCCGGCTCCTCGCAGGATGCCCCCTACACAAAAGGTAGCCCCGGAAAGCTGCCAGAGCCAATCACGGCCGGAAGACCACGCACACCGCCAGAAACAACCCTCCTCCCCCAAAACGTCGTCATCTCGCATTAACCCTCCCTCCGAGGTGCGAAGACGTGCCTGCATCTCGCCAACCCGGAGTCACGGGGAATCTGACTTGATCTGCGGAGCGCTTTCATGGGCGGAATCAACACTCTGCTCCTCTTCAGGCCCTCCAGGCAAACGCTCTCCCACTTTTGAATTGCGTTTGTTGCAGGCTAACCCCAGCTTCACAACCAGTCAAGTCAGTCCAGAGATCGGCGAACAAATCCCCCATGTCAGTGCTTTCTTTGATGTTTGTATGCAAATGAATCGGGCCCAACAGAGTTTTGTTTGTTTTGCTTTTTCAACGGTAAATTTAAGTATAATTCATGCACGGATTAAGATCTGGAAAATCGCCCGTCTCTGTTTGTATTTGACTTGAAAACCGCTGCGAGGAACAAGATGTAAGCATGGAGTTTAGATTTATTTGGTAATCGCAACAGTACTTCTGCTTGTTTTAAAGGTTATCAACCAGACCTGATTTTTATTTCATTTTTACCCATATTCGACTCATATTGGCTCATACACTGAGAAAAACTAGACGTATTACATGTTCTGTTCTTTCTTTATGTAAAAACGATCAGGGACTTGAGAGGTAGTCTCACAATCATTTCTTATAATGTAACACAAGACTTTAATTTGACAATTTTTGGCAGTTATTTGGTAGTAATTCCCATTGTGAAAGTATTTACTCAGTTATAACAGCAGTTTCTGTGACTTTGTTATGTGGCGCTGCTGTTTCTCTCAACCCTACTATGACAATCAGCGATCATACAGCATCTTCCTCCTAGTGAATACAGTGGAAGAATGCAAACAGATAATCACACATTGGACGAACGATATCTCAGAAAAAAAATCGGAGGAACGTGAGAGTAACTTGAAAAATGGAACTGTTAATTTGGTGCCACCCAGATAAAAATTTTATTGAATTAATCAATGGTAATTTACATGAATATACCCCCATACATACATACATGCATACATGCATACATGCATACATACATACATACATACATACATACATACATACATACATACATACATACATCCATACATCCATACATCCATCCATCCATCCATCCATCCATCCATCCATCCAATTTGGAATTCTTCTTTTTATACTGTGATCCATTGTGTAGAATAACACTGGTGCTCAATAACATGGAGACAATATTTAAAAAATGTGTAATGATGTACCCACTTAAGTAGTATTTAGTAATTAATCAGGTTCCAGTTTTCAGTCGCTTGCAGACATTGAAACACTTGAAGTTTCAGTCGGAGAATTACATTTGCAGTCACGCCTCCATCAGTGAGAAAACTCCTCCTGTCACTGCGTTTCTCAGAACATGAGGAGACGACACTGCAAACGGAGGTGATTTATCAGCTCTGTAAGCAGCTGAAACAAATACATGTCTGTTGTTTTTCTGCCTCATTTTCCACTTTCCGGGGAGACTTGAAGTGTGCGTTAATAAGTCAGACAAGCGAGTGGGTAACGGAGCTCGCCGCTGTTTCTTCTTTTGTTTGTTTTAGGGAAACATCGTTATTATGATGTCTCTTCAGTGAATCGCGGGAGTATGAAGAAGACAGGTCACACCTCTGCTTGTATTTGCACATTAAAAAGCCTTGTGCAGTTTTCTTTGCTTATTATCTTTTTTTTTTTACAACTGTGCAAAAAAAAAAAAAAAAAAAAGAAAAAGATAAAAAATGTCCCTGCAGATGTTCCCTTGGCTTTTATGTCAAAAGCTATCTGACTGATATGAGGAAATGTCAGCCGAATCCACAAATATGATTATTCATTTCCGTGAAAGGTCACCTGCGACACAGTATCTGAAGAATGGTAGATAAATGTGTACAAAATTAGGTGTACCCAGCCGGAGCCAAGCCGGCGTCTATCTTTGCTCTCCCTAAAAAACTAAACAACTGGCACGGGGCCCCGCCGAAGCTGCCAACTCCCGTGTGTTTTCTTTCTTTCAGCTCCCTTTTTTTCCCATTTATTTATAGTCCCTGGGCTTGTGATAAACTTTGTGTAGTTACCGCAGAACTCCTCGCGCGCGCGGTTCGTAGCGGCTGACACAATCTGACGTCTCCATCGGGCCGATGGCGTGCATGCGAGTCATTTTGTTTTCTTCCACAGGTGACCGCTCTGCTCGCTCGTGCAAAGCAATGAAAGATGTAAGAAGATTGCTTTTTATGGATTCGTAGCAGTCGGCGAGTGATGGGCTGTTTTGTGCAAATGCACACTTGCGCATCAGTACAGCAACTCTTGGAAAAGGTTCTCCTCTGATGGCCACGACTTTTTCAAGTCGCAGACGAGGTTTATGTCCAGACTCAGGAGGTCCGTCTTTGTTGCAGCAGCATGTTAGGAAGCGACAACGACTGCAGGAAATACACACACAACAAAAAAACTACTGATACACAGACACTTTATAACAATCAACATCAGGGATTTTCAGGACAGAAGACAGTGAGGACTTTTTTTTTTTTTTTTTATGCTTTCCAGAAATCTCATAAATTCCTCATATGATGAACATACCTTGTAAGTCTGAGCTCTGGAGAACCTGGAAGTGGGAGTCTTCATCACAAAGCAATTCTAAACCATTTCCAGTTTGTGCCGGGAAGCATTGACCAGTTGAAAGAGGCCAGCGGGAAACACAGTTTACAGTAAATTGTCCACGTCAGGGGTGTCAAACTCGTTTTAGTTCAGGGGTCACATGCGGCCCAATTTCATCTCGAGTGGGTCGGACCAGTAAAACCGCGCCATAATAACCTTTAGACTTAAACTTTGAAAGTTTTTCTTTGTGGCGCAGAGTCGACGAGATGGAAATGTTTTCACAAAAAACAACAATTACTACCAAAAATGACTACAATTTCAACTTAAGGCCATTTCTAATGAAACTTTCTGGTGAAAAATACAGCGAAATGCTCCAAAAAAAAAAACCCCTCTCCTATTGTTGATAGAAAAGTCAACTCTGACAGCATGGCTTTGAGGCTAATGCTTGTTATGCTGTCATGGCCGCATGTGGTGTCGTGTCCGCCACTCTTACGAAAACAGTGTTAAAAAGTTGTTTTTTTCTTTGCAATTTTTACAATTTGTTTGGTCGTTTCTAGGGCCGAGTTTGGAGCCTATTGTGGGCCAGTTTGGGGCCGCGGGTCTTATGTTTGTGACTCTTGGGCGACATGGTCTGTAATAACGGCAGGACTCAAGGTTCCCCAGCAGATGGTTGAACACAGCATCAAACTATATGTAAGCCACTCTCACATACCCGATTCATCGGATCAGACCATCTTGCACTGTGGTCCATTTCTGATCACGTGAATTATTAAACCTCATCGATCCCCCCAATTAACCTCTTCCTATCCACTTTTGAGAGATGTTTTAGGAAATGCTCTGATCCAATTTTCTGCTTCTAACATGAACTTTAAGGACAAAACGTCAAGGGTTTTCCACTTACTAAGAGGTGCCACCATCAAATTTCACGTGTCAGTGGTCATAATGTTTTGGCATGTTGGAGTGAATTTAATTGTAATCGTGTTTTTAATTTCCAGCATTCATCTGTGAGCTGCATAAAAAGCTGTTCACAGTTTGAATGTGCTCAATCGATGAACCATCTTTCCACGTACGGCGTGCTGCGGGGGGTCTGAGGCACGTCGTAGAACCAGAGCTCGGGGGGGGGGGTTCACCGGCGGCGTTTCATGTTGGTGCCCCCCCCCCCCCCCCCCACCCCCCCACTGAGGAGCGCACAACTCTCCACTGGAGCCCTGACAGTGAACGCAGCACACAGCACGACTTCCCTCTCGCCTAATGATGCAAATTATTAAAATGTTTTCTCTCTGCAAACCTGTTTCATGTGTTTCCTTCCAGAAATAATTGAGGGATCTTTTTATGTTTTCAATTAGCTGCTTTTTCTCCCCCACCCTCCTCCTCCCTCCATCCGTCCTCCTCCTTCCTGGTTGACATTTGTTCTAATTGCTAAAGATTCAGGCTTTGCTTTCAAATGTTGCGGGGCATCGCTTTATTTACTTATTTACTTATTTATTTATTTTTCCCTTGTCAATCTTCCACAATGGAGGGAAGAAGCGAGAGGGAGTTTACAAATAATTACTGGAGGAAAAACATTAATTTCTTCCCCTTTATGCATCAGGACAAAAATGGAAAGAAAATCTCACGCACATTCCTCTCTGGGAGTAATTACAGTGAATATTGACTCGGTGCGGTCGTGTAATTTCTTGGTTTGTTTTCAGGAAATGTGCTGCTCTCGCACCTGATGCACAAAGATTTCTAATCCTGCCAAGAGTCTTCTGACACAATCTTCCGGTCTCATTTACTTCAGTAGGATTTTGATACCTTTGTCCTAAAATGAAATGGAAAAAAGAAATACTTGCCCATCAGTGCTGGCCTATTGGTGGTCAGTCGTGTTTGGTGGTGATGTCTTTCATAGGAGAAAAGCTTGAAACCATGTAGAGTTCATAACAAGCCAAAGTGCCTCAGCTCACACGAAAAAGCATTTCATTGTCCCACAAAATCACATTGAACCCTTAAAAGTTTTAATAATAATACAAAATAATGTAAATAATAACAATTAAAAATGTTGGTCATTTTGTTTAATGTTGTTCTGTTTTGTTTTCTTTCCTGATATGTTGGGCTATTTTTATTTTTATTATTTATTTTTAGCTTTGTTTGCTTTGCTCTGTTATGTTTGTTTGTGTTCGTTTGTCTTTGTTTTGTTATGTACCCACATGTCCAAAATAAAGTAAAAAATGTTATATTAAACATTTAAATAGTTTACTTTATTAACTCAATACTGGTAATCATCCCGATTTATAGTGAAGCCAAACAAAAGCCTTTTCAATGCTCCATGCATTTCGAAATTTTAATTCTAAAGTAAATCCAAGTTTATATAGACGAACATTCATCATTGTCATTACTTTATGTCATTTATTTTTTCATCTCTTTGAGTTGAAGATTTGGTTTTTAGAATTCATTTAATAGACAAAATGAAATAATTAAAACTCGTCTCATAATTCGATTTTTAATTCACATTTAAGTGAATATTCAATGTTCCAGTGAAAACCCGAAAAATACAAATTACTGATCGAGTACTGCATTTAAATAGTATAACAAAAACGGATTGAGCTGTGTATCTACGCTTCTGGCCCAACTGAGAACAATGACACACTTCCACTGATATACAAGTAAGGAAATGGAGGTTCATAATCTTTAGAATGCTAAAAATGCATCTTTTTTTTATTTTTATAATAAGTAGATAACATTGAAGGCTGCCAGAAACCTAATCCAAAACTTTTTTCTACTTAGAAGAGATCTGTTAACTTCACTCTGACACACTTCCACTGATCCATACGCAGGAAAAATGGAGGTCTACATGTTTATTAGGTAGAATTGTTTAGAATTGGCAAATAGATCAACGTGAAAACTGTCAGAGGCTTGATCCAAACAATGTAATACTCTTTGCTTATTAAAGATTGGTTTCCTTCACTCAGACGCACTTCCACTGATCCACAAACAGAAAACCTAAGAAGCTTAAATGTTTAATAGTTAAAAGAAAAACACTTATATAACTGGAAGGTAGATCACTAAGAATGCTTCTAGAAACTTAATTCAAACAGTTTAATACTATAATTGCACACTGCAGATCAGTGACCGTCGCTCTGACACACTTCCACTGATCCACAGGCAGCAAAATGAACCAAATCATAGAGGAGGATACAGAAATTAACTACACCCTTTTCGATAATTTGTATTATAATAACAAACCCCTGACAGGAGTGGCAATTTGTGTGTATTTATCCTTATTCAACGTCACTGATTACGAATATTTTAGGACTGTAAAGTATTTAATATGTTTTGGTAAATTAGGGTAAATATTTGTGAGAATTTGCGCAAATCAGTTCTTTGAAGAAGTGCGAGAGAAAATTTTTATATCATTGGCTGACATGGCCTGTAACAGTAAAAACACAAGTTTGAATAAAGTGAACGTCATTTTTCTGCACTAATTATAGTTTTAAAAGTGATTATGTATCACCAAACCAATGAATTATATTTCTACGAGGCTCCTCAACATTTACTGTAACATCAGGCTATCTTTGCTGTTCTCTTTTCCTGTAGAGACAAACTGAAACCTCCACTCGTCTTTCTGATGTAGACTCATTGGATAATTAAATGCTCCCACATCCTGCACTGCCACTGATAACAAAATTAACCACTCTGGGTGGACAGTAGGCTCGCATCACATGAAAAATAATTTTTTTTCTTTTTACAGGCCTTCTGTAATGACAGGGAAATCGTTGCATTGTAATTATTTGAAATATCGAATTAGGCCGTCTTTGTAGAAAAATAAGAATCCTGGAGAAAACAGGTGCTTCATGTGTGGATGTGTGAGCTAGATTACCTTAAAAGTAAGAAGCCATCCAATTAAAATGTAAAGTATTCCCCCCAAAAAAATTCTTTGGAAGACAAATCAGACATAATGACAACTTTTAAGTTACAGTGGGTTTTCTGTCTATTTGACTAATACAGATATAACATTCAGCTTTCTGATCTCAGGAAGTAACAAGTTAGACGTAAAATGAGTGACACAGTTATTGGGGTCTAAAAGCACGATGGCCAGACCTGAGGAACAAATTCACAGAAGGTGGTTGATAATTATTAATGGAAATTATATTGCAACCAGTGCAATTTTTTCTTTGCTCTTTAGTTTTTTAGAGGTACTCAGGTGCGACCTGTAGTACAAACAATATGGTAATTGTAGTAACTGCAATGTCATTGGGATCAAGGTGGAGTTTTGATTAATAAAAGCAGAAGGAGGGACAAATCGTAGATACGGAGCCCTGGAGGGAGCAAAAAGCACTAAGCAAGACATTTAATATTAAAAGGATTTGCCCCGGGAGGAATACATAACATACGAATGGGGCCAATTTACTGTAAATGCTCTCCATTTCTCAGAGGTCGTGAAAAAACTCTCCCTCCTGCCTCCTGCCGTGTCCTGACGGGGGTGAAAACTAGGCTAACCTTCCTGGACCCCTCCCCTGGGAGAAAGTGGCAGATGTACAGAACTGCACTTGCTCTCCCCGGCACGTATACAACACTAACTCACGCACGCGCACACACACACACACGCACACGCACACACACACACACACGCACACTTGCATGCAACCCAAAGCCTCTCCAGGGTTCTGTCTCAAGCCGAGCCAAAAAGCCCAAGCTGGGGTAATCCCTGGGGGAGCTCAACTCCACCACCGGCTCTCCCCCTCAAATCCTGTTGGTCAGAAAATCCACAGAGCGACTGCTGAACCTCTGCAGTAGCAGGAGGAGGGTGTGCATGTTTTGTTCACCCTCCTGTACAGTGCTGTTTCCCCCCCCCCGTGGGGAAAGCGAGGATGGAAGATGGGAGCAGCCGCTCGGACAGTGGGGGCATTTTCCTGACTCTTATACGGCCCCAGCTGCACACCGAAAAACAAACCACGTGCGTGGGTATACAGGCGGCTTTTATGTGTCTCCCGGGGTTAGCAGCGCGGCGCATACGTTGAACAGCCGAGATCTGACAGCCGCGATTATGTCACGAGGCAGAAAAACAACAAAGAAACACTCAAAGCTTCCTGGAAGTACAACAGTCAATCACAGACTAATCCCACAAAAGCAACACAGTCCACTAATCAACAGCGAGACTGCGAGGTTCGCCTCAGAAAACATGGCATGCTGGCTCTGTGCTGGAGCGGGAAGATCAGGAAACGCACCAACAAGCCGAAGGAGACGACGTTAAACAAGCAGAAGGGGGAGAGATGACCGGTCCAAGGTACCCGGGGGAAAATCAGTCCCAGGGCCAGCAACGGTATAACTGGAAGTCGCAGGCTGTGGAAACTTGGAATCAACAACGTGTTCTGGTAATTTGTGACTTGTTCAGTGACCTTTTTACAACACACAGCAGGGGTGTCAAACGTAAGACCCGTGGGCCAAAGCAGGCCGACAAGAGGCTCCAATCCAGATGCCATATCACCGAGCAAATTGTAAAAATATTTCAAGAAACCAGTGATTAAAAAAAAAAAAAAAAAGCTTTTAACAAATATCTTAAAAGTAGTGAGCAAAACACAAACCCTGACATATTGTTCATTTGCTTGCGAGTTCAACGCCGTGGTTCAGTGTAGTTTAACTCCGAGGCGGTTCGCCATCCCTGTCCAAAGCTCAGAGGTGAACTGGGAGCCAGCCCGTCCAAACTGACGTCCAATGGCGTGTCGAGATGGGGCAACCCAGGTGGACAAGAAGGCGTGAGCCACCAGAGCCGAGGTCGTTGATAAGAGAGGAATGACCTCTGGTCACCTCGTGGTTCTGTCCACCATTAGTGAGGAGGTGAGTAAAGCATTTGGGAAGTCCAGATGAACCACACCTCCTTACTCCCCCCCACGTCACTTAACCCCGCCCCCTTCTAGTGTGAAATCATCTCCCAAAGTGTACACTACAAGCTATAAAAAAACCACAAACAAGCTTTTAATGTCGTCAAAATCAATTTGCTTCCAATAAAAGTTTACGTGGTGATCAATTATTTTACCATTACTGACTAAAAATTTTCTATTCAACTTAATCAAACAAGAAATTATTCTAGTTCATTCCTCAAATATTAATGAATTTACGCTTAATTAAAAAAAAAAATTTTCAGTGGTTATTATATCATTAAATTTTTATTTTAAATGTTTTTCAATTTATGTTATTTTTTAAATACTTGAATTCATTGTTTTCATTCATTCATTTTAAATTTTTTAGATTAATTGTTCCATTTCTTTTTCTAAAAGTCATGTCATCAGTTAATTTATTAAATT
The DNA here is from genome assembly GCF_963383615.2 of Lipophrys pholis. NCBI lineage: Eukaryota > Metazoa > Chordata > Actinopteri > Blenniiformes > Blenniidae > Lipophrys > Lipophrys pholis. The sequence continues at coordinate 4,150,291 of NC_137648.1, forward strand.
TTTTTTTCATTATTTAATTTTTTGTTCTCATGCTTTGTCTCACCATCAGCAACGCGCTTTATATTTATATAACCTACAAGCAATGTGCTCAAATACGAAAGCTTAAATGATTATTCTATGTGTTGACCACTGACAGGCTATTTGTTTGCGGTTTGTGACATTCAGAGACAATCTTTTCCTATAAATCAGCTCAGTGTGTCCAAAGACGAACGATTTGATGAAGACTGGGTGTTAAATTCAGCCGACTGTGCGGAGGAGATTTGCCATGGTGAAATATTTCCATCTCGTATTCACACACAATCTGTGAACTGATGGAGCGAGCATCCTAATAGAGACTCATTTCCCCTCCCCGCGGCGAGAGCAGGCAAAGGTCAACATCTGCTCCAGCCACGGTGGAAAACACTGGGAGGTACCGTGTGTGTGTGTGTGTGTGTGTGTGTGTGTGTGTGTGTGTGTGTGTGTGTGTGTGTGTGTGTGTGTGTGTGTGTGTGTGTGTGTGTGTGTGTGTGTGTGTGTGTGTGTGTGTGTGTGTGTCTGTGTGTGTGTGTGTGTGTGTGTGGGTGTGTGTGTGTGTGCGCGCCATTAATTGGCAATCACAATCTTAATTGCTTTATTTGCTGTTTGCAAGAGGAATAGATTTTAGAGGATGGGCTGGTGATGTGGGAAATGTGGAGAACATGTAAAATGGATGCACAATCTGTGTGGGCCAATATTTAATCGTTGTGGTGGTTTTTTTTCCTTTCACCAGTATGAATAAGGAAAAACATTACATTTATTCCAATAAACCTCCGAGTGTAAATGGCATAGAAACCAAAAACAATAATGTCATAACAAGTTCAATTACAAAACTGGAAGTGTAAAAGGTCTGATGTGTGCCGAGTTAAATAAATACATGACTTTTGTTGACTTTTTATAGTCTTTTCAATTCTCTAAAGATCCCAACACCCTTTAGTATGAAATATTCCGTCCAAACAATCAGTCAATCTATCGAGTGGTGGCTAAAACTAACAATATGAATATAAATACATGAATGGAGTCTTTACCAGCATGTATGAAAGTAAGACGGGTTCAAGCTTCTTTGCTATTAATAAGAAAAAGTCAAAATGTAGTTAAAAGGCATCCTAAAGCAACTATCTAAGTAAATAAATCGAACATTTGTATAATTGGACATGAATATATATGAATAAATGAGGAAATATATTTAAATACTCATTACTAAGTATAAAACCTCTCACAAACTAATTAAAACCTGATAGTGTTCGTCAGCCAGTCAAACCGAGTGACAGAAGGTCGAAGTTCGTCAAGAATGAAATAATAATATTAATAATATTAGTTCAAAACACATAAATATTTAGAGAATAAATCTATAATATGACTAACATTGTTCAAAATGAGTCTAAAACCTTGTCGAAGAATCTTCACACATGCAAGGGGTGATACTTGAATAATTGAGACACGAATCAGTGAAGGTCTGTTCCGTCACCATTTATCAGTGAATCTCATACGATTTGCATGACAAAGCTCATGTGTGATGATTTACACCAAAAGGAACAAGAAGTCCTGCATCCAACATGGTGTGGATCAAACTGAAACGATAAGAGGAAGAGTCGTCTCCCAATTTGCCGGGGCTGCCTGCGATATTCTGCGTCTCTCTTTCTGCATGCAACATTTGTTCCAATGGAATTTCAGATATTGGATTTGATTTGCATCCCTCATGCGCGCAGCATGTAAGGATCACTCTGCGAGACGTCTCACATTTCGCACATCTCGTCTCTGCCGAGGAGAGAGACGGTCCCCGCGGTGGGACGCAGCGGCCTCTTCCAGGGGTCTGCACACCCGCGTCACATAAATAAATACGCAAAACACATTCGAGCGCAAACAGAATATCGCTCAGTCATGCTGAGATACTCGGAGCAGGCTGACAGTATTTGGCAGAGAGGCAAACACAGAAAGTCAATGCGGCCGCTCTATCCGCTCGCTGACTGACAGGTTCCTGCACATCGGGTTTGTGTGGCTGACAGCTGAACATCAGCTGAACGACTGTAGAATCAGGTCATGATCAAACCAGGAAAAAACTTCAAGTTGCATAACATCAATTCAAATGTGACACGAACGGCACGACTGGGTAGAAAAGACAAGATTGTGTACAGCATTTACAAACACTGCAACATTTTCAGATGAAGATTCATCAGGTCATTTATGACAGTGGTACTGACCGAAAATACCACGGTTGTGTGAAATATCTTACTTTACAAAATACAATCATTCTGTGAAATATAAGCAAGTATACAATATTTTATTGACTAAAATACAATAGTAATGTCAGAACTACAACTGTTCATACCGTGGTGCTGACCAAAAATACTGTGGTACTCTCAGATATACCTTTGTTTATAATATGGTACTGACTAAAACAACTATGGTGCTTGAGATATAGTTTGGTATAGACCTAAATAACTGATAGATTTATTGCTGTATATATAATGGTACCGACCAAACTTGTTAGGTTACTAGCAGTTCTGTCACAGTACTTATTAGAGTACTAACTAATACGCCACAGTACTGTCAGTTCTACTGTGATAAAAAGTAAAGCACTCACCAAAATCTCATGGTGTTTATCAGATCTACTATGGAAAATAATATTGTTCTGATCAAAATACAAAGGTACAGTCGGATCTACTCTGGTGAAATACTGTATATGGTGTTCACCAATGTACAATGGTGAGATATATGATGTGAAATACCATGGTACTGACCAGAAATACAATGATACTTTGACATACACCATAGTTTATAATATGGTACTATATTATGGTACAGACTGAAATACTGTGGTACGTTCAGACTTATTGTATTAATCATAATATATGGTATTATCAGTTGCACTATTAGACATAATGTAGTACTGACCTACTATAGTACTTTTTGTACTGACTAAAATACCAGTGTATTATCAGATCTACTATGGGAAATAATATGGTATTGACCAAAGTACCGTGACAGCATGAAATCAAAAGCTACTTTAGTGCAATGAAATATACTATGATCTACTGGAGCTGACTCTCTAATATCCCATATTGCTCTCCAATATAACATAGTATACAGTAGTATACTGTCCAAAACACCAAGACACTATCAAATATAGCTTGGTTTACATGATAGTACTGACCAAAGTACCAAATATTGTCAAAATGTATTATGCACTTGCAGAGATGATCTCAAGGACCCTAAAAAATATTGTACAATCAAATGTACAAATAGTTTTGGTATTTCACTGATTGAATTACTATGGTACTTTGAACAATGCTTGGGTAGACAGTATTGTTTTGACAATATTACAATGGTGTGGCTAAATAAACAATGGTCTACATTAGAATACTGATAGAAAGAGAGGTGCTTTCTAATGCTTGAAGTTGGTACCTCTACAACTGCGTGGTACGATCAAATCTTCTGAGAGAAATTGATGGGTAATGATCTCATCTCATGGATGCTTTTATAAATGTTGTGTTCTTTTAAATTTACCAATTCTCCTCTACTTGCCCAAAGTTTTCAAAAGAATGAAGGCATTTCTTTCCTCTTTCATTCAAGAAGACTCTCAAGGCTCTCACCTCTCAATACATGAGCCGAATGTCCAACTGACAAATTGTCTCTATCTATATCTTGAATATTACCCAGATATTACGAAAAATATAAATGTGTTATATCATGCAGAGATACTCGGAGCTGGCGGATGGTATTTGGCGAAGACACAGAACAGAAAACCAATCCAGTCGGTCTATTTGCTTGTTAACGGACAGGTTCCTGCACATCAGCGGTGTGTGGCTGACAGCTGAACAGCAGCTGACTGACTGAAGAATCATGATGACACCAGGTAAAACTTCAAGTCGGATACCATCGGATTCTCTCAGTTTTTCCTCTCTCAGACGCTTCGAGGACAACGCCGAACTCCTTCCTGCGAGCACTTCTCCGTCCAAATGATTCATGCCAACGCCAGACAGGCCACTGGAAACTGTGGTGACTGACTGTCAGCTCTCAGAATTAGAATCTCCTCTGCAGGTTCAAGAAGCAGAAAACAACACTCCCTTTGCTTTTACAGAAAACAACCCCACATCCACCTTACACGTGCTGCTGACAGATCCCAAACACCTTTCCGCTCCTGATTTTGTTTGCCATTTGAATAATTTGTGTCCTTGTTGTTGTTTTTTTTTATGGCCGGACCTTATCAACAATTTACAGCAGCTGTTCGGTTTCTCCCTCTCTCAGCCGTGTCTTTCCCGCTATTTCAAACTGTGACAAACTTCATGTGACAGTTGTGTTTGCGGCGTAGCACTGATCCAATACCGAGTACCGGCGAGGCTCCCAAACCTAATTTCATGTACGGTAAGGGCTACCCAGGCAGCTCAGGCATTTCGACAAGACTATTTTGATTTATCTTCGGCCTCGACTTCTGTCAGACCTCTCAAATTTGGAAGGCTACATTCACATTAGCACTCTTGAAATGTCTTTTTCAGTGAGCTTCTCACAAATCGGAACGTCAAGGTCACTGAGGTAACTGTTAGCACTATTTGTTAATGAAGGTGTAGGAAATCTAAGGCAGATTATTGAGTCAAACTCTGCCTTCCGCTAGATTGTTTTGCTAAATGTGAATTAACTTCCGATGTCCCAGTGGACTTGTTACTGTTGTAGTAGGAGAAAGCTGCTGGACTGCGTTCGTCCCTGTGTCTTGCTGACTTAGCAGCCATTAGCTTGACGTCACATTTATGTTATCATTCCACTAAACTCCTGTTGACTGAAGGAGTGCCTCGTGAAGAATGTTCTGTAATTAACAGAAGCATTAACACGTATCCCCACTTTACTTTGACCCTTTACCCGTTATTACAAAGCGATGGGTTTCTGGGTGTTGTAATAACACCTGGTGTTAGTTCCTTTGAGATCCATCTAAAAGCAGGGTTGTAACAGGATTACTACTGCCACAACACGTCATCGGTAGGGTAAAATTAATTTGCCTCACGACAGTCCAACCCCAGCTCTCGTTCCCTATCACTGGGTGAACAGTCCAACGTTCTGTGAATTCTATTTCACAATGACAGGAAGAGCCGACGTTGAAGGATCAGTGAATGTTCTCTCTTGTCAAGTCTTCCTGGTATCTTGACGCATCGGGTCAAGCTTGGACAGCAAACTGCTGCGGCCGACTTGTCTTGACCTTTGCAGAGTTGCGATTTTCTTTCGCATGCCGTCTTCGGCTTAACTGTACTGTCGCTAATTCTGCAGCTTGTGAAGCACTCAAGGTAAGTGATTTCCTTTGTGTTGTGGTTTTGTATTTAGAAATATGTCCTGACCTTACATTTTGCTTTTCAGGGATCTTTTCAGTTTGGCTGATCATTGTTAACAACGCTTTTCTTTCATCCTTTAGCTGCTGCAAAGATTTATTCAGCTTTAGAATCCAGGCCAGGGCCTTTTTCAGTTTATACTCGTCAGAGTAGTAGTTGATCAGTTTGTTCATTGATTCCATGTTCACTTCAACTTGGATCATGTTGGTTGTAACTGTGCTTGTGACCACAGGGTCATCTTGAAAGCTTTCTTCCCTTTGCATAAATAGTTTTGGACAATCAGTTTCTTCATTTAGCAAGACTTTAGGAATTTGGCATTTTCTGCATTCCAAACCATTTCTATTGACGTGGCCTGGTTGCTTCTCTATTCTTTTTGAATTGTGCACTCTTGGTGTCCTTGTATACTTGAGTACAGCGCACGCTGTCTGTCCAGAACTCAGACACTGACAACGCAACTTCTTGACAAACCATTTTATCTACCTGAAATGCAGCCACTGCTGCGGTCAACTCATGAGGAGGTATAGCGACTTGCTTGAGTGGAGCAACTCTTGCTTTTCCCATCAAGAAGAAACAATACCTCTTGCCTTGCTCATCAACAGGTAAGACATAGTGCACTCTGAAGCACCTGAGAAATGATGCCTCTTTTCCGTGGATCCGAAGCCTAAATATTGAAAAAAAACTGCAAATGTTCTTTGTTTGTCTCTTTCATATTGTTAACACATGAAGATAGAAAATGAGACTGCTGGTCCTCTCAGGGAGCTCCTATCTTAGCCTAAAAGTTCCCAGCAAGGAATCTTAGCTTAAAAGTGATTCAGGAAGTGTCTCAGAGTAACTCTTAGCAAGGAGTTGACAGCAACTTTTATCTTAGTGACGAGGTGTGGTTGCTGAAAGCTGTGATTGGTTGTTAGAGAAAGGAAGAAAGAAAAAAGCCTCTGTGCTCCTCGTGATGGACGGAGAGTAAAATTACCCCTTCATATATCTTGGGCTGTATTAAAAATGTGTAATCGTGAATATTATTTTATGTCTAGTTTATGAAACTCAGAAAAAAATTACTTAATTTGGACACACATTTAAAATCTTTTTAGAATCTATACTTTTTTCACACCTTCAAAAACAATAGTACGCACATTGCCCGGCGCCACTGATTAAAGAAACGGAGAACATCTTTCCTTTCTCTTTGTCTTTCCGCCATCTTGTCTGTTTAAGAAACTCTTAGGCTTCTTAAAAGTCCTCCTCACTACTTTTAGCAGTTTTGCACCTTAGGAGCTCTCTTAGGGCTTAAGATGTTTTGTGAAGTACTTTTATCTTAGTAAGGAAAAATTCTAAGAAAAATCTTAAATTTCGAGGAATGCCAAGATGTTTTTTAAGAGTAACGTCACTAAGAGCTTCTTTTAGCCTTAGGATGCTTTGTGAATATGGGACCTGGTCTTTCAAATACCTGGTTTACCTATGTTGCGTTTTCAACTTGCTTCTGCTGCTTCAGGAGAAACTGAGTGTGGCTGTGGAATAGAAACTCGGGTTTACTCGTCATGCCTTTCGTGGAAGTGCATGGCTACTAAACCCGTCTTCTCAACGTTCATATTCTTTAGAAACCTCTCCTTAAACATCGTACACTGCTTTCAGCTAATGCAATCACAACCTCTCGTCTTCTTTTAGTGCTTTTCCATTATGAATTCAAAGTGCAGCCTTTTCTTCGGTGTTCAAGTAGAGCTGCATGTTCAGCTCTTTGTTTGATACGGGCTGAAGAAACCAACAATATGGTTGATGAGCAACACAAACGCGACCAATGTGAGCTGGACTGAGCCTCTTTATTCACGGCCACTAGTGCAACACGGTCAACCGGTTTAACAATGTCTTGCAGGGTTTACTGACGATTCTGATTCACGTATGCATCAATATCTGCAATACATTTCTGTTGTTTTCATAAATTCCCTCAGGGGTGCCTAAAAACATGTAAATTAAAGAATTTGAACTGGAAGAATTGTAGCTGAACATCTTTATGTAGTGCTTATGAACAACTCCAGTCATGAGCTTTATCCAACTCAGGGTCACCGGGTGGTGGAGGCAATCCAAACTGAAGGCAGATTATACCTGAGGAGAATATTCCCCCAATTCCGGAAACAGGGATTTTAGTGAAGTGAGACGTGAGTACTCTCCAGTACACTTGAAACCTATTTCTACCCTTTTGGTATTTGCACAACACAAAATACAAACTCCACTCGGATTTTATCTTTTCTCTCTTAAAAGTGACGCCGATTTATTGTGAAATAAATAGAATTTGTCTTGTTCGCTGCTAACAGTTCTCCCACTGAATACACCAATGCACCTAAGAATGTAATTATTTCTATACTCTATCATCCAGTGTGGGTCCCAGCATCATCGGATTCACAGCCTCTTTCTCGGCTGACCTCTCAGTGAGTGCACACATCAATCCTCCAACTGACTGCCTTTCACTGAGATTTCCCGTCAAAAACATAACTCACTTTAGCTTATCGTCTTTAGATTTATCTCCTGGCTGCACAGCCTCCGCTCATACTCACCCAATCAAGTTTAAGCATACTCATATGTAATCTGTTCCGATCAGAGCAGCTTTATATTCTAAATTAGTACGCCTCACATGGGGGGGAGTTTTCACTGTGTGACCCTTGCACCTAGTAAATTACTGTGCACTTTCTAAGTTTTTATCATGACCTTTTTAGCTGCAATAGCTGGTGAAGACGGACTCGGGTTCATCCCCCCGCATATAAGCTGCATAGACTGTACCTCGGCATAAGTTCCATTCTAACGGTTTGTGGTTCGATCTTCCATCTCACCATGAATATACATCGAAGTGTCAATGAGGAAGACTTTAAATCCCATTTTGCCCTGAATGGAGGTCCAGCATCTGGCATAGCAGCCATCGGTTTGTAAATGTACGTGCGTGAATCAATCAGGGTAACCAGAACGGATTGATGGTTTCCAGCCCAAACACAAGATGAATTACGAGATAAAACCAATCTAAGGCCCCATTCACATGACAGGGTGTCTATTAACACGTGAGAGTGCTTCGGAGTCACTGAAAATGCAACTTTTTCAACTCTGTCTCTGTGTACACAGCAGAAACGCTGTTACTGCACATGCACACCACGGCTGTAGTAAATAGTTCTGTTGCACATTTGTCAGGAGATGGATAACAACAACCTTTGCCTCCAGAGTGTCATGACTCACAGTCCATATTCTCCTGGGACTTGGGAGTGTAATAAATGACAGTCACCTGTAATAACAATCCAACTTTGTCGTCTGGGTTATAGGAATGTCCATGTGCTCACCATTTTTGATTAGATTTATTTTTAAAAAGTGTGTTTATTGTATTATGTACATTTATAGTTAATTTTTATAGCATATTGTTCTCTGTGTGGTTTCAACACAAAAACAACTAACAGCAACCACACAAAGGCCGACCTGAAAAGCGACCATTGTTTTCAGCATTTCTGCCATTTCTTAAACAGACATCATCTTCAAAACGTTGTAAAAGTGAAACTTCCTTCAAACCAAAACCGCAAAATCGATGCATTTTTACCTGAACATTTGTCACGTAAACAAGAGTCTAAAATGATCACCTGCGTCATTGAAAAATAAAGTCACACAAACAGTTTCCCAACTGCACTGAAAAAACAAACAAATAAAGAAAGCATCCATGTTTCTTCACGACGGTGTCAAGTGGAGCAGATCAATTGAAAATGAACCAATGATAGGTGTGAGAGCACACAGCAGATTATTGAAATGTTTCAGGTGCTGCTGTTTTTTTCTATTGGTGCATTTGGTGGAGCGGGTCGTCTCTGACTCGGAAGGTTACAGGTTCAGTCACTCATCTGTCCATATATGGAAAGGTCCTTCAATCCAAATGGATTGAGTACCTTGCATCTCAGCCATCACCGCCGGTGTGTGTGTGTGTGTGTGTGTGTGTGTGTGTGTGTGTGTGTGTGTGTGTGTGTGTGTGTGTGTGTGTGTGTGTGTGTGTGTGTGTGTGTGTGTGTGTGTGTGTGTGTGTGTGTGTGTGTGTGTGTGTGAGTGTGAATAGGTGAAAGCTACTACCATTGTAAAGTACTTTGGATGCTGCTAAAGAAGTGGAAAAGTGATGTATAAGTGCAGTCCATTTACTTTTCAGCCTTGTAATTGCAACCCACCTAATGTGTTTGAAACTCGCTAATCTGGCCCCGCCGGGTGAAGAACACCATATAAATGATGAGCTCCATTTACAATCGTAAGGAAGTGAATCGTGACTCATACGGCTCATGTTCATTTCATTGCATTTGGATTAAATGCAGTCAAAAAAGAATATATATATATAAATAAATAAAAGCTGCTGCCAAAACACCAGCGAGTCACAAAACAGGCGGCTGGGACACAGAGAATGAGACAACTAAGAGGCTGTTGTTGTCATTCATTCCCGAGTCATTCATAGTGAAGCTGACCAGTGCTTTCTCTCGTTATCGCTCCGAGGCTTCACAGAAACTTTCATTCAGTCACTGAGCGCGGCGCAGCCGGGGCATCTGGTGCGTCCTGAGCTCCTTGCCCTAATGACTTCCAGAAAAGCTACTGTGTCTGACGCCACAGTAAAAAAGATAGGGGAAATTGGGAGAGAGTGCTGCATGACATCATGTATTAATGCTCTGATCTTAGCACATCTGCATTATCTCACAGAGGAAAGGATAATGTGAATGAACAGCTCCATAGATGTTGCGATCGGCTGTTTTCAGGCATGCGCCACTAATGCAACTCTGGATCCATGAGATGGATGAACAAGAGGAAAAATCATGACAACTTTCAGAATAACCTGAGGTGTCTTTCGCTCGCCTCTACAAAAGCTGCCTGTGGTAATGGCTGCCTTGAGCATGTTGGAAACCAAAATGCTCAGAGTAATTAACTAATGTGAACTTAATTAGTGCACCAATGCCGTGTACTGAAAGTGCACTCTAAGACCCCTCGGTTTTTCGTTTCAGAAAAGTTTCGCACTTACACTGCGACATTTTGAAAACAATTTGCAATGGCAGTAATGACAGGACCACGAGAGGGAGCTGTTGTTTGTTTTTTTAGAATGGAACCACACACATGCGCCCAGTGACTATTCCGCTACAAACAACAGGAATTACAAGTGACTCAATCATAAAACTACCAAGTCCCAGGAGGCTATGGCCTGGTAGTCCTGACATTCTGGAGGCAAACATTGTTATCTACTTGCGCATGAGTAGTCGCTGCATTTCCGCCATCTTCACAGAGACTGAGTTTCAAACAACTGAATCTTCCCCTGTTTGCATGTAGGCAGAGTCAGAGCGTATTCACTCAAGGTCAGCTTGCTGGTAGAAAACATGCATACATATACACGACTGGACAATTTATGATGAACCTGAAATGGATGTTTTTGGACTAGAGTAGAAATCTACACATACAAAGGGAGAACATGTAAACTCCAGACAGAAAGGCCTCTACACGGACTCAAAAGCTGTGACATTCTTTCTTCTGCACACATAACTAAGCAGTCGCATGCTGAACAGTGGAGTGACGGTGCTTTCATCCAAAGATCTGCCTGTGCAGTTTGCTCTTATCTCTGCACAGCTGTGATTATCTCATATATACGTATTTGTATCGCCATTTTCCCTTTCGCAAAGGATTGTGGACTCTTGCATGGTCCCACTATTGTAGCACCTACAAAGCTCTGACAGCCAGCCACTGGCGAGCATCGGACACCGGGCTGATTTGAATCACTGACGCTATTCAGACATCCACAAAGCAAACGAGACCAGACAGATGTCACAAGATATCGTAAATCACTCCACTGACAGTATAGACGCTGATTATAAATGAAACTTGCATTGGGAGACTGCCTGCACTCCCAAGAACAGCAATCAGAAATCAGCTGAGGACAGGCTGGACTTCCAGAACATCTTCGAACATGACCAGAAATAATTCTATCACACTTTCATCAGGAGCATTCTTCAACGGCTTTGGATAGATTGGAATAGCTTTTTGAAAAAAATGTCACAGTTTTGCAATGGAAGCAAGAAACTACCAAACTGAAGAGAGTATGTTGGAAACAACTCACAAAACATAAAATATTACAGATTGTGGACCTCTTGATTTTGAAGCTTTTTTTTTTTTTTTCCCAACTGTCCTCTTGACAACACATTCACATTCAATCAGCACCAGCTCCACGACTACGAGGTTATAATAAACGACCTGGATACATAAAGGACAGTTGGGCAAAACGTTGAAGCAAAAACAAGCTTCAAAGTTTTTCTCTGAAAGTTTTTTTTTCTCCACTTTATCAAGAGATGAGCTCAGAGAGTAAACAACAGCCTTTTAGGGGAAGTTCAAGTGGATGACAACACACATGGTGGCTGATCGGGAGATCGGGTACAGGTGAAGTGGGCGTGGCCAACAGGTGACTGGGAGGAAGAACATCTGCTGGGTGGGCGGAGAAAACATGGAGAAACACAATCAAACTGTGACATATGGCTGGTGTTATTTTATATTGTGAGCGGTTACCAGTCGGTTCCCTGAAGACAACTCCACATTCCCAAACAACGTAAACGCTTTAGAAGTCTTCTGTATTCACTTGAAAATCCTGTCGCCTCAACGTTGCCTAAAACAAGTAAATGGGACACTTAGCCCCAAAATCTATTCATTGTCAAATCCTTATCTTTTCCTTCCAAGTCTGTACTTTCAATTTCATTTTCAAGGTAGTGAAAGACTAAACGCGTCAAACACATAACCTAAAAAAGTTAAAGCAATAAGTTATCAGTAGGAAAAAAAAAAAATGTAACTTTTTTTTTGTAAAAATGGGATTTGAAGATTTCTTTTCCACAGAAAGTATCTGTTCTCGACTGCAGTGGGTTGAGTCAACTCCACGGGTCAAAATAAGGAGGTCGCGCTTACCAAAAACAATGTGAGAACAGAAAAACACACTCATACTTAATAATTCCTTTCTTGTTTCTGAAACTTTGACAGCTCCAACCAGCATCATTCGTGCTGAGCCTCTCGTATTTTTTTTTTTAATTTATAGTTTTAATCTTCCCCCCTGTGTGTCTGTCTATCTAGGTCTGTTTCTAGCGTTTCGCGGCTGCGTCTCTGTGTGTCTGCCATGCTGCTCTAATTGTTTTCTCATCTCCCTCTCCAGGGATGTGTAGGCATGGCCTTATTATCCCCGCCTGATCGATGGGATTTATAGGTTTTAGGGAGCGAGACATGCAAACTTTCTCATCTCCAGGGGGATAAAGTGGAGAAATCAATCACATGCGCGTTCGCTCGCACTGTGTGGGCCAATCCACACCTGAGAAACTACTTTCGGTCGTGGAAGCGTTACTTCAAATGGAGCTACTGCACCTAAGCTGCTCTTTTTTTTACTCCAAAACACTCACTTCAATCTTATACTTGAGGTTTTTCTGTTTCAATATGTCATGCTAAAAATACACACATATACTCTTTAAAGCCCTTTTTGTGTCGTGATTTTCCCATCCTGAGGATCTTGTGTCTGCTCTTTGCGCTCCGCGGTAATTTGCGGTGATGCAGATGGCCTCCTTGTCAAGATAATCACACGGGCCCTCACGAGGACAGCAGGGTATCGAATAGCAGCGGAGAGGATTCCCACCAAGATCTGATGGTAATGGCCATCAAACATTCGTGTTTTTAATGGTGTTTGGCTTTATTAGAGAGGGAAGAGCAAGAAGCATCACACTGCAGTCAGATTGACTGTAGGCTTCCAGCTTGTGTTTTTTATTGATCTCGTATATGACTCAGACAGGCTGATAAGGATTTAAAGACGCGAGAATCCTTCCGAAGCTGTTTTTAAATTCACCCCCCTCTTTCCTTCTTCTCATCCTTGATAATTTATCACGCCGCGCACCTGATGGACACATGCACACGTCGTCAGATAAACAAAGTCGAGCTGCGTCAGCCGCCGGATCGATCCCCAACAGTTCCACGTTGAGAGTCTTCGAGCTCAACAGAAGCGGTTTGACATGTAACGCATGTAAAGCAGTCGTCCCGGTTCAGCTCAGCAAAGACACGGGAGTATATTAACAAAGGTCAAATGTTTTGTTTTTTTTTCCAAAGACTATTTTTAGACTCTGCAGACTGAGCTTCACTTTATTTCAGTTTGATTTAATGTTATTGTACCTTTTTGCCAATTTAAACAAAATTCACATGGAGACAAAGACGCCGGTTGGAGGATCGTGGTACAGTCGCAGGTCAAATTGTGAGGGAGTGAAATACGCTCACTTTATTAGGTACATTTACTCATTCACACAAGTAACTAAACAGCTTATCGGCCAATCATGCAGCAGCTGAAGTTTAAAATGACCATGAGAATGAACGCTAAAACACACGCACACTCACAAGAACATGGGCAGAAGAATACACACTCAGAGTGAAACACGCACACACACACACACAGAAGAAAGGTGGTTTATGTGACTGGTTGTTGGTTAGTATTTCACAAACTGTCGCTCGACTGGGATTTCCCTACTCAACACATTTACAGAGAGTCTCCAGTGAGCAGCAGCAGCTCTCTGGGACAAAATGCCTCATTGATGCCAGAGGGCAGAGGAGAAGGGGCAGACTGGTTGGAGATGATAGAAAGACAACGGTATCTTTAATAGTCAGTGGTTACAACCAATGTGTGCAGAAGAGCGTCTGTGAGCTTTTCCAACAGGATGCCTCTTGAAGCTGATAGTCTACAGCAGCAGAAGGGCACAGCGGGTGTCCCTGCTGTCAGCTGAGAACAGGAAACTGAGGCTACAGTCCAGCCAGAGCCACCAAGACTGGACAGCAGATGATTAGAAAAACCTTGAAGGTGTAATTAGTCTCCATTTACGAAGAATTTGGTGTGAACACCATGAATGTTTGGCTCCATCTTGCCTCAAATCAACAGTTCAGCTGCTGTAAAGGTGAGTAAAGGAGGAGATTTTCTTTTTCTCAGTGCCAGTTTACCGTTACTATGATCAGAGAGTATGGACACTTCAGGCAGGGTAACACACCAGGCCGCAAAGATCAAATCATCTCAGACATATATTTTTTTAAACATGACGATGACTTCACTGAACCCAATGACCTTTAGGATGTAGTGGAAGAGGAGATTCACAGCATGGATGCTCACCCGACAACTCTTCTGCAACTCTCATGTCAATTTAGACCAAAACGTCTGAGTAATGTCTCAACCACTTGTTGAATTTATATGCAGCCAGGATTGAGGGAAGCTCTGACGGTAAAACAAGGTCCTGTATTTCATTGTTTGCAAAACCATGTGGAACTAATGATGCATTCATGAGCAAGAAGTGGGAAAGTCCCATCATCACAGGTCAGTGAATAAAGGAATATTTGATACGCTGACTTCCCTGTTGCATTCATCTTCTCTTGTCTTTGGGGGTTTTGTTTGAAAGCTTGGGATGAAACGATGACGTATAAGCAAAAATTATGAATGGTGAATTCTTTTCTTTTTGAATGAATAAACTGTTTATCTTTTTCATTACTGATCCACTGCATTTAATGTAAAGGGATGATGGAAAGATCGCACCTCTCAGTGGGAAAATGGTACTGAAACAAGATCAAACACTTTCATGTCATTTTTAGGCGACCATGTTGCTTCTTTGTTATTTTTATTAAGAGTTGGGCAATTAATCGGATCATACAATTGGTGCCCTGAGAGGATGTCAGAAATGCTTAAAGCTCTCCAAGCTTCTCCACTCAGTATCCGCTGTAAGAAATGTGGATCCACTTGTGCAGATAATGGTGTTGTACATGTACACTGTACTGTTAATGTACTTGCTCGTATGCAGAGAATTTTTCCCACTTTACAAAGAAATGGAGAAGTGGAAGGTTCATTTCAAAAACGTTGCTCTCTGGGAGGGTATTTTCTACCTGAGAATCTCTCTCACACACACATAAACACACAATAACACTCATCCACTTTACTTCATATAGGATGGTTGGGAAAAATTAGCTATAACTATCATAGAAGGGCAATACCATTGGTTTTCCTCTTGAAACTGTGTACACATATAAAAAAAGCCCATTAAAATTGAACTGATGTGCACTTTAATAACCAATCAATATTAAACAGTAACTACATTGCTTTTGCCAAAGTGCAGGTTTTAACACTCACGTTAGATCTAATACTGCCTGCAACCCTGACGTGGATTAAAAGCGGTTATAAAAGATGGATGGATTCTTTTAATATTTCCATTCATTAATCATCTGTATCCAAGTTCATGCCACACGAGTAGATCACGAGTCCATCACAGGGCAAAACGCACAGGACACACAATCCACCGATGGCCAAATTCTAGGTCCATTTATCCATCTATCCAGCTGACGATGGGTGAAATACAAATCCCATCCACTTATAGTCTAAAACAGGTCACACAGGTCACAATCACACACAGGCAGTCTGAATGAAAATACACAAAGGCTGCAACTTTTCCTCCTTGGCTCAATGCAGGAGTGATGAAATCTTCTCGCTCTGTCACAGCACTGAATAACAGATCGTTGGCCAAGCTCCACCAACTCAGTCTTTTCAACGATCCAGTGGTTAGAAAGTTATGTGGGGCTCGTTAAGTGTGGATGATGCTCTTGGCCCTGAGAGTCAAGTAGTAAACAAGGATGCCGATATTAGAGTGGCCACCATCTCGGTAGCATCAGACCCACCCGGGGTTGGTCAAACACGGAGAGACTGACTCACAATCACACAAATTAGAGTCTCCAATGAACCTCACATGCACATTTTTTAGACTGTGGAAGGAAACCTGGAGAAAACCCACGGTAACATGCAAACTCCACATGAAAATGATTGGATTTCAACCCACAACCTTCTCATCATGAGGCAAGAGCACTACTCACTACTCCAAACCAGTATGCCAACTTTTTTTGAATTAACTTTTGTGTCTGCTTCCTTGCAAAAACATTGCTTTTTGACCTGAAAAGTTGTTGCGTGAGTGCAGCCTTATTCTGCCAGCTCACAACTTCTCTTCATTTTAGGAGGCGATCCTCTTCCACAAGGTTTTTACTTTTCAAACAACATCAAATCTTGCGAGAATTTTCCCACTGAAACTTCCTCCATAACCTCTATCAACCTCAAGTGCGTGTTTGACAAGACACCGGAGAAATCCCACATAGAAGAACATGCAAATCCAGATTTGAACTTGTGAATTTCTCTCTGTGAAGCGACTGAGTTCACCTCCACTGTAGTGACTCAAAGCGCCGACAGACCACAGCACAGGTGAATACTGCTGCAGCTTCTGCCGTGGTGTCAGTATTTTAAAGCTACAGTATGAATCAAGAGGATTTATGTCCAGTTTGATGCTTCACATGTTTTCATCAGACTTTATATCTTGAGAAAACATGCTCTCGTGCTCTCTTTTTTTCTTCCCTTAATGCCTATAACTAACTCAAAATACACATGTTTGAAGACTGTTAATCATTAATCCACCAAAAAAGGTAGGATGTTGAACATTTATTTGTCCATCTTAATAATTTTTTGCTTTGCTCATGACTCTTTTATGAGGTGTTTTCCGATCTTCGTCCTGATCGGAGGCTGTGATCCTATAACCAAAGCTTCAGACAGACTGTTGATAAGAATCCAGGAGAGAGAGAGGCGACCACAAAGTTAATAGACTATCACTCCCCCTAAAAAGAACTGATTGTCCTATTCACGGGGGTCGCGTATGCTGAGAGAGGGGTCGCAGCGAGCGGAGAGAACAATAGAAAAAACTGTGAGTGCAGCCAAAGAGTGGATTTTTGAGTCCTGTGGGTTAATTCGGCGCCTTTCAGCTACAATTGCCGTGTCTAAACATTCATGAGCCGCCCGGGGATGCAGGGAGGGAGGCGAGGAGAGGAGAGAGGAGGAGAGGAGGGGAGGAGAGGAGGGGAGCGAGTGGGAATGGATGGAGCAACAGCACAGCGCTCAGACAGGAGAGGGAGAGCCGCTGTGTGATCATCCACTGCGTTCTGGGAAGAGAGAGAGGAGCTAAAGGAGGGAGGGAAGAAGTCTGTCCCTTCACCTGAAGATTACTTTGTTTCACACTGACTCACTGGAAGGAGGTGAAGTGATCAGAAGGTGTCGGCTCTTGGTTTTTCTTTTTTCCCCTGGACTTCATCCTCTCTGCAGAAAACCCGGTGATGATCTGACGCCGCTGGAAGGACTGAGAGAGGAAGGAAGAGGCGGAAAAGTGAGAAAACTGCATCAGTGGCTGCACAGTAGGAGAAGTTCCGAGAGGCTTCACAAAGGTAGAGGTTTTTCTCTTAGTTCTGTCCTTTGCATGCACGAGTGTTATTGAAGCATGCGCCGCGCAGAGCAACCTGTGACCAAGGTAAGTGGGACTTGCGGGGAGCGCTGCGCACTTGTTTTGTTCTGCTGAGCCACATGTGGGGAAGTTGAATGGAGGGCTGGGAGGAGGCTGAGGGGCTTAGAGTGTGTTAGTGCTCACATTATTATTAATAATAATGCCATTAATAACACAGGCGAGCCAAAGTGGGAGCAGAGGGAGAGCGAGGAGAGGGCAGTGAGGAGGGAACATGACAAGTGTGAAGGAGAGTTGGGCTTAGAAGGACCGATAGAGAAAGAGGAGGAAGACTGGAGTGGTTCTTTTTTGGGGAAGGGGGTTGGAGGGTGGGGGGGTGGGGGGGTGGGGGGGTGGGGGGGTCCCTGGCATCCAACTCAGTAACCAAGGCAGCTGACATGAGGGAAAGCCAACAGGGGACATTGGGATTTCTATTTTTCTCCCTTGCCGAGATACGCCGAGGCTCTGCCAAGTCCCCTGCCTCATCCCCCACGGATAAAGATTTCATTGTGCGCCGCTGTGACCGAATTCATTAAGCGTCTACATGTACTCTCTTACACTCCTTCTTCTCCTATGTTACCCCCCCCCCCCCAAACCTTTTTCTTTTTTTTTTATTACTGGAATAATCTCAGAGTGGTGTTACATCAACAGTTGCATTGATTTGCTTTGCGTAAAGACGCACAGGGGAGACTGTCAGTAGAGACTCAAAGTTTATCAGGCTGGATTGCAGGACACCACGCGGGGTCGCTCTGCATGCATACGGTTGGTCTAAGGTAGGGGACTCGGGAAGGGGGTAGGGGGCGCCCCGGCAGATTTACGAGATGGCAGCTTGGCAACTTTGCCAGCATCCAGAGAATTTGGGGAATTTTAGCCAGAGATGGAAAAACAAAACAATGAAATGGTGTCTATTACCAATGAATTGGGAGTGGATGGATTCATACTTTTTATTTTTATTTGTGCAGCTTTAGGTTGGCGTTTAGCACTTTGTTTAGATCCGACAACCTCTGCTTCATGTCGGTTTCCTTTAAAAAAATTAAATAAAATAAAATGAAGAGGATATTATCTGTGTCCTTCAAGAAGCATTAGTTTGACATTTAATGTCCCATCAAAGGAGCATTTAGATTCACTCCTCCTTTTTTTATGCAAAAGAGAAAAAAAACAAACGTGTTTTTATAGAGATGAAATGCTATTTTTTGTGTTTTTGTTTTCTTTTGGTTTACCTGTTGATGGTTTGATCTCAGTTTGTTTTCCTCTTACTTCAACATATGGGTGGATTGATTATTCGTGCATGCTTCAAGGAGGCTCAACTTGACAATTACCACATTAAAATATTGATTTTGGTCCAACACATCCCCAAAATGATGTTTTGCCTTTTGCTGGTTTCAAATTAGTTTCCACAAAATTACACAACATTTGGATGATGTGAGTATTTTCCATTGTCTAAGCAGCTTTAAGTTGACCTTGTGTTTTGTTACTTCACCTCATGAAATATCCATTTTGAATTGACCCATTGCACTGTTTGGAGGTTTCTGCCTATGTTTTATAACTTTTCTCAGACAGAAGCCCGGGAATGTCACTTTATGTGGATGACATGCTACTTGTGCGTTTTGTTTTGCGCATTGTTCTTGCTTTTGGGTAAGAATGTTAAAATTCCCTCTGCAAACATGCTGATTTGTGCATTTCTCAAGGAGTTGTAATTTGTAGTTTAAAAGCTCAAGAATGTTTGCCTCGTGTTGTGATTCGGTTGTGTTATGAATGACATGTTGGTTTTGTGTCTTGTTTGTTTTGGGGGAGTTAAACACTCAGAATCACTTAACAAATGGGTGACATGCATGATTATTTTGGCATGTTTTTAGGGAGTTTTTAGCTTAATTCTATACTGTGGATGATTAGACTGCTTTTGTTTTCTTCAAGGATGATTTCATTGACTTTTAGAAAACCATTTCGACTCACTATTTCTTTTCGCTTGCGCCTCACTTCACTCTAAACATGGGTGATATAAATACTGACTTTGACCACCGACTTAGTTAGACCTTTCTCCTGGTTGAATATCTCAGTAGGTTTTGTGAGGTGAACCACTAAACTGCTATTTTATATACAGTAGATGCTATGATGAGAAGACACACAAGTTTTTGTGAAGAACTTTTAATAGAGCACTTTGTTGTTTTCTGATGTTCCATAACATTACCCCTTATATTTGGAAATGAAATGCAACCTATTCAAAACACTGCATTGTTGTGCCCAACTGAAGTTTCTTTCTCTACAAATAGTAATATATTACTCTTAATGATATCTAAATTTTCACTGCCTGTTGAAAAAAATTGTTCTGTCTTTCTTAATTTCCGCCCCCCTTCATAATACTGTAGAGGGAGAATGTTTGGGAAAACATGACACCCCCATAATTGATGGAAGCATTAATTGAGAGCATTTTTCTTGAGTTAATCAGATTTTATTCTAGCAATTGCTTTGGAAATAAAACTTACTGAAAGATTAAAAATGGATCAGATCCTAACTGGTAATAATTGTGTCATATTTAGCCCAGAATCAAGCACCGTTGCGAAAATTGAGTTGCAGAAAAGGCATCACAGTTCTTCTGTTAGTTTAGAGTAAAGGTTAGCAATATGAGTTCTTTAGACCAGGAAACCTCATCATAAGCATGAACCATGTCATGTTTGGTCCACTTATAAAGAAATATTCAACATTTTGTGTCAGACTTGTGAAGTTGCTATGAGGTTAATGTGAATTAGATAAAATACCCAAACATTGACTGTGTTTGCTCTTATGTTTGATAACAAAACGTTAATTTCTCTGGCTTTGTCTCAATTTCCCATCCTTTTACTGGACTTCATAAGGAGAATCACAGACTTTAAGCACTTCAAATTACAATCACAGACTTTAAAATGAACTTGTTGGAAGAAATGACACTTCTGTGATTTATGGCAGCATCAATTAAGATCATTTCTCTTGAGGTAATACGACTTTTTATTCTGGTAGATGCTTTGGAAATATAGTATCCTGTTGTTACGTTAGAAAAAGAAAAAAAAAGATTGGATCTGAGCAGGTAAAATCCCACGTGCATCGTGTTGAATTTAATCAAGAGCGTGTCATTGTTGCAGAATAGACGCCACAGCAGCTGTTCAGCATACGTTTTGATTACCTCTGGAAACAATTCTGTTTCCTCTTACGTTTGGTCTTGTTTGTTCAAATTATCAAAAGCTTACAGCCTGAAGTTGGTCAAGTTCCAACTACTGATTGAAAAAATTCCCAATTTCTGTCAAAAATATAAATTTCTCCGGCTTTCTTTGACTCTTTGTCTCAATCTCACGACCTTTCATGAGGCTGCATGAAGAAAACCATTAACAAAAATGACCTTAACCATAACATTTGTGAGGCGGCGAGACTCCTGTGATTCATAGTAGCATTAATTAAGATCATTTCTCTCAACATAATCAGAATCCGAGGCGGTTGCATTGGAAACAAAAGGTGCCGTCACATTATAAAAGGATTGGCTGAAGCTGGAGGAAGGCTGGCCTCAGACGGGTTTTTATGTGCGCCGGCTTTATACATAGAGCATTAGTCTTTTCATGCCTTTCTCTGCACTCAGGCCAGAGTCATCACCCTTTAGGTAAAAGGCCAGTATGGGGCTTTATGAGCCTCCTTATTGTTTCTAAGATGTGAGACACTTCACTCGCAGTGAAATCAATAGCCCAGTAAATTCTTAATTGAATGACTGCAGGGCTCGCGGAGCCTGATGGTGCTTTACAGGCTACCAGAAGGCGCCTTTGAGAGCGAGAGGAATAACAAGGACCCTGCTGGTATTGTTGTGGTCTGGGAAGTAACGTGGTGTCAATCAGCCGGGCGACAGCAGCGGTGGGACGGCGTTCGCACTCGCACACCTGCCATGTCACGCTTGACTTGAAGCGGGTGTCATGTTACTCCCAATTAGCCTGTCAAATATTTTTGTTTTGGGGTGGGGAGGGGGCTCGTTTGATCGTCACGCAGCGCGTTTTCCCAGTGTTAATAGACACCAGGGAGAGTCTCGTCTTAGTGGGTGTGGTCACCGCGACGGGATATAAAAAATAAAAAAAAATCACTCTCCGGGTTCAGGGGCAGAAAACCCAGTGAGATGTGTGTTTTAGCAACGGAAACACCCGCATTGTATCATGTTGCAGAGCAGATCTTTTTGTCCATCTGCCTGAGCCGCTGATGGATTGCTTGACCTCGGGGTTCTTGTTGCCACTACAACAAAGGCCAGAGACGACAATGCGTGTTTTTTTTTCTCTGTCGTCAATTTGCTGAATGTCAGACTTTAACTCACCCTCGGCACTTTGTTAACCAGATCTGTCCACAATGAAAAGCACCTCAGTAACATGTTGTACAGTCAATTTCCAAACATTTACTCATCCAGACAGCTGGCTTAGGTGTAAAAATTTGGCGGATCCCCATTTGGTTTGGTGCTGCATCTCAATTATTGTTGCTGGTTTGGTGAAAAAAAACAAAAAAAACAAACAAACAGCTGCAAGCACATTTTATAAAGCACAGAGAGAGTTTCTGAACCCAAACTCCAATTTTCCATTCACATATAGTCACAACATATAGTCACTTAAAGTAAACATGTTGCTTTACGTGATGTGATGTTCAAGGAAACATTATATTGAAATAAGTGCTTTACAGGCCTTAACAACCCGTACATATGCATACAATTGCTTTATCTAAATGTCCTGCCTGCAAGCATTGCAGTTGTCAAACATTCGAGGGCCACTAGGGGTCACCATACAGTTTACCCTCATGAGATCTTGGCGTATTGTTATCGCCTTTTTGTTAATAACAAAAGACGAAAGTAGTTCTTGAAGTTCAACTGACAACATTCAAATGAAAGCAGGTGGATTCGACCTGGATCAACCTCCTCTGCAGGCCCTGAAACTCCTCGTGAAAACTCAATCTACAGGAGCATTATTCGTCCCAAACTGTGGCCAGGTGTAGGAATAGGAGTTTTACTCTTAACAAAAGAGTCCCAACCAGCACTTTGGCAGAAGCACCTATTTAGCAGATAAAGATGGTGGACAAATGGACCGAGGCGGGCAAAAGTACAATTTAACCTGCATGTACCAGCAGAGCTAGTACAGCTGCGACACCTTAAACAACATCTACAGCTGGTAATAAGCTCATTCCCGAGGCTTTCTGGCTTTTTGAATACAGGGAAGGCTCTGTTTTTCCCTCGGTTCATATGCAGTCGCGGAAAAGGTACATTTGTGTGTGCTGCCTGCGCGCACAAAGCCCGTTGTCTGCCTGCGAGTCGGAACAAATTCCTCCGTGCCCGAGCCCGATCACGCACCAGAAGATGCAGGTTTTCATTTCATTAAGCAGCTCCTGCGACTCCCTCCAAAACTCAGACAGTGAATTATTCCATCTCCTCCCGGGTTAAAGAAAGCAATCATGTTTTTTCCACGGCCGACTCTCCACCCGATGGATCTCATTCGAGATGAGACCTGCTTACAGTAATGGACAGAAACACCTCATCTTCTAAAAATTAATTTGAATTGATTCTCGCTCGTCCTCCCCTCACCTCCTCCGCTCCCTCTCCTGCCCTGACAGGATTTGGAGGAGGAAATTTCAAACGTTCAAGGCCACATGTGCAAATCGATGACCAAATGAAGCCGAGCCGGACAATGAGCTGTCTCTCTCCGCAGACTCCTCACTGACGTCCACAGAGAGACAAGTCAGAGCAGATCCACTGTCTTCAGCTGTAACACGGAGGCAAACTGAAGACCGTATTGGTTTGCTGTCATCAGGAAGAAGTAAGATGCCGGTAACGCGTTACTTTAATGCTTACTGAGTAACTTAGTAATGCGTTATTCTTATCAGTAACGAGTAATCTAACGCGTTACTATTTCCAACCAGATTAAAGTTACTTCTCCACTGTGCGTTACTATCGCAGCGAGTCTCTTGTCTGTAAAGCCGCTTTATTATTAAACAGAACCGGGCCGCTTCTTCGTTCTCCTCCAAACGGACACACACACACACACACACACACACACACACACACACACACACACACACACACACACACACACACACACACACACACACACACACACACACACACACACACACACACACACAGTCACCTGACCCGCCCCCTTCTCCACTCTCGGCCAATCACAGGCTCTAACAGTGCGTTCAGGTGACACAAAAGAATCGGAACTAACAAACATAATCAATAATCCTTGTCATTGCAACAAGAACACAACTGCAGAGACGTTAAACTATTTTTGTAATTTTCCTGAGTTAAAAGATATATTGGCAGGAAGTCCCTCCCTTTTTTCAATCAATCAATCAATTATTGAAAGACTTAATTTGTCTCTGAGGGTAATTAAAGATTGCATAGAGCAGGCAGTGCAAATAAATAAATAGAGAAATAATGCAACAACAGACAACTAGATCACGGGGTAAATAAATACCAGTAATTGTAAAAATCGGATAATAAAATAGTGAGTCAGACATAAATACAACAAAGAACCAAGGTCAAAGGTTAAATCTGTATAAACATGGTGCAGGAGGCAGGGGTCAGCAGAGTTTTCGTTTTCACGTTGAGACGATGGGGGGTGTTGTCGGCAGCTGCTGAAAGTAACTAAAAAAGTCATTTGAAATCTAACTCAGTTACGTTCAAAAACAAGTAATCAGTAAAGTAACTAAGTTACTTTTTAAAGGGGTTACTAGAAGTCAGTATCAGATTACTTTTTCAAGGTTTGCAACAATCCCTAGTTTGAGTCCTTCTGTCCGGGTTGTATCCTCCGTTCACCTGTAGTCAGCTGGGTTCGGCTCCAGCACAATAACGTGTAAAATGGATGAATGAAGCTGTTGATAATCTTAACACTTATGTGAATTATGTGTTTGTTTGGCATCCACACAGCAGGGGGCGATAAAGAATGACCGTTTAGAAATATCGCTCTAACCAGTTCTCATTGAGTTTCATTCACTTATTTCTGTTTGTACTAAAAATGTGGATTTCTAAGATTTCCAGAAACCAAAGAGTCTAATCATGTGCCGTATAAATACCATTTTAACAATTTGCACTGAAAATATTCCAAATTTACAAACAGGCTTTTTTGACACAATAGCTGTACCTTTTAATTAAAATGGTCAAACTCCTCAATTTTGTCAAAGGCCCCTTTTCCAGGGGAAACACCTTATTCGCATTTGTTTCAGAAAAGTTATGGTTTTTACATGGTTGTTTGAAAACGATGTAGTTTTGTTGTTGGGCCTGCTGTTGGCTTTTGTAATTAAATCACACGCACACAGAGAAAAATATGCTATAAACATCAACGGACGGAAAGTTGGATTGCTGTTACTGGTGATTCTCAATCCCCCGTTTACACGGAGACAGAGTCTGAGCATTTTCAAAAAGTTCCACCTTTGGGAGCCGTCTTCAAAAGGCAGCGAAACCCGAAAGGCAGCAGAAGTTTTTTAGTTTTTTCAGTTGAGAACAAGGTCGCTTCAATCTGCTCCTGGTTATTAAGCAGAATTGCAGGTGATGCATGTGTCCCTCTAATGCTGGTTGATGTATATTCTCCACTTGCCAAAGATCGTAATGGAAGCACTTTGCTGCCGTCTTGCAGCGTCACGTCGCTAA
This sequence comes from Lipophrys pholis, assembly GCF_963383615.2. NCBI lineage: Eukaryota > Metazoa > Chordata > Actinopteri > Blenniiformes > Blenniidae > Lipophrys > Lipophrys pholis. The sequence goes on from NC_137648.1 coordinate 4,175,565, forward strand.
AATGCATCAGACATAATTTCATAATACATCCAATGTGTGTGCTATATATAAATGAGCAAGCTCACCTTCATTTAACTTCTGCTTGTAAGCAACTTTAGTGAAAACCTGTAAAACCGACATGAGAGCAAATGCATGGTAATTGAGTAAATTTCAAGACGTTTCCATGCATTGACCGTTATGTCAGAGAGCTGTCCGTGCAGTGCATTCTGGGATGTTGTCGGAGGTCTGAGGGTAAACAGGATGATGTCAAACTGTCTTTCGCGTGCCAACAGAGGAGCCGAGGAGGCTGTCCTCTCGTCGAATTGTCACGCGCTTAATTCAGGCAACTGCAAATGTGTTCACTGTCAACCTCTTCAAACATGCTACCTACTCAGTTATCACAGTCTGGATTAGAGGAGCCGGGTGACGAGAGGAGGTAGAGAAAACTGCCAAAATTGTAAGTGCAAACTATGATCTGCAATTACGACCAAACCAAACATCCTCTATTTAATTTTTTAACGATCCATCTCTCTGACATCGGAGAAAAATAAACAGCTAATCGACCTTCAGCGAAGGCCAAAACCATCATCACATTGCATAAGGAATACAAGCTGACCTTGGTCCTGGCAGACAGTGATTACATTTTATTGGCTCAAAAAAAGAAGGGGGGAAAAAAAAAAGGAGAGAAAAAAAAAAAAAAAAAAAAACGAAGCCCAACACTCACCGATGTACTCGGGCTGAATAAAATAGAGCGAGATGGGGAAATGAATTATGGTCTCTGGAGTCTGTGCGCTCCAGTCAACTTTTTCTCTCCCGCAGCGGCCGACGGGATGAGCCGCCATAAATCTGAACCGCAGATCCATTAGGTTTCTGCAGCTCGCACCGTGACACCGCCCCGTCCCTCCCCGTCCATTCATTTCTTTGCCGCTCCATACATGCAGTGTGTGGTGTCTTCATGTGGCTGTGCCAGGTTTGCTAATTAATTGCTTGAATTGTTGCTTGGAGACCTGGGTTTTTTTTGGATTGGATCCGTGCATTCATTTATCCTTTAAAATCTACGACCCCCACGTGAAAGAAATCCAAGGACTGTAGGATCCTGTCCAAGAAAGAAAGAAAAAAAAAAAAATAGCCCGGTGAGTAGCTGCATTCACTTCAAACGGCAGCAGACTACCAGGCTGCGTTTGCAAGTTTGGTACAGGATGTACAGTATGTGTGATTGTGATTGAGGCTGGTGCAAAATTACAAACATGTCAACATCAACAATCTGTCTATTGATCAATCTATCCATCCATGGGAAATAAAGAAAATATAGCATGGCAAGTGTGTGGAGTGTAAGAGTAAATCACAAGAAAATTAAAAGCATATATACGTATACTGTGTAGAGGAAAATTAGACTGGTGCCAAATGATGAGGATACAGTATGTACGTCTATCAATGAAAAACATAGTATGATAGTATATGTAGATAAAAAGGTTAGTGCCAAATTACAAACATATCGATCCATCCATCAACCGTCCATCACATAAGTATGCACAGTATTTGTGCATATGAATGAGGCTGATGTCAAATTACAAACATGGGCACATCCATCCATCTATACATGAAAAATACAGTATGTACATAAAAAGGAGGCCTGTGCCAAATTACTAGCATCCTTATCCATCTAAAACATGGTAGGCACAATATGTTTGTATGTGTACGTCTGCATATGTACGTCCGTCTATGAAAAATACAGTATGTATAGCGGGGTATACAAGAATGATGCTGGTGCCAAATTACAAGCATATCCATGCATCTATACTTTGCCCAGTGTGAGTGGATGAGACTGAGGCTGGGGTCAAATTACAGCATTTGTACATGTATCTGAGAACACTAGTGTGGTGACCGTATCTTAACTTAGGTATGACGGTATATTTTGAGAAAAGTGTTGTGGTTGGTAAGATTTGGGCTTTTTCAGTGTGAATGATCCCTTTTTTGTTCACAGTGTCGACTGGCGGGTGGAAGCCTGCCTGAGTCCTGCCTGGGACAACTGAATGGGCCGTGAGCACCGTAGATTTATTGTGACAAGACTAATCATTGGAAAATTTGTATGTGGACTATAAAAATCATCCTTCATGTCAAGTTGTTTTAAATTTAAAATTTCCATATTCTCAGTTGGCAGAAGGGAAATATTGTGGTCTTTCTGTTGGAAGATGTGTAGAAAACCCAGCAAAAATGATCTGTTTGTGGTGAAATAAACACCAAAAACAAACCACTTCTTCCACAGCTCGCGGCCAAACTTTCCATTTCACACAAGATAGGGGAAAAAAAAAAAAAGAAATAAAAGGAAGATGATGTATTTTCTGAAATCGGTAACTGAAGCTGCTTTCTGCTTCTTTTCATATCCGGGCTTGATGTGAAACCTGTTCCTGCATGTGTTTGTATGAGGGAGGCAAACCTGTGAGTAGCGCGCGTGTGTGTGTGTGTGTGTGTGTGTGTGTGTGTGTGTGTGTGTGTGTGTGTGTGTGTGTGTGTGTGTGTGTGTGTGTGTGTGTGTGTGTGTGTGTGTGTGTGTTTGCATCAGCGCAGATTGCTCATGAAATGTGACCTCTGGAAAAGTTTCCTGTCCGCGTTCTCCTCTTTGAACTCTCAATCTATTATCTTCAAGTATCAAATTCAACCCAACAGGTGTAGTGTGGTGAACGATAGGGGCTGGTGGCAGCCTGCCACAGACGCAGGGATGAAAGAGGAGATCAGGGGCCCGGCACTGGCTGCTCCGCGCGCACACACACACACACACACACACACACACACACACACACTGCACAGGGGCCACATGTTGTACACCTCACCTGCTTCAGCTGCGTTAACATGTCATCCACTGGAAACCCAGAGTTCTCCATATTTTTAAAAGTATTGTAAGTCCATGCCAGGACATTGACCTATCTGGGATTAAAACAGGTTGTTTTGGGGTCCTAGTTTTAAAATTAAACACATTATGCACAATGGCTGCTGGCCAATAGAGAGCCAGCTGAATCTGTCCCTGGGATCAAGAAGGTTTAAAAAAAAAAATTTCTTCATAAACTGTAATAATATACTGTAATTCTGTTGAAACCTGTTCATTCCAACAAACTAACAATGGGCCCTGAATTGTATTTGCTTCACTTTTTTACAGATAATCTTAAATAAAAGAGAGGATTTCTTGATTTCTCTCTCTCTCTCTCTCTAGTCGTCTGCGTGTTATGAGCAGCCTGGGACGATGAGGAAAGTCGCCCCGAGGAGGCGGGGCTTAGCAGCGATCTCACCAATTACCAGAGTGACTGACATAAATTTAAACCAATCACAGTCATTTCATGTCGGAGACTTGGGTCGCTCTTTAAACCGCCTATCACCAGACCTGCTCTGTGATTAACTTTACAGTCAGTTCTGGTTTGTTGTCCCGTGTTTCTTTCTACGAGGTGTTGAGATGAAGTGAGTCTCCAATTATTAACTCCGTCACATCTCTTCTAATTTACCGTTTGAAAGGAAAAAATTGGTTGAGAAGCTGCAGGTCAGGTTCAACTTTCTCCATCATAGTTATTTTTAATTGCACACAAACAGAAATGCTTTCAGAATTTTGCAAATCTGTCCAGGTTTGTTCATGTTTTTAAATGTTTAGATATGCTCATATTTATTAATGACTGAAAATCTAAGATCTTAAAAAAAAGCACAGTTTATTTTTCACTTCTTTTTTGAGGTTTCATTCAAAGCATTCTAAAATGCTTTGACAGATGAACTGATGTGTTGTTTGAGAATATATCTGATATACCTTTTGTTTTTCCTAAACTCAGACTGTCTTTTTAAGTACACCAGCCCCCAAAACACATTCATTGTTTTCTTTTAAAAAGGACTAATGAAGCATCTGCTTGTATTTGTGTACAAGTATCTTAATAAAAGAGTCTTGATAAGTGCTCTCTATTCACTAGCTGTTAAAAAGTAAAAGAATTGTCATCACTGGGCACCTCTCTCAATCTAAAAAAAGGCAAGATTTTTTGTAAAGTGGTTTATAACCGCACTGTATTTAAATGAAGTTAACATTGGCTAAAATTGAATAATAATGAAGAGACCCACCGAAGAAATTTATGCATCAAATTCTCACCTGAGCTCAAACTGGAGGCGACAGTGACTCCGTGCTGCCACCCGCTGCACAAAACCAACATCACAGAAATCGCACAACTTGCACCTTTAAAAGATTTTCTGTGTTGCAGACAACATTTGCTTTCCTCAAAGATCGTTTCTCTTTCATAACCCGAAGCGATCGATGCGGCGAGAGCCACGCAGACAAAAGGAAAACACAGTCCGAAGAGTAAAGTCTCACTTCTGCCTCCCTCTCTCCCGCTGTTTGCTGAGAGCAGCTGCTTGTTTTGAGGGGAAACAATAAATCTCCGGCTACACTTTCTACCTTACAGGACTGGAAGTGAAAGAGTTTAGAGCGACGACTGATAACACCCCGTGACAGATCGCACAAAGGGATGCAAGCAAGTTTTCACAAGCAGAGGTCCAAAACGTGAGACTTCGACATTCTTACAATATATGGTACATCCATATATCCTGTTTACATACAACAAAGACCATCAAACACCAAAGCTTTTCCAGTTCTAGAGACTTGTTGCTCCACAGATTACCTCCTTTCACTGATACCCGGTCAAGTTTAAAATGTTTTAAACACACAAATCTCTCTTCAGTCATATTTAGAGACAAAGATTATTTTAAATACTGCAGGCAAACTGCTGATCGTTCAGTTTGCACACGAACTGAAACGTTTTGAAATTTCAAAATCGTCAAATTCTGATTTATTTGCTAAAACACTCAGATGTTTTTGATAGTTTCTCAAACCATCACGTGCAACGCCAAGGTTCTGTGCCCACTGGGCCTCAGCGCTCCATCCAGTCAGTCCATGGTGAACACATGGAAGCAGAACAGCGTCCAGCAGATTGTCCTCCAGCAAACAGACTCTAAAAAGCTTCTATTGTGAAAACTCAAGTCTGCATGTGATTTTCTCTTTGTGTCATTCTTATCATTCTTCCATCTCATGCAAAGCATACGCAAAGTGAAAGCGCAATCTATTTGCTTAATGGTGCAATTAGCACACAGGCTGATCTAAATCAGTCTCTGTACATTTTTGAGGAAAATGTTCTAAGACCCTGTCAGGAAGGCCTCTAATCGGGCTTCAATAGCCAATAACGTAATAACTTTTCAATAGTGTTATAAGATATTTGACCCATTATCATAATAATAATTTTCCAGTAACATCATGAGTCATTACAAGATTGAAGTTGCATTAAAAGTAATGAAAGTCTAAGTTCTAAAGCTGTTATTCTTCCAAAAAGAGGTTCGCTTTGGGAAAAATAGGTATAGTGGATGCTAAAGTATTCACTCATTATCGACTTTACTTTTCTATTACATGATTGGCAAGTTATCACATCATCGTCTTTATTACATTCTGCATGGCCACAATTATTCCATTATTGGTTGTTAGGATTCCTAACAATTGACTTTGATAACTGAGAGGTTACTCTATATAAACCATGTCAGCAGAAAGCGAGTCAGACGGCATCTGTATCTTGTTCCTAATTAACCGAGGTGCTGCAGCTTTGTGGCCTTTATGTTCAGGGAAAATACCGGCTCGATTTATTTCTTGAAACACATTTTCTTTCCAAAATGAAACCACTCGTGAGACGACGTATTTTCTTGTGTGTTGTGCCGAGCTCCGGCGGGATCGTATTAATCTGCTCGCGCTGAGCCGCCGTTGCCGTGATAACGCTCTTTGATGGCGCCAACAGCGCCGACGCCTTGTTGCACTGATGGGTGGGAGTGGCGGGGTGGAGCGCCCGCCATCCACCCGCCAGTCTGCACTGCCGACGCGGACGATCCGTTTGATCTCGCTCCTATACCCAGGTTCAAAAGAGATCCGCTCCTCCGCTCAGCAGTCACAACCTGAAAACCCCAACCTGAAAAAAAAAACACACACACTTCAACACCCCCGCCCTCATTATTCCCTTTGAAATCACATTACCTGTGTCCTCTTTGTGAGCTGAGGAGTGTACAGTGGCAGATGAGACAGAATGGAAAATGTAAGGGAGGAGTGACGTGAGGAAATAACCACAGCCAAAGTTCGTTATCGCCTGTCTCCAGGAATTCCCAGTCAGGGGGGAGGATCGGCTTCTCTTCCTGCCGCGTCCGGGGGTCTCGTGTGTCTCCTGAGGAGATTCGTTCGCCTCATTCGGTTGCCGTGAAATTAGACTTGAAGGAGAACCACTTAACGTTTCCCAGTAAACACTGTTTTGATGACTCACGGGTCAAAAGCATCCCAGAAAAAAAAACTCTAGACATTTTTGGATGGCAAACATGCTAAAATAAAAAGGATGTTTTGAGGTCAAGGAAAGCCATTGTTTAATCAGCAGCATTCACATGGGTTACATTTCAAATTCAATCTGTGTAATTGAATATCTGGAGCATAAAATTAGTATGAAAGTAGAATAGTATGTAGACTCATGGTTGTTAACTCAACGTAGCTTTAGTGGACAAAAACAAGCATTAGTGCTCATTATGGATTGTTTGCTCTGCAGCTTTAACTCTAAAAAAAACTACTGGATCCGTGTAAATGGACATAGTTTTTGGCAAAATGCTGCCATGTAAAAGCAAACCTGTTCTGGGACAAAAATGTGAAAACTATGCATTTTTGTTATGGAAACGGGGCCTCAGTTTAGCATAGAATGGCAGCGAACAGAACATTTAGCTTCCACACAAGAACAGCAGAATTAAACTTAATTTAGAAGATATTGGTATATAATGAGTCCTATCTTTTCTCTTTAATCTGGTTTGCCTCAGTAAAACCTAAACTAGTTATTTTGTTTCTCACTGGGTGGATGAGTGGAACAAGCTGTAAACAACATTGACCAATTATCACCTACTAAAGTCAAAACGTCAGCGTTAAATTTGAGGTTAGAACTATTACTTTCTGTAATATTCACTACTATCCAGCTTCTTTTGTTACTTTTTATAACACTTCCCACACATAATTAATACATGTAACTGTTATCACAAATTTACATGCAAGCAGAGTCTATTTACACAAACAAAGACCAACATTACTTCATTTTTCTTCATGTTTAAGCACAAACATTATTAGTAAATTTTGCTTTTTTTTTTTTTTAAGCATTCCTTTTTGGGAAATACTTTTTAACAACACTTATTTCCTTGTAATGAACAACCTTTGTTTCATAAATGTATTTTTTTCCCGCTGTATTTGTCTGCAGAGTCCAGATTTATTGGCTGTTTGAAAAAAAAAAATCCTAAATTCAGTTCATTCTTATGGCAGATTTTTGGGGGGATTAATACAAGGAATTTAGATTATTTCTGGGTGACTTTATTTGTCATGTATGTCATTGAAACCCCAAAAGAAGCAACGTCGTAATGCCTTGGTTCCACTTCTTATTCATGTAATTTCCCCAAAAACCCAATCCTGCATGAATATTGCCTCATAACTGTACAATATCAGCCAAGGACAGAGCAGCGGTGTCTTGGCGTCGCCCTCATGAAACTCCAGCGGCGAGCTCTGGTGGCCATATGTTTGAGTAAGTGCCTGTCTTGTACAACAACCCACCTCGTCTTGTCAAGTGTTCCCCGGGATCCGTGTTTGCAGTCACTTCAATTCTTAAGTCCTACCTTTAAATATTTGACGAGCCAGACACGAATTAAGAACTGGGAGACGGGAGGCGGTGGCACATGCAAGAATAGGAGAGCATTCATAATGGATGCGCTTCAGTTTCCTCTCTTGATTTATTTCCACGCCAACGAGCGTACCGAGAGAGCTCGTTTTACACATCTGACGACAAAAGGAAGGATTGCGTGGACGTGGAGAGAAAAGGTCTTTATGACATTTCTTAGATGCAAGATGGTAATAGATTGTGTGAAAATAGATTGTGACTACTGTCACGCAGTATGAGGGGGGGGTCACAGGCGACCAACAAACTGCTCTCTTACCACAAGCTACAGCTGCTAACAAACAATCAAACAGAAAACAGTGACAACTTTTGTTTACCGACTCTTAGTCGTGAGTAGGTAAAATGTTTACATCCACATCATCCGTCTACCGCGAAATAAACTTTTTCTCTACACTCCAATGCTACTAGAACAGTTTCACTATTTACGTTTGATCACGTCCTGAAAATATATAAGAATATGTTGTTTTCCTTGCGTAATGCGGTTCTGATTCAAGGGAGAAGCATCGAGCAATGAAACGTATTGCCAAGCTCAGCGTAGTTCATAACCTTTTCAGTTCTAAGTTCTGTAGGAGCTTGAATGGAACTATTTTGGCTATCAAAGACAAAAGAAAAGCAGTATCCTAGTTGAAAGCCTGTGCTTAAAGTCTTGGGACGTGAGGGGTTAACAGACGAATGATGTCACAGTCGTGTGACCACAAACAGCCTCAGGTCATCTTCAGACAGTGTGTGAAAGTTCAACTCTGTATCCGTAAGATTCCAGGAGAGACACACAGAACCATTATGAAATCATTAAAATCCATTTTGAAAATTGTAGCAACTAATAAACTTACCAGCTTACTGAAACCGCAAACTTTAATGGATGCCGTTTTTAGTCGAAAGTTCAAGCGGACTCCAGATGTTCAGCCCACTCCAGTATTTTCCACTTGCCTCCTTTATCGGCCTCCTGTATGTCCAGTCGGGTTTGTCATTTGTGAGATTTGCCAGGAGTATGTTTGTGCAAAGTGCCAGGCAACCTGCTGGACGCAGGAGGCCACAGCTGAGAATAAAACGAGAGTCGTGCGGTGCGGCCGCGTGGCGCCATGGTCCACTGAACCCAGTGTTGTTTGAACGATTGGTCTCTGTGTAACAATGGATTTCTCTCCGTATGATGCTTCAGATGGATGAAAATGTTGTCTTTGCTTTCCACGCACCGCCGAGGTCGGGACATTTCTGCGGCTCACACCACCGTTATCTCGGGAGCACCTGCAGTCTCAATATATATGTATAAATTCACCAGCTCGCTGTGAGAGATACACACTCTGCAGAGAGGTTTAAGTGTTTTAAGTTGTTATTTTTTTCCTTACTGAGATGACAACGTATCAATTAAAAGATAAGATATACCCGAGGAAACGTCTGCCAGCAGACGGGTTGTTACAGATTCTGATCCACACTTGAAGCGATGCTCTGAATTCCTTCACTTCAACCGCTCTCTGGTGGCGACACTGACCAACAACTGCAGAAATAATGCTAATTATTTCTCCATCTTTTCCATTTTGCGCTGGGAATTGTGCTGAACTCATGAGAGGAGTCATGTTTTACTGGCTTGGTGGACGCTCTAATCTGCCATTTTAACACCGACAGCTTTACGCGTTTGGCGTCGCCGGACAAACTTGACGTTTATTAGAGCAACTGAAGTAAATTGCTTCTCCTGAGGAAAACTCCAGCTTGTTTTATTCCCTTCTCTGACAATTACACGGCTCCATATGCAACTTTTTTGTTTTGTTTTTTTTGTCCCCTTCGCTTTGGTTTACTACAGTTTTTGAAATTCTAATGTGCAACTTTACACCGTGATCAGTATTCAGACACAAGAGGAAAACAAAACGTGCCAAGCAGAAATGAAAAAAATATAAATAAAAAAAAATGGAACAAGTCAGAAACAGGTGAGACAAGAAAGAGACTGCGAGATGCAGACAGACGTATGTAAACAAAGCGGGCAGAGAAGAAGCGAAGTGGGGAGCCTGCTGAGTGCTGGACTGTGGATTTGTCTCCTCAGCTGCTGGCGAAGTCTGTCATCTGTTCAATGGTTGAATCAACATCTGGTGAAAGTCGCGTAAACATGGCCCGGCGAGCCACCAGCGGCGAGGCGGGCGACGGAGACGCTCAGACTCCCCGCTGGCTGTCAAAGCAGTAATGCATCCACGCGGGGAACAACACAGGAGGGCAACGCAAGAGGTCTCAGCGCGTCTCCGTCTATTCTGGTGGAAGTAATGCAGCGCAAAGCAAGGAGCCTGGCTGTAATCCTATTACTCTATCCTGATGGAGTAATCCTAGACATCAAACTTCTAATTTTAGTTGTAGCATTACATCCACTGATCCTATCAACAGGCTGTGACTCATGTTACTCAAGCAGGATGGTAAATAATTGTAAACCTGTTTAGGTCTTCGACATTGAAAAGAGAAAGACAAGATGGTAATGGTCTGACTATCGGCTCAATTAAAGTACGTTCCAGGGGTTAAAGAGCTTTTGCACATTTAGTTTTATATCTTGAAATAAATGCGTGTGGTTGGCCTGAAACAAAGGTCCATGCTTCTGCACTTTGCAAAGGTGAAGATAAACTGCATCTAATGAAACACGTGGATATCGTGAGCTGCTAAGTGATGGTACCCCCGCCATTAGAAGGCCATGTTTCCCATCCTGCTGGTTTTCTAACTGATTGAAAAGATTTGATAAATGAAAAAATGAAAAAGTGATTTCAGAGTTCAATGAAAGATGAAAAGCAAAAACATGATGCATGTCTTCTGCATGATAAGGCATGATAATGTAAATCAGTTTAAATTTGCATTTTTTCAACCTCTGAGAAAAATATTGAGCGTCATTGACCTTTGATAATCAGGTGGTTAAAAATCAAGAGATTTCTTAAATATATTCATGTGCTAGTAACGGATAAATGTACTTGCTTTTGTTTTGCATAAACAACAAAGACGCTCTAAACGAAACGAAAAAGCATAATTTTTGGCCATTTCACTTCAGAAAGGTTTTGAATTCACACAGCAACATTTTGAAAACGATGTCTGTTTACACAGAAATGTCAGAAACGCTGAACACAATGTAGTTATCATGCCAGGCCACGAGTTGGCGCTGTGCGCTGTTTTCAATAGAGTCCTTGTCTTCGGTCTGCTGGCTGATCGCTCCGTGGCTTTACAATCAGCAGTTCGACACATGTACAGTGTTTTCACTCAGTTTTTGTCTTTCCTACGACATTCTTCCTCATCAGTTTCAGCTACATGCACATTTCTTGATAACGTTTACGACTGCCAGTAATTTTTCTTGCTGAGCAGTTCAGAACACTGTGGAGGCAGCAGAGAGGAATGGAGCTAACCCGAGTGAAAAATGAAACTATTGTCAAGATGTTCTCCTGGAAGACTGATGTGACACTGGTGACCCAAACTGTAATATTTCAAGAGCTCAACGACAATTCAAGATACGCCCATGACAATGAATTATGCTTATACCTTCTACCCAATCGGGTTTGATCTACGATCTTGTTTGAGGGTTGATTCTTTTCTTCTTTGTGATGCACAGCAACTCCTCATACCTTTTTGGAAGCCAGTCTAATTCATATTACCACATTTTTATTGATTTTACACAACAATGACAACTTATCTTTTCAAACTTGTTATCTTTTGGGTTTTTTTTTGGCCACAAGAATAAATAACAAACAGAAGCGCCCCCCCCCCCCCCCCCCCCCCCCCCCCCCCCCCTGAACACAGAAGCAAAGGGGCTGTCATGTACAGTCAACGAGCGACACATAGGTCCTAAAATACCCACATCAATTTCCTTAATTTCCCTGTTGTTATGCACTCTGTTTGTACTTTCCATCAACTCCAGATGGTGGTGTGGTAACGGGTTTACTTGATCTTTTCTCAGTTTGACGTATTTTGAAGCGAGATGATTACAAGAGCATTTAAGCCTAAGAGCAAACAAAATTATGCAGCGCATCACTGTTGAAATTACTGCTTCTTCGTCTTTGAAAAAAGTCGTCCAAACTAAACTTTGACTGATAAAATACACAGATCCTCACTTATGCATGTCATTTGTAAGAAAAACCTTCCGGTAATGGCCAAACCTTTTCTTGGTTTGCAAAAAGCCGCCCAAGTCGGCAATTACTGCAAAAAGATAGAAATTAAACCCAGAACTGGTTGATGAGTTTTTGCTGCCGGACTGGTCATTTTACATTTCTGGCAGCAGCGGCAGCAGCGACCATTTGTTTGGACTGCGCAGAGGAACGCGAGCTGTGACAGCCATGGAAATGTAAGGAATTAGTTAACACGGTTTTAGCAACAATTGATGAAAGTGACAGTAACACTAAAGATGGCGCACAAGTTAAAAGAAAAAAAAAATTCACAGAAAACTGTTCGAATGAGTGTGCAGACAGCGTCTCGGTCGGCCATCACAGTCCATCGTCGATGCTTCAAGCTGTCGTTCTATTTCTGGGCAGCGGGAGAGAGACGTCCTATATCAGCGCCTGTTCAGGCTGGCTTTATAGGGGACCTCCACTCCTTGCAGTTCAAGTCAATTGTCAACATGATTTATGGAGATGTGAGCTATCTCCAGACTGGCTCCTCAATCTTCCGCTGACGAATTAGTACCATCGGCCTGTGTAACCGTCGTTTGTTTTCTTCACCGGCCAATTTTCCTCCGAGCTGACAAATTAAATCTGCCATGTTTCGGAGGAAGCTATTTTTCCTCCCTTCTCCCTTTTTTTGCCCCCATATATGACCCGCTTCACAATTACCACAGATGAGAGATTGACACCGACGGATAAACTTCCCCAGGCAGTTTGGGAGTCTGATATGAGTAATAGCCCAACTCAATAGAAGTACAGTGTCATAACGTTTAATGGTTAGGAACCCAGGTCTGGATGACATGCCTCTCTTAAAGACACGCACCACTTATTGTCCCAATCATCTCACACACCAACACCAACTTGATTAATGTCACTGGCTTTTATGAGTGGTATAAAAAGGCTCTGCATATTACAGAGGCAATCATAATACCCCAGGAAACTCTTCTAAAAACAATGGAAAGCTCATGCAATCAAATTAAGTGCTGGCAACTTTTTTAAAGTTTGTCTATTTAAGTTTATAATTGACTCCTCTCTTCCACTTCTGCAAATGAAATGAGAGTCCAGAGAGCAATCAGCCGTATCTTTATCCACAAACTTTGTTGCCTTGCCCTGCCCTGACCTGCCTGCCTGCAGATTAACAGAAATTACCGGCCAGTGGCAAGGCGGCTGAAACGTTGGTGGAAACTGAAAAGGCCGCGGCTCTGATCCCTTGTGCCGACGCACAGCCTGCGAAAGTGGTCGAATGTCATCCTAACTTAAGGATCAAACTGCAAAAGTGCATGAACAAGTCAAAGTAGTTTATATTTACTGCAGACATCTAGTTGAAGATCATTTCTCATTAGGTTTAGCTTGTGTTACCCTGCTGCCATATCCATACTCCAACCCGAGCCCACGCTAATGGAGATCTCTTTCACGGCGCAAAAGTTTCTGACAACATGAAAAATGGGCATGCGATGGTGCTAAATGAAAATGTAATAAAGTAAGAAATAATTCAGAAGGATCAAGTCTGGAACAATTCCTTTAGCAGCTGTTAAAAACAAAAACAAAAAAAAACTTGATTCTCCTTTGTTTGATAAAATACTTTGACATTTCAAAAATATCAGAACCAAATTCAACCAGGTTTTCCTTATGGGATGAATCCATATATGTACCAAGTTAATAATTAACAACAATAATTGTTAAGATATTGTGGGGAAAATGGATGTGGACAAACTAGCCAACACAAGAACTCCAAATTATTATAAAAAAAACTCAACGTTTTGGGCAGAGAGGGAGTCTGACACTGTCAGAAAGGTTAGAACAGAATAGCCTGAAGCAAAAATCGATGCAATTATGTTGTTGCGAATTTTAAAACATCCAGGACACAGAAGAGGAAAAGTTGAGTTTCCCCAATAAGCTGGTCAGAGTTTGGAGCTGTCGATAAAGAAAATGCACAGTTCCGCTGACTCATCATATTGGTTTACTTAATGTATGTCCCTAATCATGGAAATGCAACCTTTAGTTTTTGAGACAGCTTGGGGCAGAATCGCTGGACGAGTCAACCAATGCTGCCATCCATTGAATAATGCAAATGACAAATGGCAAGGGAACAAAAAAAAAAAAAAAAAAAAGAAGAAAGCTAAACTTTTAAAAAAGTAAAGTCTGATAGGGTGTTAGACAGAAAGGACTTGTAGTGAATATAAAAGGGATCATGAATATCAGCATGAGACGTTGGGTCGTTGAGTTTGAAAGAGCAATGGGGATTGCCCGGACGGAAAGAAAGACGTATTGATTCATCAAGGAGGTTTACTTAATGCTTTAAAATTTTTAAAAATAACATTGAGATATTTTGTGTTACAATACATAGAAGAACTGACCAACACTGCCATCCATTGAATAATGCAAATAGCAGGGAAAGGAAGGGGAAAGTCTGATATGGTGATGCTGTCGGATAAAACATTCAGAACTTGTGGAGAATACAAATGGAAGTCTGAATAACAGCTTGGGAAACTGTGACAACTAAAGTAATAGTTCCAGAGTTTGAAACAAAAAGCTTTTGCAAATTAAAATGTAGAGATTATCCTTTAAATTGGGCAAACTTTTATCTACGGATTGAAGCAGAAGAAAAGTCCAGGAGAAACCGGAGTCATATTAATTCATCACGGGGGGCTTATTTAACGTTTGTACCAAATTATATGAAAAAAGAAAGGATAATAATTTTTGAAACATCTTGTGGTAAAGGAGCTGGGCCAACCAACCAGCAATGCTTTCCCTTGAATAATGTAAAGGGAAAACACACTAAACTTTAACAAAGGTAAGTCTCATATGGAGATGGCATAAGGTACATAAAAGTACATGAAGATGGAATCATGAATATTAGCATGCAAAATTATGACAATTAGTAGTTCAGAAGTTTGAAACGTCAAGTTTTCACAAGGTGAGAAGTTGACAATATCCTTTAAAATGGTTTCCACTGATGGTATAAATGGAGGAAAGGTCCACAGGGAAATAGATTGATTGAACATATAGTGTGAGTCAATATACTGGATTATAAGACAAATATAACAGAAACATCCAGAACGTGTAGCTGCAGCAGTGGGGTAAATGATTTACATCACTATCTACAAGCAAGCACTGACTGCTGCTGTCCAAAATAAGCATGCACTTTGGTATACACTTTCAGTTCAGGAAGTAGTAATACTGTTAAGTTTTGAAAATGTTGCCACATTAATACAAAACTTTTTCTGAAACGAAAGCGCGAAAACGATGTGCTTGTCTTGAAGTCTCCTTTAAATAAAGATATTAAAACACATGGAATTAAATAGCTTTTTTGAGCGAGACAACTCCTTTTGAGAAACAGACTCCGTCATAATTAGGACCAAATAGTGTTAGTGAATGAAATGCTATAAAACTCGAATCTTTCTCAAAGCGAAGTGGTGAGTTTCAGTATGTATACTGAGTCTGTATCCTTCAATTGGAACAGTTGTCAACACCAAGAAGTGGATTCCTGTATTGCCATTCAGAATTCCCCCGTTCAGAACGCTTTCATTTTGCTGACACTCTGCTGACTCGCCAGAAAACATTGTCCAAGTGAACAGATTAACACAGCATTTGTCAGAGGTCCAGGTATTTTTCACGTTTCTGCTGACATGTAGTACTTCCACACACATGAGCGAACATTCGGTGCCCGCTCCGGAGTATCGCCACCTGCAGGAGGCGAGCTGAGCGAGATGGATGGGGCGGCGGTGGTTTCTGATTTAGTCATTTTCTCCGTGGAGCACGTCTCGCTTCTCTTCACGCTGCGTGGGCGGGGGGCTCACCCAAAGCCCCCTCCTCCTCCTCCTCCTCCTCCACCACCACCAACACCACCACCACCACCCTCCTCGCTGCTCAGGAGATTGCCTGCCTTTTCCTGGCGTGATTGGGGTGATAACCACTAATGGATTCAGAGCCTTGGGCACATTTAGCAAGAGAAATGTTGGTGAATCTTGGTTTAACTCTGTAATAAGCAGGAAATGCTGGTAAACATGTTAATCTAGTGCTATATGGTGTGTAACAGGGAGGCAGGGTTTTTTATTATTATTATTATTTTTTTAAATGCTTCCACATTTTCAAAGAAGCTTCTTACCCTCATTCATGCTGTATTGAAAATCAAATAAATTAGCTATTCTGTTCAAATCCTTTAAAAGAGTTGGATTAGAAAAAAAACCAAAAAAAAAAACCAACAGCCTCAAACGAAAAGGAAAGCATCAAGACATGTAATCATAAATTTATATATGCAGGCACAAACACAAACAAATGTGTACAAACACTGGTGCGCCTGCACAGCATGAGCCGCACACAGACGTCTTTCAGCTTGCCAGGGGTTTGGGGTTGGGGGGGATGGGGGGGGGGGGGGGGGGGAGGGGACCCACATCGTCGTGCCGAACAAATGTGCCGTCAAAGCTGCACTTTGAAAAAAGGGGACGTGTCACGAGGGGGCATTGTGAGAAGCCCGCTAGCTCGGAGGCAGCATGGGTGAACGGTCCGGAACAGAAGGGAGGGAGGAGGAAGTAAACACGACAGGCGGCGGCGACAATCCGTGACATTTCGCCGTGAGCACTCGTCTTCAGCTGCAGAAGGCATCAGCAGGGAAAAATGTTAAATATCCCGACAGGTGAGGATGGAGGGACTTGAGCCGGACCCTCAGAAGAAAGACTGCACGCAGGTGGGCTGGTGTTTGCTGAACCAAACTTTGGTAAATTAACACTTTGAAGATACTCATTTAGACAGACAACAGTTTCAAGTAATTATGGAAAACTTTTGTGCGCCCGTTCACAAACGACGGTGCTCGGAGCCACTAACAACGCAACTTTTTGAAAACAGTTCCCAAGGTGGAACATTTTGAAAGCGCTCAGATTCGGTCTCCGTGGAAACGGGGAAAACTTA
The DNA here is from genome assembly GCF_963383615.2 of Lipophrys pholis. Classification (NCBI taxonomy): domain Eukaryota; kingdom Metazoa; phylum Chordata; class Actinopteri; order Blenniiformes; family Blenniidae; genus Lipophrys; species Lipophrys pholis. Next base: position 4,192,303 of record NC_137648.1, read on the forward strand.
ACTTTTCCGAAACCCTGCAGCTGCACATGTGCACCAAATAGTTGTAGTAAATAGTGAACAAGTAGGTGAACAGTAAAAGCAATGGCAGCCTCCAGAGTGTCGTCACCACTAGTCCATATCCTCCTGGGATTTGGTAGTTTTATATAGTTGGTCATCTCTCCGTACCGATGTCTGTGTACTCCCGTTGTTAATGTTTATAGCGTACTGTGCACATGTGTTTTTATTACAAATACAACCAACAGTGACAACTTGTGGCCTGGCAAGGTAACTACATCGTTTTCAGCGTTTCTGCCGTTTACCTGTAAAGGGACATCGGCTTCAAAACGTTCCGGTGAGATGTTGTGTAAACTTTGCCTGAGCTTGATGAATTGTTATCATTTAGCGTAAAAGAAACTAAAGGCATATTTGAAGTATCAGACTTTAAAAACAGTGCAGGATACCCTGATGCAAAGTCATCTCAAATAGAATAGAATGTGACTAACACAGCCCTCGTGGTTTGTCTTGTTTTATGTCTTTAGTCTTGTGTGTGACCTTATGTTTTCTCCTGTTCAAGCTTTTTATGCCACGCGTTCCCTGTTTTGTAGTCTTCTGTTCACTGGCCGAGCCAAGACTGAATTCAAGGTGGATAAATCACAAGAATGAAGGAATTGCATGTATTGTTTCTTGAGTTGGCAAGAGCAAGAACTAAGCTTGTTCTCTGTAGGACATTTCATACTATATAAGAAACTAAGAGCAGAATTGCTGTTTGCAATTTTTTGACCAAACACACAACAGTTATCAGGTACCACATGGAAGAAGAAAATCACCTCTGTCTCTGCTCTCTAACCTCTTGCATCTAATGTCTTGTTCCTCTGTACTTGCATGTGTTTCACCTGATTGTTTCCACCTGTGTCTCATCACCCCCCTTGTGTGTTTCAAGCCTTGAAGTTTGTAATCACGCGTTACTTTTGCTGTTCTGGTCTTGCACTGCACCAACGACTGTGTCATGTTTCCATCACCACTGAACATGAAGACACGGGAGGCGCAAAGTTTCCTTTTGAAGTTACTTTGTTCAGCTTGTAAAGCCACATTTTCTTAACAATACCATTGCTTTTTATTAAGTTCAATTTGATATAATCTAGTTGGGTTTTTTTGCTTTCATGCTGTGCTGCTCCACAGAGCTATTGAAGTCTGCCTATGAAACATTCACGAAACAGAATACACATCACTGTTCCCACTGTTGTTGTGTTCGACCAAATATCTAAGAGGCTTTGAATTTTTGGCTTCAGTTTTGTCCACGATTGTTGGTATTTTCTTGGAACCGGTTGGAACGAGTTTTTAATGGTCAGATTTTGCAGAATACTTGATGTAGCATGGGTCTCAAGAAGAAGCATTTTAAGGTTAAAGGCAACTTTAAAATATAAGTTTATACTCTGCTTTCACCCATAGTGAGCAGTGATCAGCTTCAGCCCTCCATCCATCTTTATTTTTAGTTTTTTTCAGAGTACTTTTTTTTTTTTTTTGGATCCCAGGGGGAATCATAGGGTCATGTGTATTGTAGCCGATCCCAGTTCACTAAGTATGAAGGCTGGGTATACACTGGACCAGTCCATCACAGAGAATGTGCAGTATATATGCTTTGTATTGATTCAGTCCTGAGAATGGCGGAGTAGGGGGTTGGAAATGTGGGTCTCCGTTTTGTCCACAGCTCACAGTAAACTAGAAAATTAGAACTTGCTTTTATTGGAAAATGTAATTACTATTTTCTTGTTCACTTTGACACTGTACACACTCATCATGACTCATCATGCGGACTGGATTGAACCCTCTTGCCTTAGTCCAGTTTTGGCCGGTTGGCTGGTTGTTTGTTCGTGAGCCTAGTTTTCGTTCAGGAGAGTCAAACATAAGGTTCTTTGGCCAAAATCGTCCTACAAGAGCCTCCAATCCGGCCCGCTAAACTGCCACTCAAATTGTGAAAAATTTCAACGAAAACGTTGATTTAAAAACACACATTTCTTGAGAGTATCGGACACAACACAACGCTGAGACGTGATCTGAAATATCAGCCATGTTGCCATGAAAATGAGCAAACGAGCATTAGCTTCAAAGCCAAGCTGTCAGGGTGATCGTATACAAACATACAAATGATGCAACAGCCATAGGAGAAGTTTTGGGGATATTTCACATTTTGCACCAGAAAATTTCACTAAAATTGGCTTTATGTTGAGATTGTAGTCATTTTCTGTAGTAATTGTTTGGTTTTTGCGAAAATAAAGATATTTTCATCATGTTTACTCTGAGTCTGCACCACAACAAAGAAACATTTTCAAGTTTAAATTTAAAGGGTATTATGGCTCTATTTTACTAGTCCGACCCACTCAAGATTAAATTAGGCTGTACGTAGCGACTGAACTAAAAGGAGTTTGACAGACCTGTTCTAATTGAGTCAAAGGTTGTTGTTGTTTTTTTTCTTTAAAAAACCTTCAGTTGAGGATTTACATCATCATACATTTCAGTAGGGTTTCACCAGGACACGATATGTGGTGCGAAAATACTCGCATCATTATTTTTTGGAGGAATAAAGTGGGATATATAAATAAACGGCAAGTCCAAAGAAACAAGATGAAACTTGGTAAATCTAGTTTGAAGTTTGATCTACAAGTTTTGTCAGGCACAGTCATCGTCGAGAACTAAACATTTAAAATGGACAAATATTATCTACAAGAACAGCAGAACTTTCTGGAAAGTAGCCAGACTTTCAAGTAACTCACAAAACAACCGTGGTGCATATTTGTTGGCTAATTTACATTGCCTTCCCGTTATTTTCTCCTCTTTCTATTAGAAGACGATTCTCCGAGCTGTCTTCGTTAGCCGCCGTGGATACAGAGCGTGCATGAAAATGTCTTTCAACTGATATTTAAAAATTTGGTCATTTTTCACTTCATTTCTCTGAAAGCTTGAAACAATAAGCTGTGTAACAAACACCTCCCACTCAGTGAACAAATTATTTCTGACTACTTTGACAGAGTAATAGAGTCAGACTGTAATTAAAGCAGAGATGCAACAGCATTCCATTAATTATCTGCAATACGAGCGACAGCTGCGAGACAACAATGGACTTATTTGATTGTTGGCTGGAAAATATAAAAAAATCACAGCGACATCTGCTGCAGCACAAAAAGCCTCCCTTCATTCTCCAACGCTCCGCAGTGCGAGCGCAGCCAGCGGGGAGCCACAAATCTAAAGTACCTGTTGGTTCATCTGAAGGTCATTTAGTGGAATCAAACAGCAGTGGACGGCTGGGTCACTGTAAAGCGAGTAAAACAATATGTGCGAGTGGGTTGAGGAGGCATTTTGAAATGCAGCTGCTGTTTGTTTCCTTGAATATTATCTGACTGTGGCATCGAGATTGCATCATTTGATTCTCCTCAAACCGTGGAGCCGAGATGTTATCTCACCCGAGAGGCTGATTATTGTACTTGTTTTGGAGAAAAGTTTGAAAAGTGTGAACGGTGATTCAACTACACTGAAGGCTCTTTTGCACGCGACACAGAAACAGATACGTACGCTTCAAATGGTGCATATAAAAGTGGAAACATAGACATCAATACATAGACAAAAACCTGTATGAATACAAACAAAGACATCTATCAGTGCAAACATGGGAATTAAATAAGCATATAAGTTACAAGCATAGAATTATGCACATGTACATATTCATAAGTAGATACAAGCAGACCAGTGGCAGCTGGTGATACATTTCCTAGGTGGGTCTCTTCATTATTATTCAATTTCAGCCAATGTTAACTTCATTTGAATACAGTGCGTTTATAAAGCACTTTACAACAATCTGGCCTTTTTTAAATTGAGAGAGGCCTCAGTGATAAAACATTATAGTTCTTTTAAACAGCTCGTGAATAGAGGGCACTTATTAAGACTCTTTTATAAACATACCTGTAAACAAATACAAGCAAAAGCTTCATTAATCCCGTTTAGAAAATGAATGTTTTGGGGCTGGTTTACTTGAAATGACAGTTAGTCTGAGTTTAGAGAAAACAAAAGGTATATCAGGTTTATTTTCAAACAACACATCAATCCATCTTTCAAAGCATTGTCGAATACTTTGAAAGAAACCTCAAAAAAAAGAATTGCAAAACAAACTGTGCCTTTTTAGATTTTCAGTCATTAATAAATATGAGCATATCTAAACATTTGTAAACAACAACAAACCTGGACACATTTGCAAAATTCTGAATGCATTTCTGTTCGTGTGCATTTAAAAATAACTATGATGGAGAAAGTTGAACCTGACCTGCAGCTTTTGAGCCAAATTTCTTCTTCAAACGGTAAATTAGAAGAGATGTGACAGAGTTTATAATCAGAGACTCACTGCTCATATTTTTCATCACAACATCGAGTAGAAACACGCGAGGACAAACCAGAACTGACTTTAAGCCAGTCACAGAGTGATTTAAATGGCGCACCAAGTCTCAGACATGAAATGAGGCTTCTTGGTTTAATGTTATGTCAGTCACTCTGGTGATAATCAGTAATTGGTGAGACTTTGACAAAACCCCACCTCAGGGCGGCTTACCTCAGCGCCCCAGGCAGCTCACACACCTATAAAATAGAAATATAGACATATATAAGTAGACGCTCATGGACAGCCACTTCCTGCTGGACCTGGAAATTTGGGAAGCTTGTACTTTGATGGGTCTATGTACAGTCTCACACACACACACACACACACACACACACACACACACACACACACACACACACACACACACACACACACACACACACACACACACACACACACACACACACACACACACACACACACACACACACACACACACACACACACACACACACACACACACACACACACACACACACACACACCTGCTTCATCAATAGAAGTAAGTTTTCTGGCAGGCAAAGTCGGTCTTCCAGCAGTCAATGAGGCGCCTACTCATATTATGTCCACAATCTGTCGCGACTGAGCGTGTCGTGCGGCGGACGCAGCTGACCATTCAGCCCATTGTGTTTATCTATTTTCCACCAAACACAACTCGGCTGGGTGGGAATGCCACATGGGAATCGATGACTTCAGGGTTCATCAGTTGCGGCGGCACTGCAACGTTTGAAACGTGTACGTTCAGAAAACACGACGGTGATGAACACAGAGCACGGACAGATGGCTCTGCGCATCTCCGTATCTCACGTAGACCATAATAGAGCCTTCAGATGAATATTTCCCTTCGCAGATCTCCTTCTGTTCGCCTCCTACTGTTATCCCGTTCGAATGCCATCTTGGCACAGCTCTACTCACTCTAAGATGCTGCCTCAGAGGGGCTTTCATGCTTCAGTAGGTGTACATGCACCTAGACAGAGCTTCCTATGTGGGCACAGAGGTCAAACACTGACACAAGCAGTGCTGTAGACAAGGGGGTTCAGAGCCGGACACACAACCGGTGTGGCCAATTATATCCTTCCCCTGCTCCATGCATGTATCCTTTCCCCCTTTTTCCATATGTTCAAACAGTCAAACGAGTCCTGCACAGAAGTAAAAAGTGCTTTTCTTGTAAAAGGCTTTTTGAAAACGTGTGTCAGAGGGAGCGGAAATGTGTGCATGAGCAAGCTGGAAAAGGTGTGGGTGGACAGATCTCAGTGCCTCCGAATCAGTTTTAACCGTTCTGACAAGTTTGCTGGCTCTTCTGTCAAATGCCTCGGCATTGGATGGGTAAAAACCAAGCCCGCGCTGGCCCCGGTGAGAACGTGTGGAAATCAATGATGTTTAGATAAGCTCGCTATCACTCCTGACATCCGCTCTGCCTCCTCTTCATCTTTATTCCTCGGCGGAGCACAACAATAAGGAAAAACAAGCTCCAGAAACGGCGTGCTTGGTGTGCTCATGTCGGATCAGAGCGTGCCGGGGCAGAAAAGGGGGTTGTTCTCGTACAGAGGGAAGCTAGATATCGGAGAAAGTTGCTGGCTGGGGAATGATCGCTCTGAATTATGCTAATTTGACTGAAATACAGGGCTTCACACCAGCTGCAGTGGTGAGAAGTGGTCGAGATCTGGGATCATGTGGGTGTATGGGGACAGACGAGGGGAAGAAACAAAGAAAAAAAACAGATTCTGCAGGTATTTTTGGGGATGCAATTAGAGCGCGTGTGTTTTCAGGCAAACAAAACAAGTGAAACAAAACATTATGCAGGTGATTAAATAAACTGTTGTCTGTCATGAAGTACATTATACAGCAATCAATCTTTATTTTTTGTTGAGCAAACAATTTAATCTTTTGTTTCTTACATTTTTTTAACAACCTCATAATTAGCTGTCGCATATGTTTAATGTTGACATTTTTTCGGACTATATACCTACATCGAAAAATCATATCCAGGTACAATGAAAGCCTGATGACCATCTTGTATCCAACACACCTGCAGGATGACGTGTGAAAGCTGATCTGAGACCTCACTGCTGCCTCTTGGTCCTTTATTCATTTGCTCGCCTTTCCGACGTGCTGAGACGAGATTGAGACCAAATATACTTCCTCCCTACCTTCGCACCCTTCTCTCCTCCATCTACCAAGGCACATGAGTCTCGGCAGGAGGTCGGTGATGGAAGATTCAGCCCCTGTGCTGTAGAGCAGGGTGCAAATTACTACATAGATTAGAACAAGCGTCCGAGGGACACATTGGGCGACTCTGCGATGGGAAATCCCCTGTATGGGGGGGTGCAGGTCAACATCAGGGTGAATCTGAGAGCTACAACTGCGTACGGGCTTCAACTGGCGGGCTCAGATGTGGAATTGCATGTAATGAGGGATGAGAAGCACTCGGCGAAGACCGGACAGCCGGGTGTGGGGGTCGGGGTGAAGGATCATAGCCGGGGAATCAAAGCGCCGCTCTCATGTGCAATTCAGAGCTCCGCTAAGCACCGAGCGTCTCGCTGAGAGATGATGCCCCGCTCTCCTTAACGTGCAGAATGGAGTTGTTCTTCGGGTGAGTGGAGAAAGAGGTGGACTGAGACACCAAATGAGGACTGAAGACGTAATCACAGCCGGAGAGCCAAGGGGGGAACTGAAGGGGCAGCTGTACTGTTAACAGTGCTTCATGCTTTTGAGGTGTTCAGTTAAAGATTGCCAGATTAATAATCTTCTCTCGGAGTCAGAGAGGCTGCTAGAAGAAGTTTAGTTATCAAAGAAAGTTTCCTGAGAGCTAAAGTTCAGGTCTCAAGAAGTTGTGAAAGCTGAAACTTTATGTAATTTGGATGAAAGATCTAAAATCAGCTAAACACTAATGAAAATTCTGGCTTGTGTATATCAAATCCCCCCACCAGCCATCTTCTATAAGGCTTCATCCACCTGATGTTGATGTTGGGCTGACTCTGGGTAAAGGCCTTATAAACCCTGGACAATCCATCATAGAGCAAATACAGATATAAACACTCTAATTTACATCTATTTTACACCCAATTTACACAAACTGAAAACTTATCATTGCTGAGTTTTATTTTCAGAAAAGTTTGCCGTATACAAAGCAACATTTTGAAAATGATGTCAGTTTATGCGGAGGAAACGAACATACGTATGGACAGACGACCAAGTTGGATCATTCCTCAGGTGACTCTCAACTATAAAACTACCACATCCCAGGAGAATGTGGACTGAGAGTCATGACACTCTGGAGGAAACGTTGTTGTTATTGTCCATCGACTCGCTTGTGTGCGACATTTACAAGGGCAGTGGTGCACATGTGCAGTAGCAGCATTTCCACCATCTCCACCGAGAAAAACCCCAAGTTCTTTCAAAGACTCCGTTTACCCGGGGACACAGTAAGAGTTTTCAAAAACTTGCATTTTCAGTGGCTTTGGGCACCGTTGTCTTGTAAACAGACACCCAAAACGCAAAGAAGGTTTGACGTCTTCACTTGAATATGCTGTGTAAACGGCCTCAGAGTTTAAAGGTTAAAATCCATGTCATGTGGACACGAATGAGAAAAAACTCTTGCATGCTCTGGGTGAAGGTGTCAGGACTCAGAGGGATTCTGCACAGAAACACCCCAGAGTCTGGACTGAAAGAGGAGTTCGTCTTGTTTTGAGGTGAAATGTTCACTGCAAGTTGGATCAAAGTAAAGCTTCTCTGGCAACTTGTGATCGTCATCGTGGTTGAGAGGTATCCGGGTGCCTTCACATAATTTGCAGATTTCGGTGCAGATTAAACACAATACTATGCTCATAATCTCCATCTCTCCATCTGTATGGAGCTACGCTACTAATATTTCTATTCTATTATTCTATTTGTACCAAATATTGTATAAAAAATTTAATTATAAAACAATGTGTAGCTAAATTTAAGTCAAGTTTATTTAAAGTTCGATTTTTGCATCTGATGAATAGATATGATTTTCAAAGTGTCTTTCTTTGACCAAAACGTTGATAAATTATTTTTAGAGTGACAGACATTTGTCTTTTCCCTGTGACGTTTCGGAAAACATTAAAAACACTCCCACAGAACTCCCTCAAATGAATTTAAATCGAGTGATCATTATTGTACGAGAAACATTCACACTCGTTCAAACAATTGCTTCCTGTTTTTACTCATCGGGAGGTTTCAGTCAAACGTTCAGGTTTCACGTTGTGTCAGGTGAGTTCACGGATTGAAGTGAGAGAGAAAAAAAGCCCCATGGACAAGTATTTATCTTTCTCATATTCATGAAGTTCTGAAAATCCCGAGGGCAGACCTTGGCTTGGCAAAAAACCCAAAAATATGAAACTATTAACCAAAAGAAATTTGGTGATTTGAAATAAATTTCAGTGGTTTGAAAGCTCAACTTACTAGCTTGTAAATGCCAAAAGTAGTGATGCGACATTTATGCATTTCTTCATAATCTGATGGACATGGCCAGTACAAGAACTTTTAGACCCTGTTAACATGACGATATTTCAAGTGAAAGCGCATCATTTTTGCGTTTTGGTTTCAATAAAGTTTCACATTTCACACGACAGAAACTCTGTAATTGATGTAGTTTTCTTGTAGGGCCACTAGCAGGTGCTATTGGTTTTTATTTTTGAATGAAAGCACACACACACACACATTACACTAGAAACATTAACAATGGCGAGCACACAGACATTTGTATGGACAGAGAAAGAAGTTGGATTGCTATTAGAGGTGATTCTCAAATGTAAACTTACCAATTCCGAGGAGTTTATAGAGTGGGAGTTGTGAATTTTGCTTCTTTCCACTTATGTAGCAGAAAACATACTTTTATTTCATATTATATTACTATTCTGTTGAGTGTACATGTTCTCCCTGTTTATGTGTAGGGTATTCTGGGTGACGTTTTTATGTGTTTATTCTGTAACCTGCCTTCATTCATTGTTATTTGAGTATCACTCCAGTACCTTACTGAACTGGATGAAGCGATGTAAAAGATTGATGGATGAACAGTTGGTGCTTGTGGATACCTTTAACCATCTGCTGGCTGAAAGTACTTTGGTTTCCTTGAAGATGTGGGGTCACTGAAAAAAAGCAGTTTTTAATATAATTTTGAAGTTGACATTGGAGAGCGTATTCTAGTTTCGAGAAATTAAATTTGAATTGCCAATATAAGGCCAAACGGTGAAAGACAACATTTTGAAAGACCATGTAACATCAATTGATCTTCCTTCTTTAATTTATGGTCGCCGTTTGGCTCCAGCCAATCACACCATGGAAAAACAATCAATCACAGGACACACCTCTGTCACATTCATTTACAAACACATTTTTATGGGACCACTAAACTCCTAATATACCTGTATAACCCTATATTTATACCTGTATAAAATACCTGTAGAAGAAAACCAAACACACACTGGAAGAACATACAAACTCAACACAGAACAAGCCCCAAAACCAAACTATTGGTATTCTTGCTCCGAGGAAACCATAGACTCCCCCTATAACATACTTATTTTTAATAAAAGGCCAACTAACAGAGCAGAATTGACTTGAAGTTATATCCCGGCCATGCACAGTAATCTGAGGTTTTTATGGAGCCCCCTTGGGAAATTAATTGCCCACCCGTGCCTGCGGGGGTTGAAACGACGAGTTGAAAATGGTTAGAATGTTCTGTTGAGCCAAGTGGAACTGCAGTGGACCAGAGAGCAGCTTTAAATTACCAAACCCTCCACATTTACGCAGTATTTATGGAACAGATTTTGATGCTTTGACGTGGAGAATAAAGTTTGGACGTGGGAGCCGTGTGTCAATGGGTTGTAGAGGCAGAGGAGACAAAGTACACAGCACCCTTTGAGCCTCTGGATGTCATTTTGTTGAAGCCCCGCTCCATGCCAGCTCACGCTCCCTCCGGGCTCTATTACAGCCTATACCGACTCCTTCTGCCCGGCCAGATCCCGACATAATCCCTCCGTGGCGCGGCGCAGCCAGCAGCTCGGGGCAGGGAGCATGTTTAACATCTCGATTCTTCTTATTCCACGACGGGGGAAGCGGTTTTGGCACGAATGAGCTCCAAGATCAACACGAGGTTGACGGCCATCTGGTCTACAGCACTGAAAATCCTCGAATGGCAAATACCACCCACAGCCTGGGCGCCGTCTCCCCAACAAACAGCAGCAGCGGCAGCTCCAACAATCATTCAGGCAGGCCGGGCTGGCGGGCCCACACCAGACCAGGCAGATTAGATCAAACAAACAGTCTCGCGTGCTTGTGTGGGAAGGTGGCACGTCTCTTTAAACAGAGAGGTGATTGGCTTTGTGTTCTTTTATTTATAGCGGCGTTTATCTGTGGGAGGAATAGACTCTGTGAAGGCCAGGAGGCCCAGTCAACCGGGGGGAGTAAGGGGTTTGTGATCCAGTCAAGGCTCTCGACGCCGGATGGGAAAAGGAGCCGAGCACAAGGGTGCCATTATCCTCCTTCGCTAACATGCCCTCTCTGGATCATCATTTCTATGAGTGCCGCTGTAAATCACTTTTACTGCGATGGAAACATCTATTGTGATTGCCTGCCCTTCTATTGGCAAATGTCACAGTCATAATAACACCTGGGAGGGTCCGCTTCGCAGTGATTATGAGTGCCACGCTGATGTGGCTAGGTGTGGCGCCAAATAATCAGAGCGAAGAGCATCCTCAGGGGTCGGATGACTTTTATACAGCAATGACCGCCTTTCATGTTCTGTGGGAAAAGTTTAGTGATCGTTTGAAGGAAAGGCAGCTTGTTGATGAAACTAAAGCCTGAATGGATCAACGGAGATCTGTTGCGACGGATCGTCTTCGTGTTTTGTTACACACTCAAGTAAATCCAATCACCCAAACAGTCCTAGAAAATCGAATTCTCCGTACTGTTTTTATCCAGCTTGGGGTCACTGGTGGGTCAGGAGTCCATCCCAGCTGATTGTGAGTGAAGGCAGGTTACATCTTCGACGGGTCACCAAATCCATCACATAGTAACACGAAGGAATCTTTTTGTAAACTGCAACACAATTTATTTTAATTTTTTTTTTAAGTAATGCAGCCCAGTTCACATATTCCATTGTTGGCTGCAGTTATTGCATTTCCAGAGAATTATCAATGTTATTTCAATAACATAACATGTAAAAAGAAATTGGGGAAACATTTTAATATAAGATGGAAACCAAACATTTCATTTAAACCACTGGCAATTTATTACATTACTGACTTTATTATGTTCAAAAAATATTGAAGTTCACATATTTTATAGAAGTTTCGCTGTAAGTAACAGAACCATAAGCATCCACCATTACCCTTGATTCAGAGTGATATTATTATTATTTTTACTTATTTAGATTGTTTCTTGTGTCCATGCTGCTGTCTCTCGCTTGTGCAGAAATGGACTATTACAGTAAACTCCTATTTACTATTAGACAGCAAGGCAGAGAGTTGTTTGTCTAAAACTAACATTCGCATTAACCCCCATGTGATTAGCATCAGCATTACAGAAACTGTTAATCAGGAGAAATGTTGGAGATCTTTTTTCTTTTTTTTTTAGGCTGATGATTGTCCCCTTTTTAAGATGCATAGAAGCTTCTGACAGTATAAAATACAGCTCGTCACACACCATAAAATGTAATTTAATTGTCTCATATATAATTGAGATTAACAGTCTGTCATTATAACTCAGTAAGCTGCAAATCAGACGAACCACCTTGTCCAAGTTATCTGGCACTGCTTTTCACTTGGCTTCCAACCAAACTGTGCCCACAAGAGGTGCTTTGCATCTGAAATCCCTGTGGATGATCTCGGTAGATGAGTCATCAAATACAGCGCATTTTATATTAATAGTTGAGAGCCTCGGGATGAACATTTGGTGGAAATTGAAAGGGATCAATGAGCCAGCGGCTTCAAAACAGACATTAAAAAAAAAAAATGATTGAAATATTCCGTGTCCGTCTGATTCGCCCGTCTCTTTATCGCAGGTTAGAACAGAAACAAACCTAATGATTCTGCAAAGTAATTGCTGCCAGCTCGGATAATTGGGGTCAGAGAATTATGTAAAATCTGTGACATGTCCAGGTAAAAGCATTGCATGGTAATTTAAAGGTTATTGTACAAGAACTATTTTTGATTTTTTTTTATGAACAGAAACAATAGAAGACAGATTAAGCTGCATGAAGAGAAAGAGCATTTCCAAGGTCCAATTAAGGAGTTTTCAAGGAAGTTTCTACAGCTTCTTCTTGTGGAATAAATCAGTTTTTACTCACGGGGGCTGGTTGTACAATACAATGAAAGTTGGTTGTGGATTACATTTATATGGAGTTAGTTTATTACTTCAAGACAATTAGAAGTAAATAATGTGAAAAAGTAAGTTTTACTTTTTATTGCTCGGTGAAGCATGCTCTATCAATGAGCAGATAATCTATTGACAGACTGACATTCATTCAGCAGAAGTCAGTGGGAGGAAGATGCTCTATAATCTGGATGTAAGGTAGAGTTATAAGTTAGTTGGATTGAGATGCTCTATAATCTGGATATTAGAGCTTCTTAAAGGAAACAGAACTAAAACAGCAGAGATAAATAACCAACACGCGGACCGGTCCCATCAGAGAAAGTTAATCCAGCTAATGCTAATCGCATTTACTGTGGATACAAGCTAATGCTAATGTGAGTAACAATAGGAAATTGTTTGCGTCGCTATCAGGAAAAGTTTGAATAGGATTAATGAGACCATTCTCCAGAAAACAGGACGTCATTGAAATAGTGACGGAGCCGAATCAAGGGAAAAGTCGGCTTAACAAGCAGAACAGAGACAAACAGCACCTCTATTCTCTGTTTCAACCTACAACAAACAAACAAAAACACGTTAGCAGTTTGTATTTCATAGCAGCAACAAATTCCCAGTTTAATTCGGCTAAATACCGAAATGTTAAAGTGAAGCACATCTTCAGGGTGTCTAAATTCTAAAAACCGGACTCTGACTTTCAGATCCAGGGGTTCATGACCTTTCTGTCAGTTTGCCGACGGTCGGCAGGTGTGAATTTCTCTCTGCTCGCTGACTCATGTGAATCGGTCCGAGTCGCGGCAGTCAGCCACGTCAAAGCTGCTATTTGCTTAAGAGCAGCGCGCCATGTCGTACAGGCAAATCTTCTGAGCTGGATGCAAAGAGAGAAATCTCCTGGTGCAACGTGCAGAAACGAGCTCTCGACAGCTTCTTGTAAACAATACCTTCCAGGAACCTATATGTCAAACATGAGCATGCACACCGGCTGACAAGCACAGGAATGCTCTTGTTTCGTGGGCCTGGGATGCGTCATCCTGAGTTAAAGACATGTCAGCGATGAGGGTGGCTTCCTGCACCCCTCCCCGCGCTGCACCCGACACATCCACATACCCCCTAACTTTTCCTCTTCTTCACTGTCACATTCTCTTTTACCCGCCTTCCTGAGAGCCGCTGAAGCTCTGACTCCTCTCTCGGGGGGGGTTAGCTGCCCGGAGATCAATCCCTCTGCCTGTTTAGCTAATTGTCGGCAATTGTGAGCGGCGTGTAATTCATCCCCGGGCGTGATCCATCAGCCGATCGATGGTATTGACGTGCAGAAGTCTCCTCGTCTCGACATGTGTTTATCGCAGCACTGTGGAGAACACTTCCAGAGAGGCGCTGATGGATGACGGTCATGATGATGAATATAGAGGCAAGCGCTGCAGCGGAGCAGAGAGCATCAGGCTAGTGGCTTACCTTCAATAAATTATTATAAACTTAATGTTCCTTTATTGACATTGGCTCTTTAAACTAATGTTTCCGGGATGGTTTTCTTCCATTTGGTTCCGACTGTAATACTCGTCTGAAATAATAGTCTGAAATAATAGTCTGAAACCACCATTACTAATGTACGCCACGCAAGCGTGGCGAGTCTTCTGTAAAGTCGTGTTTATACAGCAACGTTTTCAAGTGAAAACTGAAAACTTTCATAGCGTTTTCGTTGTCCGATTACACAACAATGATTCTCTGAGCCACTGAAAATAGAACCTTTGAAAGGTGGAACTTTTGGAAAATGATCTAACGCTGTCTTCATGGAAATTGGGGAAAAACGCAACTTTTCAGAAGAACTGCTATAGCGCATGCTAGTAAATAGTTGCACATGCATGCACATGTCCGAGTAGATGGGCAGTAACAACAGTGGCGGCCTCCAGACGGTCATGACTCCCCGTCCAGATTCTCCTGGGATTTGGGAGTTTTATAGTTGAGATTCACTCCCTATTGTTAATCTTTATAGCGTATTGTTCTCTGCTGCGTGTGTGTGTGTGTGGTTTCAAAAACAAACAACAGCACTGACTAGTTAGTGGTCCATCACAGGACAAACACAGAGACACACAAAAGACATACAATGGTAGAATCTAAGGACATTGAAATATCAAAGAGGTATCAGTAACCCCAAAATGTGACAGTCAATCGAATTGATAAATCTTTACTTTTGATTAACATTAGAAATATACTTTGCACCAAGTCCAGTAGCACTTTAACAACAACAACGCAAACATCTGCTCTGTCTGGTGCCGCTCACCTCTCTTGACCGACAATCAGAGCTTCGGAGAAACCAAATTGCTTCTAAAAGCGTTCATGTGAGGACTCTTTATTTTTGGAACGAGATGAATTACTGAAAAAAAGATCGAAATGAAAGAGGGGCCCAAAAAGAAGAAAAAAAAAAACAAAAAACAACACCACAAGGCTAGGGGAGACGGTAACTGACAACACAGCTTCAGCGTTCAGAACTCAAATTCCAAGTCTGTGACAGCGGAGATGGCAGCGTCTGTATCGGATGACAGGCCCGATCCATTTGGCTGGGGCCGGCGAAGACACAAACACAAGCTGTCTAAAGAGAGTAAGGTAGACTTCAATCAGCTAAAAGGTGATAAAACATAATTAATTCAATCGCCCACTCAGTCCCACCCCTCCTCCTCTCCCTGTCCTCTGAGAGGAAAAGTAAAAAAAAGAAGCCACTGTGGGGATGCATTCACACTGCCAAGTTAATGGAAAACTACACTCAGGGTTTCTCTCAAAGCCCTTTCTTCCTATTTATTCGGGACTCAATAACAAGCTTGCATCCAATTCTGTAGACGTTTCACAATACAACCCCTGCCATTAAATCACACACCCACCATTACAGATAAAAAGACAGATCTTTATTTGTACGCCGCATCTTCAGACACCTTCGGTCATTAACTGCAAGACCCGAAAAATGATAAATGAGCGGCAGACGGGAGATAAAAGACTGCAGAGTGAGCAAGCGGACGGGTACGTTGGTGCGAGCTGCCCCCGCGCCATCCGAGAGACCATTAACACCCCAACCGGTCTGCCCTTTCTGCCGCGGGGTCAAGTAGGTTGCGATTACTCCAGCATGCAACAGCTGCGCCAGTGAAGAAGACACAAGCAAAGACTGAGTGGATGTAATAACAAAAAAAAGAACAACAAACTAGATGCCAGGCTGGTCTGAAACGCACTGCTCACCCTGACTGATCTGCAGCTCAACAAACTGTGTTGCACTGTGTGTTGTCACACGTTCACATCAGACCCACCATGAAACCATCGTCGATTGGATCGGACCGTCAATGAACTTTGGCTCTTCAGGTTACCGCTTGTCCTCACATGGATGACTTCTGATAGATCCTGACGAACACAAACCACAACTACCTCATAAGGTCTGCAGGCTTTGAACCTGAAATCCCAACTTTTGTCCACTTTTTTCGCTTTGAACATCAACTTCGGGCTCAAAATTGGCCAAGAGGTGCCAATATGATAAGATCGTCTTGTTCCCTTCACCAGTCGGTGGTTATAATGTGACGGCTGATCTGTGCATGCGCCTGAAGAATGACATGTTTGTGAAGCCCACAATGACCTGAAGGGAGACGTGCGTGATTTGCAAGCGAGCAGGTACAAACAAATCTGAGCATGAGATGCTCGTTTCAGGGAGAGTGTCCCTGAGAACTGGTGCACCGGTGAAAGTACAATCCACTTTCCTCCCCGAGGCACTCGTCTCCCACCAGAGCAAGGTGTGAGGAATGAGAACAATAGCGGTTGAAGGCAGAGTCATGTTTCAGCACAATTGCTGAACACTGTAATACAAGGCCACTACATCCCATCTCCCATGACAACCGAGCCCGGCGCTCCAGGGACTGCTGGGAAACACATGAGCTGGTTTGTCCTCTCCAGTGTTACCTGAACATAAGGGGTAGTTTAGTTACCAGTGGACGTATCGGCACAGACAAACAACCAGTTTCCTGTTGAAAAAAAAGACTAACTTTTTCTTTTTCCTCTTAAATACCTTTCCAGTTTTCACTAGATTCACATTAGTTCAATTCCAGTTAATAATCAATCCGTTAGTTTAACCTTCAGAGGTCAAACACGACTGAAAGTGACCTGTAGGAGTGAGTCCATCCACCTTCTTCACCGCTTTGTCTAAGTTAGACTTACAACAGGCAGGAGTCGATCCCTGCTGACTTTGAGCTGAAGCAGGGTACACCCCGCACCTCGGGTGTTCTTCCACAAAGCAGGCAAATAGATCGCACATTCAGTTTGCATGCATTTCGCGGATGACTTGCTAAGAACAAGCCAAGAGTGACATGAAACAGGAGTATTGAAATGAAGGTTTTGCATGTATTAGCCCCTCGATTTGATGGAAAAGATATGGCTTCTGGATTGACTTGCAAGTGAGTGGATGGAGGACAAGAACAAGATGATTGGTGTGACCATAGAGAACACATATCCGAGCCAAACACAGAAAACATTGTATATCAATGTCTGCATACGAAAATCATGGCGAGCCAGTTGAGAAAATGCTTCTTGTCACAGTAACATATGCTTGTGCTTGTGATAAATTGGTGTCTTTCAAGGACAAATGTTGAAGATCATTGTCGTGGACAGGCAGCCACTTCATCGCAGGGCTGCAAAACACTTTTTAGTGTCGTTTTCAAGTGAAAACAGAAAGATTTTGGTGCATTTGGGAATTTGTTTAGACAACAATGGTGCTCAGAGTCAGTGAAAACAGGACTTTTTCACAACACACCAAATCTGTGTAAATTCGCCTGACGCACAAGTTTTTGTGTGATTTTGGAAACCAGATTACTCTAAAGTAAAAAAGAGTGAATATGCAAACTCCACGCAGAAAACCCCCAAAATCCAGAATCAAACCAGTACGCTCTTGCTGTGAACTGAGAGAACAAAACACTATTATCAGTTAAACATCAGTGACAACTTACAGATACGGTAGACTGTGGGATATTACTGATGAGCTAGTCGGAGAGACCTCTGGAATAAATGTCTTTTATTTGAGAGTTTATTAGCAAACAAAAGCATTTCGGAGCAATTAGGCCAAAATTGGGAGAATTAATAAAAAAACAGCTAATTGCTTTGTTCACAGATTGATTCCACGTCACAAGTGATTAAAACGTTTTAAATGCATCACACTGATATTCTCATGAAGCTAAAATGATGTGTGAGCAGCCTCGTCTTAGTGGCTTTACTCCCCACCTGATGACAGATCACCACATCATGGTGCAATGTAGCGAAGCCCGCATGCAGGACAGCACATTATAATCCCATTACAAGCAAGTCATTGAGTTTGTACGAAGTTGTTTTTCCCCCCCAAAAAAAGGGATTCAAAATATGTCCGCCAGTCCTGCTATCATAATGAATAGCTTGCAATCAAACTGTGCCGGCTTCCGAAGGTATTTCGCTTGCAATGAGAAGCGGTTAATGAGTGAACACGAGGCAGGTCAGGCTGCAGGAAAACCCCTTGAAATGTGTTTTTGGAAACAATTAAAATCAAGATATGGATGCTTTCCAAAGTTTAGATCCAGCTTTTTGTACTCCTCCTTTATGTATGTGGGTGACGGCTATGAAAGACCTACAACAAAAGAAACAATAAAAAAATAAATAAAAAATGCAGAGCAGGACGGAAACACAGAGGTTTCTGTCTGAATGTGGATAATTACATTTCTACCTTTCTCTGGCAGTTGCATAGCCTTAATGCTGGTAATTAATTTCATTATTTTTGGCCCTGGCTGTTGAGTGCAGATTAGTTCTCTCTGAGTTGTGGGGATAAACACGTGGTAATTGCTTATTACTCTCAGAGCCCACATTAGATTATCCTAAAGCCAGCGAATTAGAAAATATCCAATCACCTTTAGCTAAAGCTCAGAACCTGCCGCGGTTATTGTCACCGAGAGTTTCCGTTTGCCCGATCCATCCCGTGGGTCAATGTTTGACTTCATTTTCTCAATTCATGATGAGATCGTTCATTAGAAATGCCTTCGACTTGCATTTCTTTGAGCCGGCGCAAAATGAAACTAAGACTCTTTATTAATAATGAAGGTATTTTCTTTGTAAAACATCCAACCACACATACATTGTTAATGCCTTCTTCCTAAAAGTTCATCCCTGAAACAGGCAGAGAATCCCTGAACATACAGCCACATGGATCGAAGGGTCACACATGAACAGGAACAAAATGCAAACTTATTACTGGAGGACGCAAAAATGAACTTGGTCAAAATGTATCCATCATCCACACCCACGTCATCACCATCGAGCAAAATGTATGAGGCAAAAAAAAAAAAAGTATAGAACAAATCACATCTGGAGATTTTTCAGGTCTGGTTTTTGTTGCAGCTCTCGGTATTGTGGTGTCGGGCGAAGCTATGAATTTGTGGATTTGAGTATTTTTGATGAGAACTGATGATGGTCGTTGAAGTTCCGGGCTGTTTGACTGGATTTCATCTGGAGAAACTCTCAGTTCTGTCTTTTCTCAGCGGCAAGTCACAGTAAAGATGCGAGGATAACGGCAGGAAACACCACAGATGCTTCTGTCCACATAACAGCATATCGCCTGCATCTATTTAACTTTCACTCCCTTTGTAAAATAAGATACTGTCTGGGTTTTCAACACGGTTGCAAAGACAACTTTATTTCCTATTAATAGTCCGAGATGAAAAACCAATTATTTCCAACCGTATTCCTCCCTTGTTAAGTTTCTTTTTGTGTGTGTGCGCGTTTGCCATGTTCCACCCACGCTCATGTTTTCAGGTTTCGCAGTCTGGAGACTCTCCTGCGAGCTTTTTGAAGGATTTTCTTTAGGGTGAGATTTGCAGGTTGAAGTCTGATTTCCATTGTGTTGTGGCATCAGGAACATGAATTACACCAAGGTTTGCGTGGCAGCAGCTGTGATGTTTCTGAGTTTCAATTTAGCAGCTGATAATCAACCAGCAGCAGGTGGCGGAGGTGTTGGTGGGAGACGAGCGCAGGGAGGTGTAAACCCATTTGCCTCTGGTTCATTCAAATTGTTCAAGTCAGTGTGGAAGGTTTCCCTTCATGTAGGTCACAGAAACAAGTGTTAGTATAGAAAAGTATATATCTAAATAACAAAATAATGCGAAACGGCAGCAATGGAAGGAATTAAAAAAACTGACTTGTTAACAAAAGTAGACTTAACTAAAGTTCAAACTGTGGACAAACAAAAAGCAATTATTATTTGAAAGCAAATTTAAAAATATCCCAGATAAAGTGACACTTTTTAAAAAGAAATCTAGAGCACACATGCCAGTGTAAAGCTTGTGTCCAAAATATAAAGCAATATTTTCCAATATTTAGAAACAAATTATTATTATATCTTTAATGTTTTTTTGTACATTGTTTGTCAGACATGTCTGGCTCAATTTTTAGTTATTACCATAGCGCTTTAAAAAGTTCTGATATCAATTTGAACTTTTGTTTATGTGGAACTTTATCATGGCTGCTTTCTTTTATTAGCTCAGTTTCAAAACTCTAAAAACCTTTACTTTATGCATACATGTAGTCTTATCCATCCTTTGCTGGTTTTTGATCCAAAAGAACAGTTTTTATCCTTGTTATATTCTTATTCTACCTGATTTTGGTTGTTATTGAGAGAAGTGAGAATAAAGCACAATCTCAGGATTATTAGGGAGGAAAAAGTTTTTTTGTTTTTTTTCCACATTATGATTGTTGAAAGTGTTGAGGTGTTATGGAAAGAAGCAAGAAGCTAAGTTATACCTCCCTGCACAGTTAATCTCTGTAAATTAAACAACTTCTTTGATGTTTTCCTTATTCTGACTCCCTATTTGCAGTCGGAAAGCTTCACGGCTTTAATAAGTTCTGAAGTACGAAAATACCGAACACACGGAGCATACAGAGAAACTGATGGTAGACGAAACTGGTGTTTGCCTGAAATGTATCCACGAGCAGTAAATTTGTAGTAATCCATTGCAACTTTCTTCTCCCTTGTATGAAACACCCAAAAGCCGAACCCGATAGCTCTCCTTTGTGTGGAAACATGAGTACCTTGGTGACTCGGAGCTCATTGCATCGAGCTCAAAGAAAGCAAACGTGCTTATCTGTCGCCACCAGCAGAAAATCTAGCTGAGAGCAACATCACAGAGTGGGCTGTTGTTGAATGGGTCATGAGATCCCGGCACTGACACCCCGCGCTCCGTCAGGTATTATGAGAAGTTGACGGGGGCCGAGGGAGAGGCTTTTGACAATGCGTCTTTGAACGCCACCGGTTTTCAACGGAGCTCAAAAGTAAATGTAACGAGATCCGAGCAGTCGGGAGAGGAGGCGAGAGAGACGCTGGCGAAAGACGGGGGAAGACAGAAATGGATTACTGCGGAAACAGCAAAACAAATACTGCCAAGTATATCGGTGCACCTGCTCTGCATGTACTCATTTCTGTGGCTTCATGCTTTGTTTGGACATCTTATTGCAATCTCTTGGAGGCTACAGATGTTTGCGGGGTGATTGGCTCCTGGTGGAGACTGAGGATTCAAACTTTCTAAAGGTCTGTACACTTGCTAAAGGATCATTCTGGCTCATCTTGTTGTGATTCCACTTGATTATCTCTGCACTTTCACTGTAAAAAGCACCATTTCATAGCTACTTACTCTAACTAAGTAACAACTCTGAACTTTTCTATTCAGTACCATGACCGTACTACTACTAGTATAACAAGTGTTCTGTATTTGTAGTCGTGCAGTTGTAATTCAGATAATCCAGCAGGCATTCTAATGTGTAGAGATACAGTATGGTCAACTTAAGTTATGTCAATTCTGAGCACTGGGTGGCAGTAGTGAGTTCCTCAGATTTTGCGATGAGTTGTTACATAAGAGCGTAAATTGACCTGCGTCAGATTCTGTTCCTTGTTCCGTTGTTAAACTGCACACAGTATAGATGTATTACTGCACCATCTTGTGGTACAAAGTGGTATTACAAGACCAAATGGGTTGTGGCTTGCTGGTGAGCTTGTTAACTTTAGTAGAAAAAGTTGATCTTGACTAAAAACATTACAAACTGTACTTTGGCTGTTGGTATATTGCTTGAACTTGTTAGTGTCACATTTGAGACATTTCACATTTGTAGTCGTAATGTCATTTTGTTGAGAGCAATAATCCAAACTCAGAAAAGTGGATAATCAGTTTTTTCCTTGGGGCCTCCTCAGACTGCCTTTAAAAAATGCTGCGGACGACCCAATCTGATCTCTGATTCACCAAAGAGTTATTGAAAATGGCAGTAATTTTGAAGATTCAAAGGACTGGTTTGAAATGAAACCATTAAACATAAAACTTACAGACTGGATAAGCTGGTGTAAAGTTGAGATCTTTTCATAGTTTTTGGGTTCTCTGTGACGGTTGTGAAGTGAATTTTACCGAACCACCGAGTAGGAAAAGCCCTCTGGCTCCCCTCTAAGGGCGTCTTGGACCAGGTATCATCTAGAACTACCTAGTGAAAGTTGGGCTGATAATATAAACACGTGCAGAAGAAATTGGTTGAGTTTGATCATATTGAATGAATTACCACTAATAATATACAGTTTTCCCTTTTCCTTTATGTACTGCCACTTATAGCGAAAACTAACACGACACGATTTCCAGCAGAAAGGTAATTTACAATCTCAGCTGCTCTTAGTCTGTTTCTTTCATGTTTCTATTCTAGTAGCTCATTTATTCTCTTTTGATATTCAATGATAAACTATAGACACATTTCACACTCTTATACATACACCTATGTCTGCATCTTCATGGATCTAAGTTGTTTGACTAGTTAAATTCAGCATAAATGAATCTAAATCTTTTTTTTTTTTTTAAAGTGTAAAACTCACCAAACTGTCACAGTATGTCGCTATTTTTAGTTGGAAAAACAACATCTCTGAATGGAATTCAATTTCTCATCAGATGTCTTCAAAAAAAACTTTTTTTTTTTTTTTAAATAGAACGTTTCATCCTTAAAAATTACTGGCGTCCTTTACAGGAAAGTGATGTTTCATAACGGTCATTAACGGCTAACGGTTTGTTTGAAGAAATAAGAAAAATGCTGAAGTTATCATTCAGAGCCCCCCATCCATCTTCACATTGATTTTTGTCTTTTCTTCAAAGGTTTTTACGGAGACTTTCCTCACGCAAAGCGTCTTCGTCTCAGGTGCCGTAAACTTGTTGCTTCTGCTCTGTTTGTGCTCATATCCGCATCTTCGCTCTTTGTTTGGACATTGTGTTTTTGTTGGAACGAACAAATCAAGCAAATACCTCGCTGGCTGACTTCTGGCCCCCACTCAAAGGCTTTTGGAGTGATTTCTTTTTTCCTGATCCAAGCTGAAGATCCAAGTTTTGAAGTTAAATACTTCCAGTTTACAAAAGGCTGTCACACATCATCTCAACAGGGTTACTTCGGTTCAGGCTGTGTTTGAAGCTCTCCTGATTGGCTGATAGTGATATCGAGACAAATAAGGAGCTTTTTGGGAGGTTAGGTACACCTTACAAGGAAATTCAGACTATGGAAATACTTTTGGGATCTTTTTCCTGTGTGTTGTAGTCTATAATTGGCATACAAATTTTGAATTTTGATATTAAGTTTGAGCACAGGATGGATATGCTTGCATTCCGGCTCAGAGTACTGAGTACAGTGAACATATCCATCACATTGACATGACTCATCGAATAATCACTCTGCTCACTACTTGATACGTAAACAGCGTAATGGACATGGACGCTACGCTGCTTTTAAGTGGGCTTGGATCAATTCATGTAGATTTAAAGTGCAAAATGAACTGACATATGAGCGGGCTAAAAACAGGCTCGCTGTGTTGCAATCTCATTTGAGGACCATTATGTCCAAAACCTTGGGTCAGGTAGTCTTCAATCACTGCAGAATTGCACACAGAGTGGGAGTAATGGGGATTTAATCTCAGAAGCCAACAGCTCATTTCCCCCTCCTGAGGACATGCAGCAGATTAATGCAGCCATGCTCCATGTTGTAGATTTGCTTGATGTAATTTGCTGAGAACCCTCATTCATCATCATCGTGTTGTGGCAGTGGGGTTGCAAGGTTGTGTATCGGCCTAGAGTGACTTTTAGTGTGTCGTTTGCATGTTCTCCCTGTACATGAGGGGGCTTTCTTTGGTTTCCAACTACTGTGCAAAAGGGTGTTTAATGTATTTCAGAATAATTACAGTGCTCGGACTCCATCCATCTTCGTTCCCTCTTAGCCCGTATGGCGTCATGGCGGCAGTATCAAGAGCAGGGAAACCCAGATGTCTCTGTCTCACTCAGCTTCCTCCAGCTCTACTGAGGGAAAGTCGGTCCCAGACCAAACCAAAGATAGAATCTCTCCAGGAGGTCCTGGGCTGACCTCAGCACCTCCTCCCCGTCTGCCGGGCCTCTGATAGGAGGGTTTGACTCGCCCACTGAATGGCTGAAGAGGAAGGACTCAGTCAGAAAAATAAAAATGCAATAAATCCCATTTTAGTATTTGATTTGAAAAAACATTTAAACCCATTTTTCTGGAAGTTGAATGAAAAAAAACAAATAGATTTAAATATGTTTCCCCAACAAACTCATATTTATTGATTCACATTGCGTCTTTTTTCATTCTAACTTTATCATGCTCATGTTTCACTTGACTTGAATCTTATGGTGGGATGTAAATTCTTTGTTGCATAGTTTGCACTCTATTTGATTTTAACTGAAACTGGATGGATGGATGGATGGATGGATGGATGGATGCGTTGGTATGATATAGTATAATGAAAGAGGGATGAGGAATTGGCTTGCACTCTAGGAAACTAGTAAACAAATGATGACTGTCAGGAGGAAAAAAAGCCAGCAATGCTGCAGCTCACTAGTTTCCTTCCACCACGTTCTTCAGATCTCTCTCTTTCCATTCACTCACTTCTCGCCAAACTCCAGCGCGCTCAAACATACCCATCCAGCCCCGCAACAGGAACAACATGCAACGTTTCATTTTGCTTAATGACAGGATATAATGCTGAACATTAATAGGTCATGACAGTGTGAGCGACATGACAGGAATTGAAAGGAACTTTCTCAGGTGTACTGACGCGCATCTGACTGCGTTGCCCGGTTTTAGACTGATGATGGATAGCGACTCGTCCAGACTGCTCATTACCTTTTGTCCAGTGTTGCCAGGGATGAACTCCTTGACCCTAAGTTGAATGAAAAGACCATCAAGGATTGATAAATGCTATGGTGTGCTATCTTACAATATTGCAGGAGAAGCCAATCATTTATATTCTGCCCATGCTGCGTCTTCCAATCACTTGCAAGCTAATGAACAGGCATGCATCTCCTCTGACCTCTCCAATATAATAAAAACCTTTATCTTCTTATGGGAGACGACAAGCCAACAGTCAACATACTCACATCAGCTTATTAATAGATCCTGATTCACCTCACACATCATCCTCGCATTTTCTCACTGTCAAGTAGGCACAAACGCAGGCAGTGTGCCGAGATGCAGCGCGCGGTAAAAGTCTGAGTAAATTCCTTCTGAAGGACTGGAGGAGCTCTCCTGGGACGCAGCAGCCTGGCCCTGCCACTAAAGGTAATGGGGTCAGACAGCTGCATATTAGTTGTGGATCATCTGCTTTGACAACGCTGCTGATCTCAGTGCGTGACGGCATCGCGCAGCAGAGCTGGGCGCCGTACCTGTACCTGCCAGGCATTTCTGTACTCGCTGCAGAGTGAGGGCAGTGATCTGAGTGCCTTTTCTTCCCTCGCTTCCCAGGTACGCTTCACGCCTCGCGGACTCTGAGACGTCCTCGCTCTCTGCATGCGGTGGGGGGGGGGGGGGGCAGCAAAGCAGGTGCGAACACACACTCTTATCACAAGCTTCCGAGTATATACACGCTGTAATATTCAACACCTCCTCTCGTGGCCTTTGTTAGAAGCGTACAGCTCCCGAGGAGATGGGAGGTCAGGCCATTCATTTCACAGAAACAAGAGCAGATCAGACTGAGAGAGCCGCATCTCCCCGAGGCTCCCCATTCGAACAAGACAAACACACGGCCTGTAATTAAAGATGTAACAAAAGCTCCGTCAATTGTTTCCCCTCTCATCTCTGCCGGCGCGTCGCCTCACATTAGGACACAATGCTTAGTCTGGCGTGCTCCCGGACTCAAGGCTGCAAGCTGAGGTTCAGATGTCCTCACATCGTCTTGGCTTGGAAAAAAAAAAAATCAAAAAAAAATCCCGTCTTCTCTGGCTTCATTGTTTTTCTTTTGTTTTAAGCCTCATAATATCAGCGAATGAGATAATGAAATCCTTCAGTGCTCATAGTGATTTACATTGCATGACTGAGCAGGGAGGGATTTGGCGTCTCGCTCAAGGACGCTTTGACAGTGCACAGTGCGGTTTGATGGACGTGTGCCGGCTGCAGAGGGAATTGAACCTGTGAGCAGATTTGATTTCTTTTTGCTACCAACATTTCTTGGAGACGAAGCAGCTCTGAGGGCAGGAACAATCGCATTAATAAAGTTGAAGCTCAGTGAGCAGAGTGAAAGTGTTTCTCTGGTAACTTACAACTGGCGCTGTTCAAATTCAGAGTTCAGCGGCAATAATGTACTTTTTTTTTTTTTTCCCGGTTGGTAGCGGACCGCTCCTACCGTCAGCGAGTGTCTGATGAAGGTGTTCATGTGGGATTTGGCAAATTAATTGTGAGTTAAATGAACTGCGGGGTTACTGAACCCTCTTCATCCTTCACATAGGCTTCATTAAATATCACAGGATGGGTTTTAATAAATCAAAACATTTGCTAAACAAGCTTCAGGTGGTATCTTATTGATATTTAATATGTAGAACAAGATCATTTTATGATCGGAAACACTTCTCTGCTCGAGAACTTCATAACTCAATCCCCTAATGCACCCTTGATTACAATTTTCCATCTTTCTCGAAGGGAGAAAAGTCGAAATCCAGGTGTTTTCTGTGCATTTCAATGGTTATTGTGCATTTACCCAAACAAAGATCATCGCAGTCTGATATGATAATGATGTAATGGAGGTCCCAGCTACTGTGAGATGGTGAACTCAACGGCATGGCAATAATGAAGCCTGCTACTGGAACAGGTTTGGGAAGATGAACGTGCTCCATCCCTGAATGGAACTCAAACACAAGTCCACCTAATCTGGTTGGACTTGGGGGAAGAATATTTACTTTTTAGAGGCACTGGACTTCTGACCATTTGGCTCTCGAAAGCTGCAGTGTGACCTGCGATAACCACATCGACGAGGATTCACGACTACAAGCAATTTAGCCACCAATCAACCAAACAAGTATGTCTTTAGAGGAAGCCGAAAACAACGTAATCACAACAGTCAGTCGTCAATAGCATGGCTGCCAGTAGAACTACATCAAGGTCACAAGATGCTCTACATAAATACAGCCTGAAAGCTGATAAAAAGCCACCAGATGTATATTCGGTGTCTTTTGTGTGAAAGTTTTTGACTTAGTTTAAAATAAGTGTAAAAGTGAAAAAACAAAACTGATAACATCTACTCCGATGAAGGATTTCAGCGTGCTTTGACAAGATTTTAAGGTTGACTGTGTGTAGTTCACTAAAGCACAAGACACCTGCACCGAGACCTCCCTGATAAGATGGTTTCAAGTTGCATTCTGGTGTCGTGCTCATGTCGCGTAAAAGCAAACGCAGGGGTCGCCGCAACTGCCTCACATGCTCAATAAGTTTGAGATGAAGATGCTCCCATAGTGCAACGTAAGTGAAAGTATGATCAAACATTGTGAACCACAGCTAATACCTTGAACTTAACTCAGATTGAATTCATACTCGGTCCGATAAGCAGTACAAAAACATGCAACATTCGAAAACTAACAGGAGGAGTGTTGTGATGTGGTTAGCGAGCGTCTCGTGGAAAGAGGCTTCAGTCTTCAGCCAAAACATTCCTCGTGGAATTCATCAGAATACATGATGCAATCAGTCAAATGGAAATCCGTGGTCGTACTCATGTAACTTTGGAGTTTCTCATATACTCATTGCTCAATAGTCATGGAAACATGACTATCCACAAGTTGATGCAGACTTAGGATGTAAAGTAGATGTCAAGGCCGATGAAACCGAAGACAATGTGTCAGATGTTGGTCCTGACCAGATCTACGCCACAGACAGGAACTAAAATACCCTAAATCTGAAATTTCGATTAATGTGTGACTGCTAAGCCTCAGGTATTTCACAGCATTTGTTGAAGACGTGATCAAACCATTCATTTTCGTAGGTGTGGCTCAGTTCGTAATGCAGGTTTGATCCCAAATCTCACCATGTCCATTTGTCGGTGTCCTTCTCCAAGACACTGAAACCTCGAATCGAAATTGTTCGAAGGAAAACATGTCGTGGTTCGAGGTCTTGGCTCACATCAAGAATATCTCCAGTGCAAGTCTGGGTTTGGGGGCTTTTTCATGAGGAGTCTGCATGTTTCCCTGGACTTGCTTGGCGCTATCAGTCAGGCTTCTTCCCACAGTGAATAAAACGTGTCTTTCAAACCAGTCGGTGCTCTACATTTAGTGGCCAAGCCGTGTTGGATAACGCAGTAAAAAAAAATAGATGGACAAGTTGACCATGACTCCTTTTGATTTTGAGTCACAATAAACTGACCAGGCCCTTTGAATTCACAAATGTCCATCAATGCTTCAAACCTGTTCCATTTGATCTACCAGGAAATCCTTGAGCAGGTCAATGCATTCACTGGGTCACCTCCTCCAGCTCCACTCAAGAATAGTCTGACACTAACTGATATTCTGCTCCAAATACCTCGTGTCACACTGACTTTGCGGCTACACCGTCTCCACTAAATTTGCAGATGTCAATTCGGTGAATGTGGAGGTGTCATATTATCCCATCCCATGCATAAGGGATGAATTCTGGTCTAATTCTCCCGCAGATAATGCCCAGATCAGTCCCAGAAGTGTCACATCTTCACAAACTCATTCACAGCGGTGGCGGCGGCGGTGATGGCAATTAATTGTGACTTTAGGAGCCTCCGCCTGCTTTCTTCTGCGTTCATCAATACCAAACGTTTCCACATTCGTGGGACAGTTTTTGTCAGCTCTGTAAATGAGGTATTAAAATTTTTCCCTTTGCTTCCTCTCGCTGTCGATCCAGCACACACACACACACACACACACACACACACACACACACACACACACACACAAAAATACTTCTTTTAGAAATAAGTGATGGTGACGTTTTCCTCCGACGCCTCCGGATTCAGCAGTCCTGAATCCCGCTCTGCTGTGGAGCAGAGCACAGCAGTGGAGTCATTAAAGCAGTCAGAGAGGAATGATTTCAGATCAGTCTGTCACCAACCCCTGGGTTCCTACCCCAGAGTCCTGTTAATGGGAACATTATTAAATCAGCTAGAAAAACAGGTGCCAGATTTTCCTGCAAATCAAGCAGCCACTTAAACCGTTGTTTGATTCTGCGCTCTCCCTCTTTCTCCCGTGTCCTCTGGTTCTCTTTCAACTCTGGATCCGGCCAGGCGAGCAGTAAACAGAGAGCTCAAGGTACAATGTCTTCATTGTGCAGCAAGACACTACACAAAAGTTCACACGTCAACACATTTGTCGAGGAGCCGGATGAAGAGGTGAGAGTGTCCTTGTAAAATCAGAGCTGTTTGAAGTCACATTATAGCTGGAATATTTGTACTTTGATAGAGATCACCTTTCTCTATTGCAGCGACTCGTTCAAATGCCGTTTACACAACATTTTCAGGTGAAAATGTAACATTGTGCTGGCGCTTTGGCCGTCTGTTGACACAACAATGTTGCTCGGGGTCACTGAAAATGCAAGTTTTTTGAAAATGCTCCCTAAAAATGGGGCGAAATTATTTTTAATCCTGCAATCATCACGTCAACGTGTCACTGCTGCAACAAAATTACGAATTTAAGATTTAAGAAGCGTTATTGTCATTGTGCAAATACAACGAAATTCCGTTTGTTGCATCACTAATAGCAGCAGCAGCATGTCACATTCACATTCAAATAAAAAAATAGTCTTTGGTAAGGTGCGGTATTGAAGTGCAGGTTCTTTTGGCACAGCCATGGGGAAGAAGCTATTCTTCAGTCTGTTGGTGCGAGCTCTCATGACTCTGAGTCTTCCAGAGGGGAGGGTGGAGAACAGAGTGTGTCCTGGATGGGCGGGGTCATTTCGGATCTTTGTGGCCCGTCGGAGGAGCCGGCTCGAGTAGATCTCCTCTAGGCGTGGTAGTGGGGATCCAATGATCCACTGAGAAGTCTTGATGACCCGCTGCAGTCAAAGAAGCACATTGAGAAAATAAACCAGGATGTTTTCGGAGCTGAGTTAATATACACACACTGGCTTTAACTGTTTAAAATCACTGAAAGGATTAAAAAAAAATTTAAATAAATCACACTTTGAAAAATAGAAACACCAGTATATCAAATTGCGCTCCAGTCAAATTTGTTGGAAAGTGCAAAACAGAAGTTAAGAGTATAAGAGCCTGGTTAACTAAGATGCGGTATAAAAAAAAAGCTCACTTGCACGCCTATCCAAATACATTTAGGCCCTACTATCCATGACGACATTGAAAACATTTTGTTTACACAAAAACGGTGCTCAGTCACTCAAAACGCAACTTTTTGAAAACGCCCCGACTTCCTCTCTGTAGAAACCGCGGAAAACGCAACACTTCTGATATGCTGCTACTGTGTAGCACAGCCATAGCTAATAGTTCTTCTACAAATGTGCAAGTCGATTGGACAATAAGAACGATGGCGGTCAGGACTCCCAGGCCGTATGCTCTTGGGACTTGGTAGTTTTAGAGTCGCTCGAAAAAGTCACAACACAAATACAAAAGCGATAAATGGAAGGAAGGCATTCTAAGTCTTTAAGAAAAAAAGAAAGAAAAAAAGAAGCACTTCCATTAACATGGACGCCTGATCACAGCCCAGTGTTCATCTCCATCATTATATATTTCATGATTTCATGGCTGGTTAGTGTATTCCACACTCTCCCTCTCTTCCTGTCAGATCATCCCTCCTCTTGTCATGTCGAGTTCACGCGTGCCGTTTCTCACACACACACACCCACACACACACGGTTGTATACCAGTTATTCAGTGACACTCTATAAAGTCGCCAACATGGGAGTTTTCAACCTGATCGTTAAGTGCGGCGATGGAAAAAATTCGCATTCTTTGGTAAAAGGGTTCGTGGCTTCAGTCCAAGACATCTCTGACCTTCGCATAACGTGTTTGTAAGAATGAAGCAAGTTTCTAGGACCCAGGACCTTCTGAGATGATCCCATCCTTTCAAGCTTTTAGTTGCCAGGTGACAGGAGGAGAAAATATCATCCCCAGTTTGACTGCATGTGTCGCTACAGACCTCGAGAGGCTGACTCCAGGTGGAGGGAGGTCTTCGCTAATATTATAATTGGTTTTTTTTCATGCGCCAGTGGTTGAGCTCAACAAACAGCTCCATCTATGTAACAAGTTTTGGGATAATCAAACAAATAATGCGCCCTCTCTTCCTGCTATAACGCTCTGCTGTGTTTGGGTGTTATTGTGTTCATTTAGCTGGAGAAAGCCTGAAATTTTCATGCACGTGGTTTTGAAAGGAGCCTCTGGTTTCACTGCTGTGAAAAGTCAGATTTATTCCAGGGGTGGAAGGAGAGGAGAGGAGAGGAGAGGAGAGGAGAGGAGAGGAGAGGAGAGGAGAGGAGAGGAGAGGAGAGGAGAGTCAGGGATGGTGTTGATTAAACCCCTGCTGAACTCTTCCACTCTGATCACTGGATCAGTGTGGAACTACAAACACACAGAGACCAACAAAGGAGACATTTATCCGGTGTGTGTTTGTTTCTGGTTAGCTGCGGCTGCCTGTGCACACACTTCTCGCATACCAAACATGTAATGGAGCGCGCTCGCTCCCCCTAATTGTCATTCTGTGTACTGTGTGATGGGGGGGGGGGGTTCTTTGACTTGGCTAAACCTGCTGATATGAGACTCGTGCACCGTCTACTGAGCTCCTTCTGAAACGCAGAAATGATTCCATCGGTTCAATAAGTTCAGAAGAAAATCCACAAAGTTCATAAATGCTGCTCTGCAGAGCAGAGGTGTAGAAAGTGTTGTTTACTCAACTTCAAGTACACATTCTTTTATATGAAGAATGTGACATCAAAAGTAAAGATTCAGTCTAGAAAACTAAAATCTACTCAAGTACTAAAGTAAAAAGTAACTTCTAGACTTCAAACCTATTTTTTGTGATGCACTTACATGTAAGCACATGCACATTGTAGCTGTTGTTACTGTAATACTATGTTACCAGAGGCAAGTAAGGATTAATACTGACACAGATCAGGATTTAACTTGTATCATTGTTTTGATTTGCAAACTGGCCGCACTTTATGAAAAACACTGATTTACATTGACTTGGGAACAACTTTTATTTTCAGACACAGGAAGTATTGGCATTCGATCATTAGGCTTCTGATGTAACTTGTCCTCTCATGAAGAAACATTGACCACTGTCTCTTTACCATAGTGGCCAGTCCATCAAAAGAAAGACTTATTTCTCCACTTTTAAACATGAATAAGTTAGCCTGACGTCCTCCATCGGTTAACCAATACATCTAGAAGATTTTATGTCAGGTGAGGAATTTTAGTTCATTTATATAGCAACAATAAGTCATCTCTACAATTCCATGAGACGAAGTATAGGTGAGGAAAGGAAACAAAAATCACAGGAAGAAACCTGTCAGAGAATGTCAGTGACATGTAATAATGAAATATGACTTCATGTGAGAGAGGAAAAAAGCTCAGTGCAGTTTTCCCAGCAGCCTGAAGCAGCTTGACTAGAAAATGGTCCGGGATAGCCTGAACTCGCTGTAAGCTTTATTAACTGGAACAACGCAAGTTACATTAGTAATGTTTGAATGCCAAGACTTGCAGTTTCTGCTTCAGGAAAAAGTAAATTCAAAGAATTTTAACAGTCCGTCACATGATTTTATTTAAATTCAGATAATAAGTCAGTTACTGAATCAGATCTGTGTGATTGCAAATGGTTTCTCTGCATTATCCGGACCACTGCCCTTCCGCCCAACCACAACCAACAACACTACGTGAAGATCGTTTGAAAAGTCAACGCAACTAAAAGATAGCTTTAGCACACAGTCCTGGCTAGAATTGTTGAGTTTTTCACTTTAAAAGTGCCTGGAAATGACTGTGTTGTATTTGCCACTACATAAATAAGATTGAATTCAACCCTCCTGATCAGTGGATCAGAGACCCTCAGCATGGTCTCAGAAAAAAGGTTGTCTTACTAGATACAAACGGTTTTAGAGCAGGTAGAAAATATGGATGCACCAGACAGCCTCGATTAAACCCCTATTAGTTATGAATGTGTGTATTTATTATTTGTTTACTTCTGCTGACGGTGATTTGTGGTGGTGCAGTGGTGTGAGGTTGTTTGTCGGAGGTTGTTGTGTGACGTTCACTTTGCTTTTTACATTACTTGAAAGTCGGAACTATTTTGAGGCTAAAGTTTACATTACAAGTTGGCCAATGTCTACCTAACTAAGTAATGCGAGTACTTTTGTCACCTTCTGCATTGTGGATAACTGTTGCCAACAGCTGCTTTGATTTATATCCTATAACTAAATCTACCTCAGAGATTATAACAAGAAACGTTTTGAAGAACATAGGATGGACAAAGTGCAGATATTTATCTTAAAGTAAAGGGTGAAAAGGCAACAAAGACTAATCTTTAAACAAAAAAAAGTACTTCAGTACAGTAATAAAGCACAAATACCCAGTATCCCAAGTTTAGCCGCAGTATGACCTTTAATCGTCTGGATCCGGCTGCTCTTTTTCATTTGGAAGAACATGTTTTCTTTTCTTCTCACTAAATTCATTTTGTTGGGTACACGTAAATAATTGAGCAGGAGTAACATTGCAGACAGAAAACATTCATAATTCAGGCATTTCATGTTCGGCTTGCGCTCGCCGCTTGTATCGGTGGCGACGTATGTGAGCGCCCTGAATTTCTACTTCAAAAGTCTTTCATGCCAGAGTGAGTGGAGGGTCACGGGGACGGAGCTGAGAGTGGAGGTTATGGGTAATGACAGAGCAGGGAGGGGGTAAATATCAGAGGAAGACAGGTCGCTCCTGAGGTTTGGCGGTCCCGTTGCTTGGAGGCCCCCACGTCTCCTCGGCTCCCGTCAGCTCATCAAGGCCGAGTCCCTGCCTATCCCTGCTGGAATACCGCATCAAACAGCCCGGGGAGCCTTTTATCCCGAACAGAATGCCGCCTCCTGTCACAGCGGAGGCTCGGAGGCTCGGCGGCAGTATGGCGAAGTTTAACGCGGCGGAGTGAAAGTCGATACCCTGCCAGGGTGGCATAGCTCGAGACACAAGGGGAGGGGCGGCGGAAAGGTCACCGGGAAAAACGAGGATCTGAGACAAAAGGCTGGAACCAAGGAGAAACCACTTAATGTCAGGGTTCAGTCTTTCGACCCCGTGCCAATTCCGATGTCTCACAATTAAGGCCAAACGTTTTATTTTGGTCTTTTCCACCAATTACCGGAAAGGTTACTACTACTCGACTTCTGTACACAAATCCTCCTCCACGTGTTGCGCGAGCGCGCCTCCCTCGACAAAGTCGCAAACGGCTTCCCCACGTAATTTCCTTTTGTTTCGACCCGTAGCCAAAATCAGACATGAAAAGGCTCGACTGCACACCCCAAAGACACAGAAGAGCCCTTTGTACTCAGGCTTGTTCTGCTCCATGCCATTTTTAATCTCGGGCAGAAGGGAAGAGAGCTGCTCCTCTTATCTTAGATGACATGGAGGCTTTGCTCCCTCACTCTGGAGCTCTCTCATCTCGTTCTTCTGAAACCTTAACCCTCTTTCATGCTTTCCCCTAGTGGTGGCTGTGGTGGCAAAGCGATACGTCGAATGAGAGCGGCTGGATTTTCTGTTTAGGTTATTCCCTCTGAAGGCTGCAGCATGATAAGTGCGAGGGTAAAGAAGCAGAGCATTACCTTCCCGCGCAGTGTTTTTCATCAAGTCTGGCGGACCGAACTGTTGTCATTATTTTTAATTGCCTATTTGTTGCACAGCGCTATTAGGAGCTCATTTAACTTCCAATCTTGGGTGAAGCAGGTCAGGGGTGTTTATTCAGCTCTCTCTGGTTCCACACTTCCACAAATGTTGCCATGAAAAGAGTCGCCTTCAAAAAAATTTGTTTTTTTTGTTTCAAAATTGTGGAGATTAATACAAATGAATTGAGTTTGCAGTTTTTAACAAGTCAGAAAATGTTTGTGTTGCTCATTACAATAACTTGAATAAGGGTGTTGGATAAGATTTGAGCACTTTTTTCCTGGTGGTAACATGAGGTACTGCAACAAAAACTGTCCTGACATCAAATTTAGTTTCAGTTCAGTCTTGCTCCGTAACAATTTTTCCAAACACACCTATTTACATCTTTCTGTCATTCGTTTTTCAATACATTTTATCCCAATTGCCTTTTTGTTTGTTAATTTCCTCTGTTGTTTTAATGTAAAGTCACTTTGAAAGACTGATTATCATTCATTAATGATTTTCTGGTGATGTTTGTGTTATTTTCAAGCAGAAACTTTGTGAAAAGTTTGGTTGATGGTAAAAAAAAAAAAAAAAAATCCTCATAAAGGTTTAAAATTTATAAGCTATATAGATGTTTTGCTGATTCGTAATCGTTAGCATTGTGAGATAAATGTGGTATTAGCTTTTTAAACAGTGACTGAAATAAGCTAAAAGATTTGTTTATTGGGCAGTAAAGTAAAGTAGATATTCTCTACTTATTTAAATGTATAGCTTTAGTCGTAACTGTCAGCTAAGAGTATCCTACAATATCATAAAATTGGAGTTTCGGGTGGCACAGTCTTAATGAAGCATCTTACAACATGCTTTCAGAAACAATAGCCTTGAAAAACCCATCATATAAAAAGTTGTTTTTCACAGATAGAAATACACATTTACTGTTAAATATAATATGGTATCTATTGTAACAGTATATACCCGTCCAAAATGCATTAGTACAACTAAAACTAACGCCGCAAAATAGACACTAAAGTCACCAAACGTTTGAGAAAAGTAATAGAGCAACAAGGTGTTGTCGTAGGACTGATTAATAGACACACCAGGGAAACTCCATGTAAGCCTAACAGCCATGAAATCTACTTTCCCCATGAGAGTTAGGGGGTACATCGTGTAGAAAGTTCTCGTAGGTGACAGAACAAGTCACGGCTCTTAGAAAGTTAAAGCCGGACACTTTAAAAGGAAGGCGGACTCGGTCCGATGCGTGAAAGCACCGTGTCCTCATAACATCCCGCGTATCACCGCCAAACCAAAGTCGGTCCACATGCAGAACACAACTGTATCCAATCTATTGCTACGGCGGATCTGGGCCTTTGTGACGAGGCCAGCGAAGGGACTTGTTTTCCACACGTCACACAGGAGCCTTTCCAAGGGCCCTATGGCTTCAATTCGTTCGGCCAATTATGATCTTCGGCTCCGTCACGGTGATGGAAGGTGCTGTTCAACAGGCATGAAAGCCACCCTCTCCTCGGCCCACCCCGACAAAGAGGGAGGCCCTCTTGACTGGGACTGGGGGTCCAGTCAAGCATTCGCAAACAGATTGGCTGGGGCGCTAACCAGTCAGGTCTTCAAAGGGACAAAGAGGACAGGGAGGGGTAGAGGGGAGGAGAGGGGGTGGCAGTGAAGAAGAATGACCTGCCAAATGAGAAAGAAGACATATTGAAAGGGACAGAGTGGGAGAGAGCGAAAACATATTGAACCGATGGAGAAGTACAACCTTTTGACCATCTGGCTCAGCGGGTGACAACAGCCTTCATCTGTATTATTAGAGCTGTACAACACACCAAATTACTCTGTCAGGAAGATTAAGGAGAGTCAAAGGGCTGTCGAGTGGAAGGAGGGTAAAAAAAAAATAAAATAAAGAGCAACTTCTTCCTGTTGGGGCGACAAACACGTTAGAGAAACTTTCGCCCGCATCGGTGTGGAGCTCCGTCACTTTATTTCATCTCTAAATGTATTTCAGACACAGCTCAGGCTGGGTAATGAAAAAAATACCAAATAGAAACCCAGGCAGCAGGAGCCCAGAACGCTTTCTGTGTAATATATTCTCATTTCTGTTTAAACATGGTTGGGTACATCTCCAATATGATTTCGCTTCCCCCCACCGTCCGTCTCCTCCGGAGGAAGAATCTGCACGAAGCCTCGACTCTGAAAAGCTCCTTTTTGCTGCATTAATTCCATGATTGCTTAAATGAAACACTGCTATTTTCCCCACCCGGTGCTAAACAGGGATCACATCTCCGTGACCATGACTAATCTTCCGCTGCTCTTATTGTGCGTGCTGCCGTGCACCTAATTTTTCTGGCTCTTTTTGCCAATTTGGAAAACTAATTGCTTTGACTCTGACCGGGCAAGCGGCGGAATATAATGCAGTTTAAAGCTTCATCTTTTATGCCCATAAACCCTTGTAAAACACAGACTCATTAAAATGCATTAGGGCAGGTTCGTGGCCGTGTGCTGGAAGGTGATGTTCGAGACTTTTTCTTTTTTTCTACTTGGTTGGTCGGTGATCCTGCACCCATGGCAATCTCCACTTTTACTCGCCACTTTATTCACTTGCAAATACCCCTGGGATGAAATGGGTCGCCTTTGTGGGTGCATGCCGGAGCACTCCCCTCCACCTCCTCTCACTCCTGCTTGATTTTGTACCGCTTCCTCGCTGTTTTCTACCCTGCTGTCAATCCCTCCCCTCCCACTTTTCTTTTTTTCCTGCCTCTTTCTCCAACCTCATCTCCGTCCACATGCCCGGGGTTTGTAGATTGCTGGATTAGCGCCCGAGCCGGGGGGAGGTCGTCCCACTGATTGTAAGGAGAGGGACAATTGGTCCTTTAGTCTGATTGGGTCTCCAGATAGGCAACAGTCTGGATGAGAGTGTGCAGACAGGCATGAGAGGCAGAGAGCCGCGGTGACAGAGCGGAGGCAGCGCAACAAGATATATATATATATTTATATACAGACGAGAAGGAGGAAGAGAGAGAGAGAGCCGGAGAGAGCGAGAGGGGGGGGAAACTTTACAAAGAGGCCAGAGAGAGAGAGAGAGGGAGAGAGAGAGAGAGAGGGAGAGAGCGTGGACTCAAGGTGACTTTAGGGAAACTGATGCACTGCAGGCAGCAGCCTTCACAACTTTTACAAGGGAAATTTAGCAAGCGTGCAGAGAAAGGAAGAACAAAGAGATAAGAGAAGAAGAGTATTTTCCACATAAGGAGGAATAATTCTTTTTTTTTTTTTTTTTTTTTTTTATAAAGGTAAGTCATGATTTCCTCCTCTTCTTTCTTGAGCATTATTTTTTGACTTTCACCGGTCACATTTTGAACAGTGCCGATAAGAAATGCCAGCAAGACTTTCAAGGTGTAAACCGGTTCTGGCAAGCCACACGCTCCCAGGGCGACTTGGGATTTGTGAGCTGATGAATGAGACACAAGGTGGGAAAATGCAATAGTTCATGGTGGTTTTTTTTGGGTTTTTTTATGGTGTTAATTGAT
Source organism: Lipophrys pholis (assembly GCF_963383615.2). Classification (NCBI taxonomy): domain Eukaryota; kingdom Metazoa; phylum Chordata; class Actinopteri; order Blenniiformes; family Blenniidae; genus Lipophrys; species Lipophrys pholis. Next base: position 4,230,695 of record NC_137648.1, read on the forward strand.
AAGCAGGGTTTACAGAAACAGGCATGTCTGCCTGCCAAAGTTGGTCACGGTGAATATTCAGAGAGAAAGTGGGAGGAAAGGATGGATTGTGGCAGGTTCAAAACTTTATGAGGCTTCAATGCTCGACTTGTTTGCCGACCTCTGTTTACTATTTACACCTTTCCAGATGATTTAGTCCCCCTCTTTCCTGCTATCGAACCCATTAAGCTGTCACCTGCCTTGTGAAGCCCGCAAACAAGAAGGCAGACCGGCTGACATGTGAGACTTTTCTCGCCCGTTACGAGCCAAACGCTGTCGACGAGGGATTTCCTGAAAGACTGTGCCTCCGTAGCAGTAGCAACTTTCAGGTTTCTGCGAGGGCACTGGCAGGTTACGATGCCTCGAATGACATTTCCAGGAAGTGGGATTCTCTTCCCCTCATTTCCAGATGAAATTCAAAAGTGATTACAGGCTCGCTATTAATTTGAATGGAGCCGTCCCCAAGACGCTGCCGTTTAATTTGCGACACTGATTGCAAACTTTTCCAGATGACGCTCATGCACGGTGACATCATTCTCGTGCACCAGTGGCTGGGATGAATGCCAGTTTGTGTGATTTAATTTCCCCATAAATGACAAGGCTCCTTTTATGGCCTCCACCGGGCGATGAATGAACTAAATGTGCGTCGGGGAAGGAAGGAAGGAGGAAGGCAGGAGGGAGGGAGGGAGAGAGGGAGGGAGGGCTGGGATTACGGAAAAAGTTGGATACAGATGTTGAAAACCAGGGAGATATAGAAATGAGAGAAAGTCAATTAAGGGTTTTTGTTTGAATTCAAAGGGGAACTCTTACACATCCTAGCAGGGAAATCTCTGCAGAGGAATGCACTTGTTTGGGTAGAGTGGGTTGGTGGTTCAATTTCCAGTTTCTGCCAGTCTCTCAGCAGGACACAGGGAATTGCTCCCAAAGGATTTCAAACACCTTGAAAAAAATTTTTTTGTGTGTGCGAGTCTGTGCATTGATGGATAAAGCATCTCTGAGACTGCGGAAGTGGTGAAAATGTGCTACACATGTGAAGTCGGTGGAGTATTTGTGGGCTGCAGAAGAGGAGCAAACTTTCCAGAGTTCAAACAAAGACAGATAGAAAGCTGAAAAGGAGGGGACGGGTAATTAAAAACACCTTACAGTAAAGGAGCTGGGGGGGGGGGTCGCTCTTTGTGGCGTGCACAGCTGCACGGGGCACGAAGCCCGGGGAGCTCCCCACAATTAGAGAGGCAGGTTCAAAGCCTGCCCCCATGCCAGCATCTCTGTCCCTGGGGGGGCCATGGGTAGAGGAATGAGGACGAATAGAGGGTAGCTGCCTCACGCGCACACACTGCGAACTTAAATTCATACCAACACACACAAACAACTGTGTGATCTTTAGAGAGTTTGGCCAGAATACACACCTCCCTCCACCCGATGCTGCCTTTGAAGGCTGCCATCTCGCCCTGCGAGCCAGCTGAGGAAACTGGGTCCTTGCTGCAGGCGCTGACGGTACAGACACCACCCGCCTCCTCTTTTTCACTTTAGAAATCCACAAGACCTGGTCATTTCATCCACACATAAAACATGCCACTGAGGAGAATGGGTCCCGCTTATTAAAAAGTCAGAGCAGCGGTGGAGTCTCAATTCAATTATGTGTAAATAAGTAAATAAGCATTAGCATTGGGAAAGAAAAAAAAAAAAGAAAGAAAAAGAAAAACTGCGCTCAGTTAAGAAATGTGGCTCGTCACGGTCGGCGCCCGGGCCTGGGAAATGGAATTAGATTCAAGAGAAAAAAAACTTGCACAGCTTATTGTGTGCAGCTTATTGAAAGACACTTTTTCTAATGCCGCCTGCTTCTGCATCTCAAAATTTAAAAAAAATTGCATCGGAGCAGCTCGGGTCAGAGATATGTGGAGCCGCGGCGCCTTCCATCGCTTTTCCACCGTGCAAAATCAATTGTGGTTAACAAATTGGCCGTGACGTTTCACCCTGCCAGGGTGGGTGGGACCGGTTTTCATGGGTCCACCCAGTTTCTTAAAAGGACCTTTTCCAGAGTGTGGGAGGCCTCCTTTTAGAGTCGAGGTGAGCAAAGTGCAAACATGGCCACTGTGAAATTAACACTTAATAATGCTCCACATAGCACTTAAACAGGGCCAAGCCATGCTAATGTGCCACACACTGAGCTGGCTCACTCAGAGAAGAGCAGGATGGCGGATATGGAGGTCTGACAGCACTGACTGGACACTGTATCACGATGAACCCAATTCAAATTCATATTGAGGCGTGTGTGTTGTCTTTTCCTGCTGTTTAAAGGTGCGACACAGCAAATTAATACCTGCTGTAGCTGATGCATGCTTTGGTTTTAACCACGAAGTTGTTATAATGGATATTAGTAATGCCTATTTACCAGATTTTACTGTCTGAAAATACATTGCTAAAGCATCAATATTGATCCCTGCCACAACATGGATGCAAGAGATACTTCATGAATGCAAAAGCTGCAGCACTAAATGCAAAAGTTACAAAAACGTTGGGCTCACTTCTTGTGTGATGTTCGCTTTTGTCATGCACCCTATGTATTTGTATTGGTTTACTCATTTTGGCCACCATAGAACAAATTGATATTGACACTCGTGGCCAAGTCTAAATCCAAAAGTTTTCTTTCTTTTTTTTTGCCAGATTATTACTTCTTTGTGTCATTGGAAAGCTTGTTTATTTCCCTTCATGGTGGCACGATTGTAAAGAACATGCTTCCGTATGGTGGGCAGTAGTATTTGGGTTTCACCAGAAACATATTTCCCACATCTTTGCCAATGCCTAACAGGTTTTCTTTGCTGTGATTTGACAGTCATTCACAGGGGTTATTTTTGCCTAATTTGGGACAGTGGCGACTCATTAATCTGAACAGGTGGAGTTGCAGATTCATTTCTGCCCATCAGTCATTCCGTGGCTGCCACTTCCCGTTTGTTTTCTCTCCGCTGGAGGTAAACACTCACCCCGTCTTGTTCACGGACAAACTGTTTGATACAGTCTTTTGTTGTCGGATCGCAGTCAATGGAGGAGCAGGTGGACTCCGAGTGCGATGATACAACAATATGGCCCATCATTTTGCCACGCCAGCTGCTCCCCCTGACAATCACCGTCTCCTCTACTGTCACTCAATTCCTCCCCACACAAACACCTTCCGTTCCAGGGTTGTCCTGCATTTCAAAACAGAAAACGGGACAAATTGAAGATTTATAGACCTTTTTTTTGCTATTTCACATTTTTGCTGAATAGGCTTTTGAATAATGCAATTTTTCATTTGTACATTGCAGTCCGGCTGTAGAGCCCCCCCAAAAGGGATTAAATGACATCATTTTATGCTTTTGTGTAATGTTCATGATTATAGGGAGATCAATGGATTGAAGATCAGTGCGTCTAAAGCCCCATTTGCATGGTGGGTGTCCGTTTACAAGACAACGATGCTCAGAGACACTGACAATGCAACTTAGGAAAACAGCTCCCAGGGTGGGAACTTTTCTAAAACGCTCTGACTCAGTCAACGTGGAATTGAGGGTAAATGCGACTTCCACAACTTCTCTGAGGATGCACCTTCTGTGCATGCACACCTCAGCTGTAATATATAGTTCTTCAGCACATGTGCGAGGAAGATGGACAACAACAACAATGGCGGCCTCCAGAGTGTCACGACTCCCAGTCCGTATTCTCCTGAGACTTGGCAGTTTTATAGTTGACAGGCACTGTAATAACAATCCAACTCCATCGTCTGTCCATATCAATGTCCATGTACTTGCTATTCATATTGTTTCTAGCCTGTGGTGGTTATACTACAACAAACAAAGAACAGCGCCAACTCGTGGCCTGTCATGCTAACTACATTGTTTTCTGCTATTCTGCCTTTTCCGTGTAAACTGACATCATTTTCAAAATGTTCTTGTGTAAATGCAAAACGATGCTTTTTCACTTGAAATGCTGAATGAATTTGTAAAAGTCCAGAAGTTGAAGCAGACTGGGAAAACTACCACTGCTCTAGCATATTAATCAGAGTGGGCGTGTCCACCTGAACTTCGTGGGGTCAAAAGAAGTCAAGACTGATCAAATCTACCTTCCAAAGAAGCGGCTCCCAACCTGTGGTTCAGGAAACCCCTTTGCAGGGGACCAGAGATCACTGGGGGGGTCTGACGATTTGCCCTGAGGTTGCAGAGAGAAAACAAAAACTAGAACCTCGAACAGACCTGGAAACATGCTGCTGCATTTGTATGATGTGTGGTGAGAGTTGGTGTGTCCATCATCTGTTTCTGGCGGCACTGTAATGACAAATCAGAGATTGGAGGGGGTCCATAAAAAATGTTGGCATCAACTGATCTAATTCGTTTTCTTTGGCAGTGGTTCCGAAACTTGGGGTTCAGGACCCCCACTCTTCAGTTTGGTGAATGAATCCACACATTGAAACACTTCTTGATAATCATGTTTTAGTTTTAGACTCTTCCGCCGTCTTTTAAAGTCACTTCTATCGAATAAAATATGTTGGGAAGTGTTAAAGTGATGACACCCTTTGCTTATGTCATCATTCATAGTGTGAAAAATTACTGTAAATAGAAAAAAATATGGATTTCTGAAAGAGATCGGAAAATCATTTTCACTTCTGAGTGCCACAAATATCACTTAATGTTTTCGTCATGCAATGCACATGATGTGTGAATGTTCTCATGAATTAAAAGTATTGAGTTGTTAAAGCAGGGGTGTCAAACACGTTTTAGTTCAACTTCATCTGAAGTGGGCCGGACCTGGCATACCAGAGCCGTAATAACCTTTAAATTTACTCAGGTCACAATTTACACAGAGTATTTCCAATTGAAAGGTCTATAATTTTGCTTAGAAAACTTAGTAGAATCTCAACAAATGTAAAAAAAAAAAAATTGGTGTTTTTACAAACTCAGACAGCATGAGTTTAAAATTATGAATATTCGTTTGCTATCTTTCATGGCAGCATCACTAATAGCTCAGCTCTCTGTGTTGTGTTGTGTTGTAAAGTGTTGTGCTGGCTACCTCGTGTTTACCAAACCTGTACTAAAACAATGTAAAAAAAAAAAACTCTGGAAGTCTCCATTTTTAGTTTGGAAGCAACAGAAACGAAAGGCCGAAATATGATCAATTGCTTGAAAAGGTAAAGTTTGAGGATTTTGTGGCATGACAACATGTGTAAAAGAGAGACGTTTGAGGAAGGTAAAGCTAATGTGGATCCAAACCGCGGAGGAATGTTTCATCCTGGTGGGAAAATACCTCCTGGCCTTAAGCCTGGCAAAGCTTTCTCATATGATTGCACCTCATCCCTTCATCCCTTCATCTCCTCGTCGCTGCTGTCCGCCCCTCGCAGCCTGTGTGGCAAACGCCAGCTGCTTCCTAACTTAAACAAGTGGAAACGCCACAAGATTAGCAGGAGAAGGATGTGCGAGTTGTTTTGCCAGCACAATTGCGTTGCGTGTCACCTCATTAGGCGCGACAAAACGGGGGCAGAGAGCCCCGGGGTGCGAGCTGTGACCTCTGGAGGGGCGGAGTCGAGAGAGAGGTGAGCTCATTTGACTTCATAATGGTGACCGGGCTGCTTGAATAGGCAGAAAAGAAGGGAGCAGCGAGGTCAAGTGTCAGTCGTCCTGCCAAACGGCCCTCGCCGGGGTTTGGCTCAAACACATGCACTCGGTGCAGCCTCCCCTCCCGCCGCTGACAATGCAGCCACGCCTCCAACCCTTTGCCTGGCTTTTGTGCCTCTTCAACAATGATTAACTGAGTTTGGCGATTCAGAGAGAGTCCACAGCCGCACAATGCCCCCTCTCTCTCGCTTACAATACCATAATGGAGTCAACCCGCGAGTCAAACAGTCTCTCTTTCTTCCGCCACGCAAAGTTTCTCTTTCCTCCTGCTGACAGCCTCCCTCTTTTTTTCTCCGCTTTCTGACCATAAACCCGTCTGTTTTCCCTCCCCACCATCCCAGCTCATTAATGCAGGAGGAGCGCACAGATGCAGGCTTCCTCCCGACACACACACACACACACACACACACAATAAACAAAAACAAGACACAGATGGAAGGCGGACGTGTCGGTGCCCCGGCGCCCCATGCAAAAAGGGATCGATCACGTCCAAATCGAAGGCTTTGAGAAGGATCTCCTGGAAAAAATGTGCCGGCTGGACCTCATCCGTGTTAAAGATTCCCTGTGATGTTGGTGTGAAATGGAGGGAGGTGGTATTTAGTGGCATGAACATTCAGACCAGAGCATGGGGCCTGCAATATATATATATATATATATATATATATATGACACACACACACAGAGAGAGAGAGACAGAGAGAGAGAGAGAGAGACAGAGGCAGAGACAGAGAGAGAGAGAGAGAGAGAGAGAGAGAGACAGAGAGACAGAGAGAGACAGAGAGAGAGAGAGAGAGAGAGAGAGAGAGAGAGAGAGAGAGAGAGAGAGCGAGAGAGCGAGAGAGCGAGACAGGAAAAAAATGAAAACCACACAGCACACTTGTAATGAGCGGTGTGCAGCACTGAAGGGAGCTTGTAGAACATGGTGTGAGTAAAGCTGAGCTGTGGCGTTAACAGAAACACTACAATCTGAGAACATCACACCCCGGGGCCTTTAACAAGAAGTGTGAAGGAGCTCACCTCTCCACATGATGGGGAGGAAAAAGAAAGAGTGCGGTTGCACTGGTACATTATGGATTTCCTTCTCTTGTCTTTTCCTGATAAGAAAAACCCGACTGTCCCAAACTGGAGGAAAAGGAAAGGGAACCCCTGCAGGTTTTTCTTCACCAGAGCTCAGAAATGTGCAGCTCGGCTTCGTTTTTCCAGTTTTAACAACTATTTGCACTAAATGCACTCAAACCGCTGGAAAGGAACTGATTTACTGTCACTTTTGGAAAGAAGTATCCATGTGTCATTTTAAGGTCTGATACAGCTGCACATACATAGCTGCGTTATCTTCACATTTCTTTGGTACTTTGCACTGTGTAATCGAATACAGTTACTTGGGCCACATTCACACAACATTTTCAAGTAAAAATGGAGAAATGTTGGTTCCGTTTTGGGGTCCTACATTGTTTTCAATGTTTTGGTGTGAACAGACATCGTTTTTGAAACATTGCCATGTTACCGTGAAACTTTTCAGAAATGAGAACACAGATACGACGTGCCACTTGAAATGTTGTAAATATAGAACGCACAACCGGATACAGCGCCGCCCTCTGGTGGGATTGAAGGAATAGCTGATATGAAATTCTCTGTTGGTATCTTATGTGGCAACAGAAAATATCTTGATATTCAGTAATTTCAGAGAACTTTCTCTGTTCCCAACATTACGTTTTCAACTTAAGTTTTAATGTTTTAAAGCCACATTAGAGGACGAAATGTGTTTGAGGATTAGATATAGCTTTAATTAAGCATTTAGTTAATAAAGAAGCACTGCGGTATTTTTGAACATCCTCCTCAACATTTCATTTAAGAAAAAAGTGTTGTTACAGTGACATGTACCGACTCTCCGTATTTTACGAACGCAATCAAATCTCGTCCTCCTCCTCCTCCTCCTCCTCCTCCTCCTCCTCCTCCGTGTGACCTCAGCTGAAGTACAAGACGAACCCTCTCGTTCGGTCATGATGAGGCTCAGACAGACTCCACTCATCACAACTCAACAAAAACTCAGTTGTGCGCGGATAATCTGGAGGCAGGTGATAAAAGGAGGGACTATTTGTCGTCCACACATCTCCAACAGCACCACAGCACATGACAAAAAGCCGAGTCTCATCCCGTCCTCTTCTTTCTCCTCTTCCAGGACAGCAGCGGGAAGCACGAGGACACAACTGCACCGGCGGGGGGATTAAACAAAGAGGAAAAGTCTTTTTTTTTTTTCTTTTTTGAAGAAACACAGCCCTGCACTTCACAATGGGAGTTGGATTGCATCGTCCAGGTGTTGCCAGCACGTTGCTCCCTGTGGCCCTGGGTGTTTTGACCCTGTTGCCTCTCAGCCTCATGGGTAACCCGTCAGAGGGAGGAGAGGCGGCGAGCTCGGCGCTGCTGCAGAGGGTGAAGCGAGGCTGGGTATGGAATCAGTTCTTTGTCCTGGAGGAGTATACCGGCCTGGAACCGCTCTACATTGGAAAGGTCAGTGTTGATGCTGCACTGCACACACACACACACACCTACACACAGACACACAAAGGTAAAACCAAGAAGAAATGCAAAGCGCACAAGTTTTCGAGCCTGGCTTGTGAAACATTTTCACTCAATGTGGCTGATAAACTCTGCTTGAGCCGAGCACATGGATGCAAAAAAGTGCATCATGTGTGGGCAGAGGCACATTAAAAGGGGAAAAAAATATATATCTCAATTTAATCCCTGGATGCACCACAAGCTAAGGTGGCCTCTCTTGGGTCCACTTTGAACCGCAGCCAGACAGAAGTGATTGAGTTAATTGACTGGAACCGAAGCTTCGCTCGGCCTCTGTCCCTTCAGAGGAAGACGGTGCACCTGCAACACCACTGACGGGCTCTGAAAAGAGCAGACTGGGGGCGCTCACAAAGGAGCGCTCAGGCTGATGAAGTGAATTGAACAGTCGATCAATGATTGTGAGGCCAATCAGAGACACAACAAAAACCCTCGAACACCACCGGGCGTTGTCAATCACGAAGATGTCATAGAAACCGTGCAGATTATTCAGAAATAATCAATTGATTTCATGTTTTCAACTCAAGCAAGTATAAATGCTTTTTGAAAATAACCAGCAAAACAAAGGCTGCCTTTCTAAATCAGCCCTGTAGTTTGATGAATTTCCAACTAGAACTCCCAAACTAGATGAGAATCATGTATATGAAGTGCGAGACTGGGCTCCCCCAGGTGGTGCTATTCAGTTCAAAACCTCTTAATAAAACAGAAATGAAAAAAAGACATTGGTTCTAAGACATTGAACAGGAGAATAATTCTCTCAAACTCCCCAAGACTTTGGAAACCCAGGTGTCACACATTATCCAACATCCTCAGTGTCAAGCCTATAGCTTATCTGACATTTTTCCACAGGGGAAATAAGCACCTCTTAAATATGTAATCATGACAAGCACTGAAGATAACTGACGTGTTGATAAAAATGTCACAGTATTCATGCATACAGAACAGAGACCAGCTAAATGTGCTAAAGGGAAACTATTGTCACGCTTTTCCGGATGGGAGCATCCGTGTTTGTTATGACAACTTGTTCCTATATGGAGGTGTTGCATTTCAGTGACCCTGTTCATAAGTAGGTCTGTGTTTGTCGGTGGGATGTCTTGTCAGGGTGTGACTTTGGAGTGTGTGTTGTTTCATTTGGTGATGGTTTCTTCCTGTAAACAGATGAGTTTTGTTGACTTGTTGCCTATTCAAGTGGGCGTGACTTAAGTATGTTTCGTAAAGTGAACATGTCTTGTGGGCAAGTTTCTTTCTGAGGGTCTGTTTGTTGTAAGTGGGCTTGCCTTTTGAGTCTATTTCTGACCGTGGGCATGTCTTGTGGTTTACATCAAAGTGGGCGTGTCAGTAAATATAGTAAATATAAACTAATGTAGAAAACAATAGTATATATAATTCTACAGTGAGTTGTGTATACAGACAAATGCGTTATATACATTAAAATATGACAAACTATATAATTGAAAAATATATACACTTACGTATGTACTAGATATCCAACAGCAGATATTTTAAAAGCATGTGCACCGAGATAAAAGAAGAGTCTTGGGGAAGCTGTCAGTGGGGAAAAAATGGGTTATTTCTGCCTCTGTGGCCTGAAAAATTCCTTGTAGTCAGTGTAGCGTATTCAGCTCCTCTTTCCCATTTCTTTACGGCTGCTTTTCACTCTAATTTTTCCAAGCCGAATGGAGTAAATGATTCCGACAGGCTGGGCTGCTACCCAGAGAGCCACTCTCGACAAAAAGAAAGACCATTGTTGGACATGACAAAGCTGGAGAGAGCCATCCTGTAAGCCTCCCTCTTTAGATTCCGTCCCCTCAGCTCAACCAGCCTCGCCCATCCTCTGTTGGGCAACTTAGTATTCAGAGCCGCCGGGATGTCGGCAGGTTTGGGCTTTGAGACTGTAGCAGGTAATTGATAGCCTGAGAGTCAAACTTCTCTCACAAGCTGGGGAGGACAGGAAGGGGATCAGAACGGGGAAAAGGTGGAGGAAAAGGCGCCGCCGGTCTGAGATGTATCACCACCGAACACGGAGCTGAAGCTGACAATCAGGTGTTGATTAGAAGGAAATCTATTCTGGGCTGAGTGAGGGTGGCCACGTTGTCTGGAGAGATAGGAGAAGCTGTATTGTGAGCAGCTCAGCAATGAGAAGTATTGTGAAGACTTCTGCTGCTGGACTACCACCGGCATAACAAGAAGAAAAAGTTTTTAGGTTTCTGTTAACGCCGTCTGCCGCTCAGACCTCGGCTCACATCACACTTAGCGGCCTCAGGATGCCGAAAGGCCAGAGGCTGAAAGAGTGTTTTCAAATTGAATGCTGTGTTGTGCGCTTGCCACACATGCCTGTTGATTACATACGAGATGGACGCGTCAAATGGGGGCATTTAATTTCACTCGGCTGGCGTGACGACACGAAGCACTCATCGTGCGCCGAGGCCCCTCTAAGTACAAAGTAAAGACTGATTGCACATCAACAGGCTGGCATTTGCACTTACGGGCCACAAAAGGCGTCTGATTGCACTGCAAGGGTCCATGGCAACAAACAGGCTGTAGGCAATGATTACATCTGTGCTTACTGCTGCAGTATTATGGTTTAAGTAAAAAAACAGCATCCCTGGTTCATATACCAACATAGGTCAAATTGCAAGTTAAATATGGTCTTTTTTAAGCAATTGAAATGATCAATAGAAAATGCATTTCTGAAAAGAAAGTTGTGGGATTGAGACAGAATTTCTTATATGAGGCCAATTTCATTTATATCCACTGAGCAGAGCTGAATTTGTGCCATATTTTAAACGTTTGCTAGATTTTAAGGGGTCAGGAAGTTGTCAAATTAAATCATCAGGAGCATGTTATCATGTATTCTGTTTATTTAATCATGTGTCTAGTCAGAAAGTACATAAATCCCTTTAAGAGGCTGGAGAACGTCTTTAAATCTGCTATTCAGACAAGGCCAAAGGACAGTGGGAGTCGTTAACCAGTGCTGTGCAAGTTTATAAAAATTAAAAGTTGATTACAGTAGCTCATCATTTCTTTACATAGTAGTGGAGTTACTGTACAAGCTAAAGTGTATAAAAACACTTTCAGAATAGTGCAGCATGGCTGTACACTTTGATCTGAAGTAACATCAGTTAAAACTAGAAAAAAGTTTAAAACTAAAATAACTTATATGCAACTCTAAATAAAAAATTAAGTTAAACTGTTCAAAACAGTTGCAAAAGCTAAAATAGCTAGAAATTTAATTATTTTTATTCTTTTTTCACAATTGTAAGTTATCTAACTTCAGAAATGCAAGTACACGTTTGGTATACATTGTGAAACCGTGTTATTGTCACTTTAAAGTTTAGAAATTTGTTCCAGCTCCAGTCCATTTTTATTTGAAAGAATGAAAAAGCAACCCTAGTCACACCCTAATTCTGGGGTCTGGGTTTTATTCCTCTGCTCCTCAGTGAGAGGAACACATGTTTACTTGGATGGAGATCATGCATGGGACTTGGACTCGCCGCTTTGTTTTGACATCAAAGACTTGTTTGGTTGTCTTCTGCGCGCGCGTGTGTGTGTGTGTGTGGGGGGGGGGGGGGGGGGGGGGTCGCTGCGCTGCCGCATTGTTCTAAAACTGTTCGCTGTGACCTGATTTAACACCTTCTGAAGCATGTCACTGCCCTGATACGTCTGGACTGTTACATTTCTCCTTTTCTTTTTATTATTCGTTTGAACTGCTGTGACATTTGAAAAAGAAAGTACTGCAGGATTGATCGGTGAATTATATTAATTAAAATGTCTGCACTTATGGTGTATGGGTTTATTTTAAACTTGACGTCTTTTTTCGAAATCGCCGATTGTTCCTCCGCTTTAAAGATTACATTTGCTCAGAGGTCTGTTAACTGTGTGATCAGGCATGAATCAAAAAACTATTTAATTTGTCACCCTCCAAATAAATACATTCAAGAAATTATGTCATTTCAAACTTTTCCGGAATGGAAAGCGAAAACATTTCTGCTACTGATATATACAAAAAAAATCTATTCCCCCTTTTGGGATCACAATGGTTTGCCCCATGTTTCTGTCTGTTGATCACTGGAATCGTGGATAAAACTTCTTTTGCATAAGGTGAAAACACAAAACAAAACTTTCGTTGTGCTTTGGAGTCCGTCGCCACGACAACGGGGCTCGGAGCCACTGAAAACACAACTTTTCGAGACCGATTCCCAAGGTGGAACCTTTCGAAAATGCTCGACACTTGAAATGCTCCATCCAAATCTATATTGTGGCTCACACAATAAATCCAAGAACAGTTTTGGCATCAGCTATAAAAAGTCTCTCCATCATTCAGTTATGTACACAGTGCATGCTGCAAAATCGATATCCAAGTTCCTATCTGGTCTGGATTATTTTAATAGTGCATTTCTTGTTATTATACTGACTGATTGGACTCGAGAGCTTTTCTATCCATGGTGCCAAGTTTAAAGGTTTCTCTGCACTTATATTTCAACATCTTTTCGTATAAATGTGATCGAACAAATCCAAAAGTATGGACTGGGAGTTAAGACACTGGAGGCAAACGGTGTTATTGTCCCTCTACTCATGCATGTGCAGCACTATTTCCTACAGCTGAGGATTGCAGGAGCAGCGTCTCTGAGCCCCAACGTTTTCTAAAAGTTGTATTTTCATTGGCTCCGAACATCGTTGTCGTGTAAGCGGAAACCCTGAATGCAACAAAAGTTTTGTGTTTTCCCTCGAAAACACTTGTAAACAAGAACTTCGAGTCCCACTGTGGGAGTGAAACCCGGAAGTACTTGGAAAACAAAAAGAGGAGAACATGCAAACTCCACACAGAAAGACCCTGAATCGGATGCATTCTGGCTGAGTGCCAACATGGCTGTGCAGGCCGGCTAATATTTCTGTTCACCGTTATGGTCATGATTTAGGTTGACTCTGTCACCTCTAACCTATACATCATTTCTTCTATATACCTACTCATAAAAAGGCTTTTATTTATACTTTTTTTTTTGTATAACAGTACGTTTGACTGCAGCTAAAAGTTGCTCTTGGGAAGTTTATCGTCTCCAGAAACGATGAACTTGAACTGAAGTCCTTGTAGTCTTTTATGGCTTTGTGCTCTTGCCAAATCTAAGATATCCAAGTTGAAGATTTATCAGTCTGTAGCGTTTCTGAAGTCGCCCTAAGAGGTGAGACTTTTGTGGAGGAAGTCGGAGCGCTAAATCGAGTAAGAAATTAGTGGGAGTACAACTCCAGGGAATGCCATTTCCAGGATTATATTGTCTCAGTTGTATTTTGGCTTTGAAATGGATAAAAGTTGCATTAAGTTGGTGAAATTATGTTGCTGGCTGCCTAATCAAAACCAGCTTTGATTAGGTTGCCAGCTTTGTTTGTTGCCCTGATAAAACCTTTGACTGACCCCTCTGTGAACTCCAACAGCTCCACTCAGACATGGACAAAGGCGACGGCTCCATTAAGTACATCCTGACTGGCGAGGGCGCGGGCACCACCTTCACCATCGACGACAGCACCGGCGACATCCACGCCATCCAAAGGCTCGACCGGGAGGTGAAGTCCCAGTACGTCCTTCGCGCCCAGGCGCGCAACCGCCTGACGGACCGGCCCCTGGAGCCCGAGTCCGAGTTCATCGTCAAGATCCAGGACATCAACGACAACGAGCCCCGGTTCCTGGACGGGCCCTACCAGGCGACCGTGCCGGAAATGTCCAGAATAGGTGAGCGGGCAGAGAAAGGCAGGGCAGGCAGACGGACGGAGACAGGACGTGAACAGTTTGATTTTAAAAAAGAGGGGCTGCTGTGAAATTGCTGCCTTGTTGAACAATAGCAGAGCCCCGCAGAGCCATGGCTGCTGCTTGTTCCTACAGACTCGCCTCCATCTGCCTCATTCACTATTCATAAATGTGGGGGTTTTTCAGTAAATAAAAGGAGAGTTTATTCGTGACCACTGACGGAATGAGAAAAAAACTCAAATAAACATCGAACCAATCTTCTGGTGGATGTAATGATGAGGAGCTCGCCTCTGTGTTTTCATCTCAGGAACGTCAGTGATCCAGTTGACCGCGACAGACGCAGACGACCCCACCTATGGAAACAGTGCCCGGGTGGTCTACAGCATCCTGGAGGGCCAGCCGTACTTCTCGGTGGACGCCAAGACCGGTACGGCTACACATATGGTTCAAAAACTCATTACGTAACCATGGTAACCAGTGTTGTGGTTTTTGTTTTTTTTCAACCAGAAACCAAATGAAGCAAAAAACTTACACTCTTGACTCTTGATTAAAGAAATCAAAATAAAGTAGAAATACTGATAATCATATTTAAAATGACTCAGATATAGGAAGTACTGATTTACTTTAATGTAAATGTACTCATAGGCAAGTAACGTAGGACTCTGGTAAAAGTATAAGAAAAAACTTCACTCTGACAAAATTAAAAGTACTGATCCACATGTTTCAAAGTAATTTTTTTAAAGGTAGAAATACAGTTAACTCAATTCCATAAAAGTACTGACACGACTGTACTATACTCAAGTAAGAGAGGACTGGTTACAGTTAAGAACTGACTGAATAAGTTAGGTAAGAATACTGACACCAATGCAAAAAAAGTACTTTGGTAAAGGCAGAAAAACTGATTCAACTCATTACTTAATTAATCCCAAAATGTCCAACAAATAGGAATGCCGAGAGATGATCTTTCCTGTAAGGACAGAGTCAAGTGTCCACTTTGCTGTCTGTGTTTCACAGTAACCGAGTTACAGTTTGAGTTCGGCCGTCCGCACTTCGTATGAAACGTGGGATCTCAGTCTGCCTCCTGGTGTTGCTAAGAGACGATCCAACACTGAAACACGGCGCTCTTTTGTTAGGATTGACCGCAACTCCCGGCACTCCACGGAAAGGACGTGCGAAGCTCAAAGTGTGACTTCTGTGTGAAACATTGGGACAGAGTGAGACAGACGGGTCTTCGTTAGCATGCCGAGCGAGCGGCGGGAGACTTTCCTTCGCATAATTTTAGCCAAAGCATACTTCATAGATCATCCAATGAATTATCTTTTTTTCTGATGGTAGGATTCTGAGACATATCTTATGTTATTTGAGAAAAAGTGGCTATTTTCTGTGGCAACGCCTATTTAACCAGGATACAGCTAGTTTAGCATTTTCTTTAGCATAAGCCTCAGAGCGCTAATCCTGACTTTTTGAAACGCTGCTACTCTGCATGCGCAAGACACATAAGTATACAGATTTATCCAGTTTTTAACTATTACTTTATGTACTATTTGAAGCTTGTCACAAGCTTATCTTATGAAAATGTGAAAGAACACTTTTAATATAATCTTAAATCATTTTATCAGGATTACTGTAAAAATAAAGTCTGTTTCAGATGTTTCTGTATTCTGAGCTGGGATAGTTGGTTTAGTTAAGCTTAGCTTAACAAAACGACTGTCTCTTGAAAAAGTGATCAATGTTATCACTTTATTTAACTTGTTTAAATAAGTATTACTGTAAAACAAAAGTCAGTATACCGGCATTTGTATTTGTTTACGATATGAGGAGTTTCTCAGCCAAGCTTAGCTTAGCATTAAGCTGGAAAAGCAAGGATAGGTTCTGTCCAATGAAAAGCAGAAAAAATTTTGCTTGATCCAAATTTGAAATAAATGCCTCGGTGGAGCTTCATGTTGAAACAAAACAATACCATCTTTGTGTTTTTTCACACGTCTTAGCGGGGAGTTTTTTCCAACTTGAATACTCACTGTAGAAAGTAGAACTACAAAGCTAAACAGACAGAATGATTATATTTCAGCGTTAAGCAAATCATTCTCTTTATCACTTTAGTGAAGTTTTAGTTGTAGATTTGTATTACTTGTATAAAAACCTATGAATATTTAACGTTTTTATGTTTTTACATTAGAAAAGTTGACCAAAGAGCAGTTTCTTGCTTGACATATTTAACTTGTGTAATACTGGGAAAAGATTTGTCCTGCACTGAGAACTGTAACACCTCATTCCATCCTGCCATCCTGTCATTATATGTGCCTCGTCTTGATATACCACCTCCGCCACATCACCCGGCATTTGTCACATTTGCCACTGTCGACATCTTGCACGAATCCATCTCCTCAGTTTAATGAGGAGCAAACCTGATTTGTCCGCACTAGCCCCGACTTCCACCCCATGCAACACCTTTGGCATGAACTAATGAACTGTATCACATGCTCATATCTGCTCGATGTGGAGTGGAAAAACCTTCATCTGGGAAGAAAACGTGCCGTCCAACAAACTTCTGTCCTCTCTGGGTAACAAAGCGGAATTTAAGCGTTCGATCGAGAACGTTCGCTCATAGAAATTGAAGCATACAGAATGTGTAATTAAAGCAGAGAAATCTCTTTCGGATTGAGCTGCACTACAGAGGATTTCACAACTCCACCGCAGCCAGTTGGTTTCGCAGAGTATTGTTTAACATAGTCACTTGTTTTTAAGTAGAGAGATATCCGAGTGTGCCGGCCAGACCACCGCTGCACGTTCTGGACAATGAGGCGGTTTTTAACAACACGTACAGTACAGCTCGGCGCCGTTAGAATACTCTCCTGTTCCAACCCCAGAGCACGAAATAACACTTGAAGTTGACTGAATTGTGAAGCACACAATCGGCCCTGTGTTTGGACTTCTTCTCTTGATAAAAGGCGCACAGATGTGATCCAGACAAAAGGTGTGGAGCTGAAATACGGTGACGCTGCGAGGTCAAGGTCGGTCTAATCCTTATCAGGCTGATTGTCACAGGGAAACCTACACGTCGCCCAGTTTCTCCTCTTAACTTTATTTTTTTAATCAAGCATAATTTCAGCTTTATCACAGAGGCAGTTGCTTTTTAAATTTTTTCCCGATTGAGTATGAACAGTACTATTCTCCTCATGCAACCAATGAAATCCAGCGTTGGTAAAAGTAATCTCATTAATTGAAAAAAGACTAATTGAACTTGTGTACCCAGTCGGTCCGAATACAAGACGAGGCCTCCGTTTACAAGCCTGGAGGAAAAGGTTTTAACACCAAATCGTATTTCTACAAAGGCATTATTTTTATTATCTAAAATGAAGGCAAACAAAAACACATGGAAAAGCAGTTAACATTTTTCAAAATGACGACTCATTTAAACACATTCAAACAGTGTGGATGTCTGCCTTTTTATTTCAAAGCATCCAATTTATTGGATGAGTGTTCAGCATTCAATCCACTCTCAGGCCCCGTTTACAAGATGTCCCATGAGAGAACACATTCTTTTTTAGCGTTTTCATTTCATTAAAGTTTTGCACTTTCACAGCAATCTTTTGCAAACAAGGTTTGTTTATGCACAGTAATCCCAGAAAGTCTGAAAACGATGTAGTTCGCACGCTGGGCCACTAGTGAGTGCTGGTAAATCAACATGGAAGAAGAGTAGAACTCGATCTTAGAGAGAAGATGGACGTCAGCGAGAACTTTACGATGACAACAGCAGGAAGTAGCGCTATTATTGACCTTGACAGGGAGGATCAATTGAAGGGTTAGTTGCAGGTGACAGTGTTCACCTGATGTTTGAGCCGCTCACTCACCAACATGTTCCTCTTCTTTCTGAGACCCCTGAACTGTTGGGATGAAGAACTCAGCATAACACCAGGGAAGTGAATATTAGACCCTGAAAACGTGACAAACAAAAGACTTATCAGAAAAAAAAAATTATTAAAAAAAACGTGCAAATTTTTGAGGAGATGACGCATACAGAACACTTTGAAACTAAAGTTTAAAAGTTTATAGCCACTGGTAATTATAATTTAGATGTGTTAAACGCCAATGATGTAATAAAATGGTGAAAACAAAATTCCGAACCAGCACGTATAGCCCAATCATTAAATATGACAACCAGGTCTCTAACTATACCCATTTTTGTTCAGCAAACTGTATGAAAACACTATATAGTATCATTATGTTGTTACATTATTGGCTGTATCGCATTTAAAATGCATAATTATCATGTCACTGGCCATTTGTACATTATTGGTTGAAGCATGATTATGTTATCTAAAAATCAGCATTTCGATTTGTTAAAACCAAGAACTGACGCAGTTTCGGATCCCCGTGGGAGGTTAAGAACAAGCCAGTTTGAAGAATGAATGGAGGAATAATTACAGATTTTTGTTGTCAAACACAAGGAGGAAAGGGAAAAATACTCAAGAAACCTGAAAGTGTACCAAAGTACAAGAACACGATACATATTCTGTGAGTTTTGCATGCCCAAGTTGTAAAGTCACAATCAGGGTTTTACCCATCAAACAGTTGCAATTACAAGCAGCTCAACTGATTAAGACAATTGTCCGTTTAATGTGGACATAAAGTGTAAATAGCTCTGGACAAAAGCATCCAAGAAAAGCTTTTGTGTGAGATGCTTAACCCATTAAGACCTGAGGCAACAATATCATCCCTTTGTGATTGTTTGCCAGCGTCTCCTTTTTAAGACTGGATGTGATTGCAATTTTTACCACATCCTGATTACTATGCACTTTACGGGACGCAGCTCTTTAAAATAACGGCATCATATAAATGTGGCGACTGAGGACTCCATGTGCGGCTCCAGATCTTAATGGATTAAGAAATCCAGCGAGAAAGGGACAAAAGGATTGGAAATGTTTAAAGCTCCGATATGTGCTTATTTCAGTGAGGAAACCTTGTAATTTTTTACTCTTCAAAAATCTTTCTTTTGCTTCTGAACAGCACATTAACAGTCATGTGCTGTTGGGTTTTGGATGAGGCTTCCAACTCAAGCTGCAATTTGACATGGAAACAAAAGAGGATGTGCGAAGCAAAATGGAACCAAATCGGATTAACATTTTGTGGAGGGAATAAAAAAATAAAACAGGTTTTAGACAATAATGAATGTTTCAGGTATGTTGGATCTTCAGACTTTTCTGGTTTAACATCCAGCCTCTAACTGATCCCCATCAACGGATAGCATTTATTGCTCATGGATCAGCCATTAAGGAAATAGTGCTGAATATGTGTGCTGAATATTCAGCAACCAAAACGAGATTAGACAATGTGCACAAGTTAAAGCTGACTGATTATTACTCGGGGTCCCAGAGTAAGACTCTCGCGGCGTCCCTGTAGCAGCTCTTTCTCCTAGCAGAAGTAGTCAAGGTTAACTTTGAATTGGATGGATAGAATGCTGATAGATAATTTCCCCAAGGGGATCAATGAAATATACTTTCTTCCTGAGTCTTTCGTGTGCAGAAACTCAAATATTTAAGATTTTTTTTTTGTTTCAGAAAAGGCCAAACCAAAAAAAAAAGCTCTTCTGTTGGTTTTCAGCCCCTTCTGCCTCAAACCTTTCTATTAAAAGGAGAATAGGATGAGAAAGTGTCGTCCATCCAGAGCCTTGACACTCCGGAAGATCACGGCTCTGACATGTGGCCTCAATCTGTGCCGCCAGACCTTCGCCAACAACCTTTACCCTTTCTCATGTTGCCTGTGTGTGTGTGTGTGTGTGTGTGTGTGTGTGTGTGTGTGTGTGTGTGTGTGTGTGTGTGTGTGTGTGTGTGTGTGTGTGTGTGTGTGTGTGTGTGTGTGTGTACGTGCGTGTGCGTGCTCTCAGGTGTGGTCCGTGTGTCCCTGGCGGACATGGATCGCGAGACCAGAGAAAACTACACCGTGGTCATCCAGGCCAAGGACATGGGCGGTCAGCTCGGGGGTCTCGCCGGGACCACCACCGTCAACGTCACGCTGAGCGACGTCAACGACAACCCGCCCATGTTCGACCAGAGTGAGTAACACCCCGCTCCCGTTTCGTCCAGATTCCACGTCTTTTCCCCCCCGATGCTCTTTGCAGCTGAAAAAAGGGGAAATATTTAGCATCAATCAGCAGAAAACAGGAAGGTTGTACCATTTTTACGGTTACAACGAGGCATCATTCTCATTATTGATTCATTTCCTGACTGTGAAATGTTAAAAAAAATAATTCTTTTATAGGCTGGTGGAAAAATCCAATGTACTTGGCAAGTCATCAAGTTAAAACAAAAAGGCAGCTTTTTAAAATTTGCACATTATTAAAGTTGAAAATTCCTTTGTTTGCTTCAAATCTCGCTTGAAAATTCATGATGAATTCCACATGCTGCCATTTCTGAACATGTTCTGATACATTCATGTATATTTTAGTTTTGTTTAGCTCAATGGGAGGGGGTTATTTGCTTTTTTAGGGTATTTATTTCGATTCTGTGGCAAAAGCTTTAAGAAAAAGTTGTTCCGCCTACAGAAAAAAAAAAAATCGGTTTTCTTTATTAAAAAAGAAAGGATTAGTAAGGAATACACCCTTAACAGTTATACTCTGATATAAAATCTCGAGATGGAACTTTCGTAAAGATATCTGAGGCCAAAACTCCAAACTAAATCCTAACACAGAAACGTGAAACGAGCCCGAGGTTGAGTTTTCATACTGTTCTTACATCATGCCTGCACAGTGTGGTCTGAAGAGATACAGATTAAATATGACCCTGAACTACCTGAGTACACAACAATGTATAGCATTAAAAACAAAACATTTTCAAATCTCTGAGCATTGTGAAAGAAAAACTCACAATTCCTTTGTCCCACTGGATCAGTTTCAACTCAAATGATCTGTAAGGGTGTGATTTTCTAAAGTAAAAGGTTTTAGGGTTTGATATATGAGCTGTGGTTTGACTGTGCAGGCTTGTGTTTCAGTTGTAGACTCAATAATAAAGGTAACTTCATTTGTATAGCACTTTGCATACATAAACTCCAACTCAAAGTGCTTCACAAGCAAGGAAATACATTTAAATCAACAAAGTCATCAAGAACATAAACAAGTGTAAACAACTAGCAAATATTTCCAAGCTTTCACACCAGTAATCGAATCCAGTTCTTCACTCTGGCCCCGTTTACACAACGCTTCAAGTCAAAAGGCATCGTTTTTGTGCTTTGCTTCAGAAAAGTTTTGCGTTTACAGAGGAACGTTTTGAAAACGATGTCCATTTACACAGAAATGGCAGAAATGCTTAAAACAATGGAGTTAGCATGCCAGGCCACTAGTGGGTGCTGTGGTTGTTTTTATAATTAAGCCTCACACACACGCGGAGAAAAATAAGTTATAAACAGTAACAATGGTGATTGGTTGTTACGTTGGATTGTCATTACCGTGACTCACAACTGTAAAACTACCACGTCCCAGTAGGGACTGGGAGTCATGACACTCTGGAGGTCGCCGTTGTTGTTAGTGTCCATTCACACGCACAGCAGCGTTTTCACCATCTACACAAACTGGAGCGTTTTTCAAAAGTTCCACCTTGGGGGCCGTTTTTAAAAAGTTGCTTTTTTAGTGGCTCTGAGCGCCATTGTCAAAATGCACCGAACGTTTTGAGTTTTCACTTGAAAATGCGGTGGTGTAAAAGGGGCCACAGTGTCACTGATTGAGAACACTAATAGGGTCACAGCAGATCATGACATTGGCATGTTTGATTTTTTACCTCGGATGTTTTTCGTGGCACGATCAGGGCAGTTTTGCATTCAGGGCACCTTCAGTGGGATTTGAACCAGTGACCCTCTGGTTACATTTGCTCTTATAAGAGACAGTGGCTGGTAAAGACAAATTGGGTCTGCGACATCTGAAAAACCACGTGCCCACATGTTTTTGAAAGCATGGCTCCGGCTCCAGTTTGTCTGGATCATCCTAGTCTTTAACCCCTATGTCCACATCTGGCCCCCAGTTGTTCATTCGCTGCTCCTCCTCCTCCTCCTCCTCCTCCCAGACGCCCCATGCTGTCTCTCTGATTATCCCGATTCCCGCTCCTCTCATTACCGTGCTCCCGAGGTCAGGGGTTGTGGAGTTCTGTCCGCGGTCATCCCAGCTCGGACGACTGGTGGCTCTCAGACAAAAGAAAACACCCGCCTCCATCCTCCATCATCAGTCCCCCGTCCAATTAGGGCCATCACTCTGAAGGAACTCTGATCAGTAGTGAGGAGCTTCAGGGATTCCCCTCTGTCGAGCACAATGTGCAGGCATTTCGCTTTGGGCTGCGGGGAGCGCTGCAAATTGGGCAGCTGTCACCTCTTCTTTGAGGTTAAGCAGTAGATGAAATTCAGGAAGACCCAGGAGACGCTGCATAACTGGATCGCGAGGCCTTTATTCCCTGCGCCTCATTCCGAGGGCACCTTGTCTGCCGGTGACGATGGAAGAAGTTTGGCTCCCTCTACAGGACAGAAGGTGGAATCAGCGCGTGTGCGTGTCTGTTTCTGCAGGGTTGTACCAGATGAGTGTGCCAGAGTCGGCCCCCGTGGCCGCGGTGGTTGGTCAGATCTGGGCGAAGGACAGGGACATCGGGGTGAACGCCGAGATGAGGTACAGCATCATAGACGGAGACGGGAGGGACACCTTCGGCATCAGCACCGACCCCACCAACCTCTTCGGCATCATCACAGTGAAAAAGGTGCTTTGGTTTGGACCCGTTAGTTAAATCCTCTTGACCCTCTGGCACGGTCCAACTTCTTATTTCCAGTTTAACGTCCGTTCTCTTCTCCACCTCCAGCCGTTGGACTTTGAGAAGAAGCCCAGTTACACCCTGAAGGTGGAGGGCGCCAACACCCACCTGGACCCGGGCCTCCGCGGGCCTTTCACCGACGTCACCATCGTGCACGTGAGCGTGGAGGACGTGGACGAGCCGCCGCTGTTCGAGTTGCCGGCGTACTACGTGGAGGTGCCGGAGGACGCAGAGATCGGGACGGTGGTGAAGAAGGTGTTGGCGAGGGACCCGGACACAGCCAACAACACCGTGAGGTGAGCTGTGGCGCCAGTACAACAAAAGAAACTAAAATGGGTTTGACAGCCGAACCACTGTAAAACACAATGGAATAGGACAAAAATAAAAAGTATTACAAAAGTCACACAAACTTTCTCACTTGATATTTGCAAAAGCTCTACTCAAAGCTATTGACAATAATAATATCAATATGTCATTTTGGCAGCGGGGTACTGCATGTGAATTATTAAGAACTTCAGTACAAGTAATGTTTTTCATAATTCCTTTATTTCAAGTTCACGATAAAAAAAAAATCATCCATGTGAACTCCTATTTCAAAGTTTTGGAAAACAATTCCATCATGCCAGCAAATGTACGATCATTGATTTTAAAGAAAGATTAGGAAAACAACAAATATGGTCACTGTTGGATAAAAAATTTTAAAAAGCCCCACACATATTATTATAAAAGGACAATATAGCCATATTTATAGTATCATGATTACTGTTATTGAATAAAAATGTGTATGCATTTGAAAAACCACTCAAAGTGTCTTGACTCAATCACTGTTTAGATGCTCAGAAATTTCTCTTTAAGAATAAAAAAAAAAAAAAAAATGTATATTCAAGACTAGTAATTACACTTTTTTATGTTCCTTCTTGATTCAAATTCCAAGGATATTTACTAAATATAAAAAGCAAAAAATTATGAAAATTGTGAAACATTCACACATACAATATTCATCCGTCACTGTACTACAATATTATTCATATAAACAAATTATGCTTGAATAACACCATAGTTAAAGAAAACTAACATATGACAGAACATATTAAATAAATTGTGATAAAATTTAAATATATGATTAAGAAATGTATAATTTGACAAACTAATAATAATCATCATAATCATAATGTGTAATTTATCAACAATGAAATAATATTTTGTTCATCAAAATCAGGTATCAGCTGCAATGAGCACTTAATTTAATATATCTGTAACAGTAAATGTCATTAACTGTATTTGTAGGATTATAGTAGTATCATTTTAAATGGTACCAGATGTACTGTCAGCTGTGGACCAGCAGGGGGCACAATCCCCACGCGTGTCCTCCCAGCTGCAGCCTTCTGGTCCCTGAGGTTTCCACGGAGCATCCCATCCATCAGTGTGTGTGTGTGTGTGTGTGTGTGTGTGTGTGTGTGTGTGTGTGTGTGTGTGTGTGTGTGTGTGTGTGTGTGTGTGTGTGTGTGTGTGTGTGTGTGTGTGTGTGTGTGTGTGTGTGTGTGTGTGTGTGCGCGCGCAACAGGACAGACGAACATTAGAGTGTGTTGAACATCCGCATGGCGCACACGCGCCTCGCAACTATTCCAGAACAGATGTTTCCAGGCAGGTCGACCGTCCAGACTGCACCCCTCATAAACTAATCAGACATAAAACCTTTTAATTAGGCCATAAATCATCGGAGGGAATCAGCAGTGTTTCATGTGGCGTCCCGTCCCAGCTGTGCCCCCCATTTCTAAGACCCCGCTCGGGGCTGAAAGCAGCACAGGAGGGGTGGATGTAGATCAGATCTGGGCCGAATGCTGAGGTCGATGAAAAATTAGGACTCAGGCCCCGTTCACATGACGATGCTTCAAGTTAAAACGCATCATTTTTGCATTTCCTTGAGAGACGCTGCATCTTCCACTGTGGTTTCCAGGTGAAAGGTTGCAGTCTTTCACTCTAGAGTTTGTTTTGTTTTGTTTGTTTTTTACTTTATTTGACTAAACCGCCAATCTGAATATCTCATTTGGATAAAATCCCCGGAGTATCGGTAGGAGATTGTTAAATTTCCTGTGTGGGCTGACGGGCAGCAGTTATCGGCGGCCTCAGTCGCCGCCGCAGCGTCAACAACACGAGATGACAGATAACAACAAGCAGCAGGTGACCTTCAGACTCCCTGTCAGCCTCATTTCCATGTTACATCTTCCCGTCCTTTACCGACTGCAGCATGACTGGCAGATATATGTGAGAACACACACACACACGCTCGTTCACCTGCCATCTCTGACACACACACACACACACAGCAGCAGCCACATCTCCCCTCTGCATGACAGTGGTGATATTAATAGAGATCCTTCAGGGAGATTCTTGCCAGCAGTGGAAGCTCCAGTCACGACAGCACACACACACACACACACACACACACACACACACACACACACACACACACACACACACACACACACACACACACACACACACACACACACACACACACACACACACACACACACACACACACACACACACACACACACACACACACACACACACACACACACACACACACCTTTGATTAAACATTTGATTTCTGCTCATGCAACCTCCGACTAATAGTATATTGGATGATTTTTGCATTAATTGGTTTCTCTTGTGGTCAATATTTCTGTTCCAGAGCTTCAGAGACGTTTAAAGGCATATTCATACACCATAGCAGTGGTTTCCAAGCTGGGGTGTGAGACCCCCTTGGAAGGACAGCAGGCGTGACTAAACTTTGTCTGAAGTTAGATTGGAGGAAAACAAATGGGGGGGGGGGGGGGGGGGGGGACAACATTTCATTGCATTTAGACATGCCCTCCAGTGTTTGGTAAATCAGGGCAACTTTGCAGCCTTTTTTTAGAGGAAAAATTTTTTTTAAGATACAGTACTTGCAAAAACAAAAAGTGTTATATGATCTACGTTAACTCCGACAATTGAGTCAATATTTATTGGGTAAGGGTCACCTTGAAAAACCTTTTGAATAGGTGCCAAAGTGGGCACCATCTAGTGGTCATTGCAGGTATTTAAAGGGGGATTTTAATTAGTTTCATTCATTCACTCTTTGACAAGAAACTCAAAAACATGTGCACAGAATCGGATCATATTCTGGATTTAGGATCCCAGAGTTCTAATTCTATCTCAAAAACTAAAAGTGAGTTCTGAATGTATTTCATGAAAGTAGGTGGGCTGAAGAGGAATTATTCCATTTTGAGAGCGATCTGGATACCATCTGGTAATAGATGCGAAAGAAAGTTTTTACAATCCAGATACATCAGTGTACATATGTACTATGTGAAGGCGGAAGCTGCAAGGGGGAATTTGTCTTGTTAGGTAGAAGTATGTGCTTCATCTTGTTTGTGATTGGATGTTCATGCTGCAGAACGCTTGGAGGCCACTGTAAAAACTAGTATAACTGTTTAGAGATCATAAACAGTGCAGTAACTATGTGATTATAAATCATTTTTACGACGTGTTTTCAAAGAGAAACTTGTAATTACAACATTCATTATTCAGTATCCATCCTACATTCCTGCCTTGTTTGACCTACAAGCGCATCATAACTGAATAATTAGTTTAAATGACTTTGTCGTTAACTCGGTTGCTTTCGTTTGGAGTTTATTCACTTGTGTAACCGAGTCATCCAGGTGGGAGGAGAGCGAGGGAGCTGCTGGTCCATGTGTGCATGAACCAGTTTCTGCTTCACAGCCTGGAAGCGAGAGTCTTCACCCTCCTCCTCCTCCTCTTCCTCCTGGTGTGACTGTGGCAGGTGTGTTGTTGCATGCGGCTTTCAGAGGAACCTTCTTTGGAAAGCGGCCCGCGGCGGCAGGAGACGGGCCAAAGCGGCACGCTGCAGGTCTGCGTGTCCTCCGGCGTCTGTTTGGCAGGAGGAGGCAGATACTCTGATTAAGTTTTATCTGGAGCCTCTTCTTCTACCTTTTCTTCTTCTTGTGGTGCCTTCAGGAGCTGCCATCCAGTCTTATCACGCTGGTACACACACGCCGCACAGGCCGGATTGCGTACGCCAGCATGTGTAGCCCTCAGATAGGATTACAAGCACCCCCCCCGAAAACCACCCAAAAAAGGTGCATGTCGTTGGCCGCCGACACTCACACCGCACGCTGTCTTCCTGTCACCAGGTACTCCATCGAGAGGTCCAGCGACCCCGAGAAATACTTCTACATCGAGATCACTTCCGGGTCGCTGATGATGGTGCGATTCCTGGACCGGGAGGCGATCGTCTGGCACAACATCACGGTCCTCGCCATGGAGATGAGTACGTCGGACGCAAACCAGAGTCCCAAACAACACTTTCGTTTTTGGTTTCATGCCTCTTTAGTGAAACTCATTAATGACCTCATTAATTAACTTGAAAAGATTTGAACTGATGATGATAAAGAAGAAGAACAGCAGAAACTCTGTTTCAGGAGAGAGAATCAGTTTTGAGTCGACTCTGGTGATGTGTGATACAACCGCTCTCTTCTACCAGATACCAACTCATACCAGAGCTGATTTTATTGATCCCAATAATAAAGATACGATGCTGAAACGACACCACTATGATACAGACATGATGCAGTTACCATGCTGATATGATACTGGCATGATGTTGATATGCTGCCGACACAATACTGATATGATACTGATGTGATACCGACACAACACAGACACAATATTGATTAAATCCTGCTAAAATGCTAATGCGATACCACTCTGATACAGATACATACGATACCAATGCCGATACGATGGAAATTTAACACTGATATAACACAGATATACTGCCAATACAATAACAATACTATGCTGATACATGATTCCAATACATTAACACATGATACCGATACCACGCTAATACAGGACAGATACAATGCCAATATGATACTTCATACTAAAGTCCTCAAGTAAAACCAGCTAGTTTCCCCAATACTGATACGATGCAGATATGATTAATACTGATATGACTATACGATACCGGTATGATACCGTTACAATGCTGCAATGAGAGCAATATGATACCAACAAGATAAATATATGATACTGATATGATGCAGATACTATGCCGATAGTTCATACAATACCTGAACAATACCAATATGATAGTGATATGAAGCAGATATGATGAAGATACAATACAGATACACTGCAGCTGTGATACCACTACGATAACCATACATGCAATACTGATCCAACGCCAACGTGACACCGATACGATACCGATACTTCATACAAAGGTTCCCAAGTAAAACCACCTGGTTTCACAACTATGTATATGTATTTGTAGTATATAAACGTGTGAGTGTAACCCTTTTCTTGTGTTTAAAGAGAGCATATTTCTAAATATTTTGGTTTTTAAAAATGAACATGAGACAACAATTTAACATGAGAATCTATTGAAACAGACATAATTGGTATCACAAGTTTTGATCTTCAGATAAATCCTTGCCTGTTGGATATACAGTATATATATTCTTTTTTTAAAGGCATAAAGTGGTGACATCTGGGAAACAGTTCAGACAGAATAATGAAGATGACCTTCCTTCGCTTTGTTTGTTTGTCTGTTCACATCTTTGTTTGGTGGTCACATATAATAGGAGGTTCGGGGTAATTCAATTAGCAGGTAATTGCATAAATTGCTGTGTTGGAGCAAATTAAACATGTGACGGAGAGTTAGATGAAGGGCAGGTGGAGGGCAGATGAAAAGAGTTTGCAAACCATTTTTTATAATTTATTGGAAAATAGAAATCAAGAGTGATTCATGGTTTTTGTATTTTATTGAAACATGAAGAAACCTCCCCTGGTAGCCATGATTCTATGTAGATGAAGTTATACTTTCAAATAAAACCCAGTTTTACAACTGTAAATCATTCCAAATATAAAATAAAACATTATTCATTGTAGAAGTTATTTAATCAAATTAACATTGTTTTTGTTCACTAAACTGCTAAATGAGATTCAGCCGACATTAACTGACTCATTTACGAGTTGTTTTCCTAAAGCGACACGTCTAATGTGAAAAAAAAATTTTTTTTAATTATTGAACTTTTTTTTTTTCTTTTCTTTTTCATTTTGGAGTGAAAACTGATTCGTCAGAGCAGCTCGGCTCACATTCACACTTTAATCGAGCTTGAATTGGACCTCGGTTTTACTTGATCACAGAAAACTTTCTCCCGGAGTTAAAGTGACACACAGGAAGTCGACCTTCGGAGAAAAGTCACACCGGCTGACCGATCCATCATGCCATGAAGCCTGAGAAAGTAGTTACTGCCCGCTAATTATCTTTCTGCAGCCTATTACACAGCTGGTTGAGGGTATGCAAATCGCCCAGCGTAATGAAGAAGAATAGAACTGGAATGTGAGTGCGAGCAGACGCAGTGAACCAGATTCACACTCGCAACGTTTCAAGCGAAAACGCATCTTTTTTTGCGTTTTCCTTTTAGAAAAAGTTTCTCCTTCGCACGGCAACGTCTTGACCATTGAGACTACATTGTTTTGAGCGTTTCTGTGTAAACAGACATTGAGGTCTGTTTACACAGAAACGCTCAAAACAATGTAGTTAGCATACCAGGCCACGAGGGGGCGCTGTTGGTTGTTTGTAATAAAGCCCCATTTTTAAAAGAGGGTCAAATCCTTAAACACCAGAAAATTGTTTATTTTTTATTACAATCCTAAAATATGTGTAAATAAAGGTTGAATGAATTGACAAAAATGATCTGGTGTCGAAAACCAAATTAAACGGAAAGAAAAAACAAATACTGTGACACAAGAACAGTAAAACTAAAATCCAGAAAGTTGTTTACAAAGAAAAAAAGATATATATATCAAATGTACATTAAAAAATATTGCTGAATACAAAGTTAGAACAGATGGTAAGAGAAAAACATACCACAAAATATAAAATACACAATTATAAAATAAATTGAAAGATCAAACTGATGTTAAACTAATCAAATTCAAAAATATTATTATTCTCGTATGACAAATAAAAGGTGAAACTGAGGTTAAAGCAAAGTTTAAGACAAATGTTTTATTTTTTTTGAATTAAATAAGTAAATAAATAAATGTTTTAAAAAAGCAAATACACTAAATACAAAAAAATTGAAGTGTGTGTTTTTTTTTCTGCAGACAACCCGTCGCAGATCTCCAGCGTGTCCGTGGCTGTGAGGGTCCTGGACATTAACGACAATCCGCCCTCGCTGACGCACTACCTGGAGGCGTACGTGTGTGAACACGCCAAAGCAGGACAGGTAGGAGCGCTTCAGATCCCAACAACAACAATTGTGTTCCAAAAGCCTGCAAAGCCACTGAGATGAGGGAGCGTGCAGCAGAACCAGAGGGCCAGATTAGAACAGATTATTCAATGAGGAAATTGTAGCTTCTAATTTAACATATAAAGCAAACTGAGTGGCTGGAAGTCGTTTTTTTGGGGGGGGTTTTTTAAATACAGAATGTTAGTATTTGTTCATTTCCATTTCAAATACATACATTTTTTCCATTCATATTTAATTATAGTTAACTTTTATTGGCTTTAAACTCTGTTTTACTACTAAAGCTACTAGTTTCCTTGCAGATCATATCACATTAAAAAAGGATTATATCCAAAAGGTTCAATCATCTGTAATCAATTAACTTTCACCTCTATGTGTCAATTTTTTCAAATTTTTCACACTTATTTTTGATGAATTTATTTGGCGTGTAAATGAATGTTTATCAATTGATTTAATCTGACTGTTCTCTAGATTATCAATAACATTTTGGCGAAAACAAAACATATACTGTTTATTTATTTCTATAAAACTTTAACATGACTGTGCACACACATTTGTTTTTCTGCTTTAATCTGCTAAAAAGTGGCAAAATATTATATTACCAATTTCTGTGATGTCCTGCTTCCTTCTGAGATTAAATTAGAATGGAATACTCAATGATATTAACATTTACATTTCATATTTATAATATAGAACTGTCTTTGCATAAGTGGTTAGACTGAAACCCATTTTGCTATAACCATTAATTATAACAATAGTTTGAAATAGTTTTGCTCCCGAAGACACTAGCAGTTCAAATTGATTGTAATGAAGTGAACAGTTCTGTTCACTGGTGAATATTATCTTTTCTGGAAGTTCAACTGTACATAAACAGATTGAATTTAGTCCCTCCTGTTTATACGTTACAGTTTTTGGACTAAGAAGCAGCTGCCGACGCCAAATATAAACACACCAACAGCTGATTCGTGTCATTAACGGAGAGTTTTAACGCCACTCCGCTGTGCTGAGTGGTAACAAAGCATGAAATGTGATTATGTCTGTTGGTTTTCATCCAGCTGATCCAGACCGTGACGGCCGTGGATCCAGATGAGCCTCTGGGAGGGCAACACTTCTCCTACAGCCTGGCGCCAGAGGCCGTCAACAACCCCAACTTCACCCTCAGGGACAACCAAGGTAACCCCGCCGCCCGGACCCACCATCGGTCAGTTCTGATGAAAGCCTGTGCAGCAGCTCACAAGCAGCAGTTTGTCCACGTGGTTCAAACTGTGTGACGGACCTCCCTTGAGGGGGCGCCAGAGAGACATGTTTATCTCTTAATTTACGAGAACTCATGACAAAAACACATCAGAGCAAAATTTACAAGACAAATACAGGACAACGTTTCGCATTTACACAGCCGACGTTTTCATGCCGGGTTTTCCAAGCGGCGATCGTTTCTCCTTGCCTCCGTGAAATCCTCCGCAGACTCTCGGCCGTTTCCTCCTCTCACTTCCAAACTGTAAGTCAACCTTTCCGCCACCTCTTGCAGACAACACGGCGTCCATCCTGACGCGGCGCGGCGGCTGGTCGCAGCACGACCAGTCCGTCTTCTACCTGCCCATCTTCATCTCCGACGGCGAGCAGCCGGTCCAGTTCAGCACCAGCCTGCTCACCATCCGCGTGTGCAGCTGCGACCACGAGGGCAACGTCATGTCGTGCAACGCCGAGGCCTACAGCCTGAACGCCAGCATCAGCAGGGGGGCCCTCATCGCCATCCTGGCCTGCATCTTCGTCCTGCTGGGTGAGTCACCATCTGCTGCTCTGACCTTTCGCCATTTATTCAGGCTGAGGCTTTGTTTAGGGAGCTTGCACACGACTCTTGACTCCCAATCAGCATTTAGAATACATTTTCCTCTCTTGGGTGTTTTTTTTTTTTTTTTCTCCCAGTGGATGTCTACACAGTTGATGTGAAGTTAAAGAACACGTAAATCACAACGGCCGTGGGACGTCTGGTTTTTATTGGAAAAAACTGGCTTTCAAAAGTCACGTGAAAATATGATTCCGTGAACTAATAAGTCCAAAAACACCCAAAATAAGGTACACAATACGGAGGGAAAAGCTTTGATCAAATACAAAAGATACAAGTTCAAATGCGACATCACAAATACACAAGTTACTACGTGAATACAAAAGGTGCACCACAAATACTGAAGTTATAAAAGCTACAATATATATACAAATTATACTACATGAATACCAGTTACAACAGAAATACATAAGTTACTATGTGAATACAAAAGGTGCACCACAAATACTAAAGTTATAAGACAACTACAAAAGCTGTAATATAAATACAAATTATACTACATGAATACCAGTTACAACAGAAATACACAAGTTACTTTGTGAATACAAAAGGTGCACCACAAATACTGAAGTTACAAAAGCTACAATATATATACAAATCATACTACATGAATACCAGTTACAACAGAAATACAAAAGCTACTACATGCATACAAACGGTGAACCACAAATACAAAAGTGTCTACATGAACACAAAAACCTTTGTACTTGGGTACATTTCAGAAGCAGTACTTTCTTACTTTTAGTAACAGTTTATAAGTAATACTACTTTCCACAGCTTTTATTTTATTTTTTTATTGAACTGAAGTACATGTACTTCTGCTTCATTAAATGATGTGAGTACTTTAGTCACATTTACGAGGAAATAAAATGCCTGAAGTTTCAAAAGCATGTTCCAGCATGACATCATCATCATGGCTGGCTTTTATTTTCTGGGATATTAATCCTCCTCTCTTGTCCCTGGGAGGCCGATATGGCCCCACTTTATCAGTCCCTGCAGACCCGAGTGCTCCGCAGGTCCGCCCGGCGCCTCCTGAGACGCAAAACATTCACATGAAGGATCTCTGCCCACTCGGGGCTCTGAACTTTGGATTAGACGAAGTAATTCTGGTTTTAGTGGCTTCAAAATGCTATTTTTTACATCCCAGCTGATGATTTGTTTCCCGTTTCCCAACTTCTTGAAAATATTTTACTTGCAACAGCATCAAAATGCGTATAACATTTTATTATTTTATACGTTTGATCAATTTGGATATTATGATCTGTTGCTTTTGCAGTATATATTTAAAAATAGCCTCTCACTTTGAACAAAATTAATGCAGTGTTCCATTTTTATTGTTCAAAACTATATTATTGATCCACAATGGGGGTTTTGTCATTTCTTTTCATGGTTCCAACATTTTCCAAAATGGTTTCAATGATTTCCATACGTTTTTTCCCCTTTTTTATCTGTCCTAACTTTTCTGAAACAATTTATTTGCAAAAATAAAAAATACAAAAGAAGCATTAATTTTACGGATTCACCGTTTTGCACGTGACGACATTTAGCGTCATTTACATTTCACACGGTGCGTATACTGACAGCATTTTCCTTTCCATTTGTTGCAAACAGTGATGATCCTGCTCATGCTCTCCCTGCGGACGCACCGGAAGAAGCCCTACCTGTGCGACGAGGAGGAGAACGTGCACGAGAACATTGTGCGCTATGACGACGAAGGCGGCGGCGAGGAGGACACCGAGGCCTTCGACATCGCCGCCATGTGGAACCCCCGTGAAGCGCACCACCACCAGCCGGGCAAGCTGCGGCAGGACATGCTGCCGGAGATCGAGAGCCTGTCCCGCTACGTCCCGCAGGCCAGCGTCATGGGCGGCGGGAGTGGCGGCGACAGCAACGTGCACGGCTACGTGCTGGCGAAGCTCCTGGAGGCCGATCTGGACCCGTGCGCGCCGCCTTACGACTCTCTGCAGACCTACGCCTACGAGGGCGAGGGCTCGGTGGCCGAGTCGCTCAGCTCGCTCCAGTCGGGGACGTCGAACACCGACCACGAGTACGATTACCTGAACGACTGGGGGCCCCGCTTTAAAAAACTCGCCGAAATGTACGGCGTGCTGGAGACGACCAGCCCCCCCATGTGGTAGGACAGAAGGATCTTTTTTTTTTTTTCCTTCTTTTTTTTTTTTTTTTCCTTTTAATTCAAACGAGGAGATGAAAACACAAGCGGGATGCGACACAAACGGGGAAAAGAAAGACGCAAAATAAAAATAACCATGACTGTTAGAAGTTGCCCACAGCGGTGAATGCCTGTGACGCCTGCAGCTGCAGGACGAGCTGCTTTTGAAACCTCTTCAGAGACACGGCCGGATCCGGCAGCGTCTCGGGGGGGGAACGCAGAGAAACAGCTTCAAAGCACATGCAGGCACCCCTCCATCCCTCCATCCCTCCATCCCTCCATCCGCCCACGCTCTCTCCCTTCCTGACCCAGCCACAGGCTGTACCCCTCCGGTGCCAGGTGCGAGGGGCCACCTTACCCACCGACTCGGCACCACGGAGGACCAAATCGAAGCCGGCGGCGGGTTGGAGATTTGTGCTTCAGCTCCATCTGTGACAGCTCTTAATTTATTTCTTTGTTCCATGGCTGTATTTATATGTTAGCTAAGTTATATTTGGGTCCTTCAAGCCAACACTGTACTTAAAACTGCCACGAACTCGAGGGAATCTCTCCAGGAAGGTCACGTATTTGTTGTAACATACATGATGTAACTGCCTTTGTTTTCAGTCTGTGTGAGAACACGTATTTCCTCATGTCGCTGACATGCACGGGAGGTGGCGATACTGTAATCCAGGGCCCTGTGATCTCCACCAAGTGGCCGGAATCACAGAATCGAAGATGTCAAGAAGTGATTCACTT
This sequence comes from Lipophrys pholis, assembly GCF_963383615.2. Taxonomy (NCBI): domain Eukaryota; kingdom Metazoa; phylum Chordata; class Actinopteri; order Blenniiformes; family Blenniidae; genus Lipophrys; species Lipophrys pholis. The sequence goes on from NC_137648.1 coordinate 4,265,525, forward strand.
AAATTCTGTGGACTTCCACGAGTATTGTGTTGACTTTTTTCCACTCGGCCACCTTGAGTAACGTTCCATATCAGGAGGCATGGAAAAGAGAGCCGGAAGTTGCCTAGCAACCAAGCCTCCTGTCATTAGTTCCATTCAATCATCTGATTGATGTTCAGAGTGTCAAACGGGAATCTTTCCTCCTCTAATGGTGAATACAAACTTTATTTTCATAGACTCAAATGAAGAACAATCTTGACAAAATCTGCTGTCTTATGATGTGCAGTGTGAGACGTTCAAGGACTGACCTGCGACCACAAACAAAATGAAATTATATTTTGACAGTCTCTCAAAGTTCATGCCCTTACTACTACACCGACGTGTCAATGCTGCTACAAGCTACAGCTAATAATAGAACCGATAGAGATGCAATATTTAGATTATAGAGCATCTTCCTCCTGCTAACAGATTGAACTTCAGCTATCATCCATATTACAGATGATATAGATAATAATCCTCACACATAATCCCTGTTTGCGGTCTTATGATTTTATCGATAAGTTCATCATTTGTGGACAACAATACGAGATGAACAAACAGGGGCAACCTAAATGCATCAGAAATACGATTCTACATCGTGGAAAAGTTTGGAAGTTAACATTGAAGAGAAAATTTGCTGAAAACAGACACTTATCAAAAGAAATCTGAAAAATTTAGTCGGACAAAAGTCGAATGGATTTCATCAGGGCCCTGGAATATGTATCTTTAATGTCAATGACATAAGCGAGAGTTGGTGATGCTGTAATCCCGTGTGGGGTTTTCTTTTCTAATGTTTATCGTATTATTGTTTTTTGTGTCATTTTTAAAGTCTTTGTATCGTAGTTGTTTTTTCTTCCTTACCTAACCCAAAAACATAAAGCAGTTATCCAATTTGAGGAGTCGTCTCATGGATTTGGACGTATCTCTTGAGACGACCACCTCGCCCTGAGGTGTGCAGCACAGCGGACGAGCACATGACCAAGAAGTCGCCTTTCATTTCGGGTTAAAAAAACAAAAAAAACAACAATAAAATAAACAAACAAACACCGCCGTGCCAGCCGGAGTACGATGGCAGCAGCGAGGCTTGATCCGTCCCCGTTATGAGATCACACAGTGATGTGGTCTGGTCCTCCAATCCAGTGGACCACAGACAGCGATAATCTGCATCAAGTGCCAAATGTACAAAGGACTAAAAAAAAAGACATTTTGGAAGAAGAAGAAACAAAAAAAAATCAGCAAAACAAACACCAAAAGAGGATTTTACAAACTGAGGGTGGACACAGACGAGTGTTTTGATAATTCAATTGGATGGATTGGAGTTTACTTGAAATCTATGTGGTCAGTCATGCTACAGTAAGTGGCATGTGAATGTATATATTTTTTGTATTCTTGGTAATAAAAAGCTAAAAACGTATGATTCTTGTCTTGATTTTAAAGTTGCTTGAATAAAAAACAAAAAACAGGGTCTTCAGACAGCCAATGTAAATTAGAATTCATGAGAAAGAGCACCGTTATTTCACAAAACAAATCTCAGTACACAAACATTAACATTATCTGCAATAGTATATTTATTGCAAGTCATGTTGATAGATTTTCACATATTAAAGATGATAGCCTTTGCTTGTACCAGATGAGAAAAGGTTTGGGGGCATGTTTAGTCCTAATATGAGGACTTATTGATCAGCGTAATCGCAGACACTTAAATTCATTGTGCAGTACCTCGTCTATTATAAATACAGTAACATAGAACATAAAGAATAACGTGTTTTTTTTATGTGTTATAAAACATAAAAGCAAGCTCTTTTCATGCTTTATATATCCTTATTTTAATTTTCTGCAGTAGGATTGTCATGATAGTGGCAGTAAATATCTGAAACTTAGAAATGATAAATCGGGTGATAAAAGTGCAAAAACAAACCCCCAATCTGTCTGAAAAACGACTTCTTTATACAGCTAATTCATGTGACATGTTAGGAAGTATAGGTTGTCCACCTCATTACAACCTCCAAACTTTATCCAGCAACTGCTGAGTATCTCCAGCTATCGAGGCTCACTATCAATAACTGTGTTACTGTTTTGTTTGCACTTTGCCAACTGCAGCAGCCTGTTCATGATGATGTAGATGTACAAAACACAGCAGAGTATTGATTTCTTTTTTAAAATTTTTATTTATTTATTTTTTCTCCCTTGTCCTGTTCGGCAGCTTTGGCAAGCAATACGATGTGATTGAGAGCCTTTGGTGTCAGAACAGTTTTTGCTCTTGCAACAGGAAGACAGCTGGAGTCTCCTCCTGTTGCTGCCTTTATTAGGAGTTGGCATGGCTGCCGTACACGACCGGGGGGGGAACGCTCAAAGAGAGAGAGAAGAGAGAAGATTGAGGGGGGGGGTTGCAATCTGGGGGTAGTTTTAGTAGCTGATGTGAAAGCATATATCATCCTTTCTCTAATTCAAATGAGAAGCCAGTGCTACCATGGCCCCTCCCCCATCCCAAAGCATTCAGTTCAAGATTGTTTATATACTTTCATTAAAATGTATATCCAACACCTTATGGGAATATTTCTCTGATGTATTTTAATATTTTATGCAACATTGGGCATAATATGAGGGGGAAAAAAGTGTTTCTCCTCAAGATGAGTGTGGTAAAACTTCAAAAAAATGTAATTCAATAGCATTTAATAGCAATAAATCAACCATTCATGAATGCTAAGTAGGCTATTTATCCCATCCTAATAGATGTGCATTTTAAAATTTTGTATGCACACTTGAGGCTACTCTTCAAATTCGTATTCCATTTTTTTTTTTTCATCAGATAAGGCAGGATGGTAGAAGTAGGTGCATTTTAATAGCAGGTTTAAAAGAGGCTCCGAGTTTAATCTCTAAACCAAACAACTGCACTAACTGCAAATATGCCTGGTTGAAGTTAGTGCAACAAAAAAACTAGAAGAATCCTTCCCAAACATGTCGGCGGCAGAATATTCTGAGTACTTTGGGAATAATAAACGGCTTCTTGGAGCATTATGCAGCCCCCTGAAGCATGACAGCAATGCAAGTCCTTAAGAAGATAAAGTAGCTCTTTAAAAATCGCAATCATATGCTAAATTGTCCTCTAAAGTGTTACTCCAGATGATTCGCTTTTCATTACAGTTTCCCTCAAAGTGCTCCATTTCCTTTAGTTATTTTGTTTGGCTAATGCTCAGCGTTGATTAAAAGCTCACCAACCCTGATGTACCTGAGCCCCGACTCCACCAATCGTTCCATCCGATTGCTCTCAATATAACATTTGCATGAGCGAACATAGTTTTCGCCAATGGGAATCAAACTATTACAAACAAGAGGCTCCACCTAATTGCTTATGTCAATCAAAGCAATACCAATGAGAGGGAAGAAAAAGTGAAGGGAGGCTAAGAAGTGGGCAGCGAGGGAAAACACAGCGATAATCAACTGATACATATTTTCCTTCATGTTAAATCTTTTCCCGTTTCTCATCAAAATGGAAAAAACGTGAAATGTGTGGCGCTGGCTCACCTGCTGGGTGGCATTCAGCAGTGAAATTGCACAGCAGATGAGCTGTGCCACGTTTCTTGGATTTAAATTTGCGCTGAAGCGCGTACCCATCGTCCTCATGCTGAGTAGAACACTTCAATTACACACTGGGGATTTCACTCTAATCTGTGCTTTTGTTTTAACATTCAACACCCCACAAAGCCTTCACTGATCACTTATTATTCTTTTTTTGCATCATATCTCACTTTTCCAGATCACGGTATTAATCCAGCCTTGAGTCAGCAGTGTCTCTTTTGCCAATTTGTGGTGTTTTTCTGCCCTCTGATGTTTAAAAATGCTACACAAGTATAAAATATCTATAACAAGGCCATTTATACCACTAAAATTTCACATATTAAAGCCCAGATTTCATCTGATTGCACAGATAGAGAATAATAGCAAATATGTGAAATTCAATTTGATAGATGCAATATGAAAACACAGATGCGGTATGAGTGCAGAGATGCGGTATGAAAACACAGATGAGATAGAAAAGCACAGATGAGATATGAAAGTACAGACGCGGTATGAAAGCACAGATACGATATGACAGTAGAGATCCAGTATTAAAGCACAGATGCGATATAACAGCACAGATGCGATATAACAGCACAGATCCTGTATGAAAACACAGATGCGATATGAAAGCACAGACACGGTATGAGAGGACAGATGCAATATGAAAGCACAGTTGCGATACTAAAGCACAGTTGCAGTATGAAAGCACAGATGCGATATAACAGCATACATGTAGTATGAAAGCACAGATGCTGTATGAAAGCACAGATGCTGTATGAAAACACAGTTGCAGTATGAAAGCACAGATGCGATATGACAGTACAGATTCAGTATTAAAGCACACATGCAATATGAAAGCACAGATGTGGTATGAAAGCACGGATGCGGTATGAAAGCATAGATGCGATATAACATTACAGATCCAGTATGAAAACACAGATGCAATATAAAAGCACAGATGCGGTATGAAAGCACAGACACGGTATGAGAAGACAGATGCAATATGAAAGCACAGTTGCGATACTAAAGCACAGTTGCAGTATGAAAGCACAGATGCGATATATTAGAATACATGTAGTATGAAAGCAAAGATGCTGTATGAAAACACAGTTGCAGTATGAAAGCACAGATGCGATATGAAAGCACAGGCGATATAACAGCACAGATGCGATATGACAGCACAGAACCAGTATGAAAACACAGATGCGATATAAAAGCACAGATGCAACATAAAGGCATAGATGTAGTATGAAAGCACAGATGCGGTATGAAAGCACAGACAAGGTATGAAAGCACAGATGCGATATAACAGCACAGATCCAGTATGAAAACACAGATGTGATATGAAAGCACGGATGCAATATAACAGCACAGATGCGGTATGAAAGCACAGACACGGTATTAGAGGACAGATGCAATATGAAAGCACAGTTGCAGTATGACAGCACAGATGCGCTATAACAGCACGGATGCGGTAAGAAAGCACAGATGCGGTATGAAAGCACAGACACGGTATGAGAGGACAGATGCGAAATGACAGTACAGATCCAGTATTATAGCACAGATGCAATATAACAGCGTAGATCCAGTATGAAAACACAGATGCGATATGAAAGCACCTTTGCAATATGAAAGCACAGATGCGATATGACAGTACAGATCCAGTATTAAAGCACAGATGCGATATAAAAGCACAGATCCAGTATGAAAATACAGATGCGATATGAAAGCACAGATGGTATATAACAGCATAGATGTATGAAAGCAAAGATGCGGTATGAAAACACAGATGCAATATAAGAGCACAGATGAGATATGAAAGTAGAGATGCGATATGAAAGCACAGATGCGATATAACGGCACAGATCCAGTATGAAAACACAGATGCGATATGAAAGCACAGATGCAATATAAAGGCATAGATGTAGTATGAAAGCGCGGTTGCAGTATGAAAGCACAGATGCGATATAACTGCAGAGATGCGATATAACAGCACAGATGCGATATGAAAGCACAGATGCAATATAACAGCACAGATCCAGTATGAAAACACAGATGCGATATGAAAGCACAAATGCAATATAACAGCACAGATGCGATATGAAAGCACAGGAGAGGTATGAAAGCAAAGATGCGATATAACAGCACAGATGTGATATAACAGCACAGATCCAGTATGAAAACACAGATGCGATATGAAAGCACAGATGCGATATGAAAGCACCTTTGCAGTCTGAAAGCACAGATGCGGTATTAAAGCACAGATGCGATATAACTGCACAGATCCAGTATGAAAACACAGATGCGATATGAAAGCACCTTTGCAGTATGAAAGCACAGATCCAGTATGAAAAAACAGATGCGATATGAAAGCACAGATGCAGTATGAAAGCAGACGCGGTATGAGAGGACAGATGCAATATGAAATCACAGTTGCGATACTAAAGCACAGTTGCAGTATGAAAGCACAGATGCGATATAACAGCGTAGATCCAGTATGAAAACACAGATGCGATATGAAAGCACCTTTGCAATATGAAAGCACAGATGCGATATGACAGTACAGATCCAGTATTAAAGCACAGATGCGATATAACTGCAGAGATGCGATATAACAGCACAGATGCGATATAACAGCACAGATCCAGTATGAAAGCTCAGATGCGATATGAAAGCACAGATGCAATATAAAGGTATAGATATAGTATGAAAGCGCAGTTGCAGTATGAAAGCACAGATGCAATATAACAGCAGAGATCCAGTATGAAAACAAAGATCCAGTATGAAAACACAGATGCGATATGAAAGCACCTTTGCAGTATGAAAGCAAAGATGCGATATAACAGCACAGATCCAGTATGAAAACACAGATGCAATATGAAAGCACAAATGCAATATAATAGCACAGATGCGGAATGAAAACACAGATGCGATATGAAAGCACAGGAGAGGTATGAAAGCACAGATGCGATATAACAGCACAGATCCAGTATGAAAACACAGATGCGATATGAAAGCACAAATGCAATATAACAGCACAGATGCGGTATGAAAACACAGATGCGATATGAAAGCACCTTTGCAGTATGAAAGCACAGATGCGATATAACAGCACAGATCCAGTATGAAAACACAGATGCGATATGAAAGCACAAATGCAATATAACAGCACAGATGCGGTATGAAAACACAGCCGCGATATGAAAGCACCTTTGCAGTGTGAAAGCACAGGAGAGGTATGAAAGCACAGATGAGATATGAAAGTAGAGATGCGATATGAAAGCACAGACGATATAACAGCACAGATGCGATATAACAGCACAGATCCAGTATGAAGGTATAGATGTAGTATGAAAGCACAGATGCGATATAACAGCAGAGATCCAGTATGAAAACAAAGATCCAGTATGAAAACACAGATGCGATATGAAAGCACCTTTGCAGTATGAAAGCAAAGATGCGATATAACAGCACAGATCCAGTATGAAAACACAGATGCAATATGAAAGCACAAATGCAATATAATAGCACAGATGCGGAATGAAAACACAGATGCGATATGAAAGCACAGGAGAGGTATGAAAGCACAGATGCGATATAACAGCACAGATCCAGTATGAAAACACAGATGCGATATGAAAGCACAAATGCAATATAACAGCACAGATGCGGTATGAAAACACAGATGCGATATGAAAGCACCTTTGCAGTATGAAAGCACAGATGCGATATAACAGCACAGATCCAGTATGAAAACACAGATGCGATATGAAAGCACAAATGCAATACAACAGCACAGATGCGGTATGAACACACAGCCGCGATATGAAAGCACCTTTGCAGTGTGAAAGCACAGGAGAGGTATGAAAGCACAGATGCGATATAACAACACAGATCCAGTATGAAAATACAGATGCGATATGAAAGCACAGATGGTATATAACAGCATAGATGTATGAAAGCAAAGATGCGGTATGAAAACACAGATGCAATATAAGAGCACAGATGAGATATGAAAGTAGAGATGCGATATGAAAGCACAGATGCGATATAACAGCACAGATCCAGTATGAAAACACAGATGCGATATGAAAGCACAGATGCAATATAAAGGCATAGATGTAGTATGAAAGCGCGGTTGCAGTATGAAAGCACAGATGCGATATAACTGCAGAGATGCGATATAACAGCACAGATGCGATATGAAAGCACAGATGCAATATAACAGCACAGATCCAGTATGAAAACACAGATGCGATATGAAAGCACAAATGCAATATAACAGCACAGATGCGATATGAAAGCACAGGAGAGGTATGAAAGCAAAGATGCGATATAACAGCACAGATGTGATATAACAGCACAGATCCAGTATGAAAACACAGATGCGATATGAAAGCACAGATGCGATATGAAAGCACCTTTGCAGTCTGAAAGCACAGATGCGGTATTAAAGCACAGATGCGATATAACTGCACAGATCCAGTATGAAAACACAGATGCGATATGAAAGCACCTTTGCAGTATGAAAGCACAGATCCAGTATGAAAAAACAGATGCGATATGAAAGCACAGATGCAGTATGAAAGCAGACGCGGTATGAGAGGACAGATGCAATATGAAATCACAGTTGCGATACTAAAGCACAGTTGCAGTATGAAAGCACAGATGCGATATAACAGCGTAGATCCAGTATGAAAACACAGATGCGATATGAAAGCACCTTTGCAATATGAAAGCACAGATGCGATATGACAGTACAGATCCAGTATTAAAGCACAGATGCGATATAACTGCAGAGATGCGATATAACAGCACAGATGCGATATAACAGCACAGATCCAGTATGAAAGCTCAGATGCGATATGAAAGCACAGATGCAATATAAAGGTATAGATATAGTATGAAAGCGCAGTTGCAGTATGAAAGCACAGATGCGATATAACAGCAGAGATCCAGTATGAAAACAAAGATCCAGTATGAAAACACAGATGCGATATGAAAGCACCTTTGCAGTATGAAAGCAAAGATGCGATATAACAGCACAGATCCAGTATGAAAACACAGATGCAATATGAAAGCACAAATGCAATATAATAGCACAGATGCGGAATGAAAACACAGATGCGATATGAAAGCACAGGAGAGGTATGAAAGCACAGATGCGATATAACAGCACAGATCCAGTATGAAAACACAGATGCAATATGAAAGCACAAATGCAATATAATAGCACAGATGCGGAATGAAAACACAGATGCGATATGAAAGCACAGGAGAGGTATGAAAGCACAGATGCGATATAACAGCACAGATCCAGTATGAAAACACAGATGCGATATGAAAGCACAAATGCAATATAACAGCACAGATGCGGTATGAAAACACAGATGCGATATGAAAGCACCTTTGCAGTATGAAAGCACAGATGCGATATAACAGCACAGATCCAGTATGAAAACACAGATGCGATATGAAAGCACAAATGCAATACAACAGCACAGATGCGGTATGAACACACAGCCGCGATATGAAAGCACCTTTGCAGTGTGAAAGCACAGGAGAGGTATGAAAGCACAGATGCGATATAACAACACAGATCCAGTATGAAAACACAGATGCGATATGAAAGCACAAATGCAATATAACAGCACAGATGTAGTATGAAAGCGCAGTTGCAGTATGAAAGCACAGATGCGATATAACAGCAGAGATGCGATATAACAGCAGAGATGCGGTATAACAGCACAGATCCAGTATGAAAACACAGATGCGATATGAAAGCACAAATGCAATATAACAGCACAGATGCGGTATGAAAACACAGATGCGATATGAAAGCACAGGAGAGGTATGAAAGCACAGATGCGATATAACAGCACAGATGCGATATAACAGCACAGATCCAGTATGAAAACACAGATGCGATATGAAAGCACAAATGCAATATAACAGCACAGATGCGGTATGAAAACACAGATGCGATATGAAAGCACAGACACGGTATGAGAGGACAGATGCAAAATGAAAGCACAGTTGCGATACTAAAGCACAGTTGCAGTATGAAAGCACAGATGCGATATAACAGCAGAGATCCAGTATGAAAACAAAGATGCGATATGAAAGCACCTTTGCAGTATGAAAGCACAGATGCAATATAATAGCACAGATGCGGAATGAAAACACAGATGCGATATGAAAGCACAGGAGAGGTATGAAAGCACAGATGCGATATAACAGCACAGATCCAGTATGAAAACACAGATGCGATATGAAAGCACAAATGCAATATAACAGCACAGATGCGGTATGAAAACACAGATGCGATATGAAAGCACCTTTGCAGTATGAAAGCACAGATGCGATATAACAGCACAGATCCAGTATGAAAACACAGATGCGATATGAAAGCACAAATGCAATATAACAGCACAGATGCGGTATGAAAACACAGATGCGATATGAAAGCACCTTTGCAGTATGAAAGCACAGATGCGATATAACAGCACAGATCCAGTATGAAAACACAGATGCGATATGAAAGCACAAATGCAATATAACAGCACAGATGCGGTATGAAAACACAGCCGCGATATGAAAGCACCTTTGCAGTGTGAAAGCACAGGAGAGGTATGAAAGCACAGATGAGATATGAAAGTAGAGATGCGATATGAAAGCACAGACGATATAACAGCACAGATGCGATATAACAGCACAGATCCAGTATGAAGGTATAGATGTAGTATGAAAGCGCAGTTGCAGTATGAAAGCACAGATGCGATATAACAGCAGAGATCCAGTATGAAAACAAAGATCCAGTATGAAAACACAGATGCGATATGAAAGCACCTTTGCAGTATGAAAGCAAAGATGCGATATAACAGCACAGATCCAGTATGAAAACACAGATGCAATATGAAAGCACAAATGCAATATAATAGCACAGATGCGGAATGAAAACACAGATGCGATATGAAAGCACAGGAGAGGTATGAAAGCACAGATGCGATATAACAGCACAGATCCAGTATGAAAACACAGATGCGATATGAAAGCACAAATGCAATATAACAGCACAGATGCGGTATGAAAACACAGATGCGATATGAAAGCACCTTTGCAGTATGAAAGCACAGATGCGATATAACAGCACAGATCCAGTATGAAAACACAGATGCGATATGAAAGCACAAATGCAATACAACAGCACAGATGCGGTATGAACACACAGCCGCGATATGAAAGCACCTTTGCAGTGTGAAAGCACAGGAGAGGTATGAAAGCACAGATGCGATATAACAACACAGATCCAGTATGAAAATACAGATGCGATATGAAAGCACAGATGGTATATAACAGCATAGATGTATGAAAGCAAAGATGCGGTATGAAAACACAGATGCAATATAAGAGCACAGATGAGATATGAAAGTAGAGATGCGATATGAAAGCACAGATGCGATATAACAGCACAGATCCAGTATGAAAACACAGATGCGATATGAAAGCACAAATGCAATATAACAGCACAGATGCGGTATGAAAACACAGCCGCGATATGAAAGCACCTTTGCAGTGTGAAAGCACAGGAGAGGTATGAAAGCACAGATGAGATATGAAAGTAGAGATGCGATATGAAAGCACAGACGATATAACAGCACAGATGCGATATAACAGCACAGATCCAGTATGAAGGTATAGATGTAGTATGAAAGCGCAGTTGCAGTATGAAAGCACAGATGCGATATAACAGCAGAGATCCAGTATGAAAACAAAGATCCAGTATGAAAACACAGATGCGATATGAAAGCACCTTTGCAGTATGAAAGCAAAGATGCGATATAACAGCACAGATCCAGTATGAAAACACAGATGCAATATGAAAGCACAAATGCAATATAATAGCACAGATGCGGAATGAAAACACAGATGCGATATGAAAGCACAGGAGAGGTATGAAAGCACAGATGCGATATAACAGCACAGATCCAGTATGAAAACACAGATGCGATATGAAAGCACAAATGCAATATAACAGCACAGATGCGGTATGAAAACACAGATGCGATATGAAAGCACCTTTGCAGTATGAAAGCACAGATGCGATATAACAGCACAGATCCAGTATGAAAACACAGATGCGATATGAAAGCACAAATGCAATACAACAGCACAGATGCGGTATGAACACACAGCCGCGATATGAAAGCACCTTTGCAGTGTGAAAGCACAGGAGAGGTATGAAAGCACAGATGCGATATAACAACACAGATCCAGTATGAAAATACAGATGCGATATGAAAGCACAGATGGTATATAACAGCATAGATGTATGAAAGCAAAGATGCGGTATGAAAACACAGATGCAATATAAGAGCACAGATGAGATATGAAAGTAGAGATGCGATATGAAAGCACAGATGCGATATAACAGCACAGATCCAGTATGAAAACACAGATGCGATATGAAAGCACAGATGCAATATAAAGGCATAGATGTAGTATGAAAGCGCGGTTGCAGTATGAAAGCACAGATGCGATATAACTGCAGAGATGCGATATAACAGCACAGATGCGATATGAAAGCACAGATGCAATATAACAGCACAGATCCAGTATGAAAACACAGATGCGATATGAAAGCACAAATGCAATATAACAGCACAGATGCGATATGAAAGCACAGGAGAGGTATGAAAGCAAAGATGCGATATAACAGCACAGATGTGATATAACAGCACAGATCCAGTATGAAAACACAGATGCGATATGAAAGCACAGATGCGATATGAAAGCACCTTTGCAGTCTGAAAGCACAGATGCGGTATTAAAGCACAGATGCGATATAACTGCACAGATCCAGTATGAAAACACAGATGCGATATGAAAGCACCTTTGCAGTATGAAAGCACAGATCCAGTATGAAAAAACAGATGCGATATGAAAGCACAGATGCAGTATGAAAGCAGACGCGGTATGAGAGGACAGATGCAATATGAAATCACAGTTGCGATACTAAAGCACAGTTGCAGTATGAAAGCACAGATGCGATATAACAGCGTAGATCCAGTATGAAAACACAGATGCGATATGAAAGCACCTTTGCAATATGAAAGCACAGATGCGATATGACAGTACAGATCCAGTATTAAAGCACAGATGCGATATAACTGCAGAGATGCGATATAACAGCACAGATGCGATATAACAGCACAGATCCAGTATGAAAGCTCAGATGCGATATGAAAGCACAGATGCAATATAAAGGTATAGATATAGTATGAAAGCGCAGTTGCAGTATGAAAGCACAGATGCGATATAACAGCAGAGATCCAGTATGAAAACAAAGATCCAGTATGAAAACACAGATGCGATATGAAAGCACCTTTGCAGTATGAAAGCAAAGATGCGATATAACAGCACAGATCCAGTATGAAAACACAGATGCGATATGAAAGCACAAATGCAATATAACAGCAGAGATGCGGTATGAAAACACAGATGCGATATGAAAGCACCTTTGCAGTATGAAAGCACAGATGCGATATAACAGCACAGATCCAGTATGAAAACACAGATGCGATATGAAAGCACAAATGCAATATAACAGCACAGATGCGGTATGAAAACACAGCCGCGAAATGAAAGCACCTTTGCAGTGTGAAAGCACAGGAGAGGTATGAAAGCACAGATGAGATATGAAAGTAGAGATGCGATATGAAAGCACAGACGATATAACAGCACAGATGCGATATAACAGCACAGATCCAGTATGAAGGTATAGATGTAGTATGAAAGCGCAGTTGCAGTATGAAAGCACAGATGCGATATAACAGCAGAGATCCAGTATGAAAACAAAGATCCAGTATGAAAACACAGATGCGATATGAAAGCACCTTTGCAGTATGAAAGCAAAGATGCGATATAACAGCACAGATCCAGTATGAAAACACAGATGCAATATGAAAGCACAAATGCAATATAATAGCACAGATGCGGAATGAAAACACAGATGCGATATGAAAGCACAGGAGAGGTATGAAAGCACAGATGCGATATAACAGCACAGATCCAGTATGAAAACACAGATGCGATATGAAAGCACAAATGCAATATAACAGCACAGATGCGGTATGAAAACACAGATGCGATATGAAAGCACCTTTGCAGTATGAAAGCACAGATGCGATATAACAGCACAGATCCAGTATGAAAACACAGATGCGATATGAAAGCACAAATGCAATACAACAGCACAGATGCGGTATGAACACACAGCCGCGATATGAAAGCACCTTTGCAGTGTGAAAGCACAGGAGAGGTATGAAAGCACAGATGCGATATAACAACACAGATCCAGTATGAAAACACAGATGCGATATGAAAGCACAAATGCAATATAACAGCACAGATGTAGTATGAAAGCGCAGTTGCAGTATGAAAGCACAGATGCGATATAACAGCAGAGATGCGATATAACAGCACAGATCCAGTATGAAAACACAGATGCGATATGAAAGCACAAATGCAATATAACAGCACAGATGCGGTATGAAAACACAGATGCGATATGAAAGCACAGGAGAGGTATGAAAGCACAGATGCGATATAACAGCACAGATGCGATATAACAGCACAGATCCAGTATGAAAACACAGATGCGATATGAAAGCACAAATGCAATATAACAGCACAGATGCGGTATGAAAACACAGATGCGATATGAAAGCACAGACACGGTATGAGAGGACAGATGCAAAATGAAAGCACAGTTGCGATACTAAAGCACAGTTGCAGTATGAAAGCACAGATGCGATATAACAGCAGAGATCCAGTATGAAAACAAAGATGCGATATGAAAGCACCTTTGCAGTATGAAAGCACAGATGCGATATAACAGCACAGATCCAGTATGAAAACACAGATGCGATATGAAAGCACAAATGCAATATAACAGCACAGATGCGGTATGAAAACACAGATGCGATATGAAAGCACCTTTGCAGTATGAAAGCACAGATGCGATATAACAGCACAGATCCAGTATGAAAACACAGATGCGATATGAAAGCACAAATGCAATATAACAGCACAGATGCGGTATGAAAACACAGCCGCGATATGAAAGCACCTTTGCAGTGTGAAAGCACAGGAGAGGTATGAAAGCACAGATGCGATATGAAAGCACAAATGCAATATAACAGCACAGATGTAGTATGAAAGCGCAGTTGCAGTATGAAAGCACAGATGCGATATAACAGCAGAGATGCGATATAACAGCAGAGATGCGGTATAACAGCACAGATCCAGTATGAAAACACAGATGCGATATGAAAGCACAAATGCAATATAACAGCACAGATGCGGTATGAAAACACAGATGCGATATGAAAGCACAGGAGAGGTATGAAAACACAGATGCGATATGAAAGCACAGATGCGATATAACAGCACAGATCCAGTATGAAAACACAGATGCGATATGAAAGCACAAATGCAATATAACAGCACAGATGCGGTATGAAAACACAAATGCAATATAACAGCGTAGATCCAGTATGAAAACACAGATGCGATATGAAAGCACAGATGCGATATAACAGCACAGATCCAGTTTGAAAACGCAGATGCGATATGAAAGCACAGATGCGATATGACAGTACAGATCCAGTATGAAAACACAGATGCGATATGAAAGCACAAATGCAATATAACAGCACAGATGTAGTATGAAAGCGCAGTTGCAGTATGAAAGCACAGATGCGATATAACAGCAGAGATGCGGTATAACAGCACAGATGCGATATAACAGCACAGATCCAGTATGAAAACACAGATGCGATATGAAAGCACAAATGCAATATAACAGCACAGATGCGGTATGAAAACACAGATGCGGTATGAAAGCACAGGAGAGGTATGAAAGCACAGATGCGATATAACAGCACAGATGCGATATAACAGCACAGATCCAGTATGAAAACACAGATGCGATATGAAAGCACAAATGCAATATAACAGCACAGATGCGGTATTAAAACACAGATGCGATATGAAAGCACAGACACGGTATGAGAGGACAGATGCAAAATGAAAGCACAGTTGCGATACTAAAGTACAGTTGCAGTATGAAAGCACAGATGCGATATAACAGCAGAGATCCAGTATGAAAACAAAGATGCGATATGAAAGCACCTTTGCAGTATGAAAGCACAGATGCGATATAACAGCACAGATCCAGTATGAAAACACAGATGCGATATGAAAGCACAAATGCAATATAACAGCACAGATGCGGTATGAAAACACAGATGCGATATGAAAGCACCTTTGCAGTATGACAGCACAGATGCGATATAACAGCACAGATCCAGTATGAAAACACAGATGCGATATGAAAGCACAAATGCAATATAACAGCACAGATGCGGTATGAAAACACAGCCGCGATATGAAAGCACCTTTGCAGTGTGAAAGCACAGGAGAGGTATGAAAGCACAGATGCGATATAACAACACAGATCCAGTATGAAAACACAGATGCGATATGAAAGCACAAATGCAATATAACAGCACAGATGTAGTATGAAAGCGCAGTTGCAGTATGAAAGCACAGATGCGATATAACAGCAGAGATGCGATATAACAGCAGAGATGCGGTATAACAGCACAGATGCGATATAACAGCACAGATCCAGTATGAAAACACAGATGCGATATGAAAGCACAAATGCAATATAACAGCACAGATGCGGTATGAAAACACAGATGCGATATGAAAGCACAGGAGAGGTATGAAAACACAGATGCGATATGAAAGCACAGATGCGATATAACAGCACAGATCCAGTATGAAAACACAGATGCGATATGAAAGCACAAATGCAATATAACAGCACAGATGCGGTATGAAAACACAAATGCAATATAACAGCGTAGATCCAGTATGAAAGCGCAGTTGCAGTATGAAAGCACAGATGCGATATAACAGCAGAGATGCGATATAACAGCACAGATCCAGTATGAAAACACAGATGCGATATGAAAGCACAAATGCAATATAACAGCACAGATGCGGTATGAAAACACAGATGCGATATGAAAGCACAGGAGAGGTATGAAAACACAGATGCGATATGAAAGCACAGATGCGATATAACAGCACAGATCCAGTATGAAAACACAGATGCGATATGAAAGCACAAATGCAATATAACAGCACAGATGCGGTATGAAAACACAAATGCAATATAACAGCGTAGATCCAGTATGAAAACACAGATGCGATATGAAAGCACAGATGCGATATAACAGCACAGATCCAGTTTGAAAACGCAGATGCGATATGAAAGCACAGATGCGATATGACAGTACAGATCCAGTATGAAAACACAGATGCGATATGAAAGCACAAATGCAATATAACAGCACAGATGTAGTATGAAAGCGCAGTTGCAGTATGAAAGCACAGATGCGATATAACAGCAGAGATGCGGTATAACAGCACAGATGCGATATAACAGCACAGATCCAGTATGAAAACACAGATGCGATATGAAAGCACAAATGCAATATAACAGCACAGATGCGGTATGAAAACACAGATGCGGTATGAAAGCACAGGAGAGGTATGAAAGCACAGATGCGATATAACAGCACAGATGCGATATAACAGCACAGATCCAGTATGAAAACACAGATGCGATATGAAAGCACAAATGCAATATAACAGCACAGATGCGGTATGAAAACACAGATGCGATATGAAAGCACAGACACGGTATGAGAGGACAGATGCAAAATGAAAGCACAGTTGCGATACTAAAGCACAGTTGCAGTATGAAAGCACAGATGCGATATAACAGCAGAGATCCAGTATGAAAACAAAGATGCGATATGAAAGCACCTTTGCAGTATGAAAGCACAGATGCGATATAACAGCACAGATCCAGTATGAAAACACAGATGCGATATGAAAGCACAAATGCAATATAACAGCACAGATGCGGTATGAAAACACAGATGCGATATGAAAGCACCTTTGCAGTATGAAAGCACAGATGCGATATAACAGCACAGATCCAGTATGAAAACACAGATGTGATATGAAAGCACAAATGCAATATAACAGCACAGATGCGGTATGAAAACACAGCCGCGATATGAAAGCACCTTTGCAGTGTGAAAGCACAGGAGAGGTATGAAAGCACAGATGCGATATAACAACACAGATCCAGTATGAAAACACAGATGCGATATGAAAGCACAAATGCAATATAACAGCACAGATGTAGTATGAAAGCGCAGTTGCAGTATGAAAGCACAGATGCGATATAACAGCAGAGATGCGATATAACAGCAGAGATGCGGTATAACAGCACAGATGCGATATAACAGCACAGATGCAGTATGAAAACACAGATGCGATATGAAAGCACAGATGCGATATAACAGCACAGATCCAGTATGAAAACACAGATGCGATATGAAAGCACAAATGCAATATAACAGCACAGATGCGGTATGAAAACACAGATGCGATATGAAAGCACAGATGCGATATAACAGCACAGATCCAGTATGAAAACACAGATGCGATATGAAAGCACAAATGCAATATAACAGCACAGATGCGGTATGAAAACACAAATGCAATATAACAGCGTAGATCCAGTATGAAAACACAGATGCGATATGAAAGCACAGATGCGATATAACAGCACAGATCCAGTTTGAAAACGCAGATGCGATATGAAAGCACAGATGCGATCTGACAGTACAGATCCAGTATGAAAACACAGATGCGGTATGAAAGCAGACACGGTATGAGAGGACAGATGCAATATGAAAGCACAGTTGCGATACTAAAGCACAGTTGCAGTATGAAAGCACAGATGCGATACGACAGCACAGATGCGATATGACAGTACAGATCCAGTATTAAAGCACAGATGCGATATAACAGCACAGTTCCAGTATGAAAATACAGATGCAATATAACAGCATAGATGTACTATGAAAGCACAGATGCGGTATGAAAACACAGATGCGATATGACAGTACAGATCCAGTATTAAAGCACAGATGCGATATGAAAGCACAGATGCAATATAAAGGCATAGATGTAGTATGAAAGCACAGATGCGGTATGAAAGCACAGACACGGTACAAGAGGACAGATGCAAAATGAAAGCACAGTTGCGATACTAAAGCACAGTTGCAGTATGAAAGCACAGATGCGATATAACAGCAGAGATGTTATATAACAGCACAGATCCAGTATCAAAACACAGATGCGGTATGAAAGCAGAGATGCAATATGAAAATGTGTAATGATAGAATTTATGCAATATGACAGCAAAGATGCGACATGAGAAGACAGGTTCGATATAACAGCACAGACACGGTATATCAGCACAAATGCAATATGAAAAAAAAAAACAGCACAGCTGTTATATAATACCACTTCTGCAGTATGATAGCAGAGGCACCATATGACAACACAGATGCAATAAAACAGCCAAGACGTGATCAGACAACCAACTAACAATATGGGGTTGTTTTAGGTTGTATTTACCACTATCAAAGACAAGCTGACATCCAACTGATGTCAAAGACACTTTGGTGAAAGAAAATAACCAACGTTATTCGTTAAATGATTAAAGATCTCTCCAGTACATGTACACAGGTGAGTATGTGCTTATATCACCTCAACCCTGTGACGGATGTTTCCACTG
The DNA here is from genome assembly GCF_963383615.2 of Lipophrys pholis. Lineage (NCBI taxonomy): Eukaryota > Metazoa > Chordata > Actinopteri > Blenniiformes > Blenniidae > Lipophrys > Lipophrys pholis. The sequence continues at coordinate 4,284,840 of NC_137648.1, forward strand.
ACCTCAATAATATTAAAATGCCATGCACCAAGACGCCACCAAGACATTCCAAAAAAAGTAAACACTTACCTCATGTTCCCAAGCGAAGAGCGTCCGCGTTGCTCGGTTCAATATGGCTGCGACGCCGACGTACCATTCCCACCTGTTTCCAATCATCTCATCTACCGTTTACTGCTTGCGTGTAAGTCTCTCACTGCCCCCTGCTGGTCGTAATGTACTATAACGTTTAAATGTTCCACACAAGCATGAAAGGCTGATATATCCTCTTATATCCTCTCAGATTTATTTTTTTAATATGTATCTAGTTTATTAAATTTCAATGGATTCACATTTATTTTTCAACTTTTACCCTCCCTTCTGAGAATTTCACTTAACATGTTGTCATATCTTACCCCATTTATATTTATTCAGGTTTCACATACATATAACATTTATATATCATTAAAGTGTGTGACTTTAAATATATATATCTGTATATTTTCTTCTCTCTCAGATTTACAACATGATTTTATCAGTCTGTATTTATTTTTTCTATCAGTTTCAAAAGTACATTGACTTGATGGTTAGTGGTTGTTTTAGTTAGATTTACGTGCTCTTTAAATGATAGATAAGAAAAGAGTCATCTATCAATATTTATTTACCTTTATGCTTGAGTTCTGCCTCAATGAAGCTGGCATCCAACTTCATTCAAAGCTGTAAATCACCATTTTGAGGCACTAAAAAATGGATGAACCTCTTGTTTCAGTCTCTGTGAGAGAAACCGCAGCGCGCTGAAGGGTTTTTCTTCTTCTGTGAACGTTATTCTGGAGGTTAGCAAACTCCTCTGACCTTACTCCCATTTCTTCCCACCATAAATCTCTTGTCAGGAGCATTTGTCAGCATACAGAACTCGTGTCCTCGAGTGTCTTTCCTCCTCGCTACCCTCCTCTGCCACTTTGCCCCATCCTGCTGCATGAATTAAGCTCCAAACTTCCTCCTCCTCCATTTGCCCCATTGCTGGTGTCTTTCCCAGATTCCGGGCCGGAGGGGCGCCATTGGAAAGCCACTGAGGGGGTAATTTGTCTTAAGCTCCACTGCTCTTTCCAACAGACGCCAGAGGTCCAACAGTAGGAGATAATAAGAAGGCTCCCGGCTCTAATCCTGCCCGGGGTGAACCGCCGCAGACCCACTGAATCATCCCTTAATGCCAAGTGGAAAAACACACTCCGCTCTGCTGGAAACTAAGGGGCGGAAAGAGAAAGCCAGCTCTGGAGCCCCCCGGAGAGGAGAGCCGGTCCCGTCCGTTTGACATGTTGGAGTTAGAGAGCGACGCGTTCACACAGGCCGTGCACACGGCTGCCGGGCGGCGTCCCCCTGATCCCCTTATCTCCCCGTCTCTCCACTTTTATTCCCAGACGAGTTCGACTCAGAAAGCCTTTCTCTCATTCTCATGCCCCGCTTGTCGTTTCTTTCCCTTTCCTCTCTCTCTCTCTCTCGCTCGCTTTGCCTCGCTCAATGCGACGGGTTATTTCCACTTTATCTGGCTAAGCTGCAGCAGAACATGAGCTCCGGGGTCGCCGGGTCGTTTTTGGCTCCTCGCGTCATCTCAGAGGTGTCAGGCAACTTCACAACAATCTAATGAGTCCTTTTAGATTTTCATCCACAATCTCATAACTCCTGCAAGAAAATGGAGCTCTGGATGATACGCTGCTCATTGCGATGGCCGCCAGGACTTCAGCAGGAAAGCCACGCTATCAGAGAAAGGATTCCCCAACATGTTCCACATTTGTTTGATTCTAAACTCCAAATAAATGCTAATCCAGTCAATTTCATCATAAGAGGGTTAAATCTTTTAAGATACAATCGAATCATGTGTATGCTTTTTTTTTTTTTTGCCCGGTGTAGTTCCTCTTTTTTCTGAAAAAAACAACAACAAATGGACGACAAGAGCAGCAGAGTAGAGTGAATTTCTAAAAATAATAAGATGCAAAAAAAGTCACATTTAAGTTGCAATTGCAAGTGAAATATTGTAAAACCGAATGATATTAAGGAAAACAATACATTTCCATTCATCTCTGTCCCCTGTAGCTTTCTCCAGCCGAGATAATAGAAGGTTACAACACAAATACAAAAGTTGCAATACGTGTTAAAAACTACAAAACAAATACAAAAGTTGCTCCATGAATACAAAAGTCAAAACACAAATACAGAAGTTACTAGAGAAATTTAGAAGTTACAAGAAAATGTACAAATTGAAATAGAAATAGAAAAGCTGCAACACAACTACACAAATAGAAAGTTACGACACAAATAAATAACTTAGAACACAAGTACAAAAGCTGCCATACATATTCAAAACTACAATACAAACACACAAGGTGCTACATGAAAACAAAATGTACAAGATAAAGACGTTACAAGAGAAATAGAAAATGTACATCACAAATACAAAAGCCACAAAAACAATGAAAAGTAAAATAAACATCGGTACAAAGTCTCCCTAACAGAAAGATAAAAACGTGTTGCATGAAATTACAGTAAACATATTTATATATATATATATATATATATATATATATATATATATATATATAGTTTTTAATATTCACAACTGTGTTGCTTTGCTGACTTCACGTCAGTCTGATCTGTTGGGATTCACAATTGAGAATTTATTCACATTTAAGTACAGTGATAAACACAATAATAGAAGGAGCTCGGAGGCTTCCAGGTCACATCCTGAATAAAACAGGAGATGCAGCTTCCTCACGCAGGAAACCGTTAAGTCTGCGAAGGCTGCAAGCGAAGAAAGCTCTTCTCCAGGTAGACGACGATAGAGGAAGAGAAAGAAGAAGCGGAAAACGAAAGCCGCGACTATCTAAATAAGCAAAATGACCTGCATAGTCACATTTGTGTGGCTTTGTGTAAAGTGGAAATGTGTATGTTTGGTGTGTTCAGGGACCTGGCGTGTGAACCACGGTGTGTGTTGTTTCTGCTGTTCCCAAGAAAACAGACGTCATTTTCAAAAGATTGCCGAAATTATTTTATGTACTCAGAAATTTAATTATGCGCGTACTGATATCAGCGCGCATATAAACATGTAGCACCCTGTAAAAAGCTTGACTCAAAAAGCTGGATCATGTTTTCATCTCCCACTGTAATGGAACCAGCATAATAACTTTACACGTTCGCACCTTAGAAAAATAGTGACCGGAGGATTTCAAACAGATCTGTGAAGTTAAAGGTGTTAATTATTTTAGAAAATGAGTCAGACTGAGTGAAACTTTCAAATTCTGCTCTGAATTTCTGATGTTTCGTCTTCACTGAGCCTGGTTTAGTTAACACACACACACACACACACACACACACACACACACACACACACACACACGCACTCGCACATACGCACACACACTCCTCAGCTTCAAGAGCTTCTAATAATGTCTTGTTCTTTCGTTGCACAGAAGCATCAGTGGAGCATCCAGATTCTGTCAACAGCATCAAATGACTTTGGCGTTTTGCAGATGATGAAGATAAATCAGTGTCATCGTCGTGCGCGGAGACGGGATTAGTTCACCTGCTCGAAACAACCGCGTGTTTGCTTGTTGTTCTCCGTCTGTCCTCTCCTCTTCGCTCTCTCTATCCTCTCCCAGCAGAAAGTCTTTTCCTCTGCGCCTGGTTCTGCAGGTTTCTTCCTGTTGAAGGGAAGTTTATTCTTTTCCGCCGTCATGTGGAATTGAGTTTTTCTTCCCTCTGCAAAAGTGGCTTCAAATGACTGAGATGTTAACGGTGCACTATAAATAAAAATGAGCTGCCTTGTTTAAAAGCCTCATGCACATATTCTTGTCATCTTACCATGAAGAGTCAAATAAAAAAAAAAAAAGAAAAACGCTTCACTCGGAGCCGTGTGACCCTGAGAGACTCCTCTCCCCGACTGCTGCTTGCCTGCTTTGCACATTTTAGCATTAGCGGCGCTGACAGACGCCTTTTCACGCCGCGGCGGTGGTGGGAGTTTGAGCTGAAACCCGGAGGTGTTGACCGCTGCACCTCCTCCTCCTCCTCCTCCATCTTTATCCACTTCGCTGTGACCGATTTTCTCCCCCACCCTCGATAGAGGCGGGGGGGGGGGGGGGGGGGGGGGGATAAAACGAAAAACAAAAAGAGAGAAGAGAAGCGTCGTCGCTTACAACACATCTGACAGATTAGATGTGGTACTCTGTGTATTCGGTGTCCGGGACCCCGACAATGAATGGCAGTTTGTGGTAAAGTGGAGAAGCAGGCGGAGGGGGGGTTTGGGGGGGGGGGGGGCTGTGGAAGTGATACGAGCGTGTTGGTGTGAAGAGTTTGTCAGAGTGGGATGTGATGCCGCTCCGACGAGACCCAGCAGGAGCGTTTATTGATTTTACAGTGACAGAGAGCAGAAGTGGTGGAGATCCACTTTGTGTGGACGCAACTTTCTGCACATCAGATGAGACTGACTTCCTTCCATTGTTAAAACAAAACCTACGACAAACTTTGAGGCCCTGTCCACACCAGCCAAAACTATCTCTGTTCTCCCCCGTTGTTCTTCGCAACTTTCCCGTCCACACGGCATTAGTTTAGCTTTCAATCAAATTGTTTGAATAACTTTAATGTCAAAATAAAGGAACCAGTTAGAAGAAAGAAGACTTTCGAAGAGGAACTCAACCCAAAAGTAGATACTGAGGCGCTGTTTGCCCAACATGGTTTTCAAGTGAAAAATGGAAAACCTTCGGTGCATTTTAGAAGTTTGTTTAAATGACAATGGAGCCACTGAAAACACAGCTTTTAGAAAACGGCTCCCAAAGTGCTCCAACTCTGTCTCCGTGGAAATGAGGGGAAACTACTTCTTTTCCCTTGAAACATTCTTATCGGTTAAGAAACTGTCTTTGGAGATGGGAGCAAAATGGAGAACTCGAGAAGAGCGTAGTAAAGAGCATGGTTGAAGTTTAACATCGGAGGTGGGAGAAGACAATATGGCAGGATAAATTAATTTCTCAGCTCATATGGAGACAAATTATCATTTAAAGTCATAATTAGTCGATTTTGACAAGAAGAAAAATGTGTAGGACGACTACAACAGATCTTCCTCGCATTTCCAGTCTGAAGGAGATAAAAACACGAAAGCTGAGGGATCGTGTAGCTGCTCCCAGCGAACAATTAACCCCCCTAATGTAAAGGTTAGGAGCTCCACAGCTGCGACATGCATAAAGCAGATTTATGATAATCGGCTTTGGAGCAATCAAGTCACCTGGGAAGACGAGGAGCAGCCGTGTCCCATGTTTTGTGTGAGACGGCAGACTGCAGGTTTTCATTCCACCCAGCTCCGCTCTGCGGGGAACTCCACCGAGGGCGATTTCTACTCGAGGACGGGCTAATCTGGAAAAATCAGCGGGTGGAATTGAACCCTGCAGAAACTCGGTGCCTCGATGGAGCACGATCGGCCGTCCCCGGAGGCCCGATATGCCAGAGCTCTGCAGAATCAAACATCACATATCCGAGGACGGATGGAAGACGTGGTCACGAACACGTGTGTGAATTTAATCCTCTGTGTGGCCTGACTTTTGAGCTGCTCGACTTACTTCTGAATATTTTAGCTCGGCTATGCAGGATACTGGGGGGGGGGGGGGTTGATGTGACTTGATAGTTGAGTTGTCCGTCAGGAAGATCCTGAACAGTTGAATTTGGAATCTCAAACAGAGTAAACATTCAGCTGCAAGACAATACACATGAAACTATTTCTGCAAAATCTGCAAACCAGCAGGTTGGATTAACAAGGCCAGAGAAAGTGGAAGGGGTGAAGGTGCTGCAGCACCCCCTGTTGGATGGTGGATGAGCTGCATGATTACGCTGAATACATGTATGATATGTTATTCTTATTCTTATTCTTATTCTTATTCTTATTCTTATTCTTATTCTTATTCTTATTCTTATTCTTATTGTTGTTGTTGTTGTTGTTGTTGTTGCTGTAATCACCTTTCAAAACACCAAAGGTTTTAAAAACAAAAACATGTTTTGAAAATAATGAGATGCTTTGTATTCAATGTAATATTTTTACAATATTGATATTTCACAATTGTGGTTTTGGATCATGGCCTGTTTAAATACGGTTTCTTCTCAATGTATCAGTTAATTGTAAATGTTTCCGTTTGCAAGATGAATAAAGGATCATTCATTCATTCATCAGGCAATTCACCCCATCTAGTAATGTGTGCATTGTTTCTGAGCCAACAATGATAAAATGAAGACTATACTTGTTTCTCTGTATTCTAAAATTTAGATCATAAGAAAAGTAGTTAAAATACAATCCCACCTTCCTACACAATGAAATGAAATTTTGATTGACAACTCTTGTCATCACGGCAGCCTATAAATAAAATAAGCAGCATACAAAGACATATAAAACTGTTATATTACAAATACTTATTTAAATAAGGGAATAAGGTGCAGATTGACGGCCAAGACCAGTTTAGGGATCCAGGAAAGCTGTTTTTAAGTTTCCACTGACACTGATCAAGTTGTGCTACTTATTACTAATATTCTAGTGGTATTCCCACAACAATATTTGGCCCCTCTTCTTTAGTAGAATATCAGATTTTTACAGTTAGTGTACCTGATTGATGTATTTAGTGTAGAAATCAGACAAACTGTGCTTCAGTATTAACACTGAACACACAAAAATAGTTATACATAGCTAACAAGTAAACGAGTTTTTGTATGATAAATGTTGAACTGTGTGATTTTATTCTGTAGTTTTGTGCCACTTTGGATGTACAATTGTCTTGCAATTTTCCTGAATGACGAGAGGACAAAAAGCCGGACAGAGCAGTCGGCAAGACAAGCGCTCTTTTTATCAAATAAGAGGGAAACACAGATGGTCTGCCAACATGACACAGAAACAGAAACAGAATATATATTGCTGTCACCTGGTGTCACACACTCAGGTGAAACACATCAGGGCAGCGGACTGCAATCAGACATGAGGAGGGGAAGTCGAGGAGCCTGAAAACCAGAGACAGTGTGAGCCGACGGAACACGAAATCCACGAGTGTTTGAGTCGGGAAAATATTGAAAACACGCAGGACTGCGAGGCTACGAGGATTGACTCCTGCAGAAAATCGGCTGCACGGTTGCACACGATCGTCCGTCCCTGGAGGCTGAAGCCACCAGAGCTCTGCAGGCTTAAACATCAAATGTCTTAAGATGGATTGAAGACATGCAATTTGTGCGGCTTATTATCGAGTCACATTTCATTCCCGGTCCCGTTGTAGCCTGCATATTATCAGCTATGCAGGAAACAGGGCACTGATTTACTCCCAGCAGCTTTTCCACTGTTAAATCCAAGTTAATTTCCTTGAATATCTTTCCATGGGCAAAAACTGGGAACAAGAGTAAACATTCTGCGGCAACTCTGCGGACATTTAATTATCTCAGGAAAAATCTACAAACCAGCAGGTGGAATTCAACCCTGCAGAAGCTCGACACCTCGGTCGCACACCATCGGTCGTCCCCAGAGGCGGAGACACCGAAGCGTCAAATGCCTGGAGATGGATGGAAGACACGCAAACGTGTGTGCTTGTGGTCACGCACACATGCAACACCAGCTGTGCAAACACATGCTGCAGTTACAGGACATCGTGTGCATTTAGCCGAACGGAACGCACATGAAAAGGTATCGGAAAATAACAGCAGTTTTCTGGGTTCTACGATAAAAACGATTTAAATGTTCCACTTCACATCTGAAAAACTGCCATTTTCCTTCAGTTTGGCTCTCATTGATCTGTAAAACCCTGTGTTTTTGTTTTGTGAAAGACTCCCCCGGAGCTGGGAAAATGAATCCTTGCATATTTTGTGGTTGCATTCGAGACTGAAAACAACCAGCCGCAGCAGCTTCGAGCAGCCGAACGTTTCAGCGGTCGTCAACAAAATGAAACCTCGAAGTTTCAGCTCTATTCACAGCAGCAACCGTCAACTTCAAATCCACGTTAGGACTTTTTATAACTCGTATCCCTCCGACTGCCTGTCAGCTCACATTTTCTTCATGGAAAATTCAAAGGACACTTGTGTTTAACTCATTTGGTTCAGCTTTAATCAGTCACAGATGACTTAACAGTTAGAGGAGATGAGTCCACATGAGTTTGAGAGTTTAAGCAAAAGCCTTTTTCAGAAGCACTTACTTCTACTTTCAGGGGGTGAATACACAAAAGAAAAAGGGGGGGGGGGGGGGGGGGGGGTTACTGAAAGGAAACTCCAACAAGACTGCCTGGTTTAATTTTCTTTGTCCAACAGAGACAGATCCCATTAAATTTAAATTTCAATACATCTGCATTAGTGCCGAGGCGGGGAAACTAATAGATTAGTCCCATAAGTATAGCGGTATATCTATTTAAACCTTCAGACCTGCGGATATATTCATTTGCCTTTTACACTTGAATTAAAGCAATTGAGGGGAAAAAAAGAAGCTGACCTGGGTTTGAATGCATGAATAAAGACATCCAGTGTGACAAACTCAGTCTACCCTGCAACTCACAATGACTCACTGTGGTGACCACTGTAAACACGTGAGCAGCTGAATATAGCACAGGTGGCAAAATCTGTCTGAGACGCGCCCCTTGCTTCAACATCCCTCATCGCCATGACAACGTTATATCAGGCTCCCCGCAGAGTTTAATGATGAGATTGAGATGTGGTGGCGCACATCAGACAGAGGCGCTCCAGGATCAGGATGTGAGACTATGAGCTAGGTCCAGGTTCACCTCGAGCCGGGGTTGGTCATCGCACTTCTTATTTTGGTTTGATGCCAACGACGCTGTCACCATCAGTGTGCAAGTGTGTTTGAGTGGGTGACTGATAATGTAAAACCCTTTGAGACTGCTGCGGCGCTCAAAACCTGCTGCGTCGGCAGAATCCATCCATCAGTTACACTTCCTTGAGTCTCACCTCCCCTTTTCTGCGTCCCTTTTGAAAATATGTTCTTACACAAAATGTTTCTCTCACAAATTCATTAAGGCTACAGTTTTGGTCTGGAAAAAGTGGGATTGTGTTCATATTTAGCTTTAATTTTGACCTTTTTTGACTTCCGCAACACAACAGTACAGAGGCCTTAGAAGCATGAGGAGCACGAGTCAAACATCAGGTGTGCACAATAAATAGTGACTTGATTATAGAGGAGGGGTGAGAATGCAGCTACTTCTGCTACATGTTGTTAAAATACTTTTAGAAGCTTCATCTCAAAGTCTTTGAATGACATGCTGTGGGAGAAGACGGTGGAACTGGAGCAGACAACAACTGCAGAGACACCATCGAAACAAGGCGAGGCACGCTGGACTCTGTCGCTTTTATATAAAACTCAACATCATCAGAAAACTTCAGTGAGGCTCAGTGAAGTTGTGTCGGCGTCTGTGTCATATTTCATATTACATTTCAGTTCTGGAAGGCTCTCGAGATTCTCGTGAGTTTTCTCGTCTCATAAGTCAGTTGGACCAAGTGGAAACCCGCAAGTCTTCGGTTTGAATCTGACACAACTCTTTTCTTTATTTGTGTGTATTTCTATAAGTACTCCGGCTTCCAGTGAAAACAAAACATGCGTGTGAGGTTAATTAGTGACCCTAAAATTGCCCCGAGGTGTGAAAGCGAGTGTGTGGATGTTTGTCTCACTGTGTTTACCCTGTGATAGACTGGCGAGCCTCCGGGTTGTACCCTGCCTTCACTGTTCGTTAGCTGGGATTGACTCCCGGAGAGTGACAAGGTGCTATTTGTTCATAGTATAATTTCTATTTAGGCTTCGGGTACGACTCATTTATGCTTCCTTTCACACATGTAAATCGCTATATGTTTTTAAAATATTGTCATGCATCACTACCTTCATAGTCCCCTGCAAATGTTGTTGTGGTTGTTTAGCAATACTTCCTGAAGAGGTGTGACAAGTGTAACCTAGAGAAAATAAACAAAAGTAGACAGAAATTGTTTGTCCCAATATCCAGGTGAGGTAATGTCGTAGATTTTCTTCAAGAGATCCATCATTTCCATTCTGTTCTTTGGTCTTTTTTGTTCATTGGGCGATCCTCTGCAACACTGCCCCCACAGGTCATCATTGGTATTACTCTTGCCTGAAAAAGAACTAAATTACAGAAACAGACAGAAGGCTGCTTCTGTATACTTCTACGTATTTGGATCTTAGTCAGACGACGCTGACAAGAAGTTTCTTTCAAAAGTTTTAGTTGTTTTTCTTTTGCTGTGCATTAGCGTATGGAAAAAAAAAATCCTTAAGAGGTTTACAGGTAGTAATAAAAAGCCCGGCCAATTTGCTCAAGATCATGCTTCAAAGAACTGCGATTTGTTTATATTTTGCTTTGATATTAGATTTAATGATCATGTTTGATATTCTGGATTAACCGGGAACATTAACTCAGCACATCTTCAGCCATCAAGCTCTTGAACTCATGAATAATCACTTCAATGAAAACAAGTCCATGTTTGAAGCAGTTTTACAATTCTTTATTCAAGTGGATTTAACTGATGAAAACAATTGTTATTATTTCTTCAAAGTTCACTTTATAATCACAATAGTTAACAAACAAAACCATATCAGCAGTAATAGACAAAAAGATTACTTCAGTAACTTCAGTATGGTGAGTAAAGAAGGACATACCGGCACCAGCTCTACAGAAAAACTACCCCCCCTCTTATCTAACTTTAGCAGTGCTAGAAGTCTCTGAACTTCCATCTTACTGTGAAACGTAAGTGAAGGATTTTTTTTTTATTGTTTGAGCCTAAATGAAGCCAAAGCTAAAAACACGAGGATAGTATTGGTATGCTGTGGCCATTGCAAATATGCTTCATTGGTTAATGTGGCTCATTGATGACTTCAAAAGTTGGAGTTTGGTCCCCCAACTCACCCTGTCCATATGTGGCAGCCTCCTTAAGGAAGACAGAGAATCTCCAGTTGCTCCCAACGGTGTGCAGATGAAACTAACCTTTTACCATGTTTGACCTCAGGCTGGTATCCCAATGAGGGAGTAGCCATGCTGTGACAGGTTCATTGTTACCCTAACAAATACGGTTCAGTACATCATCGTCTCTGCTCCTCCTATTAGTCATTAGTAATGACTTGGACTGTTCCAGGAAGTGAGGATAGGCCATGTCACTCCATAGGATTGATTGGAACCAACAACACTTAATCAGTTGGGCTACCATTTGATGTGGTTGTGGGGACCATCAACTTATAGAACTGTGTTTTTATTTGGATCGTTTGTTAAGATCGGCCATAAGTAGTCCTATGAGTGCTTTGTTTGCACCCAGAACAGAGTGAATCTCAGTGTTGCGCAGATGGTGAAAACACACCACCAGCAGCCTATGCCTCCTCCACACTCCAAGTCCACATGTAGTCCCTTTAAAACACGTCCGTACAGTTGACATTTCTTTAGTACTGTCCATCCAATTAGTGCTCTGCAGGTTCCTGAGACAGAAAATAACTGATGAGGTGTTTCCAGGACTCCTGCGTGTGATGTGGCATTTGGAAAAATCAATATTGGAGTCTTGAAAGGAAGTGCCCAGCAGCTGTTATACACACACACACACACACACACACACACCCCTCTCAGCTGATTGCATAGGCACTTAATTACATCATTATAAGATCAATTCATGTGAGGAAGAAAAGAAACATTATGCCAACTACCGGAGGAAACTTCCAAGAGGCCTCGGGGGCAAGAAGCTGAGAGGCATTTTCCCCTTTATAGAGAACTGTAGAGGTCAATCAGACATTTACACCCTCAGGTGTGGAGGGGTGAGGAGGGGAGGAATGACGGCCGGGCACTGAAGGGCGAGCGGCGAAGGACGAGCCTCAGGCTATGTTGTCGGGGAAGAGCGAGAGGCCGGCTGTCATCGTCAGTCCGGGTCTACTCGATACATCACAGAAGCTGCCAATGCACATCACTCATCTGCACACTTCATGGAGATCCGTCCATGTGAGTGAGGAGCAGCTGCCTCCGTCTACCTGCTGGCGAGTTCGTCCACAGAAAGCTGTCTGGTTGTGTTTAAGCCCGGCTGCATAAACCAAGCAGTACAGCCTATATTTTCTGTACAACCACAGTCAGCTGGTTAGTTCCTTGTATTATGTAGATCCACTGCTTGGCTTGTCCATGTAACCCAGTGTCTTTGGGCAAGATCTGAGAACTATGATTACTGTCTGTGTTGACTGTTGCAGTCAAAACCACCAAACCTATCCCAAGTATCCCAAGACTTTAAGAGGCTGAGACTCGTCGTGCCTTTTACTTTGTGACCTTTGCCTAAGTTTACGAGGCAGGCACCGAACAATGAAAAATAAACCCTGGCCCGTCGGGGTCGGCAAAATCACAGCCCTGTTCCCAGCAGGTGGCACTGTGCCCAATCATTGTAACAGACTTATGGCTGTGATCAGATGTGGACCCTCATGCAACGTGTAAAGTTTCAGCCAGAACAGAGCATGTATATTCCACTTCCTGTTTCCAGCAGGTGGCACTATGGCTGATGGTTGTTATCGTTAAAAGGCTCTGATCAGATCCAGACTATAATGCCACGTGTAAAGTTTGAGCCACAGCGAACAATGTTGAGGGTATATACAGAATGCTTCCTGTTTGATCGTGAATATTAAAGTTTGTGGCGTGGCCACAAAGGCGAATTGCGAACTTCCTGTTAGATTTAGGTCAGGGGTGTCGGCACGTGACTTTTAGGTCTTGATAAGACGAAAAAGTGAGTTTTGGTTTGAGCTCTCTACGGCATTTCTATGGGCCGTGGTGTTTGGTTTTCCAATGTATGTGAAAGAGAGGTGGCAGGCATTGAGATTCGTCATTGGGAGCTTTAACGGCAAATGAAAACCAAACCGCTGGAGTAACCACAAAGTTGTCCAGAAGTTTTGAGCAGAAGCCTCTCTGCTGTCATTTAATAGTGCTTTGAAGACGATACGATTTTCGCCCTTGGAGGAGATAGCGTTTGCACGAGAGCCGATTCAAATTTGGGGCGAAAATCTTATTTTGAAAGGCAAATTGCAGACTTCCTGTTGGATTTAGGTCCGGGTCATCAATGTGTGATTTTTAGATCTTCCTGAGGCGAACAAGTGAGTTTTGGTTTGATCGCTCTACGATATTTCTCCACGGGCCGTAGTATTTGGTTTTTCAATGTATTTGAATGAGAGGCGGTGGGATTCGACGTTGGGAACTTTCTAAACAATCTAAAAAAGGCAAGATTGTTGTAATGTTTATAAATGCACTGTATTTAAATTTGGTTAACACTGGCTGAAATTGAACAATAATGAAGAGCCCCGCCAAAGAAATTCAACACACGCTGTGACCGTTTGAAAGTTACGCATCATCCAAAATGGAAAAAGCAGCAAAAACCGCTCCACCTTTACTTATGTAGAGGTACGGAATAAAAAAATATTGACAAGACTACCGGTTTTACTTCTTTATTGAAGTGAGTGTCTTCAAATGTGAGGGTCTTAAAATGTCTGAGGAAAAACAAAGTGAGTGCTCAGGTAGCTTAACACAACATACAGCAGGGATGTGATCTTCACAATTCTTCATCAGTTGTTTCAGTCGCTTGCAGCCACTAAAAGCCACAACTCTCTTTGTAATACTGAGCTCTGGCAACAACGTCGTTGGAGTAATCTCCACCAGTCGTGAAATGATCCACGTCATAACCAGAACGAACATTTCCATCCCCCATGTTGTACGCAGCTATTCCCCCTGCAGACACGAGTTCCAGTGAGTTTCTGTTCATTCAAACATGCAGGGCTTTACTGATTCAGTGAAACAAACCTTTCAGCTGCTGCTCTGCGCTCCACTCAGGGAATTTATCTGTGATCCGTCCAATAAAATCAACGAGGATACCAGTTGCTTGGCGGAGGTGCTCCTCACTGTCCCACCCGCCCAGAGGTGTGTGTCTTCCTCCGTTTGGAGTCACATCCACCTGCAGAGATGGAAATCAGTGTTGGATCAGTGTGGTGTCTTGTGAATTTATTCTGTGTGGATTTGGTGTTGGTCCTCACCTGCATCAGACCCCAGGCCTTTCCATGATCCCCCCAACCATTCTGAAGTTGATTTCCAGCTCTCGACTCTCTGGAGATGATGCCTGCGATCAGAGCAGGGTCTATTCCACAGCTCTGCCCCACTCTATCTATTTTGGATCTGAACCTCTCCATTCTGCCAGAGTCTATCTCAGCCATTTTCTTTGAAGCACGAACCTCTTTAGAGACAAAGTGGAAACCAGGATTTTTGCATCGTGACACACAGGTTAATTATTTTTTTCCACAGTTTATGATGAAGTTGTCTCTATGTGAGTACACGATTTACCTGCGTAGCCCAGGTTGTCCTGCTGAGATGTTTGCCAGGAGGCTCCAGAAGTGGGAACATCCATGATGTCTGCGTAGCCTGAAAAAAAAAGGTTAATTTCCTGATTCTGAACTCGGATAAAACTGAAATGATTATATTTGGCCCAAAACATCTGATAGAGATATTATATAAAGATATAGTAACACTATATGGTATTATTTCGTCCTCCAGTACCAATGTGAGGAACCTGGAGTTCTTTTTGACCAGGATTTATCCTTCAACTCCCACATTAAACAAATCTGCAGGACTGCCTTTTCTCACCTACGTAATATTTTCAACATTAGAAACATGCTGACTCAGAGTGATGCTGAAAAACTAATCCATGCATTTGTTACTTCGAGAGTAGACTATTGTAACTCCCCTATTATCAGGGTGTCCAAATAACTGCTTAAAAAGTCTCCAATTGATTCAAAATGCTGCAGCCAGAGTCCTGACAAGAACCAGCAAAAGAGATCACGTCACTCCAATTTCAGCTTCTCTTCATTGGCTCCCTGTTAAATCTAGAATAGAATTTAAAATCCTCTTTCTAACTTATAAAGCTCTTAACAACCAGGCTCCATCATATCTTAAAAAGAACTGCTAGTCCCATATCTCCCCAGAAGAACACTTGGTTCTCAGAGTGCTGGCTTACTGGAGGTTCCTAGGTTTTCTAAAAGTAGAATGGAGGCGGAGCTTTCAGCTTTCAGGTTCCTCTGATGTGGAACCAGATCTCAGTTTCAGTTAGGGAGGCTGAAACAACTAAAGACTTATCTATTTACTAAAGTTTACAGTTAGAGACCTCTCTCTCTACCTCTCTCTCTACCTCCCCTACCCGAACCAGGGTGGGTTTCCAAGGTTTGGATCTCCCCCCAATCTATCTCTCTGTCTATTCTATCCTTTCCTCTCCTCTATCCCCTCACCCCAACCGGTCAGCAGAAAGCCTCCACCTCTGAGTCTGGTTTCTGCGGGTTTCTTCCTGTTAGAGGAAGTTTTTCCTTTTCCAGTCGCTAATAAATCTGCATTGCTCATGTGGATTTGTTGGGTTTTTCTTTTTTCTCTGTTAAAAGCAGCTAGAAATGACTGTGTTGTATTTGATGCTATATAAATAAAGTTGAATTGAATTGAAAGTTGAATTAATTTAACAAGATAGTGTAGTTAGATTACTAACTCAGCTTGTGAAACACGACGACGTGACACTGCACACAATCCAGAATACAACAAAAGAGACACTTACCCATCGTGTCCTCTTGTATTGGTCCTGTGAAATGAGTGACAGAGCTCTCGGCCGGCCTTTGTTCACGGTTTGACGTCAACAGGCAGACGGGGCTCCGCCTAAATAGGCTGTTTTCTCTTTCCATTCACAATGACTTCCTGTTTCAGCCGAGGAGGGGCGTTACTCTGAGGGGCCATTGCATGAAAGCTGCTGGTTTACAAGAAATGCATCTCAGCAAAGGCACACAAAAAAAGAGCAAAAGAATCAGCTTTGTCACCTTTCAATGACTTTCACTTTCAGGATAAGGTACGATTAACTCCGAGGTCCAATGTTTTTATCTACATATAGCCACATATTTATTTATTTATTTATTTATTTATTTATTTATTTATTTATTTATTTATTTATTTATCGATTTATTTATTTATTTATTTATTTGTTTGTTTGTTTATTTGTTTGGTCATTTATTCATTCAATTATTAATTTATTGTATGAAATATAAAAACAACATCCAGCCCTTCATTACCAACATAACAATGGTCTCAACACATATTTTGCAAAGCCGTGTCATTCATGTGTCCACAGTCAATCTGAAGTCGTGCAGTGTGTATTTTCTTTGTTTTCACTAGGTTCACTTTCGCTCCAAATGTCGTGGATACGCCACAGTTTGTTGTAAATTAGAAGTTAGAGTTGCTAGAATGACTTTGTCTTCTACTCATGGTCAATGGGAGGCACACATAAGCTCAAATTTTTTGCAGATTTCAAGTTGATGTACGAGCGGTTGCATGAATACAATGCACACACTCATACATCATACATGAAGTCAGTATACCATGTATAAATGTTTGTTTATAAATCACAGTTTTTAAAATGTTCAGACTTGTTTTAAACAGAGCTGTAACTACAACTTCCCTGAATCTTTCCTGACGTTATTCAAACCTTGAAATGGGTGTTCACCTTGATGTTTGAGGAATAATAACCATATTATCCCCCTCGTCAGTACGCTATCAGTTTGAGTATACACACACACACTACTTTTTCCGGAAAGTAGTTGTGTTTTTGCTGAATTGTCAGTTTCTGGAGATTTAAAGGACAAGGTCTCCTTGTGTCGAAGCGTGACGTTGTGGTTTGCTCTCTCATCTAGCAGCGAGGTTATCCAGCATAATGTCTTTCTGTGGGGAGTTTCCATGAGTTTTTTACACGTTCTCCCACGACACTCCAAAAACACGCATTACAGATTATTTGATTACCCTGAATTGCTAAATTACCTTTATGTGAAAGTGAGTGTGTGTGATGGTCCATCTTTATTTGCCCTGTGGTGGACTGAGGACCCGTCCGGTGTAAGTCGTAACTTGACCTTCAGTCTGACCCCAAACACAGACGGATGACTGGGCGCACAGACGGACTGTACTGACATCAAATTTGTGTGTCAGAAAGGAGAAATGTGAGACAAAAACATTAATTTTGTTCTTTAATCATTCAGGTGACACCCTCCCGTCTCCTGTATTGTTGGCTAAAGCTAAAACAGCTCAATTAATTCTAAGGTGTAATCATGAAACGTCACGAAGGTATGCTGAGTAACACTACATAAATAACTTTATAAGCTGTGTGTTGTTTTATGATTGAGCCTGTTTTAATGTGCCAGAAGAATTTGATTTACAAAAATGGCTCTTTTGAAAATTACAGACCCCTTGTATAGATTGACCAGTTGACCTAAAGCATCAAACCCATTGTGGTTCATCCCCCAGTGTGACCACAGTGACTTGTCACTGATGGCTCAAACCAATCAGCAACAGTCTGACAGTCTTCATCCTGTTTCTTGTTATTATTTGTCCTAACTCTGATTTCAAGAAGCTCACAGTATTCTATGAACGACTCTCAACCTCTTCAGAGTGTCTTTCTTCTTGACAAAGAAGTCGTCTCTACATCTTACTCAAAAATCAACTTCCCAGTCACAAACGAAAATAGCAAATACGCGAATATCTCTGGCTCCTGGTTTTGATCTTGTCCTTACAATTCAGACGTAAATCTGCAGAAAATGAGCTTCTTGCAGCGGTTTGAAAGATTGGACGACCTTGGGAAAGTCTGGTCCGATTCTCGTCTCTATCCTGTGTGTGTCACGTCGAGCCGACGTGAGGATGGAGGAGGATTTGGGGCGGACAGAAATCTGCAGCGTGAGGAAGCATCTCGTCCACAGTGCTGCGTGATGCATATTGCCAGGATTACACACATTTGTTTTGAGTCGTCTATGACCTCCTTTAATCCGTCACGCCGCCTCTACAGCCTCCCTGGTGCATTCATTAAGACCGGGAGGCGTAAACAGATCGATGGCGCACGAACAGGTAGAGCTGGAGACTCAAACGAGGTCAAATGCATTCGCTGCTAACCACAGAGAAAGAGGGAATAAAAACACACTGCAGTAATTACAGCAATGAGTCACTTATCAAATGCAATGTAAGTTACGTAAATGTGTGCAGGGTCTCAAGTAAGAGCACCAAAACAGGAAGCATCCTGAAGAGTCTTTACAACCATTTTCCTCCACTTTCTCTTCAATAATACTGATAATTGAGGCTGTGATCATAAACATTTTGATAGTTAAAAAAAACAACCTACAAAACTCTTGAAAAGAAATCCAGGAAAAGCATTTGCTTGGAAAATTAGCCATGCATCCATCTTGGATACTGTCTATATCCTGTTCAGGGTCGCCCGGCGCTGGAACCAATCCCAGCTGAGGGCAGGACACAGTCTGGACAGGTCGCAAGTACGTCACAGGACAAACACACGGAGACAAACAACCACACACACTCACACTCACACCGAGGGGCAATTTCAGGTCACCAATTTAAAATATTTGAGCTGTGAATAATTAGAGGATGCTTCAGCAAGGAGAGGGTTCAAATTCTCTAATAATACATACATACATACATACATACATACGCACGCACGCACGCACGCACGCACGCACGCACGCACGCACACACACACATACATACATACATACATACATACATACATACATACATACCCATATCCATTGTTAGTAAGTTACCCATGTTTTTATCCCCTTTAATCTGTTTAACTGCATTTCTTTTATTGTATTCTCTGTATCTTTTATCTATTTTAAATAAATGTGGGAACTGTGCACTTTTGAATTTTATGAATTCTTTGTACAGCACATTGGCCCACTGTGGCGTCTTTAAATGTGCTTTATATATAAAAGTGGGATTGATTTGGATTCCTACCATATGAATAAATATGTGAAAAAGTTGAATAAAAAACCTTTTCTATGATTGATGTTCTCCTGATTTAACGTGACATTTAGCTGTTACTTGACAGTATTTTCACATTTATTCCATGTTTCTATTTGATTCGGTGTTTTCGGGACAGAACTGAGGCGGCTGTTTTTGAACTCTTTATTTGCTCTTCCTTTTTCATCCCTTATCTATAAAGAGGCTCCATTAGCTGAATGTGCTCCCTCCCGTTGTGCCATCTGATCAAAGGATAATTGCAGACTTTTCTGGCACTCTGGAAACATGCTTGTGTGTTTCGATTCTGAAAAAAAAAAAAGAAGAAGGAAGCTCGTAAATGCGTGTTTCCTGCATTCCAGTGGAAACAGCAGCTGCTCGAATGCACAGAGGCTGAAAACACATTTAATTCTGTAACATGTTAGTTTAGAAGGAATTTCTTATGTCCACTGCATATATCAACTAATCAAACATTATGCAAGTTGCAAATAAAACCAAATATATGAGAAGTTAAAACATTTTTTGGTACGGTCTAAGGACAGTATGAAAAATGAAAAGGGTATGAAAACAGTTTAAAACTATATTAATTGTATTCAAATTTGGCAGAAAATACTTCCAAAATAAGAGCAGGCGTTGTGATAAACTTCCCTCCAATATCCACTTTCCTGCTCCGTTCACAAAGGAACACTGTGGCAGTGCGGAGAGCAAACAAATCCAGATATCTTTTTCTCCAGCAACTTCCTCGAACACCTCTCGGCGGAAACCAACACGGTCACAGTCCAGCCAGGAGATATTATCTCTCCAGCGGGTTCTTTTCCTACTTTGAGGGCTCCTAACAATTGGCTGACGTCTAATTGGAGGCGACCGGGGAGCTTCCTAATCAGATCTTTCGTAACATATCCTTCCTGGATGGTGGTTTTGTTTTGTATAGATCCCATTAGGAGTATGGGCGTTAACCCCTGCAAACAAATATTCCCGCCCAATGTTTCTCAATGGCAGAACTGAGACAAAACTGGGGTAAAACTCACTCCCCAATGCCAGAATGCTTTCAGTTCAGCCTTGTAATCTAGCTACCTGAACAATAATGTCACATTTGAAGAGATTTGTCAAGGTGTTCCTGAGCTTTTAGAGTTACATAAAGGGAGGAATCACATGCTCTCGATCATCCCGACGTTTTGACATCAAAATTGTCAAAATCAAAAACTTCCCAGAGAAAGAAAAAAACAATTTCCCACATTTTCATTACACGCAGACATTTCTGCAATGTGGTGAGAAGTAAAAACGTACTTTTTATGCGGCATTAAATGTGTTCAAGATTAAACTACTTCTTACAGCCAAGTGTGTAAAGGCCTCAGCAGCAGTCAGACTCTGTGATAGGTGTGTTGCATGCTCCAGGAGGTCTGCAAAGCTGCACCGAGCATGTGTGCACAGATGTGGAAGACTGAAGAAATCCTCTGTTAGACATCACTCAGATTGGAGGAAAAGCTCAGAACTGACAAACCAAACACTTCTGTGGCCACTGAAGATTCATATTTGAGTGAGCCTGATTAAAAAAGCAACTTCCAAAGCTTTTTTCTTTCACATGGATGTATGTTCGAATGAATGTAACTTGCAAATTCAGGAATGTCGATCTTTTAGAGGCTAAAAGGGGACGTCCCACCACATCATAACATCCATGCATCACACATGAATCACGTTTAATCACATACACATTCATGAGGACACACACCTGCTCCTACACTCAACCCGGCCTGTCAGTTCGAGGCTAATCGAACCTGACTGCCTGAGAATGGGCCGCTCTGACATTTACATCACCTGACCCCGTGTGTGTGTGTGTGTGTGTGTGTGTGTGTGTGTGTGTGTGTGTGTGTGTGTGTGTGTGTGTGTGTGTGTGTGTGTGTGTGTGTGTGTGTGTGTGTGTGTGTGTCTCCTCTGAATATGTCATTCCTGTGGAAGCTTTCATTCAACACTACTTTCAGTTGTGCATCTATTTTTAACTAAAGCAGGTGCACCGAGGACTAAATATGTAAACTTCAGATCAGTGTGGACTTTCCTCTGATTCAGTTTTTTGTTTTGATCTTTGCTTGTACTTAAATGTATTGGACCAGTGCTTTGCTGATCTGTAAACTCATGCCCATATTGCAATATGTACCTGTAAACTTAGGATCCATGACCTGCGTTATCGAATTCATGGGGACGAAAAAAAAAAGAAGCCATAAGCCGTATGACCGGGGCATTTCTCGACAATCTGAGAGCCCCAAGATAAAGGCAGTTTGAAATGTGACTGTTTTTGGCTCTGTCTATTGGATAACATTTTCAAGTGTAGACTGCGGAATTGCCGCTGGTGCACATGCGCACGATGGTCGTGGTAAATAGTTCTTTGCACTTGCATGAGTAGATGTACAATAACAAAAATGGCGGCCTCCAAAGTGTCCTGACGCCCAGTCCATATTCTAGGACTCGGTCTAGTTTTATAGTTGAGAATCACCCGAAATAGCAGTCCAAATTTGTCGCATGTCCACACGGATGTGTATGTACTCCATTAGTATATTGTTCGCTGCATGCATGTGTGGATTCATTACAAAAACAAGCAACAGCACCCACTAGTGGCCAACATGAAAAACTACATTTTTGTCAGCGTTTCTGACGTCTCCGCGTAAACAGGCATTGTTTTCAAAATGTTGTAAATTTTAAACCTTGTGGGTTCACATGAAACTTCATTGTGTAAATGGGGTCTGAGCTTGTTGGTGATTAAAGAAAATTTAGCTGCAAGGCCATTTCAAACTGTTACGACTCAATATACGACAATTTCCTACTTTGTCTCGCACCATGATATCAACGTTTTAAAGTTGGTAAAATGGTCTGCATTTTAATCTTAAAGTTATCCATATGTGTTCTTCACACTGAGCACTGGAAAAACATAATAGAAGTAAAATCTATGAATTGTGAATTAATTTAGTGGGATCCTGAGATGAGATTGCTTATTCTCCCAAAAAATAAAAAAATATGTTTGAGCTGAGAACCTATGTTGGCCACAAAACTCCCCAAATATAAATCTGTACATAAAGTAAAAGTCACCAAGCAAATGTGTTATTGTTAAATTACCCATTAGAGAAAGTATGCGTTTGGAATAATCCCAATGTGTGACGGCTGTCAGACGTTATAATAGGTCTGGTGGGAGGATCCAGCTCCGTTGCAAAGTTACAGAGTGATGCTCATGATAGACACAAAAGATCTGCCATTGCTAAGACCGTGGCCAGTGTAGTTTCTCGAACGTGCTTTTTAATGGAAAATCTACAATGCCGGTACCACTACTGTTGCTTATTAAACCTAAACAGTGGTGCTATCAACTAATATGAATATGGCTAATTAGTGTAAACCAGAGGTATCTGTCCTCGCTATGTGTAGAAGTTTAATTTTTACATGGATTTTCTGGCAAAATGGCAAACAACAAATGTATATGGTCTCATCTGCTGAGTAATTTCTCACACAGCCATTGAAACTCTTTGAAGAGAAGAAAACAGAAATGCAAACAGGTCCAAGATTGTTGAGAAGGAGTTCTTAACAATAAAACATGATTGGTTTATTCCCATGTGAGAAAATTGCTCAAGAAAATTGATCAGAAAAAGATGTTTTTGCTGTAAGAAATTGTGTTCAAGGTTAAAGTGCTCTTTATAACCCAGAGTGGAAGGCTTTAACAGCTGTCAGACTTTGTTATGGATATGTTGAATTCTCTAGTATCTTTGTCATGCTGCAAAAAGTGCACAGGTGTGCACAGATGTTGAGCATGGACTGAAATCTCCCTTTCGGCAGACTGGATGAAATAACCCTTTAAATTCAACACAACATCCTTGCGGGTGTCAAAAACAAGAGACGAGCCGTGTGGAAATCTTTGCAGGGGCTCGAAGTGGCGACGCACAGATTGGCGGGCCGGCTGATGACTGTGACGACGGGGGATTTGGAGAAAAATGGCTGGCCCAGCAGTTTCTCCACAACTGATGGATTAGACAAGCCGAAGCGGCGGCTGCGAAGGAAAAGAGACCGCCCGCCTCTCACTGAGCAAGCCTGACTCCATGCTTCATTTCAACTGGGAATGAAAGAAACAAGTGTGTGTTCGGTGTGAGGCTGCACGGACGCAGGTGTTTGCTGCACTGTGTATGTGTGTGTGTGTGTGTGTGTGTGTGTGTGTGTGTGTGTGTGTGTGTGTGTGTGTGTGTGTGTGTGTGTGTGTGTGTGTGTGTGTGTGTGTGTGTGTGTGTGTGTGTGTGTGTGTGTGTGTGTGTGTGTGTGTGCATAATTTTGCCTGTCTGCTTTTATGATTGTGAGCATAAAAATACGCTCCGCTTGCAGAAATGGGCTTGCGGGCCTGTGTGATGATGGCACAATAAAAGGTTTCTACAGTCAATACTCCAGTGTGGTCCAATAATTTGCACGGGGCTATGCATCGCTGGAAAGTATCTGAATCAATAAGTGTGTAAATAAATTAAACCGGTGATGGGACGGTGCAGGAAATACATCGCCGAATGGCAAAATAAAAATAAAAAAAACAAGTCTGTTAAAAGGAGAGAGCAAGCGATTTGCTCCCGAATCGACGCCGGCAGAATTTATGCGGCTTTGAACAGTCCAAACATGTGAGGCTTTTAGGACCGCGTGGGCGGGAGCAGGAGAAAGTGCAGACTAAATCCAGGCCCGCAGTCTCGATGTAAAAATATGCTAATGCACATTCCTACTACCTGCAGCAAAGGTCGTCTCGCAGCAGCATCGATCCTCTCGGATCTCTTCTCTGACGGGAGATGATCTCAGACAAAGATCTAATTAAGAAATAATCTGACAGAGGATGAAGCCTTTCAGTGGTAAAATAGTCGCCCCTCCTGGGAACAAGAGCGACTCTACAGTGGTTGTTTTCCTGAATACGGGAGAGTCTGGGACCATGTTTGATGTGGCAGATTTAAGACTCCCGACATCTATCCAAGATGTCAGGAGAGAATTTTGCCGTGTAAGTTTTTCCATCAACGTGAAGGTGGAAAGATGCCCGAGATCCTGCCCCAGGGGGACGTCTGCTCAGAGGGGCTGAAGAAGACGAGGGGCTCCTTCCGAGGGCCGCTGGGGTCAAGGCGGAGGGGCGGCGAATCGAGCCATTACAGGCGCAGCAGGAAATGAGTTTGCCACTCGGAGCGGATGGAAAAGCTGGCTGGGATGCCGCGGAGGGTAGGGGAGGTTACCCAGCGTTTGATGGGGTGAGGGGGAGGGCGAGGAGGAAGAAGAGGGGAAACCAAGCAGAGTTTAGAAGTGCAGTACTTAGAGGACAAAGGTAGAAGTTTTCTATCCATCGTATGTTTAACCGCCATAGATTTATGTCATTGTTTATTTCTTCATTTTCCATGAGATTTGTTCTGGTAACATTGTTTAATTTTAAAACCATGTCACCTCGGAGCTCATGTTCAGTATGTGTTGTACGTGAGACTGTTTTTTAAGACTGACAATGTGCGGAAGCAAAAAGTTTAGCATTTGCAGTTTTGGGTTAAATGACACATTTTTTCCAGTTTTCTTTCAAGTAAACTACCCCTTCACGAGGTTTTATGCAGTCAGTGAGGTACGTATAGACATGTATGTTCAGTTAATTTGTACATCTTATTGCATTTTCATGAATGTTCACGTTGCATATGTCGATAATTCGATGATAGATCAATGAAGATATGCAAAAATCTATAAATCCATCAGTTACAAAAAGAATTGTCATTTATTTAGAAGAAGAAGAGGAAGATTTTTCCACCTCCCAGAGTTTCCTTTCAAAGGTCCAAGGGCTTTATGAATATTCTTGGTCTCAAAGTAAAGCTAATACATGCGAGATGACCACAGACGTGTCTGATTGGTCACAGGGTCAGGATAAATTCAAATGGAGCACAGCAGAAACTTGACATTTTTATCTCCACTTGAAAAAATTTATTAAACCACCTCCTGACATTGTAGCCCAATTCGGCTAGAAATGAGTAAAAGTATATCCAGTATCCGTGTAAAAGTGAGAGAAGTATAAAAATGAAAATGGCAGTTTTCCTCTTCAAAATTCACTCTGTAGTCTCTTCATGCTAATGAGCTCCTCATATGACACCATGTTTGTGTGGGCTGCATAAAGAAGGCGAAGTTTATTTCTCCATGCTCATCGAATTGCTTCGGGTCGGACATGCATTTAGTTTGCAGTTGCTTGTTAGCAGTTTTTAGCTGAGTGTTTCTCCGCTGTCATTCTGAGGTTTCCTAGTGTGAGTATTTATTATTTATACCGCACATAACTAACTCACCCCTCCGTACAAGGCGATCTCTGGCTCGATAGCTCAATTATGGGTTGGGAAATTACCACGGAAAGTGCTGATGGTCCGTCGGCTCTGGCTGCTGTAGCGCCAAAGTTGCTAGCTTAGCACAATTTTGAGCATCTGCCTGGAGGGCTTGACCTTTCTCTTCTCCGCTGTGATTGGGCCAGACCAGTGTCAATCACCAATAATGAGCCATCAGCTACCATGAATAACTGATTTGGTGTTTAGGTGGTGGTTTTAATTTGCCCAGAACCTCTTGATTCAGTTCAGCCCTGATCGGAACCCTGTCGCACTGGGAGCTTCCTCCCCAGAAAGACGAGAATTTCTATTACAGGTTTTATTGTTATAAACCCACCACTCAACCCCCAATCTGGAGCCATAGAGGATCTCTCTTCCTCTGGTCTGTACCTTTCGTCCTGTTCGGGATGGGCGGCCCCACCAGGAATAATGTACACCAGCCAACATAGCTCTAGGGGTCCTTGAGACATGCAAACTATCCCACCACAGTCAGACAGTGATCCAATCGAGATAGAAACCTACCAGTGAAAAGAAGATAAGTGAGACGCAACGAAACCCGAAAAGTACTGAAACAACGGTAACAGAAGTCCCCATAACCGTACAGGAACTAGTAAATTAATTAACAATATGAGACAAGGAACGATAGAATGAGATCCAAAAAATACAAGATTAAAACCATCAGGAGTCTTGAGGCACCGAAACTGGCTAAGAACTAAAGATAATGATGGATTATTTCTATATAATCCTGAATTAGTATCAAAGCGAATTTTGAATAATAAGTGTTTATATTGGGGTCAAATTGTATCACATTTAATTAATATACAAGCTGATTTCTTCCCTGCGTGCTGTTATCTTGTCGTGGTGGGGAAGCTTGTGTGCCTTAATGAGCCTAAGAGCAAAACCAGTGGGGGTCCAACCAAGCTGGACAGGTTACAGGGGAAAGGAAGGACTCAAAGTAGCACCTGGAATCTGAGTTTTCTGGGGCCAAGAACCAAAGTTCATCTTGGAGTATCGAATGTCTGCACCATGTTCGAAACAGCTCAGGGGATCAAGGCAAAAAAAAACAACCTGGAGGAGGATTGTGATGAAAGTGCTGGAAGAGATGGGTCTATCATAGGGCAGAGCGTAAGTCAAAGCTCAGGACAGGGTTGGGTGGCAAAGTATTATTTGCCTCGTGTTCTCCACGGGATGAGGAGGTTGCATAACAAGCTGATTTGCTTTCTTCGGAACCACGTTTCTGTTGTTCTGAGATCGATCAGTGTAGCTCTGGATAAAAACATGTGGGACAAACAACAGTTTTCCAACTTGTTGGCGTCTTCAAGGATTCTTGGACGTCTGGCGTCTTGTTTTGAATGGGCAACCTTTTTTGTTTTGAACATAGTGAAATTAATTCACATTATCCTTCAAGGTCCATGTTTGTTTGGTTATTATTCTTCTGCTGGGTCTCATTTACTGACAATAACCACAATGAGGGCAATAGTTGCTGGCAGCTAACAAGATTACCAAAAAGGTCCCAGCTGACAGTTTGGTAACCTTGGAACAATACCAGCACAATAAAAGAGGAGAAACAAAGAGTGATGGATCACGCATGTCAAGCAATTTTCAATTCTCAAGACTTTATTTTCTCCGGGTTTTTTAATGTTTCTGGCCTCTTCCATCAAACATAATAAACATCTCTGAGTCATCAAGTGAGACTGTTTGTTTATTCCCCTTTTTGTCGTTTGAAGAGATGAAATGCTCGATCCATTAGATGGTTTACTCCTCAAACCACAGAGGTCAGACTGAAACAAACCGCTCAGACACTTCTGAAACCACAGAAGTGGATAAAAAAAAATAAAAAAAATATGTGTGTGTTTGTGCGAATGATACAAGTTCTATTTTTGGATGTGTGCAGATCTGAACCACCTTAATTTAAGACTTTTAGACTTTAGACTTTTTCTTTTCAACAAACAATTGTGTAATTAATACACAAAAACTAGCGTACCTTCGCAAATGTACGCTCAAATAAATTTAGCAAATAATGTTTAAGGTGCTTTTTGTGAAAACCACCTGTGGTGGTGGTCACCAGCTCAATCGCACAAAGAGCCAAGCAAATTCATGCAAATTTATAGACTTTTTAAAAAGTAAATGGTGAACTATAGAGGGTTCTTAAAATGCTATTCACGGCATATAAGGGCATTTACTGACGCTGGTTTTAAAATGTTAGAATATTGTCACATAACACGAGATGTGGTATTTCAGTCAATGCAGTCGAGGGTTATAGGCTTTTTTTAAGACCATAAATAATCCAATGTGATATTTCTGTTTCTGTTCTGAGGACAGCTGATTGAGGATTGATTTCTATTGGAATAACAATTTTGTGACACCTACACCACCGCATTGTGAACGGACAACGCTGAGTCTTCAATTAATTTTAGCTCATAAACTTTATGTTTTGAAGCATACACTCTGTGCTGGAGCAGTACTCTTGTTTTGCTGTGTTACTTTCGCTCCTGGCACTCTTTGTGTATTATTAACTGATCCATTTGACTTTTCAATTACTGAAAAAAGAAAATGTTCCCATTGTGTCATCTTTCATTTGCTTGTTGTTGTTGTCTGCGCAGCACTCCAGAGCTCCTAAAGGACTGTGACACTATCAGATAGCAACAATCTGACAATCCTCACATAAGAAGCTTGAATCCACAATTGTTTCCTGTTTTGTAAGTAGTTCAAAAGGATTATTTGATTATTGAAACTGCTGTTGGGACATTTTCTGCTCCACTTTACTCCTCATTCTGTATATGCAAAGCAGGGGTGTGCAAAACAAGGTTCAGGAGCCAAATTTAGCTCTAAGCCCTCCTTTAACTGCTACTTGAAGCTTTCAAAAACTTACATGTATGTGAAAGTGCTTAAACTTGTAAAATTACTCAAGCGGCTAAACGGTTAAAATGACAAACATCTTTAGTGGCTAAAATGGTTAAAATGTTGATAAATGCTAAAACATCTATACTGGCTTAAATCGCTATAAAAGCTTTTTTTTTCCTTCTTCCTCTTTGTTAAAAGCTAAAAGTGCGAATGAAAAATGTTTTGGTTTTTGGGGGGGTTTTTTAAAGACCAAAACGGTTAAACAGCCAAAATAGCTCGAACAGATAAACTGGCTACAATAGCTAAAAACATCAGAACCACTGAAACAGCTAAAATGACTCAAACCTTTAAGAGCTATTAAAATGGCTAAAAACAGCTAAAATATCTAGAACAGTTAAAACAGCCAAAGTGGCTTATGGTTGAAAGGGTACAATGGCTAAACTGGCTAAAACCCTTGAAATGTTGAGAAATGTCAACCTTCACAGCTGTAATAGCTAAAACAGTTGAAATAGCTATTGTAGCTTTTAAAAAATATATAAAATTGTTAAGAATAAAACGAACTGAAATACATAAATGGGTAAAACTGCCAAAGAGCCAAAATGGTTTGAAGAGTTAAACTGGAGACAAAAACCAAAAGTGCCAAAACTACTAAAACAGCTATATTGATTAAAACTGATGAAAACATCTAAGATAGATCAAATTAAGCTGTTATTAATATGTAGTTTTTAAAATTCTTAAAAATATTATAAATTTGAGTTTTGCAAAGTTAGTCGCACATTGTTGATCTTTGCTGTGGCCAACCTCAGGTCTATAGAGACGGGGAGTAAATATTACATAGGACAGCTAAAGCTAACTTTATAGGGTAAATGAAAACTTGAAAAGTCCCGGCAGACCATCTCCAGCTCCAACTAACGGCAACCAGACTGACAGATGACTCCAACAAAAGGGACACTTCTCAACGAGCAGTGCCCCCTGCTGACCACATTTCTAATTAATCCATCTCCTAATGAGCATCCCAGTGATCCTCTGCACCCCTCTTCAGCGACAAGGAGAAAAACTCTTAAATCAGTAATTAAGTCAGAGCGAGGAGTCGAAGGAAAAATCCAGGAGAACCAGTGAGTGTCAACCGGTGCGATTAAGTGCTTGACATGTAGCGGCACAAGGGGGAATCGAGGGGTTATAGTCGGGGATTTCCAGGAAGGAAAGCCGGTTCGAGCTCCACTTAAAGTGAACAATACTTTTTCTCAAAGAAAAACACGGGAGCCGAGCAGCGGAGCCGAGCGCTCGCCCGTTGATAAACCGCACCATCTGTTGTTTACACCCCGCCGCTACCTTGTGGGCATCCTCTGCGAAGAAAATGAGGCGAACACGCAGGAGCTGGCGTATCCATTTAAATTAAAAACCCACTTGCTCCGTCCCCCTGATGAGCTTTTCTTGAACTTGTGACGTCACCGGGAGCCGGAACAACAATCCCGGCATGTTTTTCCAGCCAGATGTGCAGAAAAGTCGAGACTCTGCTCGGCCTCTCTCCGGAGGGCGATGGAGGAAAGGCTGGAGCGGGGAGGGGGGTGGCGGATTGGGGGGGGGGACTTGGAGGCGGTTCAGGATCTGTTTGGCCATCTGCCCCAACCGTGGCAAAGGTCACAGTGAGAGTGTGTCTGAGCAAAAAGGTCCGCTGTGGACTGCAACGTGCCATGCCTCCGATGCACTTCCATGGGCCTGGAGCAGGAATTAAATCAGATTATTATCAGGGTGTTTTGACTCCTGTGCAGTCGGATTTAAATCAAGTGCAGGGAGTCTTGTTTTTGACCTCATTACTGACTAACCCATTTTCAGTCCGACGCACCGAACACTTCAGAGCAACCTGGATAAGTCCGCATTTCAGACAAACATCTGTTTATCCATTGCGAGGAGAAAATGACCAAATCATTTTGTAGTAAAAGTCATAATTTTAGGATATTTCACTGACTGTAAGGTCACCAACTGAAAGAGAACAATGGGCAGGATTGCAGCCTCTTTCCAGTTTTGCCTTTATGGTTGACACCAATGATTGCTGTTGTTGTTCTGTCGTCTCCAACCAGTCTGTCCGTTCTCCTCTGCTCTCTGCCCTCTTTCTGCCCTTTACATGAATTAATAGAATCATTGTATACTGGGGCTGTTTCGTTGTTGTAAATTGCTTGTTTCACACACTCTTGACATGACAGACCTTCTGCACTGTCCTGAAACACCTTTCCAAAAATCACACATAATGGTCACTCTGAACTGTAAAAAAATAAAAATAAATCCCACCTGACAGGACTGTCCTCGAATGCCTCTCAGGTGTTGCCCAACTTTCTGCTCATGATTAAAGAAACTAAAACACAGCTCAGCGAGGGATGTTTGTGTGGAAAAGGCACAATTAAAGGAAAACACATTTCCACCACAAATTGGACAATTTACTGCTGTTGAGTCACTGTTTTTAGCCAAACTCGATGCAGCTGAACACAACATGATGCTGTTCAGCCTGTGACTACAGTTGTATTGTCGTGAATTATACTATACTGGACGCCTACTGCTTTTCATATTTTCTACTGCGCGATTTGAGTGTAAATGCTTTCCTCTTGCATCAGTTGAACTTGTTTATATTGCGCACATAAGCTGCAATATCGTCGTGTTTCCGTGACACATTGGCGTCTGCCCCGGTAAACAGGAGTTCAGTGAAATTGTAACCAACACCTTTGAATATGGGGTCGTTGAGCAGGACAGAGAGAAATGGCAGATTTGCAACTCTAACTGTTTTCCTATAGGAAATAAAATAAAAAATTACCAACCATAGAGAGATAGCAGCGTAAGTATTTGTAATTGAATAAATCGTCACATGACAGTGATCAGTTAATAACGTGTTACTGTCAAATACAGTTACTGAGATGCGTTACTTCGAACATAGATGATAATATTCCAACGTTATATGAAAAGAGTTATTGAAAATTGTATCTGAACTTGTTCAGTATGCGTGAAGAGTGGAAGATCACATCAGAATAAAGACTGGAATAAGCAGGTGCTTTTAAGGGGTTGACTTCACATCATGCATGACTTTTAATAAATAGGAGTTTTCCTGGAAGAAATGTGCAAATTGAGATCCGTAGCTGACTCGCTGGCATTAAAACACTCCAATTGGTGGTGAACGACTTTCAAAGAGTGGCCGTTGCTTTTAATTCATTTTTCATGGAGACCTGCTCATTAAAGTTATCTGTAACTGTTAAAATTACCATCTAAATAATTTCTGCAGGGTGATTTTACAATGGAAATTAAAAACATATTTGATTCTTCATGCTTTTCTTTTTGGGTAAATGCAGTAAAATTCATGCCGTTCCATCAAGAGTCCTCTATCAAACCTTCAATTTGCCAGAAAAAGATTAATTTTTCAAGCACGGACTGATTGATGGGCTTCTCCCACATTGTGGATGCTGTCAAAATGCAAATGAGGGCCGCGGTGCCCTGAACACCCACCAGCCATCACTTACTGAGAGTACAACCACCACGCACATGCAGACTAATTAACCTGTCATTACCCGCACCTGTGCTCCACAGCCACTAAAGCACCAGCAGTGTTTTTCCCTCTGCATCTTTATTTGAAGTTAAAACATTTATTTATCCGACGGTCCCGGAGGGGAGCGACCTGCCACGAGAGCTCAGACGTAAACGCAGGAATTGCCGAAGCTTGTTTTTCTTGTTGGCTTTGACTTAAAGACTGAAATGACAAAAAGGAGGCGGTTCATTGTCTGTTAGCCATTATGGTAAAAGCATGTCGTGTTTGGCTCAGGGGAGGACTCAAGACGTCAGAGCTTCACTTTATACCAACACGAAAAACCAAAAAACTAAATGACCAATATAACAAAGTCCTCGAGCTCACAGGAGATAATTACTGCGGCACTGGAAAGCAGGACAGAGGAACACAGACTGAGACATGAGAGAACTGCCCACACAGAAACACAGACGAGCCAACAACCAGAACACACAGAAGATGCCCAATAGAAACCAAAGCTTCCAGCTTGAGGGCCGATGAGGGTCAGAATCCAATAATCACTCGAGGTCTGGGAAGAATTGTAGTCGAACAAAAGGCCAATTGAAAAAGTAGAACAGGGAGACAAAGAACTAAGGCCCTGTTTACACGTACCTTGGTATTTGAAAAATATGTCAATATTTCTCTGTGTTTGGACGGCTCATGTACACATAAACGCAGCTACGACTCACCACAAATGATGATTCCTGAAAACTCCGGCCACAGTGGTGATCTGGATAAAATCCGTCTTTTGTTGCATCTAAAGGGGTGCAGGCGGATATTTAATTCACAATTCGTGACGTGGTGTTTTTTTCGAGGATTCTGATTGGCAATCATGGCTTTGTGCTTCTCGATACACTGCCACCTACAGGTTTGGTGTATATGCGGGTATGTGTAAACTAAGATTTTAAATTATTTTTTAAGGTAGAAGAGGAAATATCAATTTTTATAAAAACCCAGGGTATGTGTAAATGTGGCCTAAAGCCCAACGTATACTGCGATCACCAGGTGCATACAATCACACACTCAGAGAACATCAATCAGGCACGAGGAGGGAAAGTCAAGGAGCCTGAAACCAGAGACAGTCAGATCTCAAAAAGAACACAAGAAAATAAACGTGGACCGTAACAGTATGGAGCAGTAATTTTCATCTGGCATGGTCAGGATAAAAGAAGACCTTCTCCATGATCAATCACTTACTAAATATTACAGTGAAGCCACAGAATGTTCGGCACCCCGTCTCTCACCAACAAAGACAGAAGCTGTTCGGCCATGTTTGACGTGCGTGGGACTTTAGTAGGGTCCTGATCCATTTCTGGGTCCATCCAGGAGTTCAAGACACCATCAAGACTTACAGGAAATCGTGGACTTCAACCAGTTTAAAGTGGAATGGAGCCTCAGCTCTTGTCAAAAGTCCATGACTTCAGTAAATTGAAAAGTTCACACCTCATCTTGAGCACATCTTCCAAAACAAGCCTAGAAAAACATGTGCATGCTGTACACCACCGTTCGGAGAACTTTGTCCTCTAATCCTTTCAAATATTTAAGTTTTCTGACATACTGTAGGAGTGTTCTCTGAAAAATTGATATTGCTTTTATTCACTCTGTTGCACACTGTCACCCAACGCTGCCTCCCACAAATGGGAACCATAACTTTTTTTTTCCCCCCCTCAGCACGAAGGAAAGAAGTTTCATCTGCTGCCAGGCTTAAACGGATGACAGTCTCTCGAGCTTATGCCAAGAATTCATGATACATCCTCGAGAGCTCTCACATAATACAGAGATACAAGAGAACAGTTCCTGTGACGAACTTTCTGAACGCTGCGAGCCGGAGATACGGCGGAGCTCGAATTTCCTCGCTCATGATTCAGAAAGAAATGCAAACCAGCAGCCATGCAGGTGAGGATCAGGGAACGTCAGTGAATATCTGCTTTACATGACTAATTCTTTCACTCTGTGTCACGGTAGGGTGAAATATTAATACATTTTAAAAGTTAGACGGATTCTCAAGTCAACCTCATATAATTTAAAAATGAATAGGCACTTATTAAATTTTAAATATGAGCACAGATTACTGAATTCAGTAGATAAATGGAAATATGGGACATTGAGTTTGCAGTCTGCATTTATATCAGACCATGTTCCTGTAACATTACGTGTGCATGATAATCGCAGGGTGGATTCAGGGAGCGTCGGGATGCACCAGTATGTCCATCCCGACTCATATGATGGGAAGTTGAGTGAGAGCCGCCAGAAATATCTGCAAACGTCCTTTAGCTATAGTTTAGCCTGATGACACTTCCTACACAGGGGCACCACCATGTAAAATGAACTTTGATACAACAGCTGCAACACAAATACAAAAACGGCATTACAAATAGAAACAACAACAAAACAAAGAAAAGCTGCAATATAAATGCAAAAGTTACATACAATAGGTCATATGACAAATACAGAAAAAAAATTTATATTGGAGCACGAGACTCCAGTCTACTGATCACATGAGGATTAATACACTGATCATGTATCTTTACACTGGGTGTGACAGACAACATTAAAACCAAATTAAATTCCATATTTTGAACTGAGAGCATGTAAATTAGCTGTGAAATAGGTACAGACCTTTTACAAACCCCTCACAGCCATGACGTCGATGTTGCCTTAAGAATAACCAGCGCGCCCATAAATAAAGCCCTTCCGAGGTCGTAGAAATAAAGCACTGAGCTGGCTGAGGCTGAGCAGTCTGGAGGGAGGGCGGCCATCATTAGCAACGGCTGCTGCCTGTGAGGAATAGAGGTGTTTTGTTGCAGCAATACTGGCTGCAATTGGCCCCCGGAGAGCGTTAATTACCTCCGTGACACTCTATCAATAAATATTTGAGGAGAAAAAAAGGTTCCTGAGGGTAAACAGAGGCAGCGCGCGTCCACTCAACCGTGAAATCTGCAAGTTCGATACGCAAAGTTACAGGGAGGAAGCTTTTTCTTTATCTTTTCATGCTGTTTTTATCTTTCAGAGTTAAGACATTTAATAGTGGGGAAATGGTGATAATGACTAAAAATGAAGACTGCCGGAGTCCTTTGTTCGGATTCAGAGCGTTTGCTTTAATAGTTCACTAGAAACAACTGCTGCTTCGTGTCGTCGGGAGCCGACACAAAAAGGAATCTACAACAGGAACTTCACAGCATTTTATACAGACACACGGGCACAGAAACGACAAGCCTCCCTTTACGCTTCTCTTTAATTTTCTGTAAAAAAATAAAAACAAAGACAGGAAAAAAGATTCAAAAATGTCATACAGAGCTGTTTTTGATTCGTAAAACAATGAATACAGACTACAGGGAGATTCTAAAACTGTTTTTTTCTCTCATCGGGATATGTGTAAAAAGAATCACAGGCTGAATGTCATGAGGTCTAAAAGAGATTTTCTTTCATGCCTTTGTTTTGAGTATAACAGCATTTTTAGTGCTTCCTTCCAGATAACAGATCATTTTCACTACTGTCAGGCCAATACAATCTTAAAAGTAATCATAAATAGTGTGAAAGAAAAACCGTAAAACACACATACATACCCATCCTCTTATCTTTTACTGAATGGAGTCTTTGTTTTCATTGTTGTGGGTGTCAGAAAATTAAACAATTTGGATGATGTAACAGCAATGAAATGTAAATGAATTGCATGGGATGCTTAGATTGTGTATCTTGGTACCAACTGAAGACCATGATAGGAATTTTAATTTATTTTGTTTAAGATTTGACAAATTTGTGCCCAATATTTACTCCTGTACTTCAATAAAGTGATTTTTAAGTTGTAACCTCAACTGAATCAATTGTTCTTTATATATATATATGAACTGTGAAACCAGAATGCAATACAACTGTCTATCCTCAAACTGTGATATAAAAGTTGTGTAGGAGTGTTTGTGTGGTGATGGTAACAGCTAACAGAAACGATAGGTGGTAGAAATGGGCCCAATTACCCCATGTTTGTGGCATTTAGTAGATTTGTAGAATTGACACTAATCAAAGGATAATATATTCCGTATTTTTTGTATTTTTTTAATTCAATGTGGGAAGGAAAGCCTGAAAAATTAAAACCATATAAAACCTCAATTTAATCTGGTCAACCATACATTGCCTTCTCTTTCTTATTACTTCATATATAAGACCCATCGTTGTGTACCTTAGATTAATTGTTTAATATTTGTCTTTTTGAGGTGCTTTCCTCTGTGGAAACACAACTAAATGTGAAATTAAGTATTTTAGCTCCCTTTTTGGAACAGGGATAAATGTTCAAATTTGCATTATAGCACTTAAATTAAAAAAATGTTTGGTCAATTATATTAAAATAAATTATATTAATAATTTAAAGAGTAGTTTTTCACCGGAGACCCTTTAACTTGCCTCTGAGCGAGTCTGGAGACCACACTCACTCTCAACAGCAAAAAAGGATAAATAAAAGCAACAGGACATTTTTACTGTGTGCTCTCGCTTCACAATTTCTGCCACTATATATAATTTAACACAGGCAAATTAAATTTGATTAAACTCCAAGCAGGAAAAAAACGTGCTTATTCCTCCTTATTTATTTCTGGCGGCCCTCAAAGGCGGTGCCGGACCTCATGTTGGGAACCAATTTATAGGGCAGCCAAAACCTTTTGAAGGTGCCAAATCCAACGTAGGATACTTTGGTTGAATTTAAAGGGAAAATGTTGTAATAGTGTCAAATAGGGACTTGTTCATTACATTAGGTGTTAATAAACGTTGAGAACATCCCGTACATTCATTTCTAATTCCTAATAATGTTGAGAAACACTGGTTACATCAGCGATTTTCCATTTTATTTTACCTGGCAATGGCATTATCCCAGATTTATCTGGGATAATAGAAGGAAGTCGTGCCAGTAAACCACTTCAGCCTCAAGTGCTGAGAAATTAGAAGCGGTTTCTTTTTCCTTTTCTTTTTTTTCCAAGCCTACAGCGCAGTGAGCTCGGAGCTAAAAATATTTCAACTTTCAACAAAGCTACACCCAACTTCAAAAAGGCCTTTTCAGATACAGTTTCATAGCAACCAGCTAGCAGCATGCAGCGCACGAACCGGTTCAGCCAAACTTAAGTCAATGCGTCTGCAATACGAACAGACTTTACACGACCATTAGAGGCAAAAAAAGAAATTATGATGCATTAAATCTCATATTTTTCTCACGTTCCTCGGTCATTCATTGCTTGATTGCAATAAATATCTGTAGAAATGATATTGAAGTGAACAAGTGTGCATTTGTGTTTTTACATATATCTATTTTGGCCCATCATATCATTCTTTGTGTGCAAAATAAAAAAAAATCATTGGCATGTCATGTCAACTTTGCCAACAGAGTGGAACACAACTTAATCACGAGGAAGGAAAAAGACTTACAATCATTCTGTACATAACAAGTCCACTGAACAAAAAGAGTTCACCCTGTTTGTGTGTACTGTACACGCCGCTTTTTCACTGTAATGAGAAAAAACACGACTTAATTGCTTGCCTCAACATAAAAAAGTGGGGGGGGGGGGGGGGGAAACAAATACCTAGAAACTTCCATTTCTGCGGAAGGATATTCAAAAGCAAATAAATCGATGGAGTGTTCATTAACAGGAACCCTGCAGCAACCGCCCACTCCTGACCCGACACTGACCCATCACTCACGCACACACACACACGCACCGCTGCACCGGCGAGCCGACGTATCCAGCATTTCTGAATTAAAGAAGGTTTTAAGATGAGAAGTCGATAGTGTGTGCATGTGTGTGTGTGTGTGTTTCAGGGCCGCGGGCGGAATCACAGGATGGTGGTTTGAAGCAAGGCGGGGTGAAGCGAGTTTGATGAAAAGTGTCTGTGGGAAAGAAAATGCTAAACTGGTGCAAAAATAGCAGGAATGAAAACTCCTGCATTATTTCTACTGAAATAAATATCCTGGCATTTTGGCTCGTTGGCTTTCTTGCTGTTAAAATGCGAAGATCAATACCATCCTCATATCTGTGCATTCATTTAAGACTGTAGCTTAGGCTCCAGCTACACAAGGTTTTTAAGTGAATACGGAAAACTTTTGTTGCGTTTAGGGTGTCAAACTTCATTTTCTAACAGCTGCAACACAGATTTATCAGTTGCAACACGTTTTAACTTAACATACCCTCATAAATAGTAAACATGTCCTTTTTATAGGAGCTAAATAGCTTGCTAACTTCCTAATTAGCCATGTAGGAGTAAAGGAAAATCTCCCCAAAACTCAAAAATATACATATATTACATGAAAGCCTTTATTTATTCTATAATCCTTAGAAATCAACAGTAAAGGGAAAAAATATAGGTTTTATTCAGAATATGAGGTATAGCATGTAACATGTAATCAAATTATACCATCGGCGGCCTCTCGTTCAACTTTTAAAACCTGTCTTAAATTTATAGAAAAACATGTTTCCCTCATGTGTTTCTTACTCGACAAATGTAAAGTTAATGAGCATTTTTGGCAGGATTTACATTCAGGGCTAGCGTGCAGTGAGCATGCTAGACATAAAGAATATAGACAAAATGGTTAACCCTCCTAATTAGCAGCATATATAAAGTGCTCAAATAATCTTCAGCGAGTTTCAGTTTCTTTGTTTAAACTCTAAATACTAGAAAATCTATTGTTGAGGGAGGTTGCTAAGAAGGCTAGCATACTGGCAACGTTCCTAAGAAACTTACTGCGCTAGTAAGCAATGAGGAAAAAGTTAAATAAAAATTTTAAAAATCAAGTAAACCTCTATGTTATGTTTAATTTTCTTCTAATATATCTCCCAAAAATAAAAATGCAGAACAAATCACCCCATTTAGACTGTTTAATAAATACTAATACTTAGTATACTGTGTTAACCCACATTGTTCCCTTCAACGTATAGAATTATATCTTGACCGTATTTTTTATGTAACTCATGGAGAGGCACATGCTCGCTTGCTAACAAGAAAGTATTGATATAAACCCAGAAGATTAAAAAAAAGTCAGAAATACCAAAACAGCTTTTAGGATCTAAAAGATATTGAGTATTGAGTTGAGACATTTTAACGCTGGTACTATGTGTTTACTAAGAAAATGAGACTTTGACAATTTCTTTCAAACCTTAAAAAATGCCGGCCTTTTGACCACTTATCCACTGCCACTAGAAAGTGCACAGATAAAATGTGATCAATCTCCTGATTCAGGTCTTAGTCCAAGGCCAACAAAGTTTTGTATCTTGGACCTAAATTGTAAGTAATTCAAGCCCTTTTATGCAATCAGCTCACAACCCTGTCTTTTGGAATTACAGAAAACTGCAACCTTGAAAAGTTTATTGAGAAATTTAGTTGTAACCAACTGGCCAAAATACAAAGATATCTATATCAAAATAAATATAAAACCGGAAATAGCAAATCCATACGTTGGCAAGGCTGGAACTTGACAATTTAACTTTATCAGATCATTATGACTGTGTTGAATTTGGTGCTATATACTGTAAATAAAGTTGAACTGAAATGAATTGTAATTTCCATTTAGTCTTCTTTTAAGCAAGTTCTACCTCTGTGTAGTCCAGATGTGTTTTTATCCCCCTTAAATATCTATAACCACTTCATTCTGAATAGGTCGTATGAATACAAAAAAAAGTTAAGAAATTTGTTGACTTTAAGTTCCTGGGATTGTTGACACGTTGGTTCCTTGGACGTTAATTCCTGCAGCATCAGAGGATGGAGGGTCGTTAAGTCCCGACTCTCCGTACCCCTGCACCAGCTTGGAGGAGCACGCACTCGCTATACAACTCTACGACAACTGATGAACTTCTATGAACCACAGACTAAACAGGTCCGTCAGATCTGGGCTGATTCCTGAAACGTTCTTTCAGGGGGGAAAAAAAAATGGAGGAAATGGAGGGTGGTGGGAGACCAGCAGAGAGATTTGTGGTGGTTTTAATTCCAAAGATAAAAATGGGATATCATGGATCTCCTTCCTACCCTTGTCCTCGGCAACCATGTCTCTCCACATCGCTCTGCAGTTTCCTTGAGCAGGGCAGATGGGGCGTCGAGGAGCGGTTTGAGGGATCTAGGGAGAGGTCTGTGGTGGTCCCGGCGGCCTTTTTCAGCCGCAGGAGATGACAGTGAAGCGTTTGGAGATGCAGGACATGTTGTGCAGGACAATGCCCAGGAGGAAGAGGAGCACGCACGCCACCAGGAGCACCGTGCACACACCGGACCACGTGGAGCCCTTCCCCCCTCCTCCCACCGGGCCGGTGACTCTGCTCTCCCCCTCGCCACCCTCCAGCCCCATCCCCATCCCCATCCCTATCCCATCTAGACCCATGGCCAGACCCAGAGGCTGCTGCTCGGGCACGGTCACCACCGTCACTCCTTTCTGCTGGGCGCCAGGCAGGAAGCGACACCCAAGCTCGCCCGGAAGCCCCATTGCCCGGTCCTTGGCGAGAGGCAGCGGCAGCATGTAGCAGCCATTGCTGGGGAGGCGGATGAAGACAGGCGTGTGCTCAGAGGTGTGGGGGATGGCGATGACAGTGATGATGTCCGGGTCGTCCGGGAGCTGGGAAACGGACAGGCCGGGGGGCAGTTTGGTGACGCCGCGGCACCAGGGGCAACGGATCTCCTTCTGGCTGCTGCGCATTTGGGTCAAACACACCGAGCAACACGTGTGCCGGCAATCCAGGAGCTTGGGCCGCCGCCGGGGACTGTAATAGTTGAAGCAGATCTGACACTCCAGAAGTGAGTCCTGGGAAAGAGTCTCCATCTTTAAAAAGTCACTGGCAGTCAACAGCGGTTAAATCAAACAGGTCTAGAGGAAACGTCTTGCTGCTCCGATGAAGGTTATAAAGTAAGTCGAAAGGATTCTGCAGTGTCTGCCGTCGACTTCTCGGTGAGGTCACAACCCTTTTGTGGCAACATCGCCCTTCATCTGCAACAGAAGAAGAAAAATGAAGAGCACTGTTAAGGGACGCATCTTTCAGGCTCTCTTTTCCATCGTTTCATCAACAATCCGTTTGGGGAACATCTGTCTGGACCAGTTAGGATGAGGGAACAGTAAAGACAGAA
Organism: Lipophrys pholis; assembly: GCF_963383615.2. Taxonomy (NCBI): domain Eukaryota; kingdom Metazoa; phylum Chordata; class Actinopteri; order Blenniiformes; family Blenniidae; genus Lipophrys; species Lipophrys pholis. The sequence goes on from NC_137648.1 coordinate 4,325,435, forward strand.
AAGAACCGAAGAACTAACAAAATTTAAGACAGCATGAGAGAGACAAAGATAAAGTCTTATCCATGATAATGTAGTAAGAAATGGGGAAAAAGTGTAATAGCTTCAGCGAAAATGGTGAAAACAATTCAGTTAGCTAAACCCGCTAATAAAGCAAAATCAACTCAAACAACAAAACATAACTAAAACGACAGAAATAGTAATAGATATGGCCAGATCTGTTAAAGCAATCAAAACGGCTAAAACAGCAAAAATAAGAGGCTAAAATAGCTATAATAATAATAGAGCTGAATCTTCTAAAGATAGCCAAAGATTTGAACAAAAACTACTCAAACAAATGAAAAAGCAAGAACAGCCAAAAAACTAAAGCTAAAATTAATGCTTCCAGATTGGAGAATTCCAGATTCCATACAATTCTGTATAAAATATGTTTCCTTAATGGACCATAGATTTAATTGTAGGTCAGTGCAGAGACATTTAGACAGGTGAACTAGGTCATGTACTGCTTTTAAAAAAAGCAGCAACATTTTTGAACCAGTTGTAATCAGGGTGGGGAAAGTGTGACCTGATTCAGCCTCAAGCTAATTATTATATGCATGACTTTTCCAGGTCCTCCTGCTGAAAAAGAAGGACCTGTTCCTCAGCTGCAAAAGGCCACCTTTAGCATTGGAGGTTTGTTATCACTCCCCAAATACTATATTTTAACTATATTGCACATGCAGCCTGGATAAATTCAGAACACTCCCTTGCCTCAGTATGTGCCAAATAGAGGTAATTCTTCTGTTTCCTCAATAAACATTTTCTACCCCCTCCTCCGTCCCTGCATAATCACGTATACCGTGCTAATCCATGCAGAAGCTGTGATAGTTTGCTTTTACGAATGATTAAACCCTGTCAAAATAGCACCACGAAAACAATGAATACCAAACAGGGGCTTTATTTTTTGTCAAAATCGTCAAGTGTGAAAACTGCTGAGGAAAGAGAGACTACTATTTTTTCACTTTATTTTCTCCTTTCTTTCACTTTCTCTACTGCTGCCATGTCGACAGAGCCGCCGTACCTCCGGGCACAACCGTGGGTAGACGGCAAGAGTGAAGAGCGAGACAGATGGAGGAGTAGGAGGAGGAAGAAGAGGAGGAGGTGGAGGAGGGATGGAGGATAAAGTGGTGGCAAAAATAGGAAAAGGTGACCACTGATTGCTCTGCAGCACCGTACATATCGGTCTCTTATCAAAAACAGGATCTCAGGCAATTAAAGTTGTCGTGGCGCCCCGTGGGGACGCCGAGGTGGCATTGACAGATAAGAGCGAGCTCTTGCCGAGTATGCTGGGAGCAGAGGCTGGACTGATCTCGCTTCATTTGGGCTGTGATAGAAAAGTGAAAGTTTGGGATTAAATATCACTTTTACAGAAATTGCTAATAAACGAACCATCGCAATGGTTTGAAAAACTATTCAGAGACCATCTATAACACAGTGGACAAGACAGATGGTTGCCGGCATGCCATTAGAGAGGGTCACATATACAGTATATTAAAGTCTAAACCACATATCTTTGAGAGTATATGGAGGCTTTGATTCAATATATTAAACATCCAACAGAGCAACCCGACGGAGCAACTGGGAAAAATGCAGACCCCAAATATGAACACTCCTCAGACTTTATTTTTCGACTAAATTTTTGTTATTAACTTAATAACACTTAAAATTGACTTTATTTATTCATTTATTTATTTTTGAAATTTCTAAGTTTAATATGGGAAGATTATGTTTTGATAAGGCGGGAGTAGCACTTTTGTTATGATTTGTTTTGTGTTTGTGTGCGTTTTGTTTTTGTTTTATCTTTTTCTCTTATGTTCAGCAAATTAAAGATAAATAAATACATTTCTGCTTTTTCCTCAGCGTGGAAGACATCGTTTGGTTATCCATTTTTTGCAATACCAGATATAAAAAAATTGGGGAATTGTGGGATATATTGGCGCTAACGTATGACGTTAACCACAGTGTTAATTTTGACGGTGCCGTTAGCTGACGGCTAACCATGTTTTGAACAACGCGTATTTAACGGTCGGTTAGCTAACGGCCCATTAAGAATTTAACTCGGCCGTTAGGGTTTAACCAGTGGTTAAAATAACAAAGTTTTGAACAACCGGGGCCAGGTCGTCAATGGTGAACCAACAAGCCCAAATAATGCTAATGCTAACAATAGCAACAAGACCGATAAACAGCAGCTCTGCAGCATCGAGTGTTACCGACAATAAAAATGCCAAGCAACTCGCCCCGTGAAACTTAGGTGACTGTAATTACATTGTTAACTTTAGAATAGTATTATTGTGCCTTCCTGTCAAAAGTAGTGGTAAGTCGGAACACCGATGATTACCAGGTTTTCTCAGTCTTTCAGACTCTCCGGCACGAGTTCTTGAGTGAACCCTCATTAACCCGTCAAGTCGATCCGCTCTCGTCAGCATCATCTGCAGCATCTTCTACATCTCCTACCCCCGCCTCGTGAAGCAGCCCCCTGAGGCAAAACACTCCTCTCCGTAACCCCCCCCACCCGAACACCCCAACTGACCTAGTTTCTCCACGCCAAGTGAAAGTCGTGGAAAAGAAAAAAAAAGGTGCTGAGAAATCCCACAAGCCCCACGGAGAAGCGAGGAAGACGAGCTGAGGGAGACTGGAGGCACAGACCTGCCCTTGAGGGGGTGAGACAGCCCGGGGTATTACTGAATCCTTCTCCCAAAGATAAGGATTAGCTTTGATCTGACATAAATGCTTTGTGGCTCAATATTCCCAGACAGCCAACCGCTCTCCCTCTTGTCTTCCTCTTCTGACAGAAAAGCTTTTCCTCCTCTACTTTACATCAATTCTTCATACTTTTCTCTTTCCCCCACTCCTGTCGGCTCCTTTCCCCGCGTTTCCTACATGTCAAGGATGGCAAGGAAGCTGCAGAATATCAAAAAAGGTGCACCTTTGGGTTCACACAAAGTCACTTCCCCAACCTTTTATTCCAGCTGAAGTTGTGCTGTGCTCAAAGGCAGATTAAAAACCTCATTCCAAAAACCTGCAGATTGTAATGAAGCAAAGCTTCTTCTTCTTCTCTAGATACCAATCTAACGACATAACTACATATCTATTTATCTGAATATCTACCTATCCACCTACCTACATATTTATACATCCATATATATACATTTATACATAAATACCTACCAACCAATCCATCGACTGATCAACCTTACCCATGATGTACCTCACTATCTACAGACCTGTTTACCTCCCATCGAACATACGTATCGCCTACCTACCTACATATCTACTTTCCATTTTCCCATGTAAAAATCTGCCTACTTGTCTATAGATCTGTTTATCTGCCTAAAAATCTGTCTGCCTTAGTACACACTAATGCATCTACTTAATTTTTTTACCAATCCATCTACCTATTATCTAAATACCTACCTTCATATATACAGTACCCTTCCCTTTTCCTACCCGCCTATCCTATAGCTCACCTATTTACATACCGACCTACGTACCTACCTACGACAGATCTACCTTATTCTAATTATCAGTGTCTTGTCCCAATTGATCTTCCAAAAAAGTAACAATCTGAAAATAAAACATAAAATTGCTATGCTCTATATTGCTAGTGCAGCTAATCTAACAAATATAAAAGAAAAAGAAAATGTTATCTTACAAAAATCTTTTTATATTAATGAATGTTTTGCATCATAGTTAAGCTGCTGTTTCAATTCACTCAGATCACATGAGATAACAATGAAAACCGCTGTGTGGCGTCTGTGAAGACGCGACGGCCAGGAATCACGGCTGTGGATTAACTGTGTGATTAATCGGTCACGCCGAGGCTTCGCCAGCCCTGACCCACTTTCCTTCACACCTACACGCCAGAGCGTCCCCGGAAAGGGTTCAGGGGCGGGAAACGGGGAAGTTTTAGTCATACTTGAGCGAAACGGCACGTTTTTTGTGCGTCTGGTTTAGTAACGATGCAGAGTGACCGGCAGGCGGTCTCCGTCACCACCCACACACACCCCGTGGTCCTCTAGGAGTAACCGACAAGGAGGAAGCGGGGCGGGGGGCAGCACACATCCCCTCAGGGCCTCCGCACACAATCGGTCGAGGAGATAGTGCACTCAAGTTAAAAATAACCACAGACAGACACACACACACACTCACTTACACACTGCTCCACCAGAACCGACATGGCCGACATAATAAAGTGGCTTGAAGCAGCGTGGCGGAGAGACCGCCAAGCCTCCGGCGGGTTGAATCAGCGAAACGTCACCGAGGCGCTGACGTAACTACAGATATGGAGGTTTGAACGCCGCTTGAATGTCCTCAGAGAGGAGGTGGAAGTTTTAATGGCTGCTGCGAAGGAAATTCATCTAAATAAACAGACCACACATGGACCACACGGGCACGGGCACGCGCAAAACTATTGACTTCGGCTGTGGTTCGCATGCACAGTAGCAGCGTTTTAGAAAAATGTTGCATTTTACCCCGTTTCCACGTTCCAAGAGAATTTAGTGACTTTTCTGCTCACGATATCTAACAAGATCATACTGACTGCACCACAGTACATCAAATATGAAGGAACGTCTTTTTCCAGGAGGTCATATCATCGAGGAAAAGACTGACCCGGGGACTCGATGCCTAATGTGGAAATGGTCTCAAGTCCTTGTTGTGACTATGCTGTGCCGCCACAAGTATTAAGAAGCTCCATCTGTGATAGGACCATTTCCAGCAGTGACATGGTAACGGACCCATCTGCATTTGGAAAACGATGAGCATTCAAGTTAACAGACACTCGTGTGGCTCAACTAGAAAGTAGTAATGTGCGATACCACCGATTTCCTTTATCTGATAACAAGCAAAACCGTAGCCGCTATCACGGACACAGAAGTAATACTAATACTATATTCCATCAGCTTAATGTCTGAAGGTAACTGAAGCTTCAGTGTTAAAAGAAAAGAGTGTGCAGCATCTCATTTTAAATTACAGCTATTAAAAAGACAACATTACACTTTCTTGCTTTTTATCTCAGCTTTAAACATGATGATCCCAAGCTTTAGCATTTATACAGTATTGGCAGCATCAAGATTAACTAACTAGAGCAAATACAAAGATAAGACTGATATTTTAAGATGAGAATCGATTGGAAGGATCAATGTTGTTGTCGACCTGCCCATCGCGACAGTGGAGCTCATAAACGAAGCAAAGCATACACACTTTGCATGCTTTGGCTTTTTCCTGGCAGTTGTCCCTTCAGATGATAGAAATTCTGTGTCACTTATTAATTAGAAGTTAATTTTGCTGCCTTCTGATCCATGGGATCTGTGCAGCAAGTAACACAAGTGATAACGGTAGAAACGAGCATGCTGAAGGTTCTGTGGTCTCCTCTGCTGTGGGCAGCATGCTGAGCTAGCATTAGCATGAAGCTGGTGTCAATTTCCTTCGCCCACGCATGAGAAGTCTGGACGGGAGTCAACACGTCTGCCACCGAGTACATTTAACGGATAAAGCAGCGATGAAGGAGCTGCAGAGGTCAAAAGGCACCTCGGCAGTGTGTGTGTGTGTGTGTGTGTGTGTGTGTGTGTGTGTGTGTGTGTGTGTGATAATGAGAACACTTCAATTAACTTACACTGCTGCTCATTTTTCATGCACACTTCATGTTAACTGCACAGGCGATGAGGACAAAGAGTAGCCTGTCCTTGAGAAATGATTCACTCTGAAATACATATATATTCTGCGTGTGTGTGTGTGTGTGTGTGTGTGTGTGTGTGTGTGTGTGTGTGTGTGTGTGTGTGTGTGTGTGTGTGTGTGTGTGTGTGTGTGTGTGTGTGTGTGTGTGTGTGTGTGTGTGTGTGTGTGTGTGAGAGAGAGAGAGAGCGAGAAAAGAGAAAATCTGAGTCCTAATATCTTCCTAACAGACCAAAGAGTCGAGTAAACTCCTTTGGTCTTCAAATACACAAAATCCCAGAGAGTGGACAATCAAAACTATATCAAAATATAAAACTTAAGCAAAGGATCTGAATTTGTGTCTTTCTACAGGCATGTGTTAGTGTGTGCTTGTATCTGTTGCACGTTTGCAAGGTTGTATATGTAAACATGTGTGTCTGAGGATGAGTTTGTCCATGGATCGCGTATACATACGTAGGTGTGTCATGCATGCCTGTGTCCGTGTGTCCGTGTGTCAGTGTATGTGTGCATGCGGGTGTGTGAGCACAGCAGATGGAGCCTCTAATAGAATCCTGTGCAGTCGACCCCTGCACGACACATTATGGCAATTTCCAGCTTGAGGATCCAGGGAGCGTCAGAGCCGGCGGGGCCACTGCTGGATGAAGCCCCCCCCCTCCCCCCACACCCCACGGTCCTCATCCTCCACCACCACGTCTCTGCCCTCCAACAACAACACTTGACTTCCAGCAGATATTTTCCAGAAGCCTGAAAAACTGGAGTTTACCGACGTGCGAGTAGAACTGACTCCGACTTCACCGCCACAGTCACGGCTGTTCATTTCCACCTCAGCAGACTGCGCTTCCACTGCATCCAGGCGTGTGCAACAGACCAAACTTTGGACCAATCAGAGCTCAGAATCGGCCTTTTCAGCACAAAACTCCTCACGGACGTGAATAAATGATGGAGGATCCTGAATAAAAGATTCTCATTGTTGGGAATTCTGTCACCTCGAGTCTATTATTAAACGTAAGCAGAGTTAAAGATTTACCTATAGAAAAAAACAGTCTGCTGATTTGAAGTTTAGATTGTCACCTAATCTTGGTTCTTCTCTGCTTAACTCAGTGTTTTGGATGCTTTGCCTCGTTATTCGATCACTTGATGATGCTTGAAGACTCATGTCTGTCGCTATTTGACTTAATTCATCGAACACTGTTTCTTCTCGTTTTCATCCATCTGTGGCGTCTCTGAATCTCCTTTTGGTGTTTTTCTTTGTTTTTGTGAAAGAGGTTTGCTGTTTGACTTTTATTGTTTGTCTCTTTGGTCTTCATCTGCTGCAATTTTCTGTTTTTAATTTCTGTGATTTTTGCTGTTTTGGATCAATATATGTCCATTTTGCATTTATTTTTGATCCTTTATCTTTTACAACTATTCTAGATTTCATTTGAGACATGTTGAATCTTTATTTATTCATTTTTTTTAAATGGTATTTTTGTTTGGTTTTCATTACTTTGTGGTTGTTGATTGTCTGCTTTTTGACCGATTTTGGTCATTATGTACTCTAACATGCAACATTTGGTCTCATTTCTTCTCAGCAGGAGTCCTGTGCACAATATTTACTCCAACATACCTGCACGCACCGTCACATCAATCCTCATGGAGGTCACGAGGAGTCAAAGAAAACCCTCATCAGCAACATAAATCAATGGCCCTCTCGGCTCTCTGATGAAAGACATCCACTCACTGAGACATGGTGCCATTTTCAAAGCAGATGAAAGAGATGAATGCTGCGACTCCACCAGCTGCCGGCTCAATCTCCATTGGAAGATTCAAATAAAAGATCCAGGAGGCGCCAGATAAAGGCGAGAGCGCGGCAGCGCGGCCCAAATCTTCAAACAGCGCTGACACTTTTAATTAAGCTAATCTGCGAGCAGGCTGCTTACAGAAACTATGTAAATGAGGATTTATTAAAAACTATTAACTGCGGGACAATGAGACCGTCGACAGTTTGAATGACTTCATGAAGCAGTTCAGAAAGTTTATAAATAAGAAAGACGGCTCTCCAGCACAATGTGGCTCAAAAATCAAAGTGTCTCAGGACTTTGAAGGCAGGAAATGATGTGATTTGTTTCCTCAGAAGTACGGTGGCCCAGAAGTTTTAACAAAACACCACAAACTTTGGTCAAAACGCTTCATTCGTGCCCCCCCCCCTCCCAGAAAAAAACAAAAAAACAACAACCCATCGCTCATGAACTAACGCTGTGGCTTTTGGATTCATGATTTTGACTTTTGTATTTGGGTTGAATTCTTTGGTATTTATGTTTTTAGCTGGTGTTTTTGTCCTTGTAATTTATGTTGCCGCTTGCGTATGTTTGTTATCACCTTTTGTATTTGTGTTGTGACTTGTGTTTCTGTTGCAGATTTTACAATAGATTTGCGTTGCAACTTCTTTAATCATGTTTTTGACCGTTGTTTCTGCGTAGTTTCCTTCTAATTTATGTTGCAGCGTGTATATTTACGTTGTCAGCGACATTGCTTTTGCACATGTGTTGTAAGTTTTGTGTTTTAGCTTTTGCGTTCATCTGGCAACCTTTTTAAATTTCACATCCTGATTTGTCTTTTGCTCTTGTGTTGTAAGTTTTTGTGTTCCTCATCATTGTGTCCCTTCAACTTGATATATCCATGTGAAATACACGAAACAGTCAATCATATATCAGCGAACAAACTTTGTGAAACAGCGGGTGAAAAGTGTGAAGGACTTCACAGGTGTCTGTGGAGAACTTTCCTCTGCCAATTGCATCCTGGCATCTGGGTTTGTCTGAGAGAAAGTGGTAAATAAGAGTCGTTGGCGGCGCGAGGACGTCTTCCCACCGCTGCAGTGAACGCACTCCGACCCCCCGTTCCTTCCACCGACTATGAGCTCATTCGCACTTCGGCGAGCGGGCGCAGCGGGAAGGCGCTGGTGGGCGTTTATGGATGATTGTGTGCTCGAGCATCAGGCAACACGAGCTCAAAAACGCCCAGCTTGAGTCTTTAAGACACTCAGCAGGTAGACGTGGGGGGGGGGGGTGGGGGGGGCATAAAAACACTCGATTAGGCACTCTTCACACGTACAGCCTTCTGTTCCACGACTCGCGCATCCACCGCACTCACGGCGACGCTGCGAGCGAACGCTTTCAAGAGTCTGTCACTCAATTTGAACCACAGACGGGAAATCTGGCGGGACGCTCGGAGACAGACGTTGTCGTATCGCTGCCGCTTTGTCGGCGCTCGCACTCTGAGGTCGTCGGGGGGGGGGGGGGGAACACCGGAGGTGGTAGAAGTGACGACGCGCCGCATTTAAGGAGCTGCTCGCCAACCGTTCGGTGTCACCTTGTCGCCATCGACGCCTCAATGTCTTTGATGCAGTTTTGACACGTTAATTACGATGAAATGCCCCAAAAAACATCCTCGACCCCACAAACTAATCTCGCACACTCACACATCTGGCTGGCCCGGGGAAAGCATGAATAAGCTCTGCACAAAGAATATTTTTCAGATAAATTGATGATTTCTGACGACTTAATTATGATGAAAGTCGGTGACATTTGTATCTGAGCATGTGTTTCCTTATTATTGGTTTTCAAACTCAAGAGGAGGAAAAGCATTAAAAAATACGTGTTCCAAGATAATGAAAATGATTGCGAGATACACTTTTAAAAGCTATATATGGAATTAATAGGCATTATTGGGGTCAGGGGGATTCCTTTTCCCAATATGATTAAATCCTTTTGGGTAGAAATCGTTGCAGAACAGATAGGTGGAGGGTGAAACTATTAATATCCTCCACCATGAAACCCAAGGATTACATTTGGTTGTGGTTCCTCTTAAAAAATATTAAACTAAACTCCTGAGAACGACAGAAAAAAAAAAAAAAAAACGCAGTGTTTTTCATTTGATAAAAAATTTGGACGAAAGCACACATTAAGAAACTCGCTTCGCCACTGCCACATTTGTCACAATGGAAACCAATGGGTTGCAAGTTTATTTGATCCACCACTCCACTCCTTGTATCATTTGTCATGGTTATTTGAATTACTTCATGTTATCATTGTTTGACACTGATGTACATACATATCAAAATTTCTTTGTGAATCGCACTGTATCATGTGGCACATCAGCGGATAGGGAATTCAAAACTTCAAAATTTGGCATTCGTTTGACGTCAATCGGATTGAAACTGATCGGGTTGTGACGAAAAAAGTGTTTTGACCTTTTGGTATCCACGACCTTGACATTTGACCCAATAGCTCTCAAAATGTAATGGAACCATCCTTGGATAAAGACAAGTCAGCCCTGAAAGTTTCATGCAATCACGTCAATAGTTTTTGCAAAAAGTTGGTAACATACATACATACATACATACATACATACATACATACATACATACATACATACATACATACATACATACATACATACCAATAAATAGATAAATACCCACAGACAAAAAGATAACCTTCACCCCAACGTTCATTGGCGACAGTAATTACATGTCACAATAAAGGCCCCGTTTATGTGACATTTCAAGTGAAAATGCATTGTTTGTACATTTTCGTTTGAGAAGAGATTTGTGTTTGTTGTTGGTTGTTTGCGTAATAAAAACACACACACACATTTTAAACATTAAGAAATGTGTGTAAATGGACAGACGATGAAGTTGGATTGCTATTACTGTGACTCTCAGCAATAAAACTACCAAGTCCCGAGCGCCATTATCATGTAAACAAACAACCCAAAATACAACAAAGGCGCCCTGTTTTCACTTGAAAACACGTAAATAAAAACTTGATATTTGTCAGCTTGAAATCTGCAAATTTGAAAGAAGACTTGATTTGAACTATTGGCGATGAAAAACAGTGGACTACATGTGTTTTCATACCAGACATATTGATGTAGATCCCGTTTTGTTTTTGATCAAAATGTTTGCCCCAAATATTTGTTGCAACTTCCAGTGTGTTAGAAGCCTTATGATCCAGTAAATACTCAAAGCACATGAGTAAATGTATATTTTCTCTGCTACAAAAAAAGGAAAACTAAACACTAAATCAATAGATGACTTGAAATGAATGATAACGACTACAAAAGTACAAACAACTGACCCAATAAAACATAATTTTGTGTCTGTACGGTCGACATTAACTCACCCAGACTGGAACAAACTGATCCGATCTGCTGTGACACCAAAATACTGAACGACCACCGAGGCAGCAAACACAGGAGTCTGAAGAGGAAACAGACAAGAGACACAACATATGAGCACTCGGTGACAGCTGAAGATGTGAAGCGGGGTTAAATACCACGCTTCTCGAGGAGAAAAACCACCGCGGGGTTTTAAACGGGGAATCTGCTAAACAACATGTGAAGAAGCCTCTTTATTTTTACGGATGTTTTTAGCCTTCGCTAGAGGCCAGGTCCTTCTCATAGTCCCGGGAGAAACTCAAGACTCAAGTGGTAATTCGTACATCGGCATGAAATCGTTTCCTCAGAAAAGAAAGAAATACAAGCTATGGCTTTGCAGTCAATCACAACATTACTAGCAGGGGAAAATGTATGTTTATATATATAATTTAGAATTTAAAGCGTGACGACAGAGTTTCATTCAGTTGGTTCAAAACCATTTTTTTCTTTCTAACAATCTTTGTTGCTTGCTGCTCTCCGTCCTTTCCTTTTATTTCTTTCTATCCTCAAACCTCCAAACAAGAACAGCAGAAAATCTCCACTTCTCAGTCTGGTTCTGCACGTTTCCCCGTGTTAAAAAGGAGTTTTTCCTTTCCACCGTTCTCCTGTTCGCTTTTTATGTCAGTCAAATACTGTAATATCGGATGATTTTCAGTGGTACAGTAACGTTGTTCTGTTGTTATACAGTGACAGCTAATGGTCGTAAATGGTAACTACAGTTATATTTTGATATGCAAGTCGCTTCTTAATATAAGTCACATAAGCAATCAATTAAAAAACATGTGATTTATAATCCAGAATAATGAGTTTTTTTATGGCACTGCAGCAGTGTTCAGTTGTCATGCAGTGACATCTAGTGGTCACAGATGGTATATTTAATATATAAGTCCTCCTAAAATAAATTGCATGTGTGATTTATAATCCAGAAAATACAGTAATCTAATCTGGAAACAAAGAAAGAAAATGCTGCAAATTGAGGAGGAAGATAAACTTAACCAAAAATGACAAAATCCAAAGTTGGCAGCGCTGCTTCTTTCATATATCAAATGATCTTGACTGTTAAAAACAATCGATGTGACAGGGGAATATGATGATCACGGGGGGACGACCCCCCCCGAACTGCGCCGTGACCCACCTCCTCCACAAGTATCATTGTATCATTTAATGCTGTAAAAAACGTCGCCGACCCTCAGAGCCAATCAGCTCGCCTACAACACATCATTCCGCAGTGAGTTTGACCTTCATGCATTAAGTCCTCTTGCTGGTTTTTAAATGGAGGATTATTTCACTCCCGGACTCCCCATTAGCTGAGATCATGTCGAAACCTCCACTAAACCTCGTGCATAACAGCTCCTTTCCGTTTAATGCAATCGTGATTTCAAATGCCAATTAAAGCGATCGCGGAGGCCTGAAAGGAGGCTGGAGTGCAGGTTTGATGGAGCGAGCGCTGTGGCTTGCTGATAGGAAGCAAAGCCAGCGTCCACAGGAGGAGGAAGATAGAAAGAGAGCGGGAGAGAGGGAGAGAGGGAGAGAGGGAGAGAGGTTTCACACTGTATCCTCTGTCAATGACAGCGGTGAGCTCGGTAATCCACACTGCGTCAACACTCCGCCTCCAGCCATTGAAGAAACCAGCGCAGAGTCAACAATTAACCGGCTTACACCGCTGCAGGATCGCTGAAGACGTGATTAACATGGGACACATGTACAGTGGAGGTTCTGCCCGGTCTCCGAGTCTCACCGAACGGCTCATTATCTGTACATTCTTCTTTCAATTGACGTCCAACAGCCACAAAGCGAGGGACACCTGCACTCACGCTTCTCGTCTGCTTGTCATTCTGTGCCTCGTGTCAGATTTCTTTAAAATGATCATATTTGTACCCTTTTTGTGGGAGTTTTCCCGTTCTTGTAAAAAATCTGTCTGAGTATTTTGGTCTCTTTTTCTTGTTGAGCCGTTTGTTCTCGTCGGTTTATCTGTTTAAGTCATTTTTGCATATTTCTTTTAATCATTTAGTGTCTATAGTTTAAATGTTTTTCCTCCTTTTATGGTTTTTGGTGTTTTTGGTAACACTGTGTATCACTCTTAAGTAGTTTTTTCAGCATTTCTTTCATTGTGTTGCGTAATTTTGAACCTTTTTTTTGCCCAATCGTACCATTTTTGTCAATTTGTGGTCGTTTTGCGATTTTGTTTCATTGGTGATGTATTGTTAGATTTGTGGAACTTAGTGGGTTTGTTTTTAAAACCTTTATCCAGTTGTTTTTGCTCTTTTATCAGTTTTTTTGGATCCTTTTGTGTCTAATTGTGACGTTTTCTAACCTTTTAGGGTCATGGACGACAGGGCCGAGCAGGAGAGAGACAGCAGCTCTACAACCATTTTTCACGCATCAACTCCAGTCACAAACCTGATTGTAGTAATTAGAAAAGTACTTTCTTCCCACTCTGCTCATAGTTGCAGTTTCTTGGGGAGCAGCAGGGCCTTCGATTGTGTCTTTGCGGTTTGGTGAGTGGTTTTCAATCGATAATCTCCAGTAATGAGCGAGAAGCTTCTTCAGTCGCCCGACAGTAAGAGACAGAAAGTGTGAATCTCTGCGACCAGTCGCTTTTCTTCCACATGACGTGAACACAATGGTCAGACACTCCGTCCTAAGACGGCCCCCCACTCGACCTCCCCCCCGAGGCGTTTTACCCTCAGACGCTGCTTTGTACCTCAGAAAAAAATCCCCCCCCCCCACCCCACCTATTTCTAATTATCAATGGAGAATCGATGACCTTGCTCCTCAGACTGGACTCTAATTACCAGTCAATAGAAGCTGCTCAGCGGTGAGTGGACTACACGTTACTTCAGCTTGGAGTACTCCCCCCTTTTCCCCCCATTTTCTTCAGGTTTCCAAGCCAGTTGACTCACTTTCTTTCCTTATAATACACGTTCTTATCCGATGAAAATAAACCAGTTCAGAATAGTTAATCCTTCTTATTTAAAGTGCAAATTGAAATCTTTAGAACAAGGAAGCCGACGTGGCTTCAGAAACAGACCGCAGAAATCATTCAGAAAACAGCCGGAGAGTCCCCGAGAGGAAACCGAGGCCAGCCGTGTCAGAAAACACACATTAAGACGGACTGGAAATGCCGAAAGTGAAGGGCGACATCCACGAACGGCGGACAGATGAAAGTCTGTCAACTGGAGTAAACAGTGGATTCTGCGATCGCTCGACCACCTGCTGGTGCAGTTTGGAGTTTGAGAAATGGCCGAGATGTTTTCCGCCGGCTGTTTTCCCACCCTCCCTCCCCTCCCCTCTCCTCCCCTTCATCCCTCCCTGTACATCTCTCTCAGCTCCGAGGACGACGCCCAGCCAAGAGAAGGAATATCTCACAGAGACCGATGTCAGCGCCTCCAGCCGGCGAAGTCTCCACACGGGTCGATACGCTGAGCGACGTTCAGCTCTCCGAGTCTTCTGAGGAAAATCCATCAGCACAGACTGATACTGTGATAGATCCTGCAGCCGCAACCTCCACAGCACCAAGACACATTCATAAGGAAAATAACTACTTGTATTTGTGATTTACTGATATTAATTTCTTTTTTTAAATAGAAACTTTTTTCTGAGCTGAACATTTTTTTTCAGGATTTTTTATTCTTATATGTACGATTTACATGTTTCAAGTGAAAACGCGACAAGTGTAGTTTCCATGTAGGGCCACAAGTGGGTGCTATTGTTTGTTTTTGTAATGAGACCACACAGACATAACATGCAGAGAACAATATACTATAAACATTAACAATGGCGAGTAAAAGGACGTTTGTATGGTCGTATGATGAAGTTGTACTGCTATCATTGGACTCTCAACTATAAAACTACGAGGTCCCAGGAGAATATGGACTGGGACTCTGGAGGCCGCCATTGTTATTATTGTCTATCTACTCGCACACGGGCAGAAAAAACGATTTACTACAGACATAGTGCGCATGCACAGTAGCAGCGTTTCACAAAAGTTGCATATTTCCACGGAGATGGAGTCGGGGCATTTTTTTTGAAAAGTTCCACCTTGGAAGCAGTTTTCCAAAATGTTGTGTTTTCAGTGATTCCGAGCCCCGTTGTTGTGTAAACGGTCCCTCAAAATGCAATAAAGGTTTTCAGTTTTCACTTGAAAACACCGTCGTGTAAACAGGGTCGTAGGAGTCGCTCACGACGTGTAAGCATGTTCAGGTGAGTCTGAAGTGAAGAACTTTTCCAAAGAGCAGCGTTGATTATTCATCATTTCTGCACACACCATCTCACACACGGAGGCGGAAACGAGAAGCAGTCCTGTACACACAGACCGCAGATCAGCCCCTTTACGGAGGAATTCGCTCCACGCGCTTTAGTCACACTTTTAAGATCTGTTTCAGTAGCTGCTCTTCCAATCGCCCGGCGGTACACGTCTCCAAATAAAAAGGCCTTTGATAAAACTCGCAGCGCGACGTTGGCGCGTCTGACAGCTGTGATGGCGACGTCACAGAAGCTTTGACATCAAAGCCCTGCATCTCCTTCATGCTCGCCTAAACAGTGTATCTGCGCGCCGAGTGCATGCAGGCGAACCTGCGGCAGATTATTGGGAGCTCCATTACGGGTCCTCTGAAACGGCTCCTGAGTGCGCCTCTCCGCAGCCCATCAACACCCACTTATGATAATAGGCCGAGCTGGGGGAGACGGAGCCGCACGCAGGTGAAAAGCTTTTCAGAAAAAGAAGGCGCCGCAATGGCCGTTTGTCAGGATTTATGCTGCGCGATGTGTCGTTAGCTCGTTGCTCACGACCCCCCAGAGGCTGATGGGAATCCACAGTGGTGATGACGGGGTCAATAGGAACTGCGTTTGATTCCCGAGTGGCGTTACAGACATGATGGAGAACAGTCGTTATCGTCATCTGTTAATGCGAGAGTTCATGTCAGCTGACCAATTTATCAACAAAACTAGAAAGTGTGAAAATGCCGCCTCAAAAAGCAGATAATAGATAATTTTATTAAGTAACTGTAAATACTGCCAATCAGCAAAGTTGATGCTTTAACACTTCCCATTTTTACATTGCAATGCTATAACCAATTAATATTTTCCTTAATCCATCCAACAACTATTGAAATTCAATATTTTTGGGGGCTTTGGAAAATAAAATACTAAAATATTTAATCCTCCAACAATGAAAATGCATAAAATTCCATAAATGATTACTTACCCTGCAATTGTATTGTTCATTTTGAATTCAATGGTATATAAATGAGACCATTGAAAATACGAGTCAGACAGCTGCTGAATTTCATTTTCATTTTTTTTTGCAGAATAGAATTGAAAAAGAAACAATTGTTCGCTATGGTGACAACGGGTTCAGATAGAAGGTCATAGCATTGCTTTAGCAAATGATAAATAAATATATGGACTCTCAAGTAAACAAAATCTTTCAGTCCTTTTCAAGAAGTCTAAACCTTTTAATTTGACGCATTTTCAGTGAGAAAAATGTCTTAAAGGGTTGTTGATAAAATAAATATGGATTTCTGACGGAGCAAACCTGGTTGCTTTATTGTTATTAAAGTGCATTTAGCAACTATTTATTTATTTATTTATTTATTTATTTATTTATTTGTTGAATTCATTATTTATAAAACATTCCTATTCTGATCAATATTACATGTTTAAGCTGCTCACATTTAATATTTTTAATAGATTTTCTGAGCATTTTTGCATGAAAACCTCCAAATTAAGAGTTAAAACATATAAAAAAAGTGGTCAAATAGAATATAATAACTAATACCCTAATATATGTATATATATCCCTAAATATTATGAAACAAATATTTACACTTAAGATGCTGGAATCATAAAAGGTTGTTCTATTTGGATGAAGAAAATCACTTTCAATGACAAATCAAATAGAAAATGTTATTTTTCTAATGGAATTTTATGCTACATTTTCATGTAAAAATTGAATTTGCATCTTGAATTTCGCATTTTTAGCCCGACATAAATGGTAAAATAGTTCCTACATTTTTGCCTAACGGATAGACGCTGTAAAGCACAAAGTCGTACTCAAGACGTTCTGCAGCGCAGCCAGCCAACAGCGGAGTGAGAACGTGTGGGCGGAAAAGACAAAAGAACCAAACGAGGGAGGAGGAAGTGGAGCTTGAGCCTCTGCCTCTTCATCCACATGAGGTGAGTGACGCCCTCCGACCTGCGCGCGCGTCACGCCAACACGGCGGCTGACAAACCTGTGATTATCTCCCTCTTCATCTGCAGCGCTGCCCTCCTCTCTGAAGCACACAGAGCAGAGGGAGGTCCCGCAGCTACAAAGCAGACAAATGTCAAATATAAAGCGCACACACGCACACACACACGGCTGACACACCTGACCTTCAGCGGCGTCTCCCGAGGCCAAATATGGGAAAGGCTACCTGCGCCCGCACGCTTCCAAGGTAGCTCTAATGAAACTGGTTCTGCTTCGTGAGCCAAGCCTCTCTGAACTCATTCTGTTGTTGACGCTGGCAGAAGGGAAGCCTGAGGAAACAATCGGTTTCTGCACGAGCCGTCAGGGTTCCAGCTGACAGCTGCAGTGGTCAACAACATGTAGCCCCTCTAACCTTAACACTGACGTGAGGATCATGCTGTGCTTCAGCCAGCAGAGGAGATCCAAAGCCTTCAGACAAAGACACATCCCTCAGTTTGAATGCATCCCTTCCTGCTGCAGGGTTCTTTAAGCAAATCTCGACTACTTTCACTACTAATTGCACGCCAGCCCCAATGTGAGTGAACATCCCAAAGCCGACAGAGAGAAAAGTAATGTAGCTGGAAGAGACCAGACACAGTGAGTGAATGAGAGGAAGGCAGATGGAAAGGTGACGATGTTAAGATTAGCGGTAGAGACGATGGATAAGTTCAGGAATCTGGGGGGAACCATCCAGAATAATGGACAGAGCAAGGAAGTAAAGAAGTCCAGGCTGAAGGGAGTCAAGTCAAGATGAGGGAAAGAACGGAGAAAGTAATAATATGGAGAGCGACAACGCACAGTGCATTGAATCATTTATAGCTTTTGAGTCGGCTTTCCAATACGTATATATTGCAAATGTTGATATCGCGATAACGACAACTGCTTAGCACTGTTGCTTGACAACAAGGACTCCTGGATTAATCCAGAACTTACACGAGATTTACATTCCCAAGTTTCTAATCACTATTGATCAGTAGCAAACTGTAGAGTAGCGTAACTCCCCGTCCCTTAAAAAAAAAGGAACCGTACTGCAAAAACTGCAGTCCTGGTGTAAACACTCAAAACACAATGAAAGTTTCCTTCTTTCCCCACTTGAAAAACGTCGCCATGTAAACAGAACCTTGGTTTAGAGGCCGTCAGTCCATGTTTAGTACTAATAATAACATCACTCATGCTAAACGGATGCAGCTGCACAAGAAACAACACATACTTGACATTGTTTTGGTTCTGCTGCGTGTCCTTGTCATACTTCCGCATCCTGACAGCGGCGCAGGTGCAGGCGGACGCGCTATGAAGGGAAAAAAAAAAAAAAAAAAAGCAGCTACAGTAACACCTGCTGAGGCGTTCTGCATCCAACCCTAAATGTTAATGACTTGAGCAGTTGGGGAGAAAATTGAAAAGGATAACAAGCTTCGACGAGGCCGGCGGAGTTAATCAGTGGCGGCGACATCTGACGGCGGCGCTCGTAACGGACCAGACAAGTGCGCATCGGCTCAGTCGAAGCGGCGAGCGAGAGCTGAACCGCCTCCAGCAGGGCGAAAGAAAAGCAGTTAAACAGGGTCAACGTCAGGGGAGAAAGTTGAATACTCCTCAGACGGAAGCAGATGGGGGGGGGGGGGGGGGGGGTGAAGGAGCTCTCACAGCAGGAGCGTCGGTGGGCTACAGAGGTCATAAATCAGCCACTTGGCATCGAGCGTCGCCTGAGTGGCGGCGGAGTGAGACTGCGGCCATATTTCAATCAACAGGCCAACATACAAGCTGGCTGCACACACACACACACACACACACACACACACACACACACACACACACACACACACACACACACACACACACACACACACACACACACACACACACACACACACACACACACACACACCGAGGCCACGAAGACTCCAGGAACTAAAGACACACGTCAACATTGAGCTGGGAAGCTTTCACAGACCTAAAGCCTCTCTGCTTATACACTCGATGCTTCTGCCGGAAAACATGGAACTCAACTATCAAAACACTTAAGAGGACTTATACTGACTCTGCTTTCTGAGAAGTCGCCTGCTTGAATCAAAGACAACAAACAAAGCTTTGGTACCGGTGATACAGCTTTGTCTGAATGAGGATTTGACTCCACGGTTTGGTTCAAACCTCGGTTCAACACAGTTTTCACAAGAACGCAAAATGTAAAAAGAAAAGACTAGAGTTAACTGATGTTTATTCAGGGTCAAGGGTCTTTCTCAGGGACCCACAGTGGTGACCTTTACAACATCAGACCAGGATTGGCTGCTCCACCGCCGACCTCGCCCAGAGGAGGGAGAGGAGAAGATAACCTTGATTACATTGATAACATGGCTTTGTTCTATTGCGTAAACTAGTTTCCATAGCTTTTCTGTATCGTGAGTGTTTGGTGTAATCAGTAGGAAGTCAGAAAGATAGATGGCTTCCTGCCTTGTGTGTTTGTCACAGTTAAACTATTTCATTTTATTGTTTTATAGGATTGAAATGTCGTCTTCTTCTTCCACTGTTGGAATCCACTATGTTCTTCTTCATTCTGATCTTCAACAATTGGCTGGAGTCACAATTTACACTTCCCAAATTCAAAAAGGCAAAAAGGGAAAATTCTTCTATTACTATATTTGTATTTCAAGACGGGTCCACATTTTGGCAGTAACTTCACTGTTGCACACACCAATAAAGTTATTGGTTCCCGTGCTCACGTTTGCACAACAAATCAAAAATGTATGTAATCATAATATCAACATTTGCAATATACATAATACCAAAGAAACTGCATTCGTGCTCTGCATGGCAACATATTTGTCCCACTACACTAGATTGTGTTGACAACTTACTTCATTATTTCAACAAACCTGGTAGCAACAGGCCAAAAGTCCAAAGTATATAAATCTATATTAAAAAAAAAAAAAAAGAAGCATAGTACAGTTGCATCTGATTACAAGTGGGTCCTAAAACAGAGAGAGCACTGTTATCGGTAAAAACTAATCACATCATATAGTTAACTGTTTGCTCTTACATCACAGGTCATTTCAGTATCCTGACTTTCACACCAATTGACCTTTGTGTTCATGTTGTAAGACAGCTGCAAGGTATAACTGGAATGACCAGAAAGAACTCAAGCAAGCACAGGGCTAACATTCAAACGCCACACAGAAAGCTCAAAGCCCGGAACCTAACCAGACCGCGCTTGGTTTAAGGAAAGAGTGCAAGCCGCTGCCTCAGCGTGCCGAGTGATTGTAACTAATAAGCGTAGTTGCACATGAAAACCTGGCTGGTCTGTAAACGGAGCAACAGGAGATGTTGACGCTCGAAGGATCTCCAACAACACGCGACATCTCATGTATATTTGGATGCAATTCAACAAAGACGAAGAAGCCCATCGATACCACTTCCAGATTCAATTATTATCTAACCTGCAGCTTATGGAATGAAAACTCCACCTGCCTCGTGTGCCTGCAAAAGTTAAAGATATTTCTTTCTTCTTTTTCTTTTTTTCTCCCAAGAAAACTAAGCGGGGAGAGGCAGGAGGGCGGCTGGCTTGATCTGACAGCCGGCTCCCGCTCTCGCCGAGGCCACCTGAGGAGCGGGCAGATTATCATCGGCTGTCTTAGCGGAAGCAGAGCTGCAGGATCAGTGCCCGGCCCGCTGAGGTTGGGCCTCTGGATGCAGATAAAGCTTTCCTTTTTATCAAGCACCTCGCAGAGAAAAGCAATCCCAAAAGCCGCAGTCTGGCACAGCAGAACTGTCTGACTTAATGCTGCCAAAATGGTTAAATTATAACAGACGTAATGGCAGCAATTTCAAAGACCACCTTGGAAATGTGGCACTTTTCGCTCTGATAAGACGTACAAAAATTGCGAGTTTGTAATGAAGCTTTTAAACTGAAACCGGGTTTATTATTCAAAAATGCTGCATTTCCATTTTGAGCTTACAAATTCAAACCTGAACTTCACACGCTGGCAGCTCCACACACCAGCGAGAGGCAACTTTTGAGCAACATCAATAGCCTGAAATCCTGCAAGGTGACATCAAGTACGAGGGGGGAATGCAGCACGCCGGCGCCCGGCGTCCCAGCCAAACGGAGGGGCTTTAAACCAAAGAGAACCCCGGGAAAACAGCTCACGGGCAGAAACATCTAACGCAGCCGAGTCCAACACGCACAGCTCTCTAATTCCGACTCGTCCTTCTCTGTGAACGAGGACGTGTTCATAGCACGCGCCAGAAATCTAATTTGGAGAGACTCCATGTTATC
The DNA here is from genome assembly GCF_963383615.2 of Lipophrys pholis. Taxonomy (NCBI): domain Eukaryota; kingdom Metazoa; phylum Chordata; class Actinopteri; order Blenniiformes; family Blenniidae; genus Lipophrys; species Lipophrys pholis. Next base: position 4,346,836 of record NC_137648.1, read on the forward strand.
ACAGTTAATGGGAATGAATGTCGCACAAAGTGGAAAAAAATAACAAATAAAATGCTTTTGCGCCGTCAGTCATTTTTTTTCCCCACCACCAGTGAAAATGTTACATTCAGCTCATATCTGCATCAACACCTTCATTTTTCACCTGATATCAAAAGTGCTTCAATCACGTTTCTGTCAAAACGCCAACCATTCAGAAAAATCGGGCAAACAAACTCTGCATTTCCCATTTGCCTTGAAAAGAAGGATGGGAAAACCAGACATTGATACAGAAAAACGCAAATTAAACAACACAGATATAGAAAGACAATATGGACACCAGGATCAGGGTGTCAAGTAGCAGGTGTCACTGCATTTCTAACAATCAAATACAGAAAGAAGCTGCAGCGGCTGCAAAGATCAACTACATTGTGTCCAAAAGTGAAAACTGAAATGTCGTATGAATGGAAGCGTGTGCACATCCTTGGTCCATGTGCAAGTCAAAGCGGTCTGCGGAAGTATGGAAGGGCCTTAAGTATCTAACATCCAACTGCCACAGGGCTGGTGTCAGACATCAGGGGTTGTAGGCTGAAACCTGAACCCCAAAGGGTTTGAATCTGGCCTATTGGAGAACAGATTCCTAATAATCTCAGGAAAAATTTCCAATAATTCTTTAACTTTAGATTTTATCTCATGTACTTGATGTCGTTTTAGTAACAGGAAAGGATAAAACACAAGGAAAACCAAGTCTAGACATACATTTTGCTACTGCATTGATTTGTATGACAATTCATCGCATCGTATCCAAAGCTTGAGGGTGAATTTGTAAAAACGTGCACGATGGAGGCAGCAAAATGGTGCAAAGGACTAGTTTTCTTTGCATTTTACTGTACTTTGCACTAAGAATTAAAAAAGCATATGCAACATTTGCCGTGATTTATTTCTACCTCTTAGGACTAAAACACATTTTTTTTTCAAAAAATTGTGTTTAAAGGTTAACTATACTCGGGCACTTTTATTCAGTCTATAATAAAATGGGATTGATTGATGGTTGTACTTCCAATCATTCTAAGAGGCATTTTCTGGCTTTCGCTCCACACGTTGTGAGCACAGTGGTAATTTAACATGAAAGCACACGGGTGACGTGCCGGTGGAGGCCTGAACTTTATTAGACAAGAGGATCCAGTCGGCGTCTGTCTCTTCCTGGAGCAGCAGCACCTGCTGCAAACTGCCGCTCACCTCCACAAAGACGTCAATATGGACACCTGTGAGGGCCCCCCCCCCCCCCAGCAAAAGCCCGCCTCAGTTATCGTCCGCTCCTGTTGCCATGACCACCAGCAACAGCTGCGGCGGCGGAGCCGTAGTAGCGCCCTCATCACCGGCGGCGAATCAGCGCTTCCTAAACAAATTAGTCCGCGCAAAACTGCAGAGGCCCGATCCCTTTAATTACATCAACCTGAAACCAAATTATAAACGCCGACTGTGTAATAACTAAGGCACATCAAACAAGAGCCCCTCCTCGCCCTCCTCCTGCCCCACTCCATCATCAGTTTGGAACATTTATATCAGGGTATTCATTCCCAGAGGAGACGGAGAGAAATGTCAAGACAAGGGAGACGTGGCTCATCCTCCCTCCCTGGCCTTTTCCCTCCTCGTTCTATCACTCCCTCCGTCCTCCTCGCTCCCCCTTCCTCATTCATTCTCCGCCGCGCCGGCTCCTTCTCTTTTTATCCTGTCATCTACATTGTGAGGAGCGTCTGCGCCTCCTCCGAGCCTCGGCTGTGTAAGCAGAGGAGGCGAGATGAGAAGAATGGGGAAGCACAAAAGCTGAGGAGGTTTCAGAGGGACGGGATTACACACACACAAAAATATAAAAAATATAAAAATCAGCCACCCACACTGTAGAGTGAAACATCTCTTCTTCTTTCTTTTTTTTTTAACTGGGGTTTTAAAATGTGGCTCTTCGTTGTGATTACAGCTCCACAACTGTTGGGAAAATGTTAGGAAGACAAATACAATCAGGACACGACGATTTGAAAGTCTCGAAACTGCTACTGTCGTCTCAATAGGAAATAAATCAGATGTCCAAATAACAACTTCTTACCATTTGATACAATCGTATAGTCAAATAGCTGGGAGCGAACAAGAAAAGACTGAAATAGTAAATAATTGGTGCATAAAAGGAGCTTTTTAGAGAGGCAGAAATAAAGATTCAACATCCCCCCCCGTCACTGGACCAGTCATGGGTGGCCTGCGGGCCACATACGGCCAGCATCACTATGATTGTGGCTCATGAACAAATTCCCAGAAGCTTTCTGATTACCGTTTTATAACTGATGAGAAGTAAAAAAAAGTCTCTTTAACTACTTTTGAAACTCATTTAAGTTGTGAATAACTTGTGTTTACAGTATCAAGTCAAACTTAAAGAGATTTTCGTTAAAAAAAATGTCTTAAAAGTAGTTGTGCAACACAATTCGTCGGCTATCACTCATCTTTGAGTGAACATCGTCCCAGGTTAGGAGACAAAAACTTATCAGACGAGCAAACATGTTCCCTGCACACAAAATGCATTCGTGTCAACCTGAAACCGCGAAAAACGCTGCCGTCTTCATCTCAGGCCAAAAGCAGAGAAGAAAACATGCTGGTTGGCGAAAGAGCTAAAACATTTTTCTTCTTCTTTTTTTTTAGTTTGAACCACTGTGGATTGAAAAAAGTTGCTGTTTGGGTGAAGTGCTTAGTCAATATAAAAAATATATGCGGATACAAATAAACCCGTCTCCATCTTGACCTGGAGTATGGGAGAGTTTGATTCCCACGAAGGCCCTCCAGCATAGAACCTACTGAGACTACGGAACAAGTTGACTTGCCAGTTCTTTTTTGCCACTTTTATCTATTTATGAGTAAAATAGACGACAGACGCAGAGGAGAAAGGACTCTTAACTGCAACGCAAACCAAGAGGCTCCAACACTATTTCATCTTGTTTCCGACCTTCATCAAGTACTTTTTATGCAAACAAACAGCGGCGACCACACAAAGGCCATATCAGAGGATGCCAGCAGCCCCTCCCAGTTTGCATACAAATTAAGGTCAATGAGCTCCCACAGTGCAAGACAAACAACACATGGAGCTCTGACAGCTGTAAACAAAACAAAGGTGCTGGAAGGAAGAGCAGAATCGGGGACAGCGTCAACCAGGTCAGACCCGAGTTGGAAGTTACCGATGGAGCACCGGGGCAGATGTGGATGTCTGGGAACTGACGGAGAAAGACGAAGAGACACTGTGAGCAGTAATGACAGAACTCATCCCACTTCAAATGCAGATATTGGTCTAAACATAGACAAAACAGCATATGGACAGGTAACAGTCCTTCCAGAGGAGGTGATATTTACATCAATTACTTTCAACTTCAATTTAGATGGATTAGAAAATTTGAAAGTTACCATGATGCTGTAATACTGCTGTTTGGATATACTACCACCATGCAGAACGCTCGCAACCCATCACACAGTAGGACTTCCAACCAAAGTCTTTAAACAATCAGCGATAACACTGTATGGCCTTTCCATTATTATGTACTCACAGGTTTAGTCTACCATCAGTCAATAAAACAGACTAGATACCGTATAATTTCCAATAGAGGAGCAGCGTCTAACGAGAAGAGCACCCCCCCCTTTTTCAAAGATCAAAGAGCACACGAAGAAAGAACAAACCTCACTACTTGATAAAATATGATATTTCGCATTGGGTGCAAACATGCAGAAACAACAGTCATTTTATTTCTTATTTGGGCTCGCGCCGTGGCCGGGGCGGCAGGCGTCCCTAAACCAAATCCCTCCTTCCGTGTCGCGGGATGTTTCTCATGGGGCGGTGTCTGTCGCCGGGTGGAAGGCGGGTCGGCGGAGGGGGTCGAGTCAGGTCTGCGGTCGTTTCCTCAATAAACGTGCGCCCCAAAGCCTGCCCTTGTGCACTGCGCGTCTATTGGTAACTGTACGGTAATACACATAAGGCGAGAATATAAATTTTATGCTCAAATAAATAATAGTTAAAAAGCTTTTTACTGAATTATACATTTAGTTTGCTTGATTCACTATCAATTCAAATTTTTATTTCATTTTATTATTTACATTTAAAAGATTTTTAATGTACAATATATTTTCTTCATTTTTTTCAACTTTTTGACCAATTTATTTATTTATTTATTCATTCATTGCTGTGACTGTATTGTAACTGAATTAAATTTCTGCAGCACAGTATGACTAAAGTCATATTTCCCTCCTAAGCTGTTGTGTTCTTTTAATTATGCCACGGAATCAAAGCAATTTCCTCAGTATTGTTAAAGTATTAAAGTTCAGCTGTGATTCCTGCCTTATTATTGAGTGAATAAAACACTCGCTGAAGCGCTGCGTTTTCTTTTGAACCGAGTGACTTTGTTCCGGGAACATGTGCAATATCACCCTGAAGTTCTGATCTCCTCATTATAAAAACATTACAGTTTGACAACAAGTCGTCCTGCTGGCCTTTCTGGATGAGGCGGACGACATAAACACAGCATCAGCAGCGGTGAAGGTAAGTCATATTGTTTATCTTCAAACCATTACAGCGCCATCCAGCTACTAAGGCAATTAATTACTGAATTATCCCATGCTGGTGCACAATGAATGCAATAGGCCCTGGGGGCTTTTTTCTCATTACCAGGTACACACTGTCCTACACAGGCGAGGCAGGGGAGGCTTTTAATAACATTTAGTATTCAGATTAAACCGTCGTATGCGGCCAAAAGCTCCGGCTTCCAGGGTTTGGGCTCCAAAGTGGGATCAATTTACAATCCAATTAATTCAAATTGTGTGGAAACATGCTCACAAGGAGGAAAACAAGCGGCCGTCCCATTAAGAAAAAGACAAACGAGGAGGGTTTGGAGCAGTGGGGGGGACACCTGATGTGTTTGACAAGCATGCTTTCATTATTCAGCACACAATAAAAGCTTTTAAGACAGTAATAGCATTGAATTGGTTATTTGTTTGGGGGGAATAAAAGGTACTGAGGTTCAATCGGGATTCAGAGCACAAAGTTTCGAAGTTTTGAGTAAGGCTCATTTCTACTTATCAGACACTCACAGCAAATACTGCTGAATATAAGTGCATATTTCAGGAGAATCCTTCAAACTATGATACAAACGTCAATATTTGCACACATATTTTCTTCACTCGGGTACTCCTGTTCGGATAAAGAACAATGCCCACTTGGAATTTAGAGGAAGAACGAGGGTAGTTTAAAAGAAAGTTGCCAAACATTTTTGAAAAGTTCCGCCTTGGGAGCCGTTTTCAAAAAGTTGCATTTGCAGTGGTTTCAAGCTGCACTGTTGTGTAAACAGACACCCAAAACACAACAAAAGTTTTCAGTTTTTACTTAAAAACATGAGGCGTTTCGACTACAAGTCTGAAAGCTGTACTTCTTCACAAATCTAACTGTGTGACTGACTGAACAAAGAACTACTTCACGTGGCCAAATATGCAATACCATGGCAGAAATAGCCGGCCATCTTGGAAAATGGCTGCCAAATTGAATATTTTGATGTTGAAATTTCTGCTTTCCAGACACTTGGAGCGAGAGCAACAGATACCGGCATGTTTCATAAGAATAATTCAAATAAAGACACAAGCGTCGAAGCATATTCTGATGATTTCCGACTGTTAAAAATGATTTCTCCTACATCAACAACAACTCTCAAAGATGTAAATGTGACTTCCTCATGCAACCGATTCTTCTAAAATCTAAATCTTAATCCACATCTGTCCAAAATGCTCAGTCTTGTGGTCAAATATGCAAAACATTCAACAGAAACAGGCAACCATCTTGGAAAACAGATGCTAAAAAAGACATTTTTGAAAAACATTTTTAATAAAGAAAGGCTGATTTCTGTTTCAAACATTTGCATCAATTGATGCAGCAGATAACTACCGATTCTAGGATATATAAACTTTGACACAAGCTTCAAAATTTGCACATATAATATTCGGTGTTGATCTTTACTGTAAAGTTTGCTGGACACAATTTCATGAAAACTTCTATTGTGGTTAATTTCTACGTTACATAACTGGTGTCCAGTTTGCTGGTTGAATTATTTTCGTGATAAAAATGTCATTTTAAGTAATTCATTTAATATTTATTACGCTTTTCAATCGTCTTCGATCTTTCTGACAGTTTCTTCAGCTTCTTTTCAACATTCATTTAACTTTCTAATCAAATTCCTTTGATAGCTGTGTACATGACTAAAAAATAGTATTCAGGGACAGTTTCATTTAAGTCTGCTCAAAGAATAAATTGCATTAGCCAAATATGTAAGACCTTCAACAAAAATAAGCTGCTGACGTGAAATTACATGTGGTTAGATTGATTTTTCTGTGATTATTTCAGTGTCGTTTTTCCCTTCTTCTGTGCATGCAAACGTAAAATAAATGACTTCAGCTCCACTTTCTAGTCAAATGTGAAGGTTAAACTAAACTAAACAATGACACAAAGCTATATACAGATACACTCGTCTCGCTTTGTGCTCCTGAGCTAAAAACATTCCGTCTGCGCCGCGCCGCCACACGTAACCACCGACCTCCCCGCCGGCAAGGTGCCGGGCCAAGCCTCGCCGGGCCGCCACGCCAGACGGCTAATGTAGCAGAAGGGGGAAGCAGCCTGGCCCGGTTTGTCATTCTGTCTGTGTGCTGATTCAGACTTAAAAACAGGTAGCGCGAAAGAGAAAGGCGGACGGAGTCAGTGAAGCGCTTCCCTGCAGCAGTAAAGGCACATTAGAGGCCCGGTGGAGGATTTTACTGCTGGATGAAGTAAATGTGATGCTGCTGCAGACCCCTCAGAGGCCCAGACGAGATGAGGACACTTTTAAAAGAACATTTCATAACTGCATGAGCGTGTATGACCCTCCCCCACCCCCCCTTTCTGTCTTTCACTCCCGCGTCACACAGAAAACAATATTCTCCAGAGACTCATGTGACAGACGCCTCCATCAGTGTAAGAGGCGATCGCACATGTGGCGTCTAATTCCAGTGGTCCCGTCTCGGAACTGTATCCTTTCCGCAAGAAAAATGAAGATTATTCATCTCGACACCATCTCCACCTCCGTCCCCGCCACCCATGACTTGTTTTATGTCCGGCGATGATCTGTGGAGCCGCTGCCAAGCACATAAATCTGGCTGCGCTCGCAGAGCCGAGCGCAGCCAAGCAGCGGCGGATCCAGAAGAAAGTACGTCTTTATTATGGGTGTAAATGGCTGAAGCGCAGAGATCCGACTGGAAATATGAGCACGGCGGGCTCACAGATGAAAACGGAGGGAGCGTCAGTGGGGGGGGGGGAATCATCCACAGCCAAAGTTAGTCAATTGAATGCATCTGGGCAGCTGACTTGAATAAATCTTATAAATCAGTGCTGAGGAAGTCACTGAAGATTTGTTCTTAATAACAGTCAATAGTTACTTCTTTAAAAAGTGGAGGAGCTACTTAACAGTTCCTGCCAAAGAGATGTAGCCAATCACATTAGAGAGCCGGGAGCGCCCTGTGGGTCATCCGATGACTGATTCACTCAACAAGTTCATCTGAACGGACGTCAAAGGTACCTTAACTATAAAACTACTGAAAGTCCCAGGACACTACGGACTGGGAGGCGGGACACTTTGGAGGCGGCCATTGCTGTTATCCTTCACCTCGCCGTGCAGGAGAATGAAAGAGTTTCCTTTAACACGTTTTCTTTTCTTACTTATTTTTAATTCTTGAAATCTGCTCGAGCGACCATCCCCTGGTCTTCTCCCTCTGTCCCTGCTCTGCAGCTCCATCTCCTGCGACCGTCTTACAATATATCTATTATCTCTCCTCAGCACATGTTTGAACCATCTCAACCTGAAAGCTCCAGCTCTCTCTCCAAACTGCTGCTTCCCCCCTCAGCTGTCCCGCTGATCTGGTTATTTTAAATCCATTTTGCTCTCAAATGCACCAAAAAAATGCAAAACAGATCACTTCTGTTATTTCTGTTTCAGCACAAAGTGCTGGTGATGAATGGTAATAAAGCTTCCGTGTCATTGGCATGTTGTGAAATTTATTCCATGTCCACCCTTCGTTCCCGAAGTAAAGGTTTTTCGTGGATTTGTGAGAAGTTATTTAAATCTGGACCAAAGAGTTAGACAGACTTTGGACTGAGCCTGAAGCTAGACTGAATTTTTTTTTTTTTTTTTTAAATCAAACTGCCCAGCTCATCTTCTACCTTTTATCTGTCCTTCTTCTCGAGTTTTCCTTGATCGTGCATCTTTTCCTCACAGCAGCGTCGAGTCGTGTCCCTTCAGGCCCTCTATCCTTGTACACCAGAGGAAAGACGAGGGAGGAGGAGGTGGAGAGAAAATTAAAACAAGCTCAGTCACAGCAGGCCTGTTTTGTGACTCCTCTACCCTCCAGCTTGAAGCCTTTTTCCACAGAAAGAAAAAAAATAAAAAATCCAGCAGGTTCAGAAAAAAAGATGAGGTCACCCTGAGAAAAGAAAAAAAAAAAAATCCCAAAATAACACCTAGATTTGAACAAACATCTCCTGAGATAACAACCGTATTAACAACTCTCCTCGCGGGCCACAGCCTGCCGGAGCCAAATAAAAAATAAACACTAACAACCAGTCTGGCTGCCACCAGTGCAAGCCAGATTTTATGAGCCGGAATCGCGTTCAAAGTCCATCCCCGAGTCAAATCTGAAATCCAAATTAGAAGCAGAGGTGCGGCCAGTCGCAGGGAGGTATCTCCTTACACCTGCCTGCAAGAACAAGACAAAAGAAATTATCCTTCACACCCGGTGTAACGTCATTAAGCCTCCATATGCTGCCGATGTTCCTGCTCTGGTGATGCGTCCATATAAAGAGCGTCTGCCTCGGATTGTGTCACGTCGCAGTGATGAATAATGAAGGCGTGTGTGAGCCGGCGAGGCGATGCAGACGGCCCCAGATGTTGGGATAAAAGAAAAGTGGGTCAGGTGTCTCGTTGATGCTCCGCGCAGGACAGTGCAGCGAGCGAGCCGAGCATCTGGCCCCGTCACGCAGGGGTCGATGGGAATTTGTCGATATGTAATCGACATGCTAAATGTTGCACCTTGAAGGGGGGGGGGGGGGGGGGGGCTGATAATCGGGAGCCTGATTAGTTGCTGCTGCTGCTGCAGTTCATCAGAAGGTCAAGAGGTGAGGTGCAGAGTTGTATCACCTCTGTCGCGGAGTAAATGGCTCACGGAAGAGTCCTCCATACATCATGGCGTGCGCCGTGGACCTTCACAGCTCCACCATTCCCGCGCAGGCTCATACATCTGAAATAGCACACATCCATCACACACGCCCCCCAACCCCCACCCCCCCACCCCCACAGCGACATCTGCCTCCCGGACCGAGATTCAGCCACCAGCCGCACCGTCGAGCAGATCCCCGTGTTTACGATTCTTTCATCGTAAATCGAGCGTTAACAATCCCGCTCGTCAATCATACCCGGATCATTTGAGGGACCATGCACCACGCCCTCGTCAAATTAAAGCCCCCCCCCAATCCGACAAATGACAATCATCAACACAAAGTGATCTTTACGTACACACACACAAAAAAAAACTTAATTATACATCTATTCATGCCTCTAAGCAGCCATCAGGGTCACTGATCGTCTTTGATTTGCCGGTTTTCATCCACAAATACTGTGAACCAATAACTCTTTGAATTATGTTCTATATGTAATGCACATTTCACAATCAGAATGTTTCTCCAGGATGGATAAATTCGTCAACATGAAACTGAATGAGCGTCAATGAATAATCAACAGAATAATGGTTTTCCAGCCTCAAAGCTGTCAAATTAAAGCTGTTTTGCTTTACATTTCGCTTTCAGTGTTCATTTTCTAATTCTTCGCAGCTTATGCACATGCAGCGATTACTGTGCACTGAGCTTTGAGCGACATCCGAACCACGGTTGACCTGCGATCGATGCTGCACCTGAACGCCATGCATGCATACACTCAAACGAGGCTCTGACTGCCGCAGCTCTGCCAGACGCTTCTAATGAAAAGGGAACTAAATCATATTTGTAAATGAAACAGAAACGACGGGGTTCTCAGTTGCATAGTTTACACAATGTTTTTGCAGTGAAAACAGAAAACCTCCGTAGCGTGGTTTTAGAGCTCGGAACCACTGAAAACTTTAAATATTTTTTTTGAAAATGCTGCTACTGTTCATGTGCATCTTGGCTGTAGTAAATAGTTCTTTTGCACATGCGTGAGTAGATGGGACAACAACAACAAAGGCGGTCTCCATCGTGTCATGACTCCCAGTCCATATTCTCCTGGGACTTGATCGTTTTATAGTAGAGAGTCACCCGTAATAGTGATCCAACTTTGTCATCTGTCCATACGAATATCCGTGTACTCACCATTGTTGATGTTTATGGGGTCATTTTCTCTTCGCGCATGTGTTCGTGGTTTCATTTCCCAAAAATAAAATAAAACTGCACCAACCCCATTGCCTGTCATGCCAACTGCATCATTTTCAAAACGCTGCCGTGTAAATGCAAAATACTTCTGAAACAAAAATGCATAAACGAGGCATTTTCTCTTGAAATGGTGTCTCTCTCTGTGTTTCTCCTGTGTTCAGGATGTAACCTGCCTTCAATTCGGCGCCACAAGCGGGAGTTAGATAAAGCAGTGTAGAAGATGGCCGGAATAAACTACATTTTAGGCCCAGACATGCTGAGCCCTCTTGTGTCTTCATTATCGTTAGACATTATTAAGACAAACACCGAAAATAAGTTTTAAAAATATGTGTCATACAAAAAGCAAGAAAACGCTTGACTTAATCCATTTGGCTTTTCCACATTGTTACAACTATTGAGCACCACGGTTTGCTTTATGGCATGACAATACTTCCATTTGCACTTCATCTGAAACACAATTAGACTCTCCTTATGCTTCGATCCATCTATTTTCTAACAAAACAATTTTTTTGTCTTTCAATATTCTCGTTTGTCCAACTGAGGCATCTGAATCAGGACAACTGGACTTTTCGCACCTTATCAAAGTGGCTCCATGAACCGTATTGAATATCCGTACCACATACTGAATATCTTTGCCGCTTGCCATGTCGACATGGGCACAATATCGAGATAATTCCGGAGGAACCCAACCTCCTCCATCTTATATAATCTCTCCAGCAAGTCCTTGACGGAGTCTTGTGAGTACGCCACCAAGGCAAAGACACAGACGCCTGTACCTCAAGGTCCTGTTGATGCAGAGAAGAGATTTTACCTTGAATTCCTTCAGGATCCCTTCCTGGAAAGATTTTTTTCTCTGTGGGAAAAGGCTTGTTTAATGTAGGGATTTTCCAGACTAGTGTAATCAACAATGACTGCTGAGATGTCGGTGATGGCGACGTGAGGCCATCCAGGAAGATTTTTTTTGTAAAGCATCTATCAGAGCTTGTGTTGCTGATGTTTGTGGTGACATTTGAACCTGGCGAGTGATTCAGGAAACTGTTGATTTGGCTTGTGAAAATCAATATAAGCAGCAAAACCGATGGATTCCGCTTCAAACCTTGTTGTAACCAGTAGGAACTGCGTCTGTCTGGGAACAAAATGAGCTGATTCATTTTAATAAAAGATGCACAGAGTACTAACTAGCATAATATGGCCGTTGTTAACTTATCCCAGCCATCATTCTATCAGACGAATAGACACTATTATAATCATAATATTCTTTCTATATTGGCATGATTTAATAACAATTCATTTCAAAGCTTCAAACAACAAACCAATGAGTTCATTATCATCACTCCCCTCATGTTATATTTATTGTTCACTTGACAGCAAACTAGGGCAAATGAAGCACAAAGACGCTTCTGCCTGTGATGAATCAACTGGATGGAAAGCTTCAAGGCTTCGTGAATCCTCATCTTGTAATAACTAGTGTGGAGCCTCTGGTAGGGCACTCCTATTCACTCAACCTGCCAGACCCATAATGGTGGAAGGGTACAATATTAATTTTTTTTGGACACTCGACCATTCTCGGGCAGAATGCAATGTGTGTCTTTTGTGTTTTTACACTTTAAAAAGTTCCTTATTTTGCACCCATACTTATTAACTTATTAAAAATGTATTGATTGTCCTATCGTGGCAAAAACTGCTTGAAAGAAGTAAACTGTAAATACAAGATGCCTATTGATTAGTCTATATTTAATTCCTGTTTTAATAAAAAAAATATGAATATAATCCAAATATTAAAGACAATAATTAATTAAATTTGAATAAGATGCAGAAAACGATTGACAGCCCTCAACAGTACAAGAGTGCAGTGAGACCAATGGCATTATGGGAAACATGCCAACATAAGACAAAAATAACTCATCGACCAAACAAGCACAAATAACCGTAAAGTTATATCAAGCATGTTGCAGAATCTGGTTTAAGATAAATCCGAATTACAAGACAAAAATCAGGGATGCAATGAGCTGGAAAACGGTTTTCACGGACACTCTGAATCAACACTTCAAGGTAGGTTTGGTCCAGTTTCCGTCCCACCAGCCAAATATGCTGGACTCACTCGCGAGACACCACACCGTGGGACCACTGAGAATAGACCAAAATAACATCTCTAAGCCCATCCTTCAAGTTTCACTGCAAACCCCTGCTCCCTCTGGGTTCCTGGAGTCGCTGTCAGTGAGATCGATGGATTGTCAGGTGTGTTGGAACAGTATAAAAAAACAACAATCCAATAAAATCCCAGAGAACCCAGGTGTGATTTCACATTGGAGGTCCGTCCTCAGGGGACGACAAAAAAAATCCAATGACACGTCTGACAGGAAACTGCAGGTGACTCACAGAGGTGAGGACCTTCATGCTGTAGCCTGGAACAAGCTGTATTCAGTTGCACACATGCTGGTTTATCCTTCAAGCCATAATACTTTCCAGTGGAGAAGAAAAGCCTCCATCAAAAGGAGTGAAAGCAGTGATATTTTTGCTTTGAACGGGTGTGCCTAAGTAATAATTATGCAAAATTGAGTACTTAAGGCAACCTTTCATGTAGAAGTTGACGTCAAATCAGATTCAATTGCTGTAAGGACAGCATTTGCATGTTGCAACGGAGCAGAAGTTACCCAAATTCATCAAGAAGATAACTACTTCCATTATCGCTTTGGCCAAAGCCATTAAAATAGCTTTAACGGGAGATTTATCAACCTCCAACCAACAAATGCTCTACACACTTTCCCGTAGTAAAACAGAAATTCATGTGGACAAAGACTCATGTATTACAAGCAGACTGCAGCATCCACACATCCCATCCAACTTCCAGGGCAAAACCACAGCCGCACATCCAACTTTTCTCCCTCTCATCGACTTAATGGATTGTGGAGGCAAGGTAAGTGATTTCCCTCCGACAACGCGCAATGCATTAGCCTTCGCCATTCGTCACTGTTTACAATCCATCCCGCGCGTGGAAAATAACGGCATCGATCATCGCCGGAGACGCCCGCAAAACAACAGGAACACCACGGAAGAGGGTGATTGATTCGAACTGGATCCTTTTCAGGAATCCCTGGCTGCAGGTTCACAGCTCCCCCCTCACCACCACCACCTCCTCCTCCTCTGGGCCAGAAAAAAAAAAAAAAAAGGGCAGCATTGAATGTAGCTGCTGAGGATGGATGAACGAGTCTGTACATATGCACACGAGTCATTTTAGATTAAAGTGGCTAAACAAATGGAGTGTCAGCCAGCAGGGAGGAAAGCACTGTGCTATCAGCTCATAAAGCTGCTGCACGCACACAATCCAATCCTCGATATCAGGAAACTGAAAACGATTAAATATCCTGATGTGTGTAATTCCCTGAAAGAATCTCAATTTGCAGAGGTCTAGCACTTCTGGCAACTTCTGTCATCTTCGCTTCGATTGCCACTTTAAACCTCATCTCTTCCTCTTCCCCGTTTCTCTGAGGGCAAATTAGATTTACCTAAGCTATTCAGCCTGCCCATTCACCCTTTGCCTCCTGCTACTCGCTGGGTTTTCTTTTCTCCTTATATCTGCCAGATATATGCAGACCTTCCCTCGTCTCTGAAGGTCAGCGTCGGCAACCCATCAGTTGTCAGAAGGGTCTCAAAAAGAGCTTGAAATTGATTCATCACGAGCAGCTCCCTCGGGGGTCTCAGTGCGACGGATATTGTGAATAGAAATGCAGCCGTAAAGTGATTTAAATCTCAGCATAAACAGTCGGAGGCAACGGCTGCAGCCGAAACCTACGGTGACATAGGACTATATTGAAACCTTATTGGTTTGAATTCACATTTTGACTATTTAGTCACGCACAATTTATGCCACTTCTATTTATTCAATCCATCGATCTCATGAAGGATTTTTACTGTCATTTTCAACGCTGGAGCCTAAAATCTCACAGAAAAAAAATGCAAGTCATACAACCATTTGATTCATACAATGCTTAAGAACAAATCAAACACTACATTATATATATTTTTTTGTTTTTTTTACTGTTGACTTGTCGAAACTCTCACCCACATTCAGCTGAGATTGGCTCCAGCCCACTGACACCGTTAGTCTGGTGTGATAACTCCACAGTGTACAAGCAGAATTGCTTCAGGTACAAGAGTGGCCTAAACTCAACCTTATAAATACTTTATACACAGGCTGCATGCAGAGATACGAGTGATCTAAGGTCATTCTTCTATATGCAAACAGGTGACACTGATGCACAAGAGTAGCCTGAGCTCATTGTTATACATGTACAGAGGGAGAAAAGTAACCTAGTGTCACTTTCACACATGTACAAACTTAGACGAAGTTCAAGTACAAGGTGAGCTCGGCTCCACCGTGCACATGAGGATTTGCAGCGTCTGAGTACGGGAGTGACCTAAACTCATCCTTACAAATACTATATACACAGACGTGTTTAGGTACAAGAGTGAGCCAAACTCATTCGACATGCAGACAGGCTGTGTTGAAGTACACAGGCTGCGTTCAACTCCAGGGTTGACATACGACCATTCCTGTACGTGAGCAGATGCAGTGTTTAGGTGGGGCGGTGACCCAGGCCTCTCCCTGTACATACACACAGCATTTAGTTATTCAGCATTACACATTGCACAAAGAGTGGCTGACAAATAACTTTGTACATGTTTGGATGAAAAGACTTGAACTCAGTGTCTCACTGATACACAGAAGGCCTCCGGGTTGAGGGCGAGGTTGTTTCATCCCACTGCACCATCCACCTTTTCATGCAAAATGAATGTTTCCATAAACTGCATTCACATTTTCAGGAAATTACAATTCCCCACACACCAAACAAGCATTTATAATAAAAAAAAAAAATGCAAACTCTCGATACCATCAACAAGCTGGATTTGGCTCGTCGCGCCCCCCCCCCCCCCCGAGGCCAAACACAGCCTCCTCTGTTGGCGCTGAATGTTAAATAGGTGCAGTAAAGCGGCGTATGGACGGGAGCCAGCAGTCTGAGGAGCTGCTGGGTGAAATTATTTGCCGTTTGCTTAACTTCAGGTAGCACTTGGGTAAACAAACGGTCCTTTTCATGTTTGTCTGAACAAGCGCTGCCGTGTTTCCTGTCACTTCCTGTTTTGACTTGCGAGGCCGATGCTCGACGCTACCACTTCCTCGCACAAACCTTATCGTCTGACACAGTAACAAACCCCCGCTGCAGATACAGACAGTGAAAGTATTAACCCAGAAGGGAGTGCACGCTGAAATGTGTAGCTGAAGAGGATAACAGACGACTTCCTTTCACTTCTGTGAAAGATAAAGATGATTGTGTATTTCCTGAGAAGGTCTTTCTCTGAAAAAAAATGTAAAAACATGAAGGAAAAACTGTCGGAATTTATGTTTCAATATGTTGAAACTCCTGACGCGAATTACGCAACATCCCGTAAAGGCCACTTTCTCCCAACAGATGGGAACCAATTAGCCACCTGACTCCCAGAGAACACTTGGGCAGTCGTGTGGAGCCGAGATGCAAATGAAGCAGAGGGAGAGGTGGAAGCAGACCTGCCGACGTCCTGGGAGAGGAGAAATTAATGGGGGAGACAGCCGGGGTGCGTTTCTGGAAGTGGAAGGAGAACGAAGTGGGAAATGATGTATGGGGAGTGCAGGGAGCGGGGGAGCGGGGGTCCCAACGAAAGGTTATCGAAGCGATGGAGTGATGGAGAACGTTGTGGAATCCCGCATGAGCCGACGGCAACATCACGGTGATGCGGTCAACACGAGAGCGCCGTGAAATCAGCGATCCACTGCAGTGGTGCCCAAACTGGGGTCAATGTCACAGTTAGGGGGCGCTGAAGGACAGAGGTAGGGCCTGATGCATCAAATTAGTGAAACAATTTAAACAATTACTTATGTAGATGATGCTCATGTTTATGTTTCATGAAAGAACAGTGCTCTTTCTCTTGTCTCAAATTTATACCTTCATTTTTTTTTTTTTGTTAGACTTCTACTCTGTTCACACCAGGTATCAAATAATTATGGCTGTCAATTAATTATAATATGTTAGTTAGTCATGGTTAATGGCACTTTTCTTTCCTATATAATATTCTGTTTATTCGTTTTTTTTCATCAGCCTTTATTTAGTCAGGAGAACCACATTGAGATTAATAATCTCTTTTATCAGTGCGTCCAGGCAAAAACTTTGAGTATGCAGAGCATGAATACACACGGTATACAAAGACAAATATTTACAGTTCAGTCAGTCTTTTGCCATATTGATATCGCGATAACAACCAGTTTGTAGTATGTTGCCCTATTTAGTAATATCTAGAGCAGAAATCATCAATTTTAGGTAGATTAAGTGTACCCAGTTATACAAAGGGTTCATTTATACAGGTTTGTTCAACTTTAAGAGTTTTAAATCACATTGTTTGTAGGAGAGCTCCAGAACATATCGCAAATGTATCATTACTGCAATATCACACGTGTGACATAACGGCAGTAAATTCCGTTTCCCTGCAAGAAATCATGATTAATTCATGAAAATGATGTGATAACCAATTAAAGAATTGGAAGTGACTGTGCATTTCTTTGTAAATTAATCCTATAACTTTTCATGAATATTTAAAATTCTGTCTGTAGAACAGTGAAACATCTTAACGCAGTTCAGTTTTTTGTTTGTTTTATGTTGTCTAAGTTCTTATTGGGATGACTTTGCAATAAATTGTGCGAACCTACCAGTGACCCTGACAGGAAGTGGAGTCGAACTGTTATCCCAGGATTAGCAGAGAATCGACTAAATTTGACCTGGAACAAACTAAAGCCATAATTCTACCATATTTGTTGGCTCTGGACAAAAAGCGACGTTCCAAAATCCCCTCAAAAACATGAATTCAAATCGTCTCGTCCAGCCAAATCAAGCAAAAGAGGAAAAACTGCCGGAACGGGAGAAGTTGAGCTCTGAAGGACAATTTCAGAAGCCTTGACTGTTTCCAAGGCTCCAAAGGCAAAGTTTACCTTTATTGCCTGTGACTGCTCACACAAAGCAGGCAGCTGTTAGATAAAGAGAAGTAAATATTGGGAGATGTAGCGTGATGCCGAGCGACATATTCCCTTAGAGGTTTGGATGCAGGGAACTAAGTACAAGGCAGGGACGTTAAAGCCATTCTTTACCAAGCAAGTGGCGTTTTAATTAAGGATCTCATGGATCCTGCTGACATTTTAACGTCCCCGTGGCATCTTCTTACAAAGAGAAAAGCTGCCATGCAAATTTAAACAAGGCCGTTGATTTCCCCCACAAATGAGGCTGCAGCTGGGACAGCGAGTGTGCAGAAGTGACGTGGCTCTTGTGCCAGTTCTACGCGTTCATTTAATCCGTCTATCTTTTACATGGCTTTACGGCGGAGACAGAAATGGAGCCGATTCCAGGCAGGCTGCAGCCCAAAGTTTAAATTTAGCAGGTTTAAAGTAACCGCGAACGCATGTTTTTGAACTGTTGGAGGAAACCGGAGATCCCAAAGTGAACCCACCCACACAAAAAGGCCCCCGAGCCTGGAATCAAACCGTGTTGGAATGAGGCAAGTGCTAACCACTACACCACCGTTATTATGTGTCTTGTAATTAAAATGTGAGCAGTAAAATACTTCAGTCTCGTTGGTGTTTTGGAGTTATCAGTGTACACATGGGAAGCGTTGAGGTACAGTCTGCAGTATATTTCAGACGTAGTTCGCTGTTACAACCTGACTCCATTTCACGTCGCCAATTTATTGTCGGTCAACATTCAAAATAGCGATGGAAGATGTTTCCATTTCAACACATTTGGCAAAAAGAAAAACAAATATGGTGCAACTGGTTCAAATTTGGTCCAAGGAGAGAACCAAATCTCAGAGCACAAATACGATATGTTTCACTCACTGCGTCAACTTCAAAACCGTTGCATAAGTCCCCTTTTTGTTTTGTTTTGTTTTTTTGTTATCTTTCTCTAACAACTTCCTCAAATGAAGGTTACCATTTCCTGGCCTCTGCTCTTTCTCAGTCAGCTTAAAACAAAGCGAATAGTCTCCAAGAGAAACCTCGGGAGCTTCAAAAACATGTCCGACGTTTGGAGGAACGCAATGCTTTTCCTGGTGTTTGTTTGTTCAGGTGAAAGTAGCACCACCGCGTTCCGCTTGAGCCTCGACATATCATCACGTTTCACTTGAAGTTGAAGAGCGTAATCAGATTTGTTTGGACTACACAAAACTTCAAATCAGCCAGTCATGTTGTCCAAGAACAACAAAGCAAGCAATTTGACAATATGTCCTTTACGATGAAGTTTAGGTCTGTGCTTGAGTGAGCAAACTTCTCAGAAAGTCTTTTTTTAGTCTTTCTCCGGCAATCAATACAACTTCCTGTTGTTGTCACCATGGCAACAGGTTGTCTCCAGTACAGATCCTTGAGCATTCATCACTTCTGACAAACACTAATGATTGCCTCCAAAAAAAAAAAAAAGACGAAGTCAAAGACAATAAAAATCTAAGTGCAGCCAATTTTTTACTGAATCTCCCCCAAATTAGCGCGACACAACGTAGACTAACAAAGATGAAACGTACCGTGAATTTACAACCCCAATAGACAATGGTAATGTTATCTCGCTAAAGAATAATCTCTTTTAGGGTAAGCTCACTGGCAATAAACAACACGGCTAATGGAAGGTTGGTAATATTAAATGCTGCGGAAGACTCGCCCATAAATAATTTCGGTCAAACATTTCACATAGCTAATGCGCCTTACTAATTAAAGAGTCGTTGTGGAGTGAGCTAACAGGCCCTAAACAACAGAGCTAATGCAAGATTGAAAGTAAGGTAAAGCTAATGGTGCTAAAACATTAGCACACTTGAGCAAACTGGACTCACTGACCCAACAAACAAAGATAATGTGATCTCACTAGTCAAAATTGAATTACGGAGACGTTAACTGGTCCTAAATGACAATGAGACGGCGTCCAAGCAAAAGTGATTGATGCATTAAGACTGAAAAACTGAACGTACTGACCCCACAGGCTTAGCTAATGGTATGCTTCTCATCGAAGACTTTTTCCAGACTGAACGACAAGGTTCAAGTAAGATCATTCATTAAACAAATGCTCTTAATGCTTTGCTCACATATAATTTAATCAAACATTGCATAACATATTTTATTACAAATTATTCATTGTTGAGGGAGCTAGCGGGTCATTGACAACATCTAATGCAAGATTGGCTTCGAACACATTAGCCAACTGAACAACAGACAAGGTGGATTTTATCATATATATACATATATATATATATATATATATATATATATATTCAAAAAACTATTCTAGAGTGAGCTAAAGGGCTTTACATGATAAAACTATGGATGCCTCCAATATATGTACATAATGTTATGTTACTAATCATTGGCCAATTTAAGAGTGAGCTAACTGGACTTAAATATATCAGATTGCCAAAGGCCAAAATCTATTGATTTGGTCATCAGAAGTAACTGATGCTATCTTACTAATCGAAGGTGTGATTTAGAGTGAGCTTACTGGCCCTAGATGATGAAACTAATGGAAGATCGCAAATAAACAGAGCTACTGATGAGCTACTCAGTAAAGATAAATTAGTGAACGTATGCAAGTGGGAAAGCTGACGTTAACTTGGTAACAGCGGATCGAAAAGTAAAGGCCTATCCACACCAGAACGCTGTTGCATGTAAAAAACATCGCTTTTGGCCGATCATCCACACAGTGCTGCGTTTTAGGAGCCCAAAAATGCAAAAATGTGCATATTTTGACAATATATGTCTTAATCTATATAATACCAATTTGAATAATATATTAATAATAATTACTTCAATGATCTTATTGTAACTTATACAAAGTCTGAACATCACACATCAAATCTGGGAAACTGCAAAGACAATTGAAGAAACTCCAAGACCCCAGACCAGTTCTAGTAAGACAATCTCGACCGTGATCCTCATTTAAATGCTGTTTCCAAACAACCTCAAAGTGTTTAGTTTAAAGGTTCCTCGCATGTGTGATGGCCGATAGACTCGAGCTGTACATCACGAGAAAAAAAACAAAAAAAAAACAATAAGGGAACAGCTCACAGAGCAGTGAAGGTTTACTGCTGGCATTAACTCCCGTTGGAAGACATTAATCCTGCAGGCAATTACTGTAGTTGAGAATTAAGCGAGAGCTGACACATCCCAAATGTTGGATGCGGTCCGGCAGTAAAAAAAAAAAAAAAGAAAAGAAAAGAAAAGAAAAAAGAAACGAGGGATTGCACAGTTGTTGGAGGAGGAATACCTGATGGGGAACGCAGCGAAACCAAACGTTCATTTGAGATGAACAGCACGCAGTTTTTAACACGGAGAGCAGTGACCTGCATGTGGCACAGCTGGAGCTCCTGTAACTCCACCTGAAAACACAGCGAGAGACACTGACACACTTTCCCTCCTCCGTCCGCTTCAACTGCCTGCTCAAGACACCTGAATAAAATGCATTTTTATTCCACTGTCAATGATTACACACAGATAGAAAGATGGAAAGAGCTCTCGAAAATAAAAAATTAAAGAAAAGGCAACAAGGTGGCCCAAGTGAAGACATCAGATATTTGAAAAAGGGTCAAAGAGCAACAAACACATGCAAATGTATTAAAATTCAGCATAATTCCAAGAAATGGGGCAGAAATTGATGCTTTTTTTCCTAAATCTCCATGCAGCATGACGTCTCCTTCGGGCATTTTTGGTGCAAAAGTCTACAGAATAACGGTCCATCATTGAAAACGTAGCAAAGCAAGAGAAGAGACTGTATAAAATAGCAACAAGGTGTCCAAAATGTCACTAAAAGTACCAAGAAATCGTTTAAAAAAAAAAAGACGTGTAGAGGGAGGTTAAGCTATGTGATCAATTTTAAGCACAATAAAATTGAAACATTAAAAAAGTATGCAACGGCACTAAATGCAAACACATGCAGAAATAGACGTTTTCCTGTTAAATTTGCATAAAACATGAACAAAACCGTCGTGGATTTTGGTGAAAAAGTACACAGACAAATTGAATGTGCACACATAGACAACTGAAATGGAAACAAAGAGCACATAGAGTCTAAGATGACTGGAGGATCTGGCCAGAGCAGCATTAGAGATGATTAATCAGTCCAAACTTCAAGAAATCTATTAAGAAGTGGCCAACATCCCCCAAAAAAATAGGAGTATATCCAAATGTATTGTGTAGAAATGCAGGCTTTATTCCTACATTTGCACACAACTTGAAGTCTCGTTTTCATGAAAAGTGTGCAGACTCGTGTGTCTGCTCATCAAGACAAAAGGAAAGAGCAAGAAGAAAAAACACCCTGTGTGAGTGAGGGGATATCAGGTGTGTATTATCTGACAAGATCATAGGAATGAACTGGTCAGGGGAGCATTTTTACGCAGAAAACAAAAGTCTCAAACAGCTAAAAAAAAAAAAAAAAAGAAACACATGCCGAATGCAGCATTAAATCCCAGAAAACGGTGCAGAAATGCGCGCTGAACTTGAAGTCTCCGTGGTGCGTTTGGGTGTCGCAGGACTCCGCATACACAAAGCCAAACAGCGGAGATGCAGCTCGGAGCGACACAAACAACACTTATTTCCTCCGCGCTTCTTGGAGCCCTTTGTGCGGACTTTGCGCGGTGATCGGTGCCCGTTTGCGCACGCGTCTCTCACCTTTGTTGTCGGCTGTTGCGCCCGTGCGCTCCTCAGCGTGTGCTCACGCGGCGGCGCTGCTGGAGGATCTGTTGCTGCGCTCCTCGGGCTTGTTTTAGGTGGGTGGCGGATTTTTTGGCTTCTTTCTTGTTTCCAACCAGCAGAAAAACACCGAGAAGCCCTCCCACTCCGGCCCCGCTCAGCCTCCTCCCGGCGGCGGTTCCGCCCTCTCCGTGACACGCGGTGCGCACGGTGCGTGCACTGCGCGCCGCTCCTCCGTGCGCGGCTGACGGCTGCTGCTGCTGCTGCTGCTGCACCGGAGATGACTCCGGCTCCCACTGCACCGCAAAGTAATGCCCATCCTGCTTTCTGCTGCTTGTTGTGGGAGGTGGCGTGGGTGGGGGCTCCATGGTGGCACGCGCTCTTGTGAAGTCGCGACAAAATGTTGGATCTTGTTTTAATCCACATGAAGCGCAGACAGCTGCATGGAAACAGTTTTATCAGTGTACAAGGTGAAATATTGCACTCCTCTCCTAAAGGCATTCTCAACCTTGGGGTCCTGACCCCTCAGAGGGGTCGCAAGATGATTTCAAGAGGTCTCACATGCACTGGTTGAAGGACGGTCATGGTCTTGCGACCAAAGACAACCTGTGATAAAATTCAGAACTTCCGGGAGATGGATGCTGCTGCTACTGCAACCGGCATCAACGAACCAATAGAAATGAAATACTGATCAGCGCCACAACCAAATTAATGCTTTTTATCTGGTTTTGTGTGATTTGATCATCAGAAATAAGTAGAGCAGATGGGATAGGTGTGGTGGTCTAGAGATCCATGAGGTGAACCTGGGATCATATTTTCACATGTTTGAGTTCCACAGTGGTCCCAGAACAAGACCCTGGATCCTCATCAGCTCCCTGGAAAGCCCTGACGTGGCTGCACCTCCGCATCCTGCAAACAGGTTGTTTAAATGCAGAAAAAGAAATTTCCCCAAGGGGAAATTGATAAATGTGACCGATTTAGTATTTTTCTAGACAATAGTAGTCACTTTCACTTCAATGAGGACATAAACTCTGCAGCCCTCAATCAAGCTTACAAATTTTTTATTTTTTTTTATTACATTATTGGATGTCACATGGAAAAGAAATCTGAATTAAAATAAGAAATTAAGAAAATACATGACAAGAAAGGAGTAGTTTTACATGACTCATGTGTCATAATTAACCATGATTTATTTAAAATTTTTATTTATATACTTTATATAGTTGCAATGGGATATAGAGTGACATAGTGATATGCAGCGTATAGCAGGGGTGTCAAACATAAAGCCCGTGGGGAAAAAACGGCCCACAAGAAGCTCCAAACCAAGCGAATCGTAATATGTGTGTTGTTGTATGTGGCCCCTGAACTAAAACGTGTTTGACAGCCCTGGTGTGTAGTGTTTCATTAGGTTCTTCAAGAGCTAAAAAGTGTAGATTTCTTTCTTTTTCAGACGTTTATCCTTAGTTTGTCTATATGTAACAAACTGTTGTAAACTTGGTCTTTTCCCAGCTGCTTGTTCCTGTTCTTCCTCTTTTCTGTCCACATGTATGCCTTCTTAAGTCCAAACTGCCCATCAGGGTAATTAATTTCAGCTGGATTGCTCCTCTGGCGTTACCCTTTCATTTAAATACCCCTCCAGTCACTCAAGAGGTTCTTCAAATATTTAGTTTCCCCTTTATCCCAAAGCTGAAGTGCCTCCTCTACATGATAAAACACACCTCTGATTCTATAGCCTCATGAACGTCTCTTTAGCCCAAACTGCCCCTGTGGTAGGTTAGGATTTTTAAAGGGATCAAACTACATCTTAATCCTAAATACCCCTCAAGTCACTCGGGTTAATAGATACCCCTCTTGTAACATTATTTTCTGTGTTTTTGCTGATTTGACAAATCCAACTGCCTCTTAATTTGACCAATAAGCTCTGCTGGTGCTTTTATCGTTGCTTAAATATAAACTGAATCCCCTTCTACTGGCCTCCAAGTACATCCATGTTCCATTTGTCACTCAGATTGCCCCTTTGTGATCAGTACAAACGCTCCGCTTGTCGGCCTGAATAACCCTTAAGTGTATTTCCTGCCACTCTGTCGTCCCTTTGATGAGTCCAAGTGTCCCATTTTTCTGGGTTTCTGCCATAAAGGCAAGTCTTTGTTGATAAAAATGCCCCTCGGGATGAGGGAATTATCCCTTTGGATCTGTCTTAATGCCCCTTTTGGTTGACCTAGAAATCTGAAAAGGAAACCTTTTTCTTCTCACATTGTATTCAGTCTGTATGGAAATACTTGGAAATTAATTTCAACATTTACGTGTTAAAAAACAATATTTCAAGACCTTTTTTTTTAAAAAAATATATATTTTGGCCTTTTTTAGAGTAGGTGTTAAACATAAAAACACAATTAGATGTTATTTTTTTATCTAGTAAATCCATTTGAAAATACAAAAATAACCTCACAATTCACAAGTATTTGGGAAAAGAAATGTAAAAATCGGCTCAATTTCTCGATGGGCGGTTTCCCCAGTCCTGATGTTTCAGCTCAATCACCACATAAAGTCCTGCTAAAAGAATGTTCTATAATTTTTATTGCCTTATATCAGTTAGTTTTAAATAAAACAATTAAAAACTGTAACTGTATGCTTAGTTGCACCATAAAAGGTTAAAAATGTAGTCCTGTTGTACAAAGTGTGAGGCAATTACCACAATCTGATCGAATTCAAGCATTAAAAATTGATATTCTTGCAGTTTGTTCCTGCTAAGCTGAAGAAAATGGTCTTCTGTGATATAATAACACATCTTATTCTCATTTTGAATAAAGATTACTCTACAACAGAACACAGCTGCAGGCACAGAGTCATATTAATCTTTAAAAAGAGCACAGAGCATTCCTGGAGTGAAATAATAAAGTAGTGTTTGATCAATTGGACCAGGACCACTGAGGGCATGATTAGCATGTGGATATCTTACAAATGTGGCTTTGTGGAACAAAATTTGAGGCCGTAGCCAAAGTTGGATCAAATTTGAGCTTGAAAAACTTAATTTTTTCCCGTGTTATTGCAGTTTAGCTGGTTATCTAGATGTCTTCTATGATATCAATGAAATCAGACCACAGCTGCAAACATGCAAACAAAAAGGCTCTCTGGCTGTCAAATGAGAGAGTCATTTTGGATGAAATATACCTGAATGAATAAAAGTATGACTACAATCTCTTAAAAGAGGTTAAGAAATCTTCAGAAGGTTTTTTTTGTAGAATGAAAACCTGTTTTTTTCTAAAAAAAATAAAAATTACATAATTGTGGCTCTTAAGGAGAAAATGTGAAGCAGTTACTATAATGTACTCAAAGTTAAGCTTAAAAATGTATATTTTTGCAGTTCATTGCTTTCTAGCTATTTTTTCTATATGTGGAAAGTGTTTGTTGATATAATAAGAATGAGTCAATAACAGACCATAAACTGAATATGAAGTCTAAACCTCTGAAAATAATAGAAGTCCCACTGATAATAAAGCAAAACGTGACTATATTGGCTCAAAAGAAAAAAGAGGTAATATATTATAAATATGGTTCTGTGGGGCAAATTATGAGGCAACACATGTAATCTGATCAAATCTTAGCTTTAAAGGTTTTTTTAAAAATTTATATTTGGACTTTTTCTTTTTTTTTTAATTGAAGTTACTCAAAAAAATAGACCGCATCTGCATACTTTAAAATGTATACATTTGTAAAACCACACACAAAGCATTCTTGTAAAATAAAAATGTACAGTTCGATCAAATAGACCAGAAATGAAACAAATATGATCATATTCACCTATGTGGAGTTAAGAAATATGAGAATATCTTATTGTATCTTATATTTGCACTTTAATACTTTCTAGCTGGTTGTATCGGTCAGAAAATGCTTTTTTTGTGATATGAGGAGACAGTTTCATCTTTTTATGAATGAAAAAGACTCAACTGTGGACGACAGCTACATAAAGCAGCCAGCGTGAAAACTAACACGAGCCACTGATAGGAAACGACACAGAAGTGTTGTGAGACTGTGTTCCCTCAGAGAAAGTTCTGTCGCTCTGGAAAGTATTAGCACTGTGTTCTGCAGCTCCGATTCGCTCTGAAAAAGCATCCGGCTAAACACCTTAAATATGCGATTAAATCTCATGAGACACGTACAGAGGAAGCTCACAGTTTGGGGGTTAAATTATTTAAAAGGAACCGTGGGGATGCATCTGACACCGCGCTGTTTACTTAGTGTGTGTGTGTGCGTGTGCGTGTGTGTGCGTGTGTGTGTGTGTGTGTGTGTGTGTGTGTGTGTGTGTGTGTGTGTGTGTGTGTGTGTGTGTGTGTGTGTGTGTTTAAGATTAGAAAGCACCTGAGTCGGGGGCCTGAGCCGCGGCCCCTCCAGAGTTTGCTGACAGAGTCACTGCAGCGTAAGCAGACTTTAAAATATTTGCTTTAATTATGGAGGATAATGATGCTGAATGTGATGCATCAAGACTCTGAAATGGCAACCCAACCACCCCCCCCCCCACACACACACACACACACACACACACACACACACACACACACACACACACACAAACCACCCCCCCACCCCCTGGGTTGCACAAATGTCTGATACTGCTCGGGGGCTCCGGTGGGAGTTTGAGAAATCTTATACACCGACTGAGTTCATGAAAATAGATACGGCTCTGAAATGCTAATGTCGGCTTCTGGTGCCTCAATCAGGCTGCAGCCCCTCAGCTAACCTTTATAACTCAGCTTCTCATCAGCCATGTAGGCTTGTTCATAAATTCATCTGCATAGAAACTGCAGAGACGCATCGGTTAAGAGCGTTTTAAGATCCTCACAAAGCAGAGTCGTATCGCATTCACACCTCGCTTACACAAAAAGTGAAAGCGCCAACATTTTGGTTGCATATCGGCGGTGCGTTTGCACAGCCGCGGTGCTCACAGCCAACTGAAAGTGCATCTTTTTGGAAAAACGGCTCCCAACCGGGTGTGAAAGGCAACTTTTCTAAAACACTCCTGCTGCGCATGCACACCTCGGTCACAGGCTCATCTCTACATGCGGGGAATCTGGACGCCATTTATTAAACATTTTAAGAATTTAGATTTAACTGATGATGGAAATGATTGAATTTTTGTTTTATTTTCCAAACTAAAGGATTTTAAAAGAGAATATACTTATAAACAAACTAAAGGCATAACCAACTCAATTGAACGGGGGAATGGGTTACAGTCTTGCCTTATATTTAGTGAACGTGTTTCGTGTTTTAATGAATCTTTCTATGTTCCCTTTGACATGCTGGTTCATATTTGCAGGACCCATCGTCCTCCCACCCTCGGTCCATCCGTTAAAAACATCCTGTCCTCACTCAAATCACAAATTGCTCTGCGGAAACCAGCAAATTGCACTCGCCAGATCAATTGTGCAAAGCGAGCGGAGGGGCTCTGTCAGAAAGTGCTCGCTCTGCCCCAATTTCTCTCCCTTTGTTTTCCTCGAGAATAAAAACCCAAATTACACGAAGCGTGCCCGGCGATACACATTCGCCTCGTCCGCCCAGCCGCCGGCAATTAATTGAAGGAGCCGCCACGCGGCGCGCGGCCGGCCTGACGGGCCTGCCAGTCATCGACGATCTGACCGTCGCGGAGTGAATCGGCGTCCGGAGGACGTGCCCTCCCGCTCACTGTAGGCTAAATAAACATTCAGACAGGCAGCGCGGGGCTACGTCTCGCCCCGATCGATAACCCTGCAGCAGCTCGCCGGACACGCCGAAACCTTCGCAGGTTTGTGATTCTACGGCCGGAAAAGACGTTACAAATTCAAATCAGGCAGATTGAAAACGTGATCAGAGGGAAGAGTTTGTTGATTAAGCAAATCGCCTCGTCAGCAATTTGGGGTTTTTCAGCAAATTTCATGTCGGGCGGGACTTTTTCTGCCTCTATTTTTAACTAGAGGCGTTGAAGAATAAAGGGCAAATGGGGTCAAATTTACTTTTCTATTCAGATTTTTGCGGCGATGCAGAGTTTTTTCACCACAATGATGTCAGTGTGACGCGCTACCATAAGATGGCCTTCATACCCACTTTCTGTTTATCTTAACATAAAGACAACGTCAACAATGCACCGTGTTTGCACAAGGATGTCTAAATGTTAAACTGGAACAAGGACTTCTCCGAGGAAGTGACTTACAAAAAAAAAGGGAATCTCCAACGTTCAGAGGCCATTTTAGAAATGAGCTCAATATTTGACCTCAAGCAAGGAACGAATCAGATCAAACCGAATGACGAATGTGACTTTTTTTTTTTTTCTTTGAAACCGTGTAAATGTCAGAAATCGGCTCGCTGGCACGCGTCCTGTGACTCGACAGCTGTCTCTCGTGGAGACGCAGGAGCGCTCGCGTTCCTGGAGAATTAGGTCAGACTCCAAAGACTCCAAATGGGACGGCGGCGAGGATGAAAGCCGACACGCTTGTGTGGAAATTTTCCCCGCCGCTGTCGACGCTATCCACCACAAAGCATCCACCACCTGGCACCACTTCAGGCGGAAAAGGGGGAGTAAATGATCGCCCGCGTTTCTGCGCACAAGCCGGCTGATCGGAGGAGAAGGTGTTACTGCTGTGCAATTGTGTTCATAAGCAGCGACGACACAAACACGAGCCCCTCCGGCTGCCCACGTGTAAATAAAGGTGATTCAACCCCTGCTGGGATCAGGCTCTTCAAAGGATGCAACATCCAACAATAACCCCACCCCTCCACCCCATAAATAAACCCAGTCTTCACTGCTGCCATGGGAGCTTCTAATTGCCTGTTGTGTTTGCGGCTCGGCTGTCCGGTTGATGTGCGATGACAAGCCGCATCCTGGAAAAGAAAAAGAAAAAAAAAAGAAAAAGAAAGTGACTCTTGAGCTTTACATCTCACACATGATTTCCCCTCCCACACGTATCTTCCCACCGTCGTGTAAAGTGCATGTCAAGTGGAAAGGCGATGCGTGTCGAGTGGAAAGCGGGCGTTTGTTCCCCGTTACGACTGCACGGAGAGCAGCGAGTCGAGCAATTTGTCGGGGGAGAGAGAGAGTTCAGCGGCGCTTCTCTCTCGTGGAGCCGTGAGATTGAACGTCTTGGAAATGAAAGACAAAAGCGGCTCGAGAGAAGCCTTTCATTCGGCGGCGCACAATAATTTCAGCCTGGGTGTAATGGAAGCGGGAAAAGTGCACATCACAGCTCACACTGGGAATGAAAAAGAAGACTGATATATTTTAGGAAATGTGCTTTTGTAACAGAGAATAAAACGCTGAGGGTTTTTTTTTTGTTCAGTCAGATGGTCGGAGGGCAGAAACCTCCTCCGCCCCCACACTGCTCACACACTTTGGATTGTGTGTGTGCGTGTGCGTGCGCACACTGCCTATTATCTGCAAGTCTCCAGAAACTTTCTCATCTTGAAGTCTGTTAGAAGAACGGGGAAGTTTCCGGCGTTACAGTCCTGCTTTGTGATTGAGGCTGATTGCACAGGATGGCACATGATCGCTCTCAACTCTCCGAGCTGTTCGAGCTGTTCGAGCTGACGAGACGGTGGGATGCTGAGGACTCTCAATCTAGGAGGAGGCTGCAGCTTTTGGCTGCACCTCAGGAACCATTTTACAAATAATCAGTACCAAAACCTCAGAACTTCTGCGTATATAAAAGTCTGTTTTTGGATCGACTGTCGTGTTAGAATATCTAAAATGACATTGCAGTCACCTTTTTTTTAGGTGTTTATTTTTTTCATTCAATTTAGAAGTTTCCCTCACACAGGCTTCAGTACAAAGTATCGGGGTATTGTACTGTACCAGTAACTTGCTGTGGTCGTATCAGTATCGTATTGCTATCATATCAGTATTTTATCAGTGTCTTGTATCATTTTCATATTATATTGGTGCTGCATTCGTATTCCATGTCGGAGGGAGCTGAGCTGGAAAGCGACTCTCTCTGTTTACCAGTCGGTCTGCCTCCCCACCCTCACCTGTGGTCATGAACTTTGGGTCATGACCGAAAGAAAGAGATACCAGCGGCCGAAATGAGTTTTCTCCGCAGGGTGGCAGGTCTTTTTGTGATAGAGTGAGGAGTTCAGCCATTCGGGAGAGATTCAAAGTCGAAGCACTTCTCCTCCAGGTTGAGGGGAGTGAGTTGAGGTGGTTCGTCCGATGAGGATGACCCCTGATCGCATCCCATGAGAAGTTTACCGGGCCGGACTGTTTTCTTTTTCTTTTTTTTCCGAATCCTGAAGGCGTCTATTCCCATGTGATGCTACCAGCTGATTGTGTTTTATCATGAGATACATGTGACGTTCTCCCCGGGAGAATCGGCATGAATGGTTCCAGTGTGGACTTGCCTCCACTGATGTGTTGCCGTGAATTCCTGTTGGACACTATCAGTGGCTGTGTTTGTTTCCCCAGAGCGCGATGATGTTGAGTCTCTGCTATGATTGTCCTACATTTCAAACACAGAGACTATTGGGGCATATTACAGCACGTCTACCCCGGTAAGAGGTTTTGAATGACTGAAATGCAGCCGAAGTTGACCATTTTCAGTTAAAAAACATTGCAATTTTTGTCAACTCTTTTAAAATTCTGCCTACTGTCAACCTGTTAGTTAGTATTCATGCGGTAAAGGCATCAGCTGAAAATGGCAGACAGCAAACAAGACACTGTTTATTTACCGGGTCGAGCCTTTCAAAGTCGCAGGTGAGGAGCGTGTAATTTCCCGGGCCACTGGTTTCACATTAAAGGGGGTCATGACGACCTTTTGTCCGGCGAGCTCGTTATGTTTATTCTCCAGCAAATGATGCAGCAAGGGAATAATCACAGCCGTGTTTGGCAAGAAAATAATCCAAGTTGGTTTGGAAGCACGGCCATGTGGATATGCTATGAAATGTTTTGAATGATTTATCAGTATAGTCATTGGAATTTCAATTGATAGGATTGACTTTTTGGCATTTTTAAGCCTTTTACAAGAGGTTTGTTTAATTTTATGACAGTATAATAGGGACAAAATGAGACGAGTCAATGGTCTGATTTTGATCATTTTGAAGTCCTAATTGGACCAAATATCTTAAAACATGTCTGTTGATGTGAAAAAAAATTGATGTTGATTTGCTTGTCACCATCAATACAATGGCTGCCGAATCCAATCTTGCACTGAATCAGACAAATTAAGAGACAACAATCACTATTTTCATCTGGGCGGATTCCATTAAATATGGACGTCAGTGATCACACGTGGCCACAAGTTTGCCAGAATCATTCTCGCTTCTGAGACGTGAATAGAGCATACGCAAAAATACGGCAAATGATCGTGAGCTCATCGGGAGATCTTCTGCCAGTCTGACCCAGTTTGACGCGGTCCCTGTTTCGCTGATCGTGTCCACCTCAGTTTGGGGGCGGCCTCGTTTCCTCTTGCCCTGCAGGTTCCGAGATATCGCTTGTCTTGTCAAACAAGACTATATTTTCCTGAGCGTGTGCACTCCACTTCCACCTTTTAGTGTGCCATTCTTTCCTGGTATCTTGGTAATTTTGCCTGAATACAGGCTGTCAAAACTAGATTTGCAAAACTAATAAAAAATGTAAATTGAGACCTTTTTTTTTTAGAATTGAGTGCAGACCTGGCAAACTGCCGAATGCTATTATTCTGAAAGCAATTTGTAATATTTTTGTGAGTAGGTGTACCCTCCCCCCCTAGATTTTGGCTTCACTGCAATTTTTTTGGTGGGATCAGTTATAAGAGAGAGCCTCAGCCGCGGTGATTTGAGGGGACCCTAAAAGAAGAGGACATTGGGAACCACTGCTCTTTCTTGGCTTTGAAAACAGTATTTCCTAAGTGGGTAAGGCATTGCCTGCTTTAAAGTGGATGGAATTAAATTTGCATAAGTCAAATAAATTTACAACAGGTCATCAGTCCATCACAGGGCTCTGGGAAATGTGCCATTGCATTTTGAATGTTGGTCAGAATGGGTGTGTCCACTGGCGTTTGGCTTCACTGTAATATTTTGAACAGATCATCGAGAAAGTCTGCAGCCTTTGTTAAAGATAATTTGGGTGGTTGACCAATGAAAAACATGTTAGGAACTGTTGCTATAACTTGCTTTCCAATGCAGTGGTTCACAATCTTTGGTGCATGCTGCAGTTTTTACTGGGGGTGGCATGAGGAAGCTAAAATCCATTTTATGGTCCTGATGTTTTGCCGCTGTTAACGTGCAACGCAATGAGTACAGCCGAGGTCATCAGCATGTGGAGAACAGCATGGAGAGATGCTGTAAGGACACACAGCAACAGGGCAGCATCGACTGACTGGAGCAGACCGAACTGAAGCTCATCTGCTGAATTACTGTAACTGCCGAAGCCGAACTGCCCCCTCCTGCTCCTCCTCGGCCCGCAGACCGATAGCCCCCCGCAGGTCTGGCACTGGGTTCCGCCACCATGATGAAAGCATGTACGTACACTTTAAGCATTTAGCTGGCATAAAGAGTGATTTACAGTTAGCGGGACCCGGGGGCAGAGGCTGACCTTGAGTGAATCACCGGTCCTCATGGTTTTATGACGTGCACTCGTGTTGCGTTATCGAGGATCGGGAGGCGAGCGGGCCGTCGGTTTTACCCATATCATCAGCCACACTTTTTATCACCGCCATGAGCTGATCAACCTTGAAGCAGAGCACACAATGAAACGAGGCGCCGAGGCCTGACTAATGAACATGCATGTTGGGCTGCGTGAATGTTATTCCCAGGCTCACGATGTACTGAGGATAAAGGGCTCAATGAACTACACTTACTGTTTGTATTCTTTGATGTCACAGTTAGCGAGTGTCTGTAATTGTAAGAACAGGAAATCTCACTCATTAAACATCCATTCATCCATCCAATAGCAGAAACAGTTCATCATGGAACAAACTCAGGGACACAGACAATCATTTTCACAACATGGACAGTCACGATTACACTCTGGTGCATGTTTTTGGGATGTGGGACAATACCAGAGAAAACCCACACAACTGCAAAGAAAAACACCCCAAACGCGGAATCAAGCAGGGACATTACATTTCTAAGAAAACACTGACTTTTTCAATAACTTTTTTTAAGAATAGCAGACACAACACTGAGACCAGAGCTGAGATCAGTGATGCTGCCATGAAAGATAGCCAACAGCATTAGCGAGAGAGGAGACGTTTTTGTTTACGTTTTGGGGATGTTTCACTGTATTTTGCAGCAGAAGGTATCACTAAAATTGAATTTATGTTGAGATTTTTGTCATTCTCATAGGAATTGTTTGATTTTTGAGAAACTATAGACATTTTCATCATGTATACTCTGCACCACAACAAATAAAAACTTTAGCATTTATATTTGAAGGTTAATATGGCATTATTTTACTGGTCCAGCCCACTCGAGATGGAACTGGGCGGTATGTGGCCCCTGAACTAAAATGTGTTTGACACCCCGCTTTACAATACAGTTATACAATAACTGATGAGATGTTTCCATCCTGACCAAAGTGGTGGAACATCCGGTACCACCTCTTCTATGAACCCGTCTGTCACAGCAGTCAAAAGTAACGAGACTTGACCTCGTCCACATATTTGCCCTCTGGGGCAAGTGCACCTCGGGAGCAGCAGTTTAAAGTGATTGTTGTTTCTGAGGTGTGAGGGGCGGCAGCAGCAGCAGCAGCCTCGTAAAGTGATTACTCCCATTCACAAATATCCATCTCGGAGCAGAGACTCTGGGAAAAGCGTGTCAGTCGGAGCCTTTTCTACCTGGGATAAACTCAATCTCACGTCAGTGTATCCAATTATACAGCCTCGCTAGCCTCATTCAGACCGAGGTCACCTTAACTCCTATCTCTTCCTCATCCAGGGAGATTGAAAGGAGGATTTGATTGGATGATAGCAGCTGAGGCGGAAGGTGGCGGCGGGGGTAAATCTGCTACGTTTTCATCAGCTGCAGTGTCTGTCTCTTTTTTTAGGAGGCAGAAGAAACGCCTGAGGGGGGTGGAGGACAGGACCAGTGGAGTGATGCCAGCTGGAGTGAGAAAAACAAATGTGGTCAGGCGGTCAGATGAGAGACGAGTCAGCGGATGTCTTATCACTTTGTGCTGATTGTGTGTGCTTGTTTGTGAGCAAGACTGGATAGAAGGCTGAAAAGAAAAGTAAAGAACTGGATTTTTGCCTTTTAAGGCTCATTGATGCTCTACAAATACAGATATGTGCTTAAAACGATGAACGCGTCACTGCCTGTGTCCCTAAATGTTTCCGATGCCAAGATAGAACTAGAGCTGCACCAGAGCTTTGTGCCCTCCACGCTAAATTCTCCAGCTTCCATACAAACAACCTAGGAACAATCATTTTCTGGCCTGAGACCATCTCCAACCGACAATTTCTCACACACAATGTAAACAAGAGAGCATGGAGACAATCATCACACGAAGGCAATGGAAATGGATCGGACACAAGGAGGGAGGAGGGCAGCATCAACAGCACAGACCTGCAATGGACAGCAGAACCGAAAATGGAAAAGGGAACGACCCCACAACACCAGGCGTCGGACTGTGGAAGGGAAGCTCAAGAAACCTTCAAACACTGGGGAACCATTCAGAAGCTGGCCCCGACCCGACAAGAGTGGAGATCCTTTGTTGCTGCCCGACACGCCTGATGGCATTCATGGGCATGAGTGAGTGTGTTTCCAATGCAGTGCATTGAGCTTTTTTCGCTTTTAATCTACCAGGTGACACTGTTCTAACTCAAAATATTGTTAAAATAATAACTACAATGGTAAGAACAGGAGCTAATGCTAAAGGTTATTAATGTTGATATTGTGCAAAGGCTCATTTATGCTCAACATAGATGTAGAGACAAAGATATAGACATAGAGGGAGGTCATGGCTCAGTCGGGAGAGCAGGTCGTCTCTCAATTGGAAAACTGTAGACTCAATCCCCCCCATCTCCTCACATATCGACGTGTCCTTGTGCAAGACGCTGAACCTCAAACTGCTCCCAGTGGACAGACTGAGCACCTCGGATGGCAGCGGCCTCCATGTGTGAATATGTGCCTGATGTGCATTACATTGTAAAACACTTGGAGGCTGTTGAATCAGTGAAAAAAGTGCTATATGAGAGAACTCCCTTCATCGTAGACACAATACACACAAGGCCTTACATCTGTATTCTATAGTTATTTAATAAATTTTTTTTCTGTCCGTCTCCTGGAAGCTCACGGATACAGACCAAAATATCAGTACAAAGACTAATTCAACGACCACCGCTGCCTGAAAGGATAACTCAGATTCTGCCTGAATATCAACATCAACACTACCTCCCGCCATCGCCCTCATAGTGATGGTTGACTCCTTTCTTCTTCTCTTATTTATACGCTTTATTATAAACTTTAATTCATCAAACTTTATGTTTTGACCAATTTTTCCAAAGTTTCAGTGAAATCAGCCACACAGAAATCAGTGTACCAGTTGGTTGAAGAGCGGGTTAAAGTTCTCCACAAACAAAGTGTATTTATTTAAATGCTGACTTTGGACGAGGGATCAACCAGCGCTCCAAATCGCTTGGATCAGAGGGAATTCCACATAAAACAAACCTGTTTGGCTATTTTGCTTCAGCTGATTCTTTAATTGTGTCTTGAAGTTGAAGTTGGTGCTGAGAAATAATTTCTCTGATGTGGTTTCAGTCCGCAGCCTGGACGTCTCCGTCTTCGTCTTTGAAGCCGAGTTGAGATGAATTCGGGAGTGCGTTGCACCGGAGGTCAGATCAAACACACCTCGGCCGTCCCGCGGAGGTGCAAATTAGTTCAGAGTCTGTGAATATGTAGCTGCTGAACGCATTAAAATAACAGATGAATAAAAGATAGCTCGTGAATTATCAATTCACGCGGGCGGGCGGGTGTGCGTGCGTGTGCGTGTGCGTGTGCGTGTGCGTGCCAGGTTTTCACAAAGTTTGACGTTTTGGAGTGTGAAAATGAGCCGTCATGCATGAATTGAACAAAAAGTTTGTAGGGACGAATTTGGATTTATTCACCATCACCTCATAACTAATGGTCTCATTGTAAAAAAAATACGAATTTCACACAAAGTAAATGATGACACTGTTTAGCAGTTTACAGGAGGAAGACGAAATGTGACTCAATAGTACATAAATCTTGTGTTGGCACGTCTTAAAGTTTTGATGTTTTTGGTTTTGTTTCAGATTGGGGAACAAACAATAAAACAATTTTTTTACCAGTGTTACTATTCTATTCTATTCTATTCTATTCTGTTCAGCTTGTTGGAAACAAATGGAGAGGAATGATGGCAAAAGCTTATGGATTTTGTTGTGGGAACATGTCAGGATACGACCCCCAAAACTAAGCCCGCATACACGTGGCAGAAAAATGATGCACGTGTCATAAATGAAGCAAATATGAAGGAAAAATGTATTGAAAACACAGTATAGGTGGAAATAAAGTGATAAAACTTACATGAAGCAGGTTGAACAAACTAGTTACTTTAAGCAAGGAAGACTTTTAGATTTCCAATCTGAAGGCAGAAGATCTTCTCGGAAACCTGATCAGGTTCCAACCGGCACGCCGTTGGTTTCCAAGTGGGTCTCGGCGTTGGCGTCTATCAGACTGGCGAGAACACTTTTTGGACTCTCTGTATTTTCACAGAAAATCCAGATTTCACACTGAGCTGTGAAACAACGTGCGAAGGAGAGGAGAATCTTCCTGCAGAGATTCGTGGTTGAAACTAAAGGGACCGTGTCAGTGTGTATCTGATGCTGGTTAGCGAGGATCCACCTCCGGCATCGAGTTGAAGGTGAATCTCCACGGTCGAGATGTGCAAAATCTTCTTTCCAAAACCAAAGTGAAACCATAGCTGCATCGCTAATACCAACATTACCACAAAACACACTAATGTGTTATGTGGTAATGTTGTGTAGATTAAGGTCAGGCACTTTTCAGTTTCTCCTTTGAGAGCACACATAATACTGATTTAGTTATAGTTCCCCAAAGTTTACAAGATAGGACGAAGGCCAAATACCATATTATACATTTTTCCACTTCAAATATCTGCCTCTATAGCCGTAGCCTGCCTATATAAACCATCCATCCATCGCCTGTATCACTTCATCACAGAGCAAACACACAGACAGTCACAACGTTGGGCAATTTCAAATTCACTGATTAACCTTCAACACTTTTTATACTTTCGGAGGAAATTGGCTCCACTGCCCAACACAGACTCAAACCAGCGATATTCTCACAATAAGATGAGACAGCTCACCACTGCACCGTTGGACGGCCCACCTGTCTAAATAGAAAATCCCACATTTTGCATGTTTTTGTTTTTTTTTTTTTCCAGGTCTGTCTACATTTATGCAGTCAGAGTAGAATGGACCACTAAAACATGAAAGCATAAATCACCCTTTTTTCTGGCTCCAGTAGATACAGCGGCAGTGAAAATAAGCAGTCTGACAGGCTCCACAACAAGCTGCCCTCTGCATCTCAGCTGTGAGGAAAAACCAACCACCTCAGGCTACATCAGCAGAGCAGAAAGGATCATCCAGGACCCTCTTTAACCCTCTCAGCCGGGTCACAGTCTCTGTGAACTGCTGAAATCTGGGAGACACGGCAGACCTTCACTACTAAACTCAAACTTCACGGTTATTTTCCAGCGAATCGATACTAAATTACCAAATAAAAAGGTTAAAAGGTGCAGGACCGAGCGCAGCTGAAAGTCCCGCCTGCTGCCGGCAGACTGCATAATGCTGATATTTAATTAGCGTGTTTGGCAGCTTCTTGCATAGAATTAACTTGAAGCTTTTTTTCTGTCCTTTGGGGATTTTAGAAATGATCTCCTGTCGTGTCTTCCTTCTTGCTCGATCGTTTTTGTGATTTGCTGATGTAACCGCACAATTTTCTTTCAAGGAATCAACAGACTATTGTACTATACAGGTAGAATCAAACTATGATCAATTGTTGCCATGTGGCGCTTAATGCACTTTCAATTCGGACCTGGACTTCAATCCGTTAATTTGGATTAATCAACTACGGGAAGACAATTGTGCGTTTGATGGTGCATAACTTTTGCATTCCTGAATGCACCTGAGAAAGTTTCTTTTTTTCTGCCGATGCAGGAAACCATCAGACAAAAAACAACACTAAGAAGAGTTTTCATCGTACTGCATTTAATGTTTCAATGTTGATGTATCAAGACAGTATTTTCAAAATTTTTTTAAAAACTTTTGGGACTTTTAAATGGTAATAGAAATAAGACATGTGTAATATGTAAATATTCTCTTTTTCAAAAAAAAGAAAAACAAATGATCAAAATGACACATATTTCACGATTAATGGATTTATTTAAACTGGAGGAATTTCTATGTATCTGACTAATGTTTACCACATCCCAATACACTTCAGGCAGTGATCTATAGTATAAAAAAGGTAAAGAATGACCTAAGAATACAAACATGGTCCAACTTTAGAGTGAGGTGCTCTGTCAATGTTATATTTTCTTAGGTTGGAAAAAACTGAAAGAAACAGACCACACTATGGGCGGATGTTAAAAGGCAGTAAATAGTGAAATTTCAATTTGTTGTACCTCGCAGAGTACCATCTCAACTTCATTTCAATGGTAACTGTGGTTTTCAGTAGATTTCTTATGTGGATTCTCTTGCTGGTTCCACTAACTTGTGTTTGACAGTGAGTTGGTGACTCCTGTAAGTCTGACTGTGAGGCCCCGTTTACACAACAACATTTTCAAGTGAAAACAGATCACCTTCGTTACGTTTTGGGTGTCCATATACACGACAACGGTGCTCGGAGCCACAAAAACACAACTTTGTAAAAACAACTATGCAGACCCCAAACTACTGCAGATCATGATTTCATACAGCCACTTTCCAAATTACCCGTTTTGATCTAATCTCATGCATCTTTAGGAAGTTTTGCACCTCAAATAGGTTAAATTCCTCATTTTAAAGCTCATTTCATGCACCATGATAAGTTTTGTCTCCATTAATAGGAGTTACTTTCTCATAATTAAGGTAATCTCATGCCAAAGTGCCAAATATGAGACGCAGGTTCATAAATATAAGATAATAGGTAACATTTGATGGGTCTCCACACTGCAGAACCAAAACAGGGGTTTCATCTCACGTAGTAATTATCAGCAGCGCAGGCAGCAGTGCTGATTATACCTGTTTCCAGACATGACATGAATATTCAGCAGCGGTAAATCATCAGTAAATTATCAGCCTGCGGATAAAGAGCCCCGTTCAGCAGCCCGACTTTGCTGTGGGAATAATCACGTCGCCATTAACGTCACAATATTTACTTGTGAAGCCTGTCGAGTCGCACTCACGAGCTCTGAATATGACTCCATTTCCCGGCCTGACTCCTTGGCGACGCCTCGAGCCTCCTCACCCGGAGGTAATCAGCATGGCAACTGGTGGGGGGGGTGGTTATTCAGGACGGTTTACCCAAACAAACCCAGCAGGGGGGCAACGCCAGTGACGAGAGGAATTCAAGAAGCGGGTGATTGCGAACACGTGTGGAGCGGGAGAGCTCGGAGGAGCGCCATGCTGCCCTGCGGGGCCTCAGCGGCAGAAACGCTCTGCAGATGTGGCCGCTGGAGGCCGAGGCAGACGGGGATTACAGGACGGGAAGGGTTAGCAAACAAAAACAGCCTGCGTGGAGGAATGAGCTAATCCGCGTTATGTAACCTTGGTGGGGAAATGAGGTGGGGCACTGCAGAGGAGAAACACACACAGATCTGTCTACCTGTTAAGCTGCTTCTTTCACAGCCTCCCCTGCAGGATTACTGGATGATTTCGCTGTGACACACCGAGATTTGAGCTTGCAGCTTTCTGTGTCCTCACCCTTTGATCCTTGTACTCGGTGCTGCACGTTAGGAAGTCAGAAAAGAAAAAAAAAAAAGGCAAAAATGTTGGAGAAAACATGGTGACACTGATTACATCATAAAAAAGAAATGAGTTGCACAGTTCTGATCACACAAGTTTCAGTCGGGTCTTTACTTTTCTCATAACTGGAAATCATTGAAAAGCTGCAGACCTGCTGTCTCTTGACGTTCTGCCTCATGTTAGCTTTTTGTGGAAGATGGTAACTATTTAACTAATCTCCTGTTTACCAAAGGAGAAATGCCTCATTAGTCCTGAACCCACTCAGGCCTTGTTTACATGACAGTGTCGATTTTGCATTTTCGTTTCGGAAATGTTTTGCGTTTGTACAGCAACATTTGAAAGCTATGTTCATTTATACAGAAACATCAGAAACACTGAAAATGATGTCATGAGTTGGTGCTCTTGTTTGGTTTTGTAATAAAACCGTCCACACATGCACACAAGACAGCAAAACACTATAAACATCAACAATGGGAGTACACAGACATTCAAATGGACAGACGACAAAAAATTGGCATTCCGGGTGACTCTCAACTATAAAACGACCAAGTCCCAGGAGACTATGGACCGGGACACTGTGGTCTGGAGGCTGCCATTGTTGTTGCTGTCCATTGGCCATGCAGCATCAGCCTTTCAAAAGAAGTTGCGTTTTCGGCCATTTACACAGAGTTTGAGTGTTTTCAAAAAGTTCCCCCTTGGAAGCCGTTTTAGAGCGAGATGAGTTCTTTTCAAAAGATACTCTGGTGACTAAAACTCTGGTAAACAGGAGCTTGGAGGAATAGTAACCGTTCAGACGATAGCCTTGGCTAATGTACGCCGAAATTCACTGACTGTAACTATGTCGCTAACTTCATGAGAGTAATCAGTCACTAGTTTGTTTTGAAGAGAGGGAACAAAATCTAAGGTAAAGTTTCTCTCCCACCGAGACGTGCAGTCCCCCTCCTGTGCCGTCCTCATTTAAGCGAGCTGTCTTTGTGTTTCTCCGGCGATAAGCCCCGTTACATCCCCGCTACAGATGATGATGAAACTGAGGCACAGATGGCTCGAGAGCCTCCACCATGTGGTCTGCTAAAGGGAGCCCAACAGGAAGTCAGCCCGCGTGCCCTCCTTCCCTCCTTCCCTCCACCCCCGCTCCTGAAAAGGCGAACAATGCCTCGGCACTTCCGCATCAGCGCACCCGCTCACTCTTCAGCAGCCTAATTAAATGTGTGATACCCTCCCCGAACCCCTCCGACGATTCATCTCACAGATGCTTCTCTCAGCTGATGGTCTGATGTGAAGCTTTAAAGGTAGTCAAAGGTAACCTCGCTGGATTTAATGCTTCTCCCTTAAAATTAGCTTATCCCTTGAACTGTGATGAATAAACCTCAAAATCCAGGAGAAAAAAAAAAAACTTGATCTCCTGCCTGCGTCTCGGGGCCTGTTAACACAAGATATGGAGCTTTCTTCATCTTCCTCTACTTTCCTGAGGTGGGCTGGAATAATCCCTCATGGATAGGAAATATCTGACCCAGCTGCTGATTTCTGGAGACCCCCCGCTGAGCCGCTATCGTGGATTAGTGGAGCTGAATTGGAAACAGAGGTCAGGAGGAGATGGAGCCGATGGGCAGTGGGCGCCATCCAGGTGTGAAAGTGCACACATTTGCTGTCATGCTTTGGTTCATCTTGAAAATGCATGAAATTTCCCGCTTGGAGACGATCCGGTAACGAGGTCATTAGACCCGTGGACGCGGCGGGAGACCGTGCACACATTTCTCCGCGGGAGTCGATCTGGTTTGAGCTGTGTCTGCACCCAAAGCGTCGTATATATATTCATCCGTCCACACTCTGCGTGAGAATCTGAAGGTCAGCTCTCTGAGATGGGAAGCGGTCAGCCTCAGAATTCAATCTCTGCCCGAGTCCCTCGACGGAGATGTTCTTAGGCGCCGCCATACATTCAGAGCCCGCTGACCGACTCTTCGCCAGCGAGTCGTCCGACTTGTGCCGCCAAGTAAATTAGCGAGAGATCATTGATCACCCACAGGCTGAGACGTCTGAGAGCATTAATTAGAAGGACAAGTGTGAGGAAAAGGCAGGAGGAAGAGGGTTAGACAGCTGGAGAGACAAAAGTGAGTGAAAAATAGCGTCTGCGGAGTGAGATACAGCCGGCCGCATGAAAGCCACACACACACACACACATTGAGGGGATTTACAGCTTCTTAAAAGACGCCCACGGTCAGACTCTGTAAAAGCTCCTGTTGTTGTCCGTCAAGCTGAGCCAGACGGCCTCCGAGCCACAAACATGTCATAGCAGCCCAGAATTACTTCCTCTGTCCAGGTTTCTGCCAATCCGACATGCAAACGGCTGCATGTTGTGGAGATTAAATCATTTGCAGGGTGCAGCTGCATCTCCTGAACTGAAAACATCCGATTTATGGTGCTTTGTCTTCATGTTTTAGTCATCGATTCTTCTCACTGAAGGCATAAATGTCAGAATCATAAAGCCTTCATTGTTTTACGCAAAGACACAATATATCAGGAATATATCTGGAAAAAAGAAAAATATGAAGTTGAATTCTAGTAAAACTTAATATTTTTAACAGGAATAGAACAACGCCTGTTCCACTAAAGGAATAAATACATATATATAGGGGTTTTTTTAATTTCTTTTTATTGTTGATAACACAAACTTATATCTAAAAATGTAATTTCTACATACATAATACGAGCAGTAATTGTTATTTTCCCTTCATTCAGCTCCACATGTTTTCATGTCTTATTCCAGCGATCATCTAAAGTGTGCGGCTCACTGGTGTGCTGAAGGTCCTAACGGTGGAGCAACGATAAAGATCATAAAAAGTTTGAATTAGTCAATTACCTATTTCCTAAGAAAAACAACGAGAGGTCAAAGTTCTGTATCTTATCTCGATGGACTTCAGGCAGAAGGACAAAAAGACTCCACGGACTGTGGATAAGCTTTACATCCTGCCTGAACAGTTTAATGTCACCTGACCTGATCAGTTTAATTTCAACTGAGTGGGACGAGAGATTAAAAAAAGTCTCACTAGATGTTTGGACCACTTTCCACCCTCACAGACTGCACTAATGTAAAACATCTACTTAATACAGAAGATAAAACTCTTACAAAGCCACATTTTGATCATATCAGTCTCCGCTTCTCTCCATTTTAAAGAGCATAATAAATTTTACAAGTTCTATACAAGCCTTCTTAGTAATAGTGGCTATATCAGATTCATCAACAACCATAAGCAGCGGAAACTTCAACAGAGAAGAACAACAAGCAGGAAATCTTGAGGAAAACATCAAACAGTTAACAGAATTCAGATCCAGACGTTGACCTTTGGAGCCGTCTAAGTGCAAAATCACAACTAACCCTAACCTTAATTGATTTCAAATCGACTCAAATGCAATAAGAAGAACTAAGCGAAAACACAAAATAGGACACGTTTCAATCTTCCCCAATTAACAACAGAACAAAGAAACATCTTCAACATATTGTCCAAGATCAATGAAGGTGCTCAACAAAGCATGCCAGCAGGTAAAGCACAAGTCCAGGTGGCTTTCCAGTTGAATTTATGTAACTTTTCCGGTCAATACTGGCCACCATTTCCTCCGGTGACAGTGACAGATCAAAACCAACCGACCTATAAGACCATACATGAATATTGCTGCAATCAAAACAAAACCAAGACCCGTCACGTTCTTTCAGCTGCTGCCATGTGTCACCAATAAATACTGACACCAGAATCATGTCCAAGGCCCTCCAGGGACAGTAATCCCATCTGTAATTCATAACGATCAGACAGGATCCTTTAAAAGCCGACGTTCCATCAATAATGTCCGGCAACTTCTAAATCTGATCAGTGTGTCACGGTGTTGCAATCCAAAAGCATTCGTTATGTCACTTGATGCAGAAAAGGCATTCAATAAAGTTAATTGGGCTTTTCTTTTTGCT
This sequence comes from Lipophrys pholis, assembly GCF_963383615.2. Taxonomy (NCBI): domain Eukaryota; kingdom Metazoa; phylum Chordata; class Actinopteri; order Blenniiformes; family Blenniidae; genus Lipophrys; species Lipophrys pholis. The sequence goes on from NC_137648.1 coordinate 4,390,926, forward strand.
GTCCTTCAAAAGTTTTGCCTGGGAGACTCATTTATCCAGTGGATATCAGCGCTGTACAAATCTCCCAGGCCTACAGTTTCTACCAGCAGGATCACATCAATAAGTTTCACTTTACAAAGAGGAACCAGACAAGGAGGCCCAAACTACCTTTATTATTGGCCATACTCATTGAACCATTGGCTACAGATATGTGTGAAAATAAAGGGCTTCTGCTTCTTTACATCTGAACATAAAGTAAATGTACAATATTTGCCAATGATGTTTCACTCTTTCAATAATAACCTACAAAATGTACACAAAGTATTCAAGTGCATTACAAATTCATGGACTAGTTCTGTTTACTCTGAACTGGTCAAAATCAGTCGAGAAGCTCTTAGAATCATGAAGTTAAAAGAAATAGGTAGTACCATCTGGGCACAAATACTTCACCGAAACTCAGAAATAGTTCTCCAAACATTCAAAATGATCACATTAAAATCAAAGCTCTATTTGTAATGGCTGAACTTTATATAAAGCATGTGTTCCATTGATGAAACAGGAAGTCCCGGCATTTATTATTTACCAGCAGCATGTCCTGCAAAATGACCTTCCACACAGTAACAATTTCAATGAAAACCTAACGTGTTACCTAGTAACTGCTGATTCTGCTCTATTGACTCTGGGCCGCAGTGTTTTTTTTTTACAAAAGTAGTAGACATAAAGGCGAGCGCTTTTAAAGGCTCGGGAATAAAAACCAGCCTTTTACAAACTACAAAATTCTAAAAGAAATACACTCTGCTGGTAGAGTAAAAGGGTTATTCAATGTTTCACTGTATTTTGCACCATTATAGATCATTAAAAGATTCCTAATATTTGAAATGTACATATTTTACTTTGTAGATTTTGAACCTTTTTCAGGTTTTTGGAAATAAAATAATACAATTTCATCATGCACTCCTTCTTTGCACTAAAACAACGTGGACACAGTTGGAGTTTGGGTTGTTTTCAGACTATGGCCTCGTTCACACAACATTTCTAGTGAAAATGATTCAGAAATGTTCAGCGTTTACAAGACAACATTTTGAAAACAATGTCCGTTTACACAGAGATGACAGAAACTCTGAAAATGATGTAGTTTCGTCATGGAAACAAATCGACAAAGCAGAGCGAAAGTTTTGCATTTTTACTTAATATGTTGTCAAGTAAACATTAGACCACTGACTCCTGATTGTCATTTTACTGGTTCAGGCTCATCCCAGATGAAATTGAACTGGACGTTTGAAAAACAGAAACAGCACGTAGATTAGCCTTCACATCGAGGGAAGAAAAATAAAAGAATCACAGTACCAGGACCTGGTGAGGCGCGCTTCATATACACAGGTCGTCCGTCAATCGGAGGACATTACAGCGTTAAAGCGCTGGGTATTAAGACCGCGCGGCTCAGGCTGATCTATGCTCCGGCACCTCGGCGGTGGAGAAACGCTGAGCCGGCAGCGCAGGGGGGGGCCGCCCGCCGCCTCGGTTCGCCCGCCACCGCCTCGGTCCCGTGATGGACCTGTTTCCTTGTGCGGCTAACAAGTGGACACGCTGAACTTTGCGGCTCCGGCTTCTCCCCGCGGGCTCGGCCATTACCGGGCTCGGCCATTACCGGACACGGCGCCCAGAGGGGCCCCGCGACGTATTCCTGTTTCACGGTACGCTGACTCCATCTTCTCAAGCGCTGCGCCGTTAGCCGCGCGGACGGGACGTCCGCACGGCCGCTGCCGCTTTCCAGTACCTCGTGTCCGACTGAGGCTGCTAAGTCGCGGCGACATGTATCTCAGTGTCGTGAATCATCCCCGAAAGAGACCAAAACAAAACCGCATAGATCTTTGACATTTACACGAGCAGCCGAGCGTCGCCCGGTCTCAATCGTGACCTTCTCAATAAACACTTAACTGCGGAAACCATCGTCTGATTCTTCATTTCGCTCGGATATCAAACTGTGAAAGACGGGGAACTCATCCGGAGAAGCTGGTGCCGAAAGAGGGCCGCTTCGAAAACGGAATAAATCACGACAACACTGGGAAAGCCCGCGCATCGGAATGAAAGAAAAGCACCGAGAATGCAGAGAGATTTTAGCTCGTAATCGGCTCCTCAACCTTTTCTCGTACACATTCTAACTTGGTTTGGACACGTTTCCTGCGACAACGACGAGCGTTCAGATATGTCTGTAGCACAACTGGAACGCTTCGTGTGTTTAATTTCCAGGTTCAAAATGTTCGAATGTACTCTTGGTTTATAATCCACTTACTAAATCAGATACACTCAAAGTTTAAGAAAAACTTTGTCAGATAACTGACACGATATAATTATCGCAACGACTTTAATTTCCCATCTGTCGACTTGTAAATCTCATAAACCTGTACACACAACAAGACACAACAGACCAACAATCACCGAACAAATCAAGCTGCTTAAAGCGCAAATTGCTCAAGGCAGGTATATTAACACAACAATTAAACTAATGAGATTGTACTGTCGAAAAAAAAAATATGGAGACGATTGGGAGGGTTTGGAACTGATCCCGTTGTTATTTATTTATATATATATATATATTTTTAAAGACTTTAGCATTGCTAAAGACATACGTTCTTCTGCTTTTAAGAAAATGTTAAACAACTGACTGGTGTATTACTGCCACCAAGTGGCTGAAAGCAGTAACGTAAGAGTAAATGACAATAATATCTCTGTCTTGCTGGAGAGACTAGAGTGCTATAGTTAAGACTCAGTGGTTTGGTGTTCAGCACTCGTGTTCACATTCACACCAGGGCTCAGTGGTGAAGTTGTATTTGCACACTCCGATTACAGCCAGAAGGTCCATGGACCAATTCTGGGTTGGACATGGAGGTTTTCTGTTCTTCTTGGAGGTTTTTTTCCTTCACTGTCCAAAAACCTGTATCATGAGATTATTTTGCAATTAGTTTTTTTTTTGTGTGAGGAAATCAAAGTATAAATGGGAAGAAGGACGGTGGAACGGGTAGCAAAGAGAACTTGGGCTCAACTAGGTGAGGCGTTGGAGTGAAGTCAGGGTGGACTGGAAGGTGTCGGGAGCGATCCGTTAGAAGGACCTCAGAATGCTTAAGGTTTGGCAATAAATCTGAATTATTGCCGTAAATCAAGTGAAGTCTATATGCTGAGTCTTTAATCATGGGCGTAAAACCTCATGACATTTCAGGAAAAAACCTAAATTCATCTGAGACGTGAGGAAGACAGAGTCAAAAAGAAAGTTCTGAAATGCCACTTATGAGATGATTGCTTCTTCTATTAACTTTGACAAGAAAATCTAGCAAAAATAGTGATAAGATGTTGACTTTCTTACAATTAAACTAAAGTTTTCAGTACCTCAACCTGGATGGGGCTTCTGCTCAGCGGGGCTCGATGGATCAGGGACTTTGATCTGTATTTGATCTCTCGACCCTCTAAGGCTCTTTCACTGGTTCTTCTTCTGAGTTCTGGACTCTCAATGCACTGGTGGATTGTTCTATAGTATTTTCTCCCATCTGTCAAAATACAAATCCAAGTTACATTTATTCTTTCATGTCCCAATGTAACCCTTGAAAATCATCGTCCAGCAGCTGCTGTTCCAGACCCTTCTATTGTGTTCCTGAGCTCCGATCATAGTACTTTTAGCTCACGATTACCCTTCTTTGGTTTCTTCACAATGTTTTTGCTTTTATCCAAATCAAATTCAGCAGTAATGAAGGGATTTTTTGGGGTGGGATTGTCACATCATTCTGTGGTTATATAATGACATCTAGTGGTCCCAGCGGGTCTGTATCGGTGTACTTTGATGTATTTTGATTTGATATATTTGCTTATATGACGCTTCCTAACCCTCCAGCTCTAATAGAAGTCACATGATCAGCTGAACAACGAAACAAAGTGTGAACTTATCGTCCAGACAATAAGGTGCCTGTGTTGTCAGGTCTTCAGATCTGTCACTCCAAAGTTTGAAGCTGCTGAACAGGACAAAGCCTAAAGGGAAAGTTTTCTCTATCCCCTCTGCTTCAGGAGGAGTTTGTTGATAAAGTGCCAGTCAGACCGATCACTGTGAAATGTCCCTGTGTTGGATGTCGGCGCTGGATAAACGGTGGTATTCAGCGGCTGACTCGTGTTATCCACGGTTTGGATCGGATGCTTGTGTTCTTGCTAAAGTCGGCGCCAAATTGCCGTCATTTAAATCACATTTGGAAGAAGCAACTGGAGATATGACAAATCAAACGAACAGAAAGGCTCCTGGAAACATCAGCAAGAAAACAGAAATTGCCTTGATTGGCTGCTAATTCACCCAGTTTGCAGAGTGCAGCTGCAGAATCCGGAAAAACAAACTGCAGATGGCTGGGAGACTCTTCAAGGAAGCAAGTCCAAGGATGCTTGTCGACTGACCTAATCATTCATACACGACGTGTGAGGTGGACGATCCCAAGACTGAATGACTAAATCCAATCATGGACGACTCAGTGAACCTTCATGAAGGGGACTGGAGGTCACTTCAGTTTTACGTTGATTATTCTGATAAAAAAAATTCCAATTTCACTGAAAAGTTAAGTTTTGCCAGTTATTTCTGCACTCATTACACATAATTAAAGTTTTTCAAATATAATTATTATAATCGGTAGTATTTTTAGTAGAGAGTCACTGTAATAACAATCCAACCTCATCATCTGTCCGTACGAATGTCCGTGTACTCTCCATTGTTAATGTTGATAGGGTATTGTTCTCTGTACACGTGTGTTTGTGGTTTCATTACATGATAACATGCAGCGCCCACTAGTGGCGCAACAGGAAAACAACATTGTTTTCAGCGTTTCTGCCGTTTCTGTGTAAAATGACCATTTTTTTCTCAATGTTTCTGTGTAACCGCGAAACTTTCCTGAAATTAAAACGTTTTCCTCTTAAACAAACAAATAAACAAATACATTTTTGCTATTTCATACGTTTTCTAAGTTTTACTTTTTGCTGCTTCGTTGTTATTTAGCCCATTTTAGCTGTTTTGGCCTCTCTTTTATTGAATCAATTACAGGTATTTTAGCCACTTAGTCCCGCCCCCCTTTCAGCCATCTAATTTTCATTGCCTTTCCTTTGTTATCACTTTTTATTCAGGAGAGGAGACCGCTCCAGAGATATTCTGATGTTGTATAGAAGTAAAGCAAAAAAATGTTTACTTACGCATTATTTTGGTCAAAAGAATTCTTAAAGCCCACATGTGGCTTGGAGCCACAGGTTAATAAAAAACTCCTGCTGGTTTTATTAGAATCTGCTGAAATGACCTCTCAGCTCGGACACATCCAGCAGGAGCTGAAACCGACCTGCAGCAGCCGTGTGTGTGTGTGTGTGTGTGTGTGTGTGTGTGTGTGTGTGTGTGTGTGTGTGTGTGTGTGTGTGTGTGTGTGTGTGTGTGTGTGAGCACTAACAGTGAAGGTCGAGAGTCGTTGTGCACACGCTGATCTACATTTCCTCCAGCTGCTGCCAGGAAGCGACGCCACGCCGCAGCTCAACCTTCAACGTGTCATTGCCTAATAGAGAGCATACACCTGAGTGTGGGAGGCCCCACTGGAAATAAGAAAAACACACACACACACACACACACACACACACACACACACACACACACACACACACACACACACACACACACACGTGGATCTGATTTCTTGCTTGGATATTTGGATCAGAATCGGCTTCTCTGTTGTTATTTTGTAAATTCTGTATCACATTTGCAACAATTCTTACGTCTTTTTTTGTAGAAACTTTAGGTTATTTTGGGACACAAGGCATCTATTACGATGCATTTTGCATGAGAAATGACCATATTGCATTTCTTAAGTGGTTTTAGGTCACATTTAGGCAAAAATCTGCAACATTTGGGTCAGATTCTGAGATTTTATGTCAAATTGTTTGATTTGCTGTAAAATCTTAAACATTTTATATCTCGTTTGTGTCATTTTATGTTTCTTTTTGTATATTTTGTGTCATCACAGCAGTATTTCTTGCGTCTTGGGGGCTTTCTATGCCCTGTCGAGGATATTTGTGCAACAGTTATTGCAGTTGTTTATCGTCATCTGCATCACTTATCAGTTTACACCATTTTATGCAAAACAGTAGTTGGTAACAACAGTCTCTCTTCCATTTGGTATATATATTTGCGTTATCAAATTGATTTGAAATCAAAAATCTGCAACATGTTTGGTCATAGTCAATAACTTTATAGTACTTTCAGCTCATATTTCAAGGTATTTGTGTCTCATTTTAAAGATTTTGTATTATAATTGCACTATTTACTCCATCTTTTAGGCTAATTCATGCTAAATGTATGCCATTTTGTGCTTCAATAAGTGCAATTATTTCATGTTAATGTCAGTCCCCGCTGTTCTGTCTTGTTCGGGCTATAGTGTGTCATGATAATGACGTCTTGCAGCTTTCACTGTGTGCAGCAGAGGATCTCTGTTGTTGCAGCGTCAGGTGAGCGATGGACTCGAGTGTCAAGGAGTCGGTGTGGTCCGCTGAGTGACTGATGCCGCCCTCCTCCCTCTCGGTCCGGCCCGGCCAGCCGTAGCCGGAGCCCTAATTGGGCGTCTGGATGACAGAAGGGATCCTTCAAAGAAGCATCCATCATGTCCCTCAGGAGCCGCGCGGACCAGACGGCCACGTCAGGAGGCCAGAGGAGTGTTTGTGTTCGGCAAAGGGAGGAAGGATGAGGGAGAGCAACATGCAAAGGCACCCGACGCACCAATCACACCCGACATATCAACAGACCGACACACACGTCACACCCGACACACTAAACACAACAAACACACGTCTTCATATTGAGCTTCAACCGAAGCAGATTTAAGGCAGGTTGTTGTCATTTTGCTTGTTATTTCTGGAATTTTGCGTCTCTTTTACTGTGAGTCTTTTTAAAAGTCATTATGTGGCATATTTTGCCAGTTATATTCGATTCATGCGCTCTCGTGTCTTTTAGGACGTTTTATGACACACAGGATGTCTCTCTCTGGTCATTTGCCCTCTTACTTTAAGGTAATTTAGTATAGTTAAAGACACATTTGGTACAATTCTATAATATTTCTTATTTTTCTTTTCAGCCATTTTTCATCACACTAACATCCAATTATTTGTCTTTGCCTTTTCAAATATCTTGTGAGAATTTAAGGTGATTTCTCATATTTGGAAAAGCTTGCGACATGTATACATGCTTGTGTCCATATTGGATCATGATTTTGTCTTTGTGCTCGTTTTATGTCCAATATGAGTCATTTTAAGTCACATTGAGGAGCTTCTTACTCTTTTTGATGGGAAACAGGTAAACACAGTCATCTGTCGGGATAAAAGGTTTTTTCTAACGCTTCAGAAATGAAGAATAAGAAGCAGGTTCTGTCCATACACCCTCAGGTTTGAGTCGAGCCTCTGTTTACTCTCATAATCGCATCCGGGTCTCCTTCTCATTTCTCGCTGAAAGGATCAGAGAGCACTCGAGGAAATTCTCCTCAAAGTAATCTGGAGTCCCGATACCACTTAGTCATCTCCGAGACGTCGGCCGACGACGAGCGTTTCAGAACACTTGAACTATGTGACACCGCGCCGCGCTGTTCTCCAGGAGAGAAAAAACGGGAAAACGACTTGACAGCTTGACAGAATCACTCCCAACAGCTAAGGAGGCGGGATAGATGCTCTCAACCTTCCACTCCAGTAGCTGCGCACACACACTGAGACAATGTTGAGGGACATGTGCAACATGCACCGTAATACAAACACTTTGCAAAATCCAATCAAACTTTACAACAGATCGAAATAATAAAAAAAAAAAGTGAAAAACATTACAAAAACAGCACCAGCTAGTGGCCTGATATGCAAACTAAAACCGTGTTTGCGCGACTACGCCTCATTTTTGTGTTTTTGTTTCCGCAAGATGGCAAAGTTTCAAAAAATAAATGTCCATTAACACAGAAATGTCAGAATGTCTGATTGGCTGACTTGGCTTGATGCTTCTCGTAAGTAGCTGGTAAAGTTTTTATGCGGGTTTCTGTAAATGAAAAGAGGGAAAACGATGTGCTGTGAACAATGTTATTTTTGAAAACGTAGGGGGGGGGGGGGGGGGGGGTCCGTTTTTGCAAACCCCCCGGCTGTGTGTGAACGAGGCTTTCGTTGTGCGAAGGCGGCCTAAAGCGTGTGTGGCGATCCTTTTTCAAGACGCTTCGGCCGAACGGTGAAAGGTTTCTGCCGTTTCCGGTTGATCGTAATGTAAACGGGGTTTTAACAAGGCGAAGCAACATAGGCGACAGAAAACAGTGTTTGCTCCGTCCCAACCTCCACGCTGCCAAAGCGGAGGACTGCATTAGCATTAGCATACCAAATAAACGTGTTTAGCATTTTTCCTGTGCGGTGCCTGGATCTATATTTAGTTGCGCGCTCCTCCCTGGAAACTCATCGGGGGAATGTTCCCCTTCAAGATCAGAAAAGTGTGGAGCAGAGAAACGTCCTCACATGAGAGTTTCCTCCGTCTTTCTGCCTCTAAGTGGATGTTTTTTTGCGTCCACGCGCCAGAGAACATCCACTCGTACCGTAAAGGGAAATCATCGCCGCTCACTCCATGTTTGCGTCTGCGGGGACCTCCAAATGTTTCCAGTATTAAAAAAAAAAAAAGAAGTTTAAAAAAAAAAAAAAATAAAAAAATGAGCGGCTCTCCTCTAGCTTTATATCCGACATCCCGCCACCACCGCTCCAGCTCTGCGCGACCCCTTCGGGAGCCAATCACGTTGAAGCCCGTCACGTCGGCCCATAATGCGGGCGTCGTGAAGTCTGTGAGATATGAGCTCTGAGACCGTGCGGGCCGGCCGAAAACCCGAGAATCTGAGGGGAAATCATGTGTTGCGCTCGGCTGCCGCAACTTTTGCTCATCCCGTCACCGCACGCCGTTAGCTTCAAAGGGCCCGCCGCTCCCCCGCCAGCCCCCAAATCACTCGCAATAGAGGAGTGCGAGGAATTGCAGGGGCTTTCGAGTGTCTCAAACGATGCACGAGGCGGCGGCCTTTCTCTCTCTCTCTCTCTCTCTGCTTTGATGATGCGGCATTGTGTTGGGCTTTCCCTGCAGACCCGCGCCACAAAACGAAGCGAAACGCAGAGAAGAACCGGCCGTTGTTCACCCGCTGTAAGACGCTGAAATCAACACATGAATGCGTCGCACATAAAGAAGCCGTTTCATCTGGAACAATGACGGAGAAATGCTTTTTCACAAATCTGGTCCTCTCTGATGTCATTCTCTTTTTCACTATGGGTCATTTCACATCATTTTAGGTTCTTTCGATGGTGTTTTTGTGAATTTGTCGTCACAGTTGAGACATTCTGCATCTCCTTCACATCTTTTCAGGCCCGTTTGTTGAGAGTTTTACATGTTTTGTTGCCCACTTCTTCAAATTGTGACGCTTCTGCCTATTTCACATCACTTTTGGTTGTATATAGGGTCTAGTCATCATTTGAGCAATTGTTTTGATGCATTCTGGTTATTTGGTGCATTATTTTATATGTTTTCTTCATTTTTATGCGTGTCTGTAAATGCTTGTATTTAATTTTTGGTGGATTTTTGTCACAGTTGAGACTTTTTGCATCTTTTTGATGCCATTCTGCATTTTCTTGACATCTATTACTGCCTTTTTTTTTTTTACACTTTTACATGTTTTTACAGTTGCTTTGTTGCCCACTTCTTTATATTGTGATGCTTCTGCTCATCTCACGTTTCAATTGTTGCTCATTTTATATCTTTGAGTTGTCATTTGAAGCAGCACATTTAGGATTTAAACCAGTTTAGTTAATTTTGTGGTTGTTCTGACCACAATATTTCCAATTTTTGCATTTGGAGCTGCTTCTTGTATATTTTTTCAAATTTCTGTCTAATCTGTCACTTTGCGTCTCTTTCTGCCTTACTGGAAGCCACTTTTATTCGTCTTTTCCATCGTCCCTGTGGTCAAATTGAACAACAATTTCCATTTCTTGTATATTTTACTGGCTGTTATCAGTCAAATTTGAGTCACTTTATCATAGTGGTTGTTTTATTGTCCACTTTTCTTTATGTCTCTCTTGTATATCAGTCACTTTACATCATCGTGTTCGTTTTGTGATGTAGCGATCGTTGTTGTGCGTCACCTGCTGAATTTGGGTCACTGCGGTGGTTTCCAGTGTCACAACAGCCATTTTTGCAGACGTTTACATGTTATTTACGACACATAAAAGCAGACGCACACTCTGTGGTCTGTTCCGAGAGCTTGAAACCACACAAACATACTCTCCACATCTGAGCGTCGGTCTCCCCTGCAGCTATGAAAGCTATTACAGCCTCACATCACATGTTTCATTTAGAACAATGTCACTAAAAACTGGTTTCATTACCTGGTTTCCTTGGCTGAGCGAACACTGCAGCAGCTCTAATGGTCTGCAACATGCCTCCTTATTTATTCACTACATATGTGGTGGGTGGGGGGGGGTTTCCTCCTCGAGAATCCACATTGTGCATTATAAGTTAACAGCTTGATGAGAAACACACGCGCCGATGACGTCCGTTTTATCTGCCACTTCAGCGCAGCCAACACTCATTTCTTCCTCACACAGACACTTCAGAAGCTGGCATATATTCACAACCTTTTACAAGCTTGTTTTACACATTTTAAGGGACTTTTACATCGCCTTAATTGTTTTTAGAATTCAGTTCACAGTTTTTGGTTGTTGCTCAGTTCAATTTTGGAGCATTTTGTTATATTTAACATTTTTTTCCACAACTTTTTTTATTTTATTTTATTTTTATATTTTTAGCAAAAGTGCTGCTCTTTTAAGCGTCAAATTTTAATTTTGCTCATATCTTGGCTGTTTAATCCCTCTGCTTGTTTTATGTCACATCTAGTCTCAGTTCATGATCGTTTTTTGTTTCATTTTTGGAATTTTTAAAATGTTTCTAGTTGATGGGATTATTTTGCACAGGTTTGGTTGTTTTATAACCAATACACGTTCTACCTTCATTTCTTGTCCATTTGTATTCTCTGTTTATGCAACTTGCATCACTTCATAGTCATTTTGTATCTCGAGCTGGTCATTTTTACTTTAGCCTTCCTGCCTTTTTGTGATTTTGTGCATTAGTTTCTTCGTTTTCATACCAATAATACCAATTCAGCTCTTCTGATCATCCTTGTAGTCACTCTGTAACCTGAAATGTGGTAATTTGGCAAAACATACTTCATTGGGATTCAATTTGTGGATTTTTTTGCAAGTTTTGTCAGCTTGGCGTTTTTTGGAGTCCAATTTGTAATTCTCTCTTTGAGCTCATATTTTGGCTGTTTCGCCTCTCTGCCTTTTTTAATGTCACATTTAGTCAGTTTGGTCATTGTATGCCAGTTTTTTTGTGTCACAACAGATTTTACCTTTTGTCTAGTTGTGTGTAAACATTTTGAATTTATCTGGTAGCCCACTCTTCATTTCCTTGTGGTCCTGCTCATTTTGTGCCACTCTGGTTGTTTTACACTTGTTACCAGTCATCTGTACAGTGATTCAGTCACTTTCCTTTATGTGCTGCAGCTGAGACTCAATCTCGCAGTACAAGACGCTATATTTTCCACAATATGTTCCCTATCAGCAACTGAGATCAGAAGTGATTCACCTGAAGTTGAAAATAAAACACACATTCACAAAAAGTCATTCCAGAGCCGACAGAAATTAGTTTTTACAGCCGTCCTGGTTTATATGAAACATTGTAAAACTAAGCTTCCTTCAAATGAATGTTATTTTAAGATTTGCAATCACCGACTCAAATATTACGCTTTGAGCCAGTGACTGCATAGAATGCAGATAAATACTTCCACCTAGTGGCCTCATTTGGCAACAACACCTCAAATTCAAGAATTCAGAACAGACTACAAAAGTTTGATAAATCCGTGTTTATTCAAAGGTTAATAAATAGTGAGCAAAGTGTTTGCATTAAATGCAGTTCAATTAGGTGGAAAAAAATACTTTGTGCATAGTTTTTTTGGGTTTTTTTTTAAAAGTGCTTTTGTTCACTTATGAACTGTGGTCGTGTAAATCAGCATCGTGTGTCTTTTGTACGAGTTCCTGCAGAGAAAAACAAAAAGATTTCAGCTTTTTTTAGTGCAATTTTAATTGTTAACACAAGTTACTCTTTACCATAAAAACCTAAAGTCAGTGAGGTTTCTGGACTAAAGTGGTAGAATTTAATTTTTTCTTTTTACAAATGAGTTTATCAGGAAATGTATTTTAGTCATGTCTATACATTATTTATAAGTGGATAAGTTACTTTAAAATAAGTTGCACTAGTCTGGTAGAGTACAATGTTAGAATCAAACCTTGTGATAGTGGTTGTGATTTCCTGTGTATTAAAAGTTGTGATCTTGCGTCGCTGTTTGAGCCGTCGATGTCCTCGCTCTGCATCACCGCCTTCCAAGAACTCTCTGTGTGCGAAGAGAGACGCACATGGGACGATTACTGGGACGGCCAAACAACCACAGAACTACAGAATGATACAGAACATCCCAGCAGAGATGGAAAATGAGCACAAAGAATGTTAAGACACAACAAAGAGGAACAGAGAGTGACGAGTTGTGTAACGTTACCCTGAGATGCAAGAAAAGCCAAAGGATGCAAGAAGAAAAGAGAATGCATCAAGGAGATGCAACACAACGCAGGATTCTACATGATCCAGAAGGAAATTGTGCCATCTTTATGCATTTTGTGTTTGTTTTCTATCACTTTTTAGTCAAAGTATTAGACTACAGAGGCTGGACACAGGAAAGAGACAATTCGGATGTAATCCTCCTCATAGCCTCCAGGCATCACTAGACTACCACAAAGATTCCCAAAGCATCCATAAGACTTCCTATAGCTTCTGTTTTTAAGTGAAAGTATCCAGCTATTGTTAGACGACCATGACAATACAAACTGCAACCACAAAGACTCAAAATGCCCAGAATGAGTCAACAAAGATGCACTTTATGGCCACAAATCACATCAAATGCACACAGAATGTCTGCAAAGACACCAACTAAAGACAAAACCACCACAAAGAGGCTGTACACTGCTGCAGAGTATTATCTTGACAGAACGTTACCAATGAGCTGGATGCAGCAAGATTTGTTTTCAAAGTCCCTGGTCAACACTAAACGACCGCAAAGAGTCGCTCGGTCATCACAAAGATGCAAAAAGCAACCTCAGCGAGACCGAATGACCAAAATGAAACAGATCAAACACAAAGACGAACATCATGTCCACAAAACCAAGCGATTGTCTCCACCCAATTAACTACACGGTAGGCCAATGTCAGATTTGCTGGTTGCACAGACTTGCCATCACTAGACAACTGCTGAGAATGGATTTGCGAAGTCTCCAGGCTATGGTTTGACACAGCTCTGTAGATAATCTAAGTTTTTGTCAAACAGGCAAAATGAGGAGTAAAAAGTGCCTGAAACAACAGCCAAACCTTAAAATCAACTCTCAAAATGACCATGAAGTCATCCTGTGTCAGTGTGTTTCATCTGGACCAGTCACGTCAGAGCAGTGTGTTTTCTCACCCGCCTGCCAGCGCTGCTTCACATAAACATGGTTCCTCCACTGGTCCTGGAGGGGAGTGGGCACGGTGCAGTTCTCGTCCATCTCTCGGATGGCGTGGCCGTGAGGACAGTGGCGCAGTCTCTCCCACGCAGCGTGATGACGCGGCGCTTCGCTGGGCAGGCAGCTCTTCTCCCTCAGCCTCTGGTTCCCAGGGGACGGATGTCTGTCCACGTTCTGTCTGGACAGCAGCGGCCTCTTGACAGGTTCGTTTGCATCCAGCCACTTGGGACCCGAGTGACGGCGGCTGTTCTCGGAGGACTCTCCCTCCGTGTCGAAGGCATGATGAGAACTGCACACATCCAGGCTGGAGCCTCTCTTCGCCAGCTGCCTGTTGGAGCGAGACTTGCAGACATTGTATGCCCGTGAGACTCCGTCGTTCCTCTGTTGGAAGGGAACGGCTTTTCGTTTTAAGTTCTGGCGGTCGAGTCCTGCTCCAGGTGAGGCGCAGATGCCGTGTTTTTCCACACATCTGGAACAAAGCTGGTCTCTTTTGGAGACAAAGGTGTTGTTCTCGATGAAGCTCCTGCTGAGACAGTACTCGTGGTCAGAGAGGCTCCAGTGGTCTGCTTTACCTTTGGGTTTGTACTGATCCTTCAGCTTTCGAGCGTTGAGTGCGTCTCTGTGATCCAACTCTAGTTTCCTTCTCCTGGTCGGCACATCTAAACCCGAGCGGCTCTCAGGTTTGTACCTCTTCTCAGGAGCCTGCTGCACCTTGCTGCAGATGTAAACGTTGTCAAAGTCGGAGAACCAGCTGGTGGAGGGGAGGTAGGCAGGGAGCGACTCGAAGGAGGTTTCCTGATAGTCTTGGAATTTGGAGTCCCGTCTCCGTCGGCTTCTATCCGCCGTGAGTGGCGAATTAGGTCCGAGAGTCCCCTCTGCTGTCTCGATCTCCTCGGCCACACGAGTATCTTCTGAAAGACCGATCGAAGGATGATTTGCCATCATCTCATCACCGAGAGTCTCCACAGAGGAGACCTGGTTCTCCTCTTCCAGAGGAGGCGTGTCTGGAACCTCTTCCGTAACAACATCCTCGCTGAACATCAGTAACTCGGCTTCAGGAATCAATGTTTCATCGTGAGAATCTGTGGAAACACCTTGCAGTTGAGGTTCAGGAGACGGGATCAAAGTCTCCTCGTTGGACCAAACACTGGATTCCATCTTCCTCAGCTCGTCCAGATACTTTGCATCGAAGGGCAGGTGGATAATTTTGAGGTTAAGATCACTGGAGGTTCCAGTCTGGTCTTCCTCACGTATGGGCTTCTCTACAGCATTACAAGTAGCTGCTTGAGATTCGCAGCCAAAGGGCTCCTTCATAAAGTCCGTCCGGTTCCTCAACTCCTCCTGAGCAGCAGGGATCTTCTCACTGAGCGTACCACCCATCAGGATGTCGGGACAGACCTGCAGTGCCTGCTTGGCCTGGTCCACGGGGAGGCTGGAGGCCTCCTCATGCAGGACGTGCCTCTGGAGGACAGAGCTGCACGTGACCACGTCATCGGAAAAGTCACGGGACATTTCCGCGGTGTCGCGGGCGTGCAGCAGCTGAAGCCCAGCCGGCGTCGTGCAGCACTCAATCCGCACCTCCTCCGTTTGAATCGTGAAGCTGCCGGTTGACGGTGCCGTGCTGGTGGAGGGCGCCGCCGAGCCGCTGACCTGCGTGGAATGATCCTCCGCATTCTGCATCGCTGAAGAGGGAAACGGCAGCTCAATGGAGGGAGCGCCGCGAGCGTCAAGGACGTCTGGGGACTTGACCCGAGAGCTGCTCGGGCCGCCGGTCCTCTGGGGGGATACCAGGGGCTCGGTTTGAACCTGTGAGGTGGTCGTCTCTTTGGGCTGGGAGTTGTGTTTGTAGTGGAACCTGCGGGAGTGGTAGGCCATGGTCTGGTAATACTGGGGGTTGACCATGCGTCGGTAGTCCATCAGGTGGAGGTGGGTGTGCGGGACAATGAAGCTGGGTGGCTCCACGTAAGGGTTTGGTTGGTAGTGTGGCATCATCGGCATACCATAACCTGTAACACACGGTGATACAGCCAGTAAACTACAGTAATCAAACAACAGCCACATATACCATATTCTATACCGAAGAAAATTGTTTAAATTACACAATAAGTTTTAATTTAGCTTCAAGCAAAAATCAATCATTATGTGTTCAGGAGTTTCTCGAGCATGCATGAGACATCAGTCACATTTTGGACTGATTTTACTTTTATATTAACATGAACACATATAAATAAATGTATATTGTTGTGAGAAAACCTATGAAGAAATAAGTTGGGTTCATGGTGTTTCTGCAGACATTACAAAAATTTTTTAAATGAGATGTTGAGAAAATACTTTTGATAATATATTGTCGAAAGTACACATTTATGTGTTTAATTAAAAATGAGTCTTGATACTCCATTTCTCTTAATCTTATAGTTTCAGTTTTAAGTTGGTTTGGTCACAAAACGTATACGAGACTTACAAAAACATTGGTATTATATGACTTTTTTAAAAATAAGATGTGTAATACCAAAAAAACATTTTCTTGCAAGAAGATTTAAATTGGCTTCGCTGCAAAGCCATGCTGTCAGGGGAGTTTGGAAACATGCATAATGCAACAGCTGGAGGGGTTTTTGGACATTTCACTGTATTTTCCACCATTAGAATTGGCTTTAAGTTGAGATTGTAGACATTTTCTGTAATTATCTAGCTTTGCAAAAGCGAACTGTCAAACTATACTCTGTGTGGTACTATTTTACCAGTCAGGCCCAGTCCAAATGAAATTAATGTAGTATCACTAAAATGTGTTTGACACCAAGAAGTTATTAAACGTCACAATTGGTGCATGCATTCTTCCTGCAACTTATAAAATCCAGCCATTCCGCAAAACTTTAGACACATGCATGAAATAGTATTTTTAGTGCAACCCAGAGATTTGCACCAACACTGGAAAAAAAGTTTAATGGCATTAGAATTAAAGCATTTCTGCATTAACATAACATGGATTTAGTCTGAAATTAGCCATTGTGTTTGTCGTTTTATTTTCTCAATAAAAAAATTCAATGAGCCTTTGAGTCCCAAATTAACTGGAAATTGTGCATTTTAATTAAAAAAATCAATAAAAAAAAGCTTATTTCGTACCTAAGCCGGGGTATCCGAAGTAGGGGTTGTAGGACATCGGCATGTGCACCGGGAGCGGCCACTGCAGACTCTGCATGGGCACGTAGGGCTGCTGCGGCTGCACGTAGAAGAATGGTTTACTGTGCTTCTGCTGCTGCGGCTGCTGCTGCTGCTGCTGCTGCTGCTGCTGGGGCCGTGCCGCTCCAGAAGGCCCCGGAGCCGGCTGCTGGAGCCCCGGAGCAGCTCGGGGCTGCAGGTCCGGACCTCCTGGGCCCAGACCGTAAGGTCGCGGTGAAGGACACGTGGCTGCCGCCATAAATCTGCACCCAAAGAGGAAAGTTTAAAGTTTTCTTTGCGTTTTCTGGGCGATAGAAGAGAAAGACGCGCACTTGCATTCAAACAAGATCCACTCAGAAAGCTGGGCGCAGGTTTTCTCAAGGCTTTAATCAAGGTGGATTCTAACGATGCGTTGATTGGCTGATTCCGTCGGCCAATCGCATTTCACAGCCAATCAGGCGTCTGTTTTCAAACATGTCCCGCCCACCACCAATGGCCTGAGAGGCAATGCGTCATAGCTTCATATCTGAGGGTGATTTTTCTTCAATTATCATTATCTTTATTATATTTATAGTAAGTTATTTTGTGTTTATTTACAATAGTTTGTGTGCCACTTTGACTTATGTGGAGCTTTCTATATGCCCTGGTATATTTTCCTGTTAAATCAAAAAAAATAAAAAATTGGCGCTGGGGAGCATTCCTGATAAACTGGGAATTCAGAACGTTAACTTCTAAATGTGACTGATCCATCAGCCTGGGAACTTATGGTATGTCACTGAGCAACTTGAAACGGAGTGAAATGCATGCGAACGCAATCCAGTTGGGAACTTGTCCATCGTACATTTAACCGAGAAGTGTGGAAAGTCATATTTCCCTCTGGATAAAATTAATCTGAACTGTTAAATTGGGAATCTCTATCACCACCTGGGACGTCAGCAAGGTCACACATCATGTTGGAAAACATACATTTGAACTTTGTGGACCTTGGAAGTTATGGTGCATTCAAGAGATTTTGGAAAGTGGGAGAAAAGAAAAATCCTTGTCAAAACCAGTGGTTTTTAATAGATAAATTGAACACAAAATAAGTACAAAGAGTCGTACTTTAATGGGCAGTGGTGGCCTCGAGGTTCAACAAGCAGACGTTTATAGGTTCCAGCAAAGGAATCCCACACCTGAGAGTTTATCACTGTGGGTCCTGGAGTACGGCCGTTGACCTCCAGGCTCTGCCCACTAGCTGCCGAAGGATGTTTTGAATGCAGAGAACAAATTTCAGTGTACATTTCATATATGTGACAAAAGGTATTCTTCCCTTATAGGAAAAATCAATTGCTCACCTCTCAGCTAAGCATTGATCAAACACTTCAGATTTTGAAACCAGGCCGTAAATTATGAGCAAGAACTTTGTTGAAATCATTGAGAAAGGAGAAAAGTACAGGGTTTGTTGCCACTCAAAATAAACGACATAAGAAAAGACACCACAAGCTTAAATAATGACAATATTTTATTGGACTGGCCCCAAGCAGTGGTTCACCATCTGTTGCACAACTTTTCAGCCCAATTTGTTCATTTGTGAAATCCATCAATCCTGATTAGTGCAAAGCTGTGAAACCCTGTACCAATATTTATTTTCACCATAAAGAGGCCACATGTGCAGTGCGTTTCACCAGGTGCTCCAAATATCTTCATCTCTGAACATCTATACCATCGTGGGGTGTGGTGGGGGGGGGGGGGGGGGGGGGGGACCTGTGGGGGAAGAAAAAGCATATTCTTTGAAAGATACTTTGGGGAAAAACAAACGATATACATATTCAACTAATTTTGACTTACAGTTCAACACAAATTCTCCAAAACGCAGACGTTGGACAGCATCATCTCGGTTCCCTCAACAAAGACGCTGACGATAGAAGAGCAAAGAGCACAATGGAAATCCCAAAAGAAAAGTCTACTGGCTAATTTCTTGCTATGAAAATTCCTCAGTACAAGAGTTTTGTGATGAATAGAAAACTGAAATTCATGAGCCATATTGTTCTCAGTTTGAGGAATTAAATATTTTATGGCTCCAGACTAATGTCGCTTGATGGGGAACTGCTTCCTTGGTCTGTAAGTTGCTAAAACACACCTTCCCCTAATTGGAAGGTGGCAAACTGCATCGTTTAGCTGTAGAAATGATTGACTCTTAAACCTCTTTCCCAGTGCTCGTCATCGTCGTGGTCTTCATCCCTCGGCCGGTGGTACATCACTTTCCACCGATTGCTCACCTCTGTCCAAACAACACAAAATCTTTCTCAAGGAGTTTACGTTTTATTTTGCCATTTTTGTGCATAAATTCAAATTGACTGCACATATCAAGCCAGTGTGTCATTTTAATTGCACTAAATGTGAGAACCGAGTGACTTTCATTCAGGGTGTTGATCCATCACACACACACTATGTGCGACATGCTTCACATCACCTTGTCTCTGCAGAGGGCCGGCTTGTCTTCTGTGAACGGAGTCACAGTCTGCCCACCTGCTCTGGTCCGATGTGGTCAGATCCTCTGTGCAGTGTCTGTCTACAATTTAACTCAAATTGTCTGCATGTTACTAATGTAAAACCAGAACATGGGCATAAAACAAGGCGCGCATTCCCATCCGAGACTCACCCTGACAGGTTCTGCACTGCAGCTCAGTGCTCTCCTGCTCCGCAGGATCTCCTTCAGCCGCCTCCTGTTTGCAGACATGGCCTCGCTCCTCATCGGCTGGATCCGACAGCTCTTTGTACTGCGCTCTTTTATACCACGGTTTGGTGGCGTGTCTTGCCGGGACGCTGTGAGGTTTCCTCGTGTTGGTTTGCTTCCTCATGCCAGCTCTGCTTACCGGCTGCTCGCATCCTCTTCCATACCGGCTCTCCTCCTCGGTGTCCCCGGGATCGTCCCGGTACGTCTTGGAGCTGTGGGATTTGGCCCGACTCGTCCCTTTCAACAGGCGCTTCCCACAGCAGGCGCACATGGACCTCTTTGATCCCGGCACCCACTCTTGGTCCGTCTCTTCTCCTTTAGCGGGCTTGCGGGAGGGTCCGTCGATGGCCTCTGGCAGCCTCCGACCTGTGTACACGCGCTTGGGGAAGATATCCATATCATCCAGGTCCGTGGAGAACATCTCATCTCTGGAGGACAGCTCGTCCAGAGACGGGCTGAGCACGCTCATTCGTTCGTGGGTCGTCTGCATTGAGAGGTAGTTGTAGTAGTAAGGGCCAGCAGGCGGTGAGATGCAAGCAGCTCCTGCGGATCCGGGGGTTAAAATGCTGTCAAGTGGCAGCTTGAGGATTTGGTACCCACAATCGGATTTGGCCTCATCAAATGACCCGGCTGGAAACTCCGCATTAGAGACTTTATTGCAGCTTTTCGCCTCAGTGGGCACCGGCTGACTGGAGGAAAAGAAAAGGGACTGTGCCGACTCTTCATCACCACATTTGGGAACACTTGGCTTGGTCACAGTAATATTTGACCGGATATCTGCAACCACTTCCGTGTCCAAATGAATGAAGTCTTCGTCAGCTGACCGCTCCAGCAGGGGGACGTCCTCGTGGACCGAGGAGCTGTCAATGGGCAGTTCCGCTTCCAAGGCTGCAGTCCAGCATCTCTCGGGGCTTAAAACCAATGGGCTGGATTCGTATGCCGCCGCACTGGAATCTCTATAGGTCACCACCGGGGTCTCCAAATGGCTTTCAGGAGGCGTTGGAGGCAGGACCCCATCCTGCGCTTCGTTCTTCTTCCCTTCTTCCGGAGAAAACATCCCAGAGGACTGGGAGGCAACACCAGAGTCCAGCTCCCGGTCACGCG
Source organism: Lipophrys pholis (assembly GCF_963383615.2). Lineage (NCBI taxonomy): Eukaryota > Metazoa > Chordata > Actinopteri > Blenniiformes > Blenniidae > Lipophrys > Lipophrys pholis. Next base: position 4,411,525 of record NC_137648.1, read on the forward strand.
CAGCTCCCTGCTGACGCTCGGTGGCTCGGATCTTATCCAGGCACTCGATGAGCTTGGCTATGGCATCGCTGGGGTCTGTCTGTGCCTCCGAGCAGGCGGTTTCTCGACACCCGTGAGGCTGAGGTGGCTGCTGCTGATTATGGTTGCGAGGTGGGTCACCACACGGGGGAGCGTGGAAGCGAGGCTCAAATATTCGCCTGTAATCCAGCGGGTATAGTGAAGTTTGTGGGAACACAAAGCCGGGATATTGCATGTACTGATAAGGGAGCATGCAGGGACGAGCAAGGTTGTAACCTAAGACAAAGGGATAAACAATGTTAATTGCATGCTTCTGATTCAGTAGGTTTACTGGACACACAAATGCTCATTTATATTAAAACTATTTCACATTCTCACAAGTAGAAAGACAAAAACTGATGAAATGAAACTCATGGGACGACTGCTAGAAACTCAATAGCTCTTTAGAACACTTTATTTCACCTACCGTACGCATTGTGACATTGACAACTAAACTGATTTCAACAAGATGCGGCACTAGAAGTCAGCAATTAGACCAGACAAACTAAACAAAAGGGGCTTTTCATAGTACATTTTGTATTAATTTCATCAACAAGCTCTTCATAAAGCCCAGTAAAATGCAAACAGGTGCGCTGCAGCAGGGAGGATGTAAAGCCTGCAGGACAGGGTTGGAGACCTCTAAAGGTTACCATGCTTTCACATTTTACTGGGCCAATACAGTATGTCCAATGAACAGAAGTCAGCCTGATCAAACCGTTTATTTTTAAGTTGGTACATAAAAAAATAATCTACGAGAAGGAGCATGGCTCATAGGACTTGGTTGCATTGTTCCAAGTGTCTTTGCGTTAAACTCAGGTGGGAAAGCCTCACCTCCACCGTGTACTCCATAGTGGTTGTAGGGGTTGTTGAGCCCCCAGTGTTGGTACATGTAATACGGCTGAGACGGAGGCTGGACGTAGAAAAACGGTCTGGGGTGAGGATTTCTCTGCGCTCCGTTTCCAAACGACTGCGGTGGTTTGTTTCCAGCGTCTACAAACAAAAGTGGTCAGAGTCTCCCATCATGACATGAAACCAAAGACACATCCTCAGTATTTACCGTCCATTTTCCCCTTTGTTCTTGCTCGGCCTGCCAGAAATAAAACACCACAAAACAACTAAATAAACACCCCCGAGCTTCGACTCACTAAAGACGGACTTCTCATGTCTTTAAAACTTCTACGTGCGCACGCGTCTCCGCTCATTAGTGAAATGGGAAACAGGTGCGGACGCGCAAATTAGCGCCTCTGCTGCCGGCTCCGCAGCCAGTGCGTGAAGACGCACCGGATCACGTGGAGACTGAAGCGATTCATCCTCATACACTGACAGCGAGAACGAGAATACAGTTCAAACTGTGAGAAGGGGCAAAAAAAAAAAAAACATGCCTCTCAAGTCCGACCCTAAAAGACAAGACGAACAGTAGATTATGGTGGTTAATGTCAACCAGTATAAAATTAAATGATAGTACAAAGAAAAAAAAGTATTTATAGTGGTACATACTAAAGGGAAAAAAGAAAGAAGAAAAAAGAAAGGTGAGCTCTGATATTTTTATATTCTATTTCAGGATATTATTATTATTATTATTATTATTAATATTATTAATAATAATATTATTAATAATAATCCCATAATGTCATTCAAATATTTTATTGAATTCAGTTTACGAGAAAAAGAAATCATATTAAATTATATCATGTAAATTAAACAAATGAAAGAAAAAAAGCCATTTCAGTGGTATTATTATTATTATTATTATTATTATTATTATTATTATTATTATTATTGGAGTAGTAGTATTAACAGCTTTTAGAGAGGTTCATTGTCCAACTTGAAGAACAACAAAAGATTTATTACAGCATTGAAATCATGTCAGTAAAAAATAAAACTGTAGTCGATGCTGCTTTTGATGACTTAGATAGAGACATACAAAATATGTGGTATGTATCATATATAGATATTATGGAATACAGATCACATGATATGGTTCACGCGTATATTTTGTGGGGTTGAAAATCATAATCAAGCAACCTAACATTTAATAGATTGCTGAACTGTAGTTTCTCCGTCTCTCCTGCAGGTGTCGCGGTTTCACTGCTGTCTGCGACGCAGGCCGCCCGGGTGGACACGCATGCGCAGTCCCCGGCCTCGGCCTCCGGTCTTTCGGGCGCTTGTGATGCGCTTAAAGGTTGTTCTATGCTCGGCGGCTCGACTCGACTCTTCACCGTCTCTGTTCCGCTCCGGGAGTTTAGCTGACGCCTTCTGCCGAGGAGAAAACAACACCCTGACTGTTCTTCTTGCGGAGCTTGTCTGCGGTTACTGTAAGCACGTTGCATTTTGGGCTATTGAAGCGTTTTACGTGAAAAGTGGGGGGGTTTAGCTTAGCTTACGTTTATTTAGCTGTGTTAGCAGTTAGCCTAGCTGCGAGCAGCATGACCGCTCTCTTCTCTAATAGCTCCGTTCACGTCCTGTGTAGTGACACTATATTTCTAAAGAAGACAATTGCATTCCATTTACCCTTCTTAAAAGATGCCGTAGAAAAGTCGCCGTCTCGGTGGCTGATCGCTAAGAACCCCGACACTGGAGCAAAGCGCAGCTAAAGTTGCTACATTACCGCGGGGGAGCAATCGAACACGACGTGCGCTGATAATCGAAGCGATCTGGTTGTAATCGAATCATAGAGGAGCGTAAACCAGTTTGCATCAAAGTTTGAGTCACGATTCTGCGGAGGCAGGTTGAGGTGAGTGCTGTGTGTAGCGGCGGGCCGTGGCTTCCAGAGCACGGTGGTGGTGGTGGTGGTGGTGGGGGGGGGGTTTGTTTTGGACGCGCTGGGTAACGGTAGAGTGCTAACGGAAGCGAGCCAGGCAAGCATCTCGCTGGGCTTGCAACGGAGCACGTTACCTAAACATCAACCGTTACTACGTGCTTGACCCACCGGTCACCAGGTTGTGAGGATGGGTACGAAGTCAAGAGCTAACTAGAGGTTCTGTTTGTCTCGCCATCTGCCTTTTTTGATGGCCAATGGTGCGGTAAAATCCATCTACTACCATGGGCGGATTATGAGACAACGGCCCCCCCCCCCTCCCTCAGACATGTGGAAGGGCCTTTCATAAGAACAATTTCATGTGTCATTGTGGTCTTGCTGTGTGTATTTAAGGTAATTTAGCTGTGTGTCTTTTGGTGTTGATCTATGTTTTTATCGTCTCCTCATGTGTATTTCTTGTCAATATGTCAGTTTTGTGGTATATAAGTACATGCTTCTGATCTCTTTTCCTGTTTTGTTTGCATCTTTACTAATGTTTTTGTCCCTTTGTGGTTGCTTTGTTTCTCCCTGTGTGCCCTGTTTTGTCACAGGTCTATTTAAGTGTCTGCAATAGCTTCTTTTGTGCAGCTTTTTCATTCACTTTGTGGGGTTGTTTTTTTTGTCTCCCTGCTGTTGCGTGTCACTTTCTGGTTAGTGTGTCCTTTTTCGTGTTCTTTTTTCCCCTTTGTCTTTTTATGGTTGTACATTTCTGTATCTTATTCTCTCGGTCGTTTTTTTTCTGGTTGATTTCAAACTTATCATGCAGGATTTCTCTCTTTGCTATCCTATCCTGGTACTCCCCCGTATCCTCGGACTTGCTTGTCTCATCTTTTCGCCGTCTGTTGCATCATTTGATAGAGGGAGGTGATCTTCAGAGGCAGACCCCCTTCATTAGATGTCCTGAATCCGAGGTTCACGGCTGTCTCGGTGCATGTTGACAGCAGAAGTGTTGAGGCAAACAAAATGACACCAGATCTGAGGTCATGTCGGGTGGTCGTCTCTGCCACTATTCAGCAGATCTGATCCCGTGTGGCGTGGAAGTGTTGGTGAAATGCAGCCTTACACAATTCTAAATTTGTCTGACTTTTTGCTGATTTTTATCACATCACACCAATAATAGATTATTTTATGAAGATTGTGTAGATTCCCTTGAATTGTCTTTTATACTTTGCTGAAAGGGGTTCTTGCATTTGATGGAAATAGTTATGTAGTGATGCTTGGCCGTGTTTTATCTTCTTGGACTGTAACGTTATCTTTTATTGATTAAAATCAGCCTGTGCGCGGAAGGTTCCATATGAGCTGTGACCTTCAAAGAATCTGAGCTTTTTAAATAAAGACCTACACTGAGTAATATTGATCCAGGTAATAATGACCATATTACGCAGATTAGTGTTGCTCTCTCGAAAGTGCCGGTGTTGTAACCAACATGTTAACATTGCAGCTACAACACCCTTTCCCACAAACTAGTTTATATCCAGTAAACTAGGCTGTGGTGAAAGTTATGAATCATGATGACCCTGATTAATGAGTCTGTGTTTTCCTGTTGATCTCCAGACACTTTGAGTTCAACTTGATGTCTTCAGGCTAGTAACCTCTGCAAATGCAACTGAGCCAGAAGTTGTGGTTAGTACAAGAATCAGATCTACATCATATATAGATATGCATGAGGAAGAATCTTTACAGGTGTTCATTAGTAACTGGGCATCAATGTGACTTGGCACTAGGGGAATTGTGCAGCTTCATGTGGAATAGGTATTCTTAATGATTGTAATAGACAAACTTTGCTGCATTTAGCATTAGAAAACACCTTCATTGGCCCAGTCTATGCACTTAGCGAGCAACAAAAATGACAAACTAGCATGTATCTATTGATGTTGACATTACATCTATGTGCTGTTTCTAGTTGTCATGCCAATGCTGCTAACTGGGAAATTGGAAAGTTACCAATTGCAAAAACTCACCAAAGAGTTCTCTTTGACTGTCACAGCAATTTCTCGAACGGTTAAAAATATCTTGACTTTATGAGCCGAGCCTACAAAGTTAGCCAACTACAAAACCAGAATGATTTCCATTTTTGTGGTGGAGATCTTTATTGAGAATATTGACTTTTTAATCTATATATTGACTTGTATGGGGCTGTGACTTAGTCTCACATTAATGTTCCCCGCTGAAACATTATCAAATGGGAACTACCAAGTTTCCAATTTGGCATGAACGACCAGAACAGTGATGTAATGTGAGTTGATGGGCGCTTCCTTTCAGATTCTCGTTGTCGACCGTCTATTGCAGCAGTTTTGTAAATGGATTTGGCATGCCTAACCCAGACAGTTGGCTACAAGAACATCGTTGTGTTCATTTGTGGAGAAGAAAAGTCAGTTGATACCATTAGCTTTAAAACCAACAGTTCATCTATGTGGAGCTACAATTGCTTCTGTAACTTTCCCAGTTTCTAGCTACACCAACAGCCACACCGTTGAGAAGACATTCGGTCCTGCTTCCATTCCGACTTTGGTTGAACACATCTTCATCTAAGAATTGCTGTGAAGTCTTGTTAAAACTTTCAGACAGTCTGTGGCTTTGACAGCCTAAACAAAAATGAAATCGGAGTAAAACGAAATGAACTGTGGCTGGTTTCTGTAATTTCAACCTCTCACTGCTGCCCTTTTCTGTTCTCTTGTGTTTTTTTTCAGACGAGCACTGATGTAGCAGTATTGCGACAGCTCGTCGCGCCCTCTCTCTCCATCTACCTCCGGTCCCTGGTGCTTTGCTGCATGACCTCAGACAACAGACAAGAAAGGACTCACCAGAGGGAAACAGCCCTGTACCTCATCTCATCCCTGGACTCCTCCGCCTTTCATCTCTCTGCTCGTCTCCAGCAGAAGGAGCGACAAACGTTTGTCCCTACGTTGCAGTTGGACACCTCCACGCAGGCTGGTGGAGGTGTAGCACGCACCTTCCCGTCCCCACCCCCCACTCCCCTTCACCCTCCAATCTTTAAGAGTGCTTCTATTTTATTACATTTTTTTTCTCTTGGTTGGATTGAGTCCGGTTCTGCCGGCTGCGTGACTTTTCAAAACTGGGGCGTGATTCATGGGATGCAACCATGTCGGATCTCAGTGAGCGCAGGCCGGTCAACACGGACTACGCTGTCTCCCTGCTGGAGCAGCTCAAGTTCTTCTATGAGCAGAAGTTACTGACGGACGTGGTGCTGCTGGTGGAGGACACTGAGTTCCCCTGTCACAAGATGGTCCTGGCCACCTGTAGCTCCTATTTCAGGTGAGTGCGCAAGCGAGTGTGTTGTTTCCAAAGGAGCCAAGGCTCATTGTGATCATGTTTTGTGTCTGTGCATTGAGCGAGGAAGTGTAGGGACGCCGTCGTTATGTGGGCCGTTTCTGACTTCTACAGTTACAATGAATAATGCAGCACGTTGTAGAGCAAGTGTCACCTGCTCTTCATGGAGAGGATGGTGTGTCCTGCAGGAAACGTCCGATAAAGGTGGAGAAAAGTCTCTGGCGTGCAGTTCCACAGAGGTCTCCCCCCAGGCCCCCGGGGAGGCCTCATTTGTGCGCACATTGCATAATGAAGTGAGTGCACTGCAGTGGATATGACGGAGCAGCAGCAGCCTCCTCCAGTCTGGGAACAGTCCCATCTGTACATGACAGGAGCTCATGCTGCATTTGAATGCGACGGCTACCTCCCTCCCCCTCCTCTTCTTCCTCTAGTTACACACACTGATGCATACCAAGAAACCGTCCCAACAACTCGGAGCCTCCCACCACCACCACCACACCCACCGGTTTCCCACGCGCTCGTTATCTGGTGTGAACATGCAAAGCATTTCCCCTTCGGGGTTTGAAGGTGTCGCAGCGCTTCCTCTGAACTGCTCTGCCTTCCCTGCCGCCTCTCTGTCCACCTCGTCTCAGAGAGGAAGGAGGGGGTATTGCAGGGGAAAGTCTGGTCACGTAGGTCTGGGTGAGAGGAAGAAAGAGGGGGAGAGGAGGACAGGGGTGAAGGGGGTTTGCCTGCAGGGTTACATAACACAGGCTGGCAAGTTTTGCCCCTGCTGTGATCCACACCCACACACACTCCAAAACCCCCCGAGCCACTCTGCAGGCAAATAACTGCTAAATATCTGTTTCTGGGGCTAATGGGTTAATTTTGTGACTGAACAGAAAAGACTCGTATAGTAGGAACATTTTCTTTAGACGCCGCAAGATTTTCAGTAATTCCTGTGTTGAATTTGGACGACTGTGAAAGGCTGATCCATAAGTTGTGTCTTTTGTGTTTCTTCTCGTGATTTGTCGAATAGTGGTGATTAATGATGGTACTTCCTCAAGCTTGAACCAAGTGCACTGGGAGAAAAAGCTGCCTCCTTTATTGTACTAGCGGGTAATGACTATTTCATTGGCCAATGTACAATGCCAGAGGCTGAACTAAATGATGCAGAGCAACACATTTCCAAATATCAAATTCTCCAAAGGCTTTTGAAGAGGCTTTTTTCAACCAGGTTAACGTAATAAAAGTTTATATCACCAAGGAAAATATGATCAGCACACTGTCAAAATGGTCAAACCACAGTTCTGTACTCTGTGGTATAATAATGTTGTGTAAACCTTCCACAAGCTGACTAACTTTCTATTAGTGGGCAGTAAACAGCCCACATCGATAACCTGATCAAGCCTACAAGAAAAATCTTTCAATCCTAAAGCAGCTGCCTGCACTTGAAAGCTGAAGTCATGTTTGTTTATTCCTGCAATAAAACTACAAGATGTTGTATTTAATAGGACCCAACCAATATAATTTTTTTTAGGGCCGATTCAGAGATTAGGGGATAACAAATTCAGATGAGCGATATGTCAGCCGATCAATATTTTTTATCACTCAGTGACGCGTCAGCGAAAATATGTCGATTAGTAATGACACGAGTCAAGTCAGAGATGGCGACGTCCAGGCGATGTGGCAGCAGCGATTTTAAAAACATGACTAGAGAACGAGTTCACATATCAATCAAACGTGAATGACACAGTGATGCATGTCATGGGGAACTTGTTGAGGTTTTTTTTCACGACAATAATCAGCCGATTAATCTGAAGGGCCCTAGTATTTTAACTTAGATTAGATCCACTTCACATCTTTTCATGATTTTCTTCCAATATTTACTCACAAACTGGATTGTTTGTGCCCCCTGAAGTAGAATGAGTTTGAATATCTGTCTGAGCATAGGGTGTGACAGATGTCTGAACCATATATCTGTACAATGGATAGATTCCTGCTGCTGTTTGGACACTTTAATACATTTTAAAAGCTCCTGGTTGGTTAAAAATACTCTCTCAAATGCCTTTCGCCGGGCACACAGTTATTGTGGATGTTCTGCCTCTTGACACACCTCATTTAAATGTCTTTGGCTCAAATTGTAAAAATGCCAGTGTGAATGCAAATGGAGCCAATCCTAAAATGGGACCTTTCATTTATTTAGTTGTTGCTTTGGTCTGGACTAGAAAAACGCCAAACCACGAGTGTAAACACACTCTTGTCTTGTTTTACCAACAAAGTATTGCGTTAGCACTCAATTGGGAGCGATTGTTACTGAAGAAAACTTGTTCCAAAGGCTCAGGTAACATCAGGTTTGAAGAAAATCCATCATGTGTTCTGTAGATTTATTAAAGAATATCTATTTAAATGATCAAAGGTTGATACAGCTTTTGTCATTGACTTGTTTTTGCCATTTACCGCCAAGCAACTGACTCCAAATCCAAATAAGCCCCTATAATATTAACTAAAATCACATTGGAGAGAAATCAATCTTCTTTTGCAACGTGAACATACAACTCAAAGTACTCCACAAATTACATTAGGAAAGATTAGGAATAGTACTTGCAAGTATACATACCTATATATATATGGTCAAATCAAATGCCTGAATCTGGAATAAATAATCTGATAAAATGTTTCATAAGAAATCACATCCATTGAAAGCATTCTATGTATATATATATGTATATATAGTATAAAAATCCATTCCTTCAGAAACCATGGAAAAAATCTAGCTGCAAGCTCGAAATTGAGAAATTCTTATTAAATACACCATTGAAGTCCACCTAAGATGTGGCATTGTATCACTACACTGGAGTTAGAGTGAGAGAGCTCCCGGTGTAGCTGTAAACTAGCAGGAGCATGATGGGGAAATGAACTCCAGCAGCAGCCAATTACAGGTACCCGGACTCCGTTTGGTAACTTTGTCTGTTTTTCCAGCGTCTCTGGCTGCTGGCCAGCTGTCATTAGGAGGCTCTGTTTATTTGAAAGAAAAACTTTGGATGGTAAAAACGCAGAACAACATGGAGTTGGGGCTCAGTGAAGCTGCTGTGGAGATTTGTCTTGTCGAGTTGGGTTTATTTTAGGGAGAGGTTATCAGAAGAGAGGGATGATAATTGGAGGGCGAAGTCCAACAAGGAGGCTGCTGAACCGACTTGGATACATTATATATGAGGAAAGCTTGTGTTTAATGACCTGCTGGTCTAGTTCTTGAAAAGGGCATTTAAAGGTGCAATATGTAAGATTTCAGTACTGCCATGTTTGTCATTTGAGGGCAGTCCTGAGATGTTATGTCCTCAAGCCAAGTTTGAACTTGCTGTTGGATCTACTTTGTATTTTCCCGGTGTCTCCTACCCTGCCATTAACCTGAGAACAGACTGGAAAATCAAGTGACACAAGACTAAATACTTTGGTAGGTTGACTGTCGTGTCCTTGCATCATGTTGGGTATTTGTTCAGTTCCTGTAGGCCGAGTTGATTGTTGTTGGTCAGAGGTGATGGTGCAATATACTTTTTGAGAATGAAAGATGTTTGGAGATAAATAAATTGCTGGTGGCGGTACAAAGTGAAATGATTTAGCACTATGGTGGTGATTAGCATTTTCCTGCTGAGTAACCGTCACGCTGGTTTGTATCTGATGAAAGAGGTGACACAGATTAAAAAAGGAAGATGAAGTGATTTCAATCATGCTTTTTTTTTCCCAATGCCTTTGTGTTTCCCCCCCTCCTGCAGAGCGATGTTCATGAGCGGCCTCAGCGAGAGCAAGCAGACCCACGTCCACCTGAGGAACGTGGATCCGGCCACGCTACAGATCATCATCACCTACGCCTACACGGGCAACCTGGCCATCAGCGACAGCACGGTGGAGCCGCTCTACGAGACCGCCTGCTTCCTGCAGGTCAGTGCTGATCGTTCCTGATGACGATGGCTGGATTTCTGAGTTCCTTATTTGCGGCCAAGTTTCTTCTTGTGGGCTTCCTTTACTTCACACCTGCACATATTAGCGCGCAGTACCGTCTGACGGTGGTCTTCTGTCTCTCTCAGGTGGAAGATGTCTTGCTGCAGTGCAGAGACTACCTGGTGAAGAAGATCAATGCGGAGAACTGCGTCCGCATGCTGAGCATCGGCGACCTGTTCAGCTGCAGCGAGCTCAAGCAGAGCGCCAAGCGCATGGTGGAGCACAAGTTCCCCATGGTGTACCGGCAGGAGGCCTTCCTGCAGCTCTCGCACGAGCTGCTCATAGACATCCTGAGCAGCGACAACCTCAACGTAGAGAAGGAGGAGACTGTGCGCGAGGCGGCCATGCTGTGGCTGGAGTACAACATGGAAGCACGTTCACAGCACCTGTCCTCCGTGCTCAGTCAGATCCGCATCGATGCGCTGTCCGAGGTGACGCAGCGCGCCTGGTTTCAGGGCCTGCCGCCCAACGACAAGTCTGTGGTGGTGCAGGGCCTCTACAAGTCCATGCCCAAGTTCTTCAAGCCACGTTTGGGCATGACGAAGGAGGAGATGCTGATCTTCATGGAGGCCTTGTCGGAAACGAACGGCGAGTGCTACGTCATGGCCACGTCTGTGCCTATGACAGTGGTGTGCTACAGCCCGCAGGCGGAGAAAGTGTACAAGCTCTGCAACCCACCGGGAGACCTGCAGAAGGTGGGAACTCTGGTCACTCCAGACAACGACGTGTTCATCGCCGGCGGGCAGATCCCGCTCAAAAACTCTATCGCCAACCACGGCAAAAGCAGCAAGTTGCAGGCGGTCTTCCACTCGGTGGACAGCTTCTTCTGGTTCGACGCTCAGCAGAACGCCTGGGTGCCCAAGACGCCCATGCTGTGTGCCCGAATCAAGCCCTCACTGGTCTACTGCGAGGGCTACATCTATGCAATCGGAGGAGACAACGTGGGCGGCGAGCTGAACAAGCGCACGGTGGAACGCTACGACTGCGAGAAGGACGAGTGGAGCATGATGAGCCCGCTGCCCTTTGCCTGGAACTGGAGCACCTCTGTGGTGGCGCACGACTGCATCTACGTGATGACGCATGACCTGATGTACTGTTACTTCCCCCGCGCCGACACCTGGGTGGAGATGGCCATGCGCAAGACCAGCCGCTGCTTCGCCTCCGCCGCCGCCTTCGGGGATCTTATTTTCTACATCGGCGGCCTCCACGTGGTCAGCAACTCGGGCATCCGCCTGCCGACCAGCACCATCGACGGCTCCTCCGTCACGGTGGAGATCTACGACGTCAACAAGAACGAGTGGCGCCTGGCCGCCAACATCCCCGCCAAGCGCTACTCGGACCCGTGCGTGCGGGCGGTGGTGCTGCTCAACTCGCTGTGCATCTTCATGCGCGAGACCCACATGAACGAGCGCGCCAAGTACGCCATCTATCAGTACGACGTGGAGCTGGACCGCTGGTACCTGCGGCAGCCCGTGTCCGAGCGCGTGCTCTGGGACCTGGGAAAGGACTTCCGCTGTGCGGTGGGCAAGCTGTACCCCTCCTGCCTGGAGGAGTCCCCCTGGAAGCCCCCCACCTACCTCTTCTCCCCCGACGGAGCGGAGGAGTTCGACATGGACGGGGAGCTGGTGACGCTCCCCGTGGCGTAGCTCTGAAGCTCCCCTCCCTTGCCTCGCGAGACTGAGGGATGAGGTGGGGGTGCGTTTGCTCTCTCGTGAGGAAGGGGGGCGGGGTCTCTCTGGACTGGTGAACAGATACAATAACAAGCCCCTCGAATAATATTAGTAATCTGAAGTTTTTCAGTTCTTGGTTCCTTCTGTTTGTTCTTCTGTTGGATATCATTACGTCTGTCATACTGTTTCTTACAATGTGATAATCTGAACGTCAACTGATTTTGTGAGGAGGAGGATGATGATGATGATGCTGATGCACTCTCGTTAAATGACAATGGCAACTGTACCAAAATCACCCCGGCCCTCCTCCTTTTTCCTTCAGATTGTGGCTTATCTCTCTTCCCTTCCTCTCCTGTTTATTCTCTTCTCTCATTTGTAAAGGAATACTCCACAAAAAAAGTCTCGTCTGTCGCCGCGTAAACCTGCAGCTGAGGGTTAGTGGCGCCCCCTGTGCATTTTTATGCTTGTGCTCAGTTTATCTCTTGAAAGCTAAAAGGTCAAATAAAGCTGCAAAAGTATGTTTTCAGGGGACGTATTTATAAAACAAAACAAACATATTTGGTTTAAAAGCTACAAAAGTTTGCATTTCGGAAGCTGAAACCAGAGATGAATTTTTTTATTTTATTTTCAAGCATAGTGGCCTGAAATGTTAATGGTTTTAACAGTTTTCAACTTTTTTTTAATTTTGTTTACCGTTCTTGTGAATGTTTTTTAATACGATGTTTGAATTCTGAGATGGTTAGTTGGACGAAAGAAGCAATTTGAAGCCAGAAATGGCATCGGAGTGACATTTCAGTGTCGTGGTTCGCACTTTCTCTACATTTGATCCATAAACTTGTTGTCTTTTATTTCTAATGTTACAATTGTCTACAGTTTCAATTTTGCACAGTTTTGTTTACCAGTGTGGGCAACGAGGAACAATGAGCAAGACTCACTACGCCATCTAGTGCAGCAAAGTGGTATTGCAGTGACAGACGGTGTCGAGATCAATCATGTTAAAAGTCCTGGAATGTTTCAGCTCGATTTTAGTCGATCAAAAAATGGGTAATGGCTAGAGACGTGGAGCTAAAACCAAAATTTCTCCAGATCACCTTCTCATTTTGGGGACAAATACAAATTAGTCATTACTGTCATGACTCATCACACCTACTAGTGGTGCAAAATGGTCCTGCAAAGATGAGAAAAGGAATACTGAAGCTGGTTGTTTGGATCCTCATTTATAGACTTTTTCAAGAGGAGATGATTATTATGCTTTAACGTAGTAAATGTTTTTGGCTACTAATTAAATCCGTTAAATACGCGATTATCCAGAGTGTGATGATAAAAGCCATCTAAAGAAGCCTGATCAAATTAACCCAAAGATATAATCAAACAAGGTGGTTTTAGTTTGGCTCAGGTGGTGCAGTGGGTTGTTTTCCAATCACAAGGTGACTGGTTCGATCCCATCTTTCCCCGTTGTTTGTTCAGTATCCTTGAGCGAGAGGCGGAGCTACGTAAACGTTAACTTCAGTTCGGACAATGAAAAGACCAGATTTCAAGTCTTTCTGTCGATCAGTGTTGAAAAGCGGCGCAGAGTCGATGTGTTTTTGTGGAGTATTCCTTTAAAGTCAGGATGGTGCGTTTCCTCCAAAGGACCCTGCGGACGCTCTTCCGACAAGGGGGGGGTCGGAGGGGGTGCGGTGGGTTTGGGAAGGGAGGGGTTGACTGCAGGTCCGGTCGCGCCCCCACCCCCACCCCACCTCCCTGTTCCCCTCCCAGTCTGTTAGCGCGCAGGTCTTCCACACAGCCGTCGGTCTACGCCTCACACACACACACACACACCTCGCAGTACACACCTTTCAGGCTCATGTATTATTTTTTGTTTTGTTTTCATTTCCAAGCTGCTGAAATATATATATATATATAAATATAATAAGATATCTATTTTTCATATGTTAAAAAGACGAGTTTTAGTGTGGGGGAGAATAACCAGGTCTATTTTGTATTAGTGTTTTTTTTTTTTTATTTAATATCGGACATTACTGTAGTGTGACTGTGGCTAGATCTCCATTTTCCTATCTTACCATTTTGTTTTCTTTCTTTCTGAGTGAATATTGAGGATTCTTGCTGCTGATTGGTTGTGAGAGGAGAGGGCGGGGCCAAGGGAGAGGGTGGGGTGGGGTGGGGTTGGGGAGGGGTGGAGTCTTCCTCCTACCTTTTAAACAAGGAAAAAAACAAACAAAAAGAAACCATGAGCACAGGTGCTTCATGACAAACCTTACTAGCATGTTTGGCTGCATCATACTCCTTTGGCACTGTATTTTGAATGAACGTTAATTTATTAAAAAACATACCAAAAACGTTCCTGAAATCGACTCCCGGCTTGGTTTGTTCACTCTGAGACATCAGGGTTTAAAGGTCTGGTACAAGATTTTCAAACAATAATTTTAAATTGATCAACTGTCAAACCATCATAACCACCTTTTAAAAGGTCCAACATAGAAGAATTACTTTCAAGTTTTCAGTAAAAGATGTGTCACAAAGACAAGCTTTGATCTCTTTGGATTGGCGTATATTTGTTAGCTGTATAAGTAGAAATATTAAAAACTTGCAACTTTTTTTTTTCCACCCGTTTGCCAAATGTTACAATACCAGCTGTGAATCGGCGGAGAGACTCTGGGTTTGTGTCCGTTCACACCGACATGATCATTATTTTAGGATCAGTCCATCTGTCGTGGCAGCGGATCAGCGGGTGTGACTTTCTGCTTGCCTCAGATTTACACACACGCACACACACCAGAGGTCACCGAGTTCACAAGTCCAAAATAAAAAAAATACAAGCACACTTTTATTTTCAATACAGCAATTCATTTTAATATACTTTTATTTCCAATACATTAAAAGAATTTGTCAGGAAAATATTCTGTGACTCTTGAGTTCACAGTACATTCATATACTTTAAATAGAAAAGAAAAAAATATCTCGAGGATTTAAAAAAAAAAAAAAAAAAACATTTAACTCAAAGCAGAAATTGGAGGGAGTTTGTGAGACGCATAGAAATCAGGAGACAAACAGCTGTAAAACTGGACTGAGCATGCTCACTGGACCACATTATGTTGAGTAATCCAACAAGTTAGTTACACGACATTCGCACACACACGCACATCAGGAGACAACAATAAATATCTTACCTGCTTTTTAACTAAACACCTCTCCAAATATATAGATATATATGAAGTAGAAAAAGGCCTGGGCGAGGCTGCGTGCAGGTGCTTCCATCGTCACTGGACACGAAGGTTCAAGGAGGAAATTCTGTAGTAACACTGTGGTTGTTTCTGCTTTTTCAGCCATGATAAAGAGATTTCGAAGCAGAGAAGCAACTTCACCAGGAGTAAATACGTTTGAGATCTATTCATAGAAGTATAAAACTGCAGTAAATCATTTATCAAGAAGTAGTAAAATATACAGATGACTTCTTAAAGACACATTTATTGAGTTACGAAGTTCAAAAGCTAGAAATTAGCATGAGCTAGCGATAGCTTTTCTCGTTTGGTCAAAAATAGAAAAACCGCTCCGGAATGTCGACTTATTTTAAGATGTTTTCCATAAAATCCATGCAGAAAACCACAGATGGATATACACTAAGTTGAATTCAAGATTAGCTAGTAGCATTTGTTAGCACGCGTCGAGGCTTTCAGCTACGGTGAGAAAAGCTTCAATCATGTTTGGGGTCCAATCTTTTTGTAGTAAATTTAAAAGACATATTCAGAAAAACATTTATGCTAATGTTGACACGTTTTGGCTGTATGCTAACCACGTAGCGTGCCAGGCTAACAAACGCTCAGTTGTTTTTATGTCGTTAAGTTATGTCAATCAGAAAACTACTTATTAGTGTTGCAGCGGTGGCTAACAAAGTTAGCCCGCTAATTGTTTCTTCATCGTCAATTTAATAGCAGATTAGTACAACAGTAAAGATATTACAAGCCCTTTTTTTTATTGCTAATCCTTGCGTGATTAATAACAATACCAAAATTATCAATTTGCCTATAATCTATTGTTCATGAGCTCATTCAATTTACATTTTTTTTCCCATAGTATTTGTGATAATGCCACGTTTATCTGTGTAGCTAGCTAGCGTTGAAACTTGCATGCGCATTAATTTCAGCGAGTGACCCGAATAAATCTTAAGTAAAAGAAGCTAAAGCAAAAAAGTAACGACAAAATCAATTTGTCATGTTAACCGTTTTGATACCCGAGGTTTATTTTTTTATTTACCTGTGAAATATCTTTATTGTTAATTTATAATTAATTTGCCAAAGCAGGCACTTTGTATTTTAGCGCGGTAAGTCTAACTTAGTTAGCTCAGCTAGCCTCATAAAGTTACGATTATAGATTTGTTTGTATTGTGACAAAAATATACGCTTTTTTTAATTTATTTATTTTGACTGAAATAACAAAAGTGAAAAATCTAAACATTTCTGGACCTTAAATGTGAGAAATAAAGTCAGATTGTTAACACGTCAACAACCACAGTGTTACCACGGAGGCACTGTTAGGGACCAACTGGAGTCACAGTGACTTTTAAATAGTAACCGCTAAAATGTTCATGCTGTCCTGCTTAACCCTGGGATACACATAACGTGTACACACACACACACGCACACACACATACACAGCGTCTTCGTTATCACAGTGTATTTGGACCGTACAGGGATTGGACCAGAGGTGCAGAATCTCCGATCAGGGGATCAGGCTTTTCTTTCTTCCTGGCTGGGATTATTCCTGCGTGACGTCTGCCGATGACGACGACTGCTCTGGCGTCTCACCGTCAGTGGACGTCC
Source organism: Lipophrys pholis (assembly GCF_963383615.2). Classification (NCBI taxonomy): domain Eukaryota; kingdom Metazoa; phylum Chordata; class Actinopteri; order Blenniiformes; family Blenniidae; genus Lipophrys; species Lipophrys pholis. The sequence goes on from NC_137648.1 coordinate 4,428,138, forward strand.
TGAGTCACGGTTTGAGCTCGGAGGCCGGCTCAGCAGGCGAATCGGGCGAGGTGATGGGCGGAGGCTGCGCCAGCGTGGAGAACCAGGACGACATGGCCGACTTGGCGCTGGTCAAAGCTCCGCCCACTGACTGACCTGAGGGAAGAGAGACAGAGGAGACTCTTAAATTAACCTGATGTGTACTCTGTGTGTGTGTGTGTGTGTGTGTGTGTGTGTGTGTGTGTGTGTGTGTGTGTGTGTGTGTGTGTGTGTGTGTGTGTGTGTGTGTGTGTGTGTGTGTGTGTGTGTGTGTGTGTGTGTGTGTGTGTGTGTGTGTGTGTGTGTGTGTTTTCTTACCCACGGCCTTCCCGGTCTGCACCACGCTCCTGCTGGTGGTCATCATGGCGTTCCCGATCTTCTTCCCTCGCTCGCTGTTTTGCACCGAGCTGCAGAGGAAAACAGAGCGTCAGTGTGCGGAGCGGGACGCCGGTTCGAGTCCCACAGGCGGTGACCACAGAGTTTGTCTTTACGGTTGTTTTTCCGCAGAAAATAATTTACTCAAGTTTAAAGAAGTCTTATTGGTCTCTTAGGTTATCCGTCCTCAGCAGTGATCACTTTACACTTACTCTTCTGACTTTTTTTTTTTAATCATCAAGAAAGTCACCCAAGTGACTTACGTATGTTGGCTTTTTACTGTTAATTTTCTTAAAATTAACAAAAATTAAAGTACCCTTTTTTTCCCTCCATTAATTAGTTTCAAATTAAAATGTGAAAAAAAAAAAAATAAATTCTACATAATTTCAGAATCAGAAATACTTATTTTATATTAATCCCTGGTGGAAATTCTTCAACTTTTTAAACAAAAGTTTTTTTCTGATTATCAAAATTCAATGAAAACAAGTGGTTTTTTTCTTCCAAAGTATACTTTTTTTCCCTAAAATAAAATTCCTGAAAAGAATCTCAAATAAAGATGAAACCAATTTATATATATATCAAAAGCCCCCAAAAAGAGAAAGTAGTAGATTGTGTGTTTTTATAAATAAAATTTAATATAAACAAAATGCAAAAGTACATTATCTAAAGGAAATATGAAAATTCAATTTGTGTGTTTAAAAGCTATATTCATTATTTGGATCATCATATTAATATATAAATCAAAATGTGGTTCTCTTACATTTTCTTAGGTACATGATCAAATAACATTTGAACTATATTTGTTTAATGAAACAAACAAATATGCGGTTCATTTCGACGTTAAGAGTTAATCCAATTAAACATTAACTTATGACTGAAGAGCGCGCTCGCCTCACAGTGAGAAGGTCGCGGGTTCAAATACTGGCCTGGGCCTTGCTGTGTGGAGTTTGCACGTTCTACCCGAGCGCGTGAGTTTCCTCAGAGTTCTCCGGTTTCCTCCCACAGTCCAAAAACATTCATGTGAGGTGAACTGGTGACGCTAAATTGTCCTTAAGTGTGAATGAGTGTGTGCGCGTGTGTGTGTGTGTGTGTGTGTGTGTGTGTGTGTGTGTGTGTGTGTGTGTGTGTGTGTGTGTGTGTGTGTGTGTGTGTGTGTGTGTGTGTGTGCCGAGTGTAAAGTGAGAGCAGTCACGGCCCTGCAGTCCAGAACGTGTCATCACCACCGGGCCAAGTCAGGGACGGGGGTGCCCAGTGTGTGTGTGTGTGTGTGTGTGTGTGTGTGTGTGTGTGTGTGTGTGTGGGCTTCAGCTTCATCCATCTGAAGAGAAACCCTAGACTCCAGCTGTGGACGGAGTCGCCTTTCGGCCATGTTTCCTGGAATGAAACCGGAGCCGCGGCCGCCTGAAGTCTCCGGCTTTTCAGAATGAAGCCGGCTCAGAATTACGGGCCGATACGAGACCCTCGCTGCTGCCGCTGCCGCCACAGCGGGCTAAATCTGTCCACAAACACATCGTGAAGGAGGAACGCGCTGCAGCGTTAAACAGCTGGAGGCTCCGGACGAGGAAGAAGAGGCTGTATCACGTTGTAAGGATATCAGATCCACTCCCACAGGAATTCAACCTGTTTGTTTTTATTTAGAATTTGATTACTAATAACTGATCAAATAATTCCGATTTTAACATGTTTGAGTGAAAGCAATGAACACAAACACTGAATTAAAATAGTGAGCTCATTCAAATCAAAAATATCTAACTAAAGAAATGCTGTTTTTTGCAATTATGTGTTTCATTATTTTATTTTGCAGTAAAAAGAAAAATGAAAAAAGAAAATAGGAGAAAATCTAATCAACAAAACAGACAGAGACAAAAAGAAAATGGAAAGAAAGAAAATAAATGAAAAAAACAATAAAAAGAGAAAAAAATTACAGAAATAAAACCCAGACATTTTTCCAGATCTGATATGAAAGCATATTTCTTAACAAGATTTTTACTTCATCATTTTTATCTATGATCACTAGTCATTATAATCATTGGTGGTGGTAGTAGTAATAAGAACAATATGAATAATAATTTGATCCCTACTAATTAATGCCTCAAAACCTTTTAAAATAAATGTTAAATGTTTTTCCTTCCTGTTGAAGTGCAGCTGCTGTTACTCCTTTAATCCACTGGAGGGCAGCAGCAGTCTGAGATATAAACTGAGGGCCGCTGAGGAAGATGTTTCTCTTCAGAAGGTGGAATGAATGAATGAATGAATGAATGAATGAATGAATGAATGAATGAATGAATGAATTAACGAATGAATGAATGAATGAATGAATGAATTAACGAATGAATGAATGAATGAATGAATGAATTAACGAATGAATGAATGAATGAATGAATACTCACTGTGAGAGTCGTAACTTGACGTCAGCGACGCTGTACTGGCCCTGAAACGGGTGACTGCAACAGAAAGGATGAGCAGTGAGCAACAACTATGTTCATGAACATCCACCCGCCGATCTTAAAATAGCAACTAGCTAATCAATTACCAACTTTGAGTAACTTGCACAACTTTGATTTATAGTCTTTAAATCTGTACAGAAGGTCCTGTAATGTATTTGATCCTTTAAAAATAATTATAAATTCACCATTCTATATTTTTTTTAAACAGTCACTGTAACGAATGCACAGCAATACTAAACATGCATGTCTTTAAAGTGAATGAAACTTCTCCCCTGGCGGACTCAGCCCGTGCCTCTCGTAGATCTATTCAGCTTAAGAGAATAAAATCAGATTTCTGTGAGGTCGAGTGATTTACTCGGTGTGCGCGGCGCTCACCCCGGGGTGATGGCGGTCATGCCGGGGTGCTTGTTGCTGCACCACACTCGGTAGTTGTGGGTGATTTTCCACGCGGTGATGAACGGAGCTCCGTAATCCGCCAGCAGCCTCTCGTTATCTGGAACGGTCAGCAGATAGTTCAGGGATCATTATTGTGGAATTAAAGTGAAAATACTGACCAGATCAGCTTCTGTCCTCTGACTCTTATACATCATATCTACCATTACAACGAGCCACTTATACTAAACCATGCTCTGGTTTGGCTTCTGTATGACCTTTCAGGATAAAAGTCTTTTTAAAAAGCTGCAGGAAAAAAATAATCCTGGAAAATCCAGAATGTCTTTCAAAGATGAAAGAAAAGTTCAGAAACGCAGCGATAGGCGATAAAATAAACAACCTAGAAAGATAACAGAGGCCCTAGGCTAAACTAAGATAAAGTAGATTAATACAAGAGAAACTGAGCTGAAATAAGAAAAACCCCAATCTAAAATAATAGAAGTGAACATAAGATGATCGAGCATCAAACTAACCAGATAATCAAGGTCAATATCAGGTGAACAAGGCTTAACTAAGATTAATGACATCATTACTTTAAAGACACATTTATGTTGTTGAAGCTGGATTTCTTTTTAAAACAAAGTTTTTATTGTTTGTCCAGTAGAACTCCAAAAGGGAGCAGTTATCTTTTTTTTTTTGATTTGATAGAGAAGAAGCATTATTATTTAGTCCTGGAGATTATTAAATTATTTCAGATGGAATAGAGCAGGTTAGGGGGCTCTGGGGGGCGGGGGGGGGGGGGGGGGGGGGGCTCTGGGGGGGCTCTAGGGTTCTCCTCACCCTGCTGCAGTGTGGAGGACAGTAGGGAGTGGAGGTAGAGCGTGAACTGGGCCCGGATCCACTCGTCGCCACCCTCCCAGCCCGTCCCGTCCAGGAACACGTCATCCCGGTTCTCCGTCACGTGTTTGACCAGGTAGTCGGCGAAGCGCAGGTCGGCGGTGGTCAGGGCGAGGGTCTTCCTCAGCTCGGGGTCCTGGATCTGGACGCGGGCCTCCTCCACCTGCGGGCAGCGAGAGGCGCTCAGCGTGGAGCCCAGAGCGGGGGAGCGTTGTGGAGTCCGGGGCGGGACTCACCTCCACGATGGCGTCGCTGAGGTGCCGCTGCTGCCTGAACAGGATGTTGGTCGCCCCGGCGACGAAGCCTCGCACCGCCACATCGGACAGGAGGTGATGCTGCTGCAGCGCCATGTAGGGCAGGCACAGGTAACCCTGGCAACAAACAGCAGGCAAGGTAAACTCCACCCGGCAGAGACGGCCAGGTGAGCGGATCACAGAGGAAACTGCTGGAACCCAAAACACACTTTTTTTTTTATCATATTAAATTCTTGAAACAACATTGAGGGTTTATTTCCAGCAGGATTCTAAAATAGTTTTGTTCTGTTTGCGGCTTCACTGAGCGAGAAACTTTGAAGATAAAATAAATGTCATAGTTTAATAGCAGATTTTGGCCTTTTCTTTACGTTTTATGTGTTTTTATGTAGTATTATGTTGTTAACATTATTCTGTGGATTTTGTCTTTTTCTTCCATTTTAATTGTAGATGTAGACTTTCTTAAAATTCTTAGCTTTTTTTTTTTCATATTTTATTCTAAATTTCAACATTTCCTTTACATTTTATGTAGATGTGAACCTTTTCTGAACCTTACTCTGTAGACTTTTCTTTTTCTGAATTTTTTTAAATGCATTTTTTGGCGTTTTCTTCACTTTTGATTACATGATTTGGCCTTTTCTTTTTTTGTCTGAGTAGATTCTGACTTATTCTTTCCTCTATCAAATAGATTCTGACTTTGATCGACTTTATTTGGGAAATTTAAAAAAAATTCTTGACATTTTTGTGGTTATTCCCACATATCAAGGACATTATTCAGCATGTTTCATCCCTTCCTGGACTTTATTCTGTAGATTTCATTATTTCCTTAAATTAATCTGTCAATTTTGAATTATCCTTGGCTTTCTCCGTGTCATTATTTCATTGAATAAACGTAGTGTGGTTGTGTTAAAATGTAAAAAAGTTTATTCAATATTAGTGAGCTGATTAAACCTCTGCCACAGTCAAATGGGACCTGTTGCATTGTGGGTGTTACCTTGGTGAAGATGGCGAGCGGCAGGCCGTGCTGGTCCTCCTCCAGACCCGACACCAGCCCCTGAGTGACGGCCTGGTCGCCGGCCGCTTGCGGCTGCATGGTGATGGGCGTCCCGGACTCAGAGTCAAAAGCGTCCGGCAGGAGGTCCGTCTCCGTCGCCTCTTTGGGACCGGCTTCCTCCAGCACGCTGGGGTCCAGGGTCTCCCAATCGCTCTCGGACGAGTCCGGAGAGGTGCGGGACGGCGGTTTGAGGTGGTTGTTGTCTCCGGAGGACGGGGTCTCTGCGGCAGGCCGGGTCGGATCTACGCCCTCCAGCTCCAGGGAGACGTTGGCGAGGTCGGTGACGGACACGGAGACGAACTCCTCGGGCCCCAAGACGCTCTCCACCAGAGTCGGCTCCTCCGACATGCTGCCCCTCGGCCGGTAGTGAGACGAGTCCACCAGGCCGTGCTCGATCATACCTGCGGAGAGACAAGTTCACATCACCTCTACTGCAAGTTTCACCGCCTCAGAACTCACCGATGCAATGCTACAAAAGCTGCCACACAAATACAAAAGCTACAAATACAATACAATGCTACATCAATATGAAGCTACAAAAGTTACAACACCAGCACAATGCTACAAAATCAATACAAAAGCTACATCAACACAAAGTTACAAAAGCTACAGTGCCAATACAAAGCTACATGAAGTTACAAAAGCTACAACACTAATAAAAAAGCTAGAAACACAAAAGCTACAACACCAATACAAAAGCTACAGTGCCAATACAAAGCTACAAAAGCTACAACACTAATAAAAAAGCTAGAAACACAAAAGCTAGAGACACAAAAGCTACAACACCAATACAAAAGCTACAGTGCCAATACAAAGCTACAAAAGCTACAACACTAATAAGAAAGCTAGAAACACAAAAGCTACAACACCAATACAAAAGTTACAGTGCCAATACAAAGCTACAAAAGCTACAACACTAATAAAAAAGCTAGAATACCAACAAAAAGGTTACAAACCAATACAAAAGCTACACTGCCAATACAAAGCTACATCAAGTTACAAAAGCTACAACACCAATACAAAAGCTACAGTGCCAATACAAAGCTACAAAAGCTACAACACTAATAAAAAAGCTAGAATACCAACACAACAGTTACAAACCAATACAAAAGCTACAGTGCCAATACAAAGCTATATCAAGTTACAAAAGCTACAACACTAATAGAAAAGCTAGAATACCAACACAAAGGCTACAACACAACACACCAATACAAAGCCAGAAGAGCTACAACACCAATACAAAAGCTACAAAAGCCGCTACACAAGCAAAAGCGACTGTAGTTTTTTGGGGGGGAGTTACTGACCTGGAAACAGCGATAAAACTGTCATCAGAGCTCCCACGAGTCTGTTGACTGGAGACACATAAAACAGGACCTGCAAACAATAAAACCAGAATTTTCAAAAAGCCAATTCCCCAAGCGGCAAACTCTGGCAGGAGACGAGAAAAGAAAAGAGTGTTTTCTCACCTTCTTCTCCAGCAGAATGAGCTTGAAGAGGATGAGAACCTGGAGACATAAAGAAAAGATAAAAATGCATTAACAATGTGCTGATGTGAATTACTGCAAAAAACTTCACTACAGTTCCCCACCTTGTGTCGGAAATGCAGTATTAGATCTCTTGGCGATAACCCTGAGGAGAGAAAATAAACCGGGCGTCAACAAACAAACAAGAATTTACCCCCAGAGAAGAACGCAGGAGCATTTTTCTAAAGTTAAAATCAGCCACACTGACAGAGAGCTCCACGACTGAAACATGTAGGGAGAAAATGGAAAAAAATAAATAAAAAGTAGTAGTAGTAATAGTAAAAGTAGTAGTAGCAGTAGCAGTAGTAGTAGTAGTAGTAGCAGTAGTAATAACAGTAGCAGTAGGTACTGATACTTTCTCCTGTATTGATCCCTCTTTGGGAAATAATTTCAAATAATAATAGTAGTAGTAGTAGTAGTAGTAATAACAGTAGCAGTAGGTACTGATACTTTATACTATTTATATAATATATTTATATTTATCATGTCTAAATAATAAAGTAATAATAGCTGTGCTGGTAGTTCTTGTAGTAGAAGCTGTTGTAGTTGTAGTACTAGTTTAAGTTCCAGTATCATGTGATAAAATGTGTATGGAAGAAAATCAGTGGGCCAAGGAGTGAACCCTGTGGTACACCACAAGTTAAACTCCCTGAGGAACAGCAGTAAGCAATAGTTATCCTAGATATCCTATTTTAGAGATTCAAAAAGACATTTTTAGAGCCGATATAACTGTAAATTGTTTTCTCATGGGAGATTTCTTTGGAAATTTGCTTCAAGTTGGCCATTTCCAAACATCAGACATACCTAAATAAACCTGTGAGCCCTCCAGAGACGACACCCTCAGAGAACCGTTCATGTGTTCGTACAGCTCCTGCAGAGACGTTGCAAAGATCAGCGGGGCGGACGACGAAAGAAGGAAAAAAACCCGGTTCGATCGGAGCGTTTCCTCACCTTCAGGATGGAGATCTGGGAAAAGTCTTTCTCCTCGAAGTAGGCGTGCGTGATGAGCTGCAGCTTCGCTTGAAGCAGGCCGTACAGAGGCTGCAGATAAATCCCAACACATACAGTCCAGTCACATACAGCCTGACCCACAAAATCCTCCAACTGGCTCAGTTCTAACAGAGAGGGAGTCAAAACGTCTTTCAAAGTACTCAAAGAGGTTGAACAACCAGCAGCTCCTGGTAAATTATGACTTATTGCGCCACATCCTGATCCTCCTGTCTTTGTCTTAGTTAATGCTGGTGGTCATGTTTATTCTGACGATGAACAGGGTAAATACACGAAGGCAGCACTGACTTAATTACAAATATACAGATAAAAGCTACAAAATACCATAATCTATGGACTATTGGGCGCACCTGAATATAAGCTGCACCCACCAAATTAAAAAAGAGGGAAAAAAAAAAAAAGTGTTGGAGTTACGTGATGCACCCGAACGCATCACCCATGTGTCGGTGGCATGAAGCTCGTTAATGTTAAAATCCATAAATTAGCCGCGTCATTGTTTAAACCGCAGGGTTCAAAGCGTGTGACTTATAGTCCGGAGATGACGGTAATAGCAACACGTAACATACTTAAATACACAACCAATGTCACAAAGCAGGAAAAAACAAAGTGGTGCGTGTGTTAAACTAAACTACACAATAAAATCAGGATCAGAATCCCACAATCGATCTGTGGTTCATTCTTCTACATCTGCATCCAAACAAGTGCTTTTATCTGCACACATGTTGCTTCACAGGTCACAGCAACATTTCACAGCTCAGTGACTTCACCGTTTGATTCCATCTGAAATCGAGCTTTATTGGATTAGTTTTGAAACGGAACTGCATCGTCCAGGGACCGACTCACCACCCGGCTGAGGACGCACACGCTCTTCTGAACCGTCTCCCGGGTGACGTCGGCCTGCCGGACCTTCAGGGCCTGGCGACAGACGCAACAAATGCAATTAATAGGCAGCAGGAATAAAACTCCCAGGCGGTGCAGATCCATCACAGTCGTGCAGGACGGTCAGCTCGGCGCCACAACCCCCCCCCCGCCAACAGAGCACTTTAATAAGCAGCTGCAACTGCTTCAGTTCAACTGGTTTTTTTGTTTCTGCATTACTGAGGTTCAAAACTGATGTTTTATGTCCAGGAGATGTTGTGTGAAGAGTCTTATTTTGCAAAAGAGGTGATGGCAAATATGTAAATGTTGGTGTCCACATACTTCTGCACATTGAAATCAGAGTTTTTGTTCTCAAAATAGGTAGAAAAAATAATTAAAAAAATACAGGACTGCTCAAATAATGAAATACTAACGACTTGTTCTTTGTTCATTATGGGCTTGAGAACAAGTTCCATAATCATGTTGCTTTTCATGTGGCTTTTACTTTTGCATTTGTGTCGTTCTTTATCCACTTGAGTTCTTGCTTTTCTGCCATCATTCGTTCAACTTTCAAAATCACGTTTTTCTTTTGTTGCTGCTTCTTTGTTAATTCCTGTTCCTGCTTGAAAATCACGTTACTGTCCAGATAGAGCTGCTCAGGCTGTTTAATCTAATAACAGTTGGAAAGTGTTTGGATCAGTGTGATAACTGTAAATAATATATGTAGCACTAACAAGGGTATTGCATGCCCCCTCAATCTTCTCTCTTCTCTCTCTCTTTGAGCGCCCCCCCCCCCCCGGTCGTGTACAGCAGCCATGACTCCTTGTAATAAAGGCAGCAACAGGAGGAGACTCCAGGTCTCTTCCTGTTCAAGAGCAAAATCTGTTCTGACACCGGAAGGTTCTCAATCACATCATATTGTTTGCCCAAGCTGCCGAACAGGACAAAGGGTATAAAAAATAAATAAATAAAAATAATTCCTGCATTTGTGCCACTTTTGCATGTCTGTCACAATTTTTAGATTGGGTACGACATAGGCTCAAGTAGTATATTTTGAACTGACCTTTGCTTCAATTTGTCGATAACAGGACACCCCGTAGACGCACTTCATGTCCTCGCTGAGCGGCGGCAGGTGAAAAAACACTGTGTCTGCAGAAGACCAACATCAGTAGAGTTAAAAAAAAAAAACGGCGCCTGCAGTAGTTCGCACACACTTTTTTTTAATCTCTGCAGCAGAATTAATGAGGAGTTTTGCAGTGCGGTGGGAAAAACAGCGCAGATTAAAGGCTTGGGGAGAGGGGGAACGCCGCAGTCGGCGTTCAGAAGACGCCACGCCGCTTTGATCCATCCGTGCAAGTTCAGAGACCAACCGTGCGGTTATGTAAGACAGAGAACGGCGCTTGGAACACAGAAATGCCGCCGCCGGGGGGGGGGGCATCCGCGTGAGGAGGACTCAAAAGCCTCGTTTCCACAGTGCCCCTTGGTGCCGGAACGGGTCAGGTCGGAACCGGTTGTTGTGCGTTTCCACTGACTCAGAACCGTTACCAACCGGTACCATTGGTAACCATTTCTCGATGCCCCTCCACTTGGGGTACCAGGCACAATGTGCCGGATATGAGGGGGAGGAGCTTCAACACTGCCGTCTGCTCATTGGTCCGTGAGAACCGCTGTTCTCCCAGCCAGCAGCCATTTCCAATCAGTTCTTCTGCAGCAATCAGGTCACTTTTTTGAAAATGTCCACGCACAATGGTGTCACATCCTGCGTGATTACACAACCGTTCATAACCCCGCCTACATTTCAAACCGAACCCCGTGTAATGGAAACGCGGCACTGATATGGGTCTGGTTACAGATAGCCGACCCCACCCGACCGGCACCGGCACCAAGGGGCACTGTGGAAACGAGGCTACAAGCAGGCGCTTCTTTCGGCTGCCAAACTGGAAACAAAGCAGTGGCGGCGAGCAAACGTTTGCAAGCTGCGGTCTGTGTCCAACCCTCCACAGCGGCAGAGAATCTTCAACTCCCTCCAAACTCACACCAGCAGCAGCCAGTGAAGGAGGGAACGCGGTTTAACAACAACAACAACACCTGGACGTACAGCAGGAAGTACGCCCCGGTGTTCATTTCAGTAACCTCAGCCTTTTTCGAACCTTCTTTGCCCTTAATGTAATGAAATATGTTTCGCTTAATTCAATTAGCATGTATGAACCCACGAACTGAGTCCGGCCACCCGATGAATTCTGGGTCACAACCCGCCAAACTGAGAATCACTGAATTACATATCAATTTAAAGAAGAAAGAATCTGTTTGGTTCTTCTTATCTTGACCCAACCGTTTGTTTTTGACGGTAATAGGTCAAGAGCGACAGAAACGGAGAGAATAAGAGAATGAATGGAGAACGGGTAAATATGGAGAGGGTGAAACAAAGAGAGAGAAACATATGGAGAGAAAGGAAAAGACAAAAATGCAGAGAGTTGGGGGATGAAGATAGAAACAGAGACACAAAGGTCAGAGTGAGAATAGACAGAAAGATAAAATGTTAGAAGACAGGACGTATCTTTGAATTTTTAGAAGAAATAACCACATTATTAGGTAGAAATTAAAGCTCATATTTAAGATGTAAAAACACACTTTTGAACCTGAATGCCAGAAAGAAAAAAAAAAATGGGCGTAAGACGTTCATCTAGAACATAAAACCTCCTGTGACTTTCAACAAAAGCTTCTCATCTGCCGGCTGATGAACTGAATTGTGCACGTGGTTTAGAGAAACTACAATTAAAAATACAGAAATCATTATTTGTCTTATTCTAGGATCAAAATCCACATTGTTTCTGTTTTGTTCCACATTAAAGTTGATTTGAGAAATTTCCACAACAAAATAAGAGGCGGCAGCTTTTAAATGTGACGAATCAGAGCTTCAAAAACACCAGAACAAGAGATCATTCTCAACTTGTTGTTCTGCACTCGGGCATTACTAAACAATGAGCGTCACCCCGGGTCAACCTGGATTTGGTTGGTTTTTCTGGTTCTTTAGCAGAATTCAGATGAAATTGCGTTTATTCGTTAAACTCAGGCTTCGTGAACCTTCACTGTTCTTTCTGTTTTAATCAGCTTTCAGCCACGGGATGAAGAAACACACAAACAGTGACGGTCCGACCCTTTACAGGCTGTTTATTGAAATAAACCAACCGAGACTGGCATCAGTGTGAAACGTCCAAAAAGTGCAGTTTTCACAAAATCAAGCCAAAAACGCAAATATTTCCCCACATGTGGCTCAAAAAGTCTGAGTCTCGCTGGATTTCAGATGAAAAGGAACTTCATGCTGTTGGAGCACCAATGTCCTTTTTTTATAACGTATGTTGTTTTCTAGAAGAATATGACTTCTTAACAGCATGTTTGAACACTAACTCAGTTTTATGTGCATAATGTGGCCTTTTACATCAATATTTATGATATTTTACATCTGAAGTTCCTCCCACTTTCTTTAGTTGTTTGGCAGGTCATGGTAAATAACTACTATTACGACTAGTATATCAGCAAAATGTACAAACTTCCAGCTGTTTTTGATAAAAAAAAACCTCAAACAGCAGCAGACATAAATTCAATAATCTAACTTCTGGTGTTTCCTGCTGCTTTGAAACGTTTCATATTCACAAACTCGGTTTCATTATTTTTAAGACCGTGTTCCTGCAATACTTCTTTTCTTTAAAAGGAACATTTAACATGTCGTTTTAGAAATAGTTGTGCAGAATTTTTTTATGCATCCAATATTTTTCTTTAAGACATTTTAGTTTAAGAATTCCCTTTTTTTCGCCCTCTTTGTGCACACAGAGAATCTTCTATTTTTTTTATCAAATTGAACATTTTATAACTCCACAGCCATAAAATCTAAATAGATATGGTCGTAGAAGGTTCACAACAAGGTCGCAAAAAGCAAGGAGTTTTCCGCTATCAGCGCGTTAAAATAAAAGCTTGTTTCACTTGACGGGCGGGAGCAGGAAATGAGAATCTGCACTTTCCCGCCTGCTTCGTGAACTTCGGCTCAGCGCCTGTTGTTTGTCTTCACGGGACAGCAGCATCACATGACCGCAGCTCCACACTCTTCCCTTCACAGGCGGGACTTCAAACACAGGCGTTCAAATAAAAACCACACTGGCGATGACTCACGTGTTCAAAATAAAAAAGAACTACTCCAGGTCTTAAAGGGCGCGGGTCCCGGCTCTAAAATAACAGCTATTACAGATGAAGCCTTTCAATTGACTTGTGTTTTACCAATAAGCGTAATTGTGAAGGTAATAACTACAATAAGCGGCAATAATTTCCCATTCTGCAGAACTGGACATAGATTGTAGATAAAAAACACTCGAAAAGAGAAAATGTGAAAAGAAGGAGGAAATAAAGTGCGGAAGTTTCTACTTAGAAAAACAACTTAGAAAAAGAGGTTAAAACGACAAAGTAAAAAAAAAAGTCATTTCTGTTAATATCATTCGTGTTTCTTTCCTGATTCCAATAACTATGCAACTGTGGTCAACTTGATTGGTCAAAATCAGGCAGGCGTGCCTCTTTAAATACTCCTTTTATAACCAGTCATGTAATCCAGTTACTTCTCCGGACCCGACTATTTTCAGTTACAAATAATTCATAAGCGAAACCTTTCCGGAGCAACACAACAGGAAGATTTAAAAAAAAAAAACAAAAAAACAGAAAAGCCACTTGTGTGACCCGCTGCCGCCTACCCTCCTGGTAGTTGTGCGCTCCGTCGGGAAGAGCCAGGAACGGGAGGTACTTCCACTCCTCGGGCAGCAGGTTGCTGTCATGACCCTCGTCCGGCATCAGCGGCGGGTACGAGAATTCCACCTGAGGACGGATCAGAGGAAACGTCATTCTGTGAGCCACACGAGCAACACCACGGAGAAGTGACGGTGTTCCTCCTCTCTTCATCGGACGGGTCCACTCCGTATCGTCACGCATCTCCACGTATGCGGACGATGGTGTAGTAAATCTCATTACATGCACACCCTTGGAAAAGTTCCTAAATCTAAGCGTGTGAACTTTTGTTCTCACAAACGCTTTTCAAACCAGAAACCCTCCCGTCTGGAGCGGACACGTTCATCACCATTACTCTGCAGGTTTTCTTTCTTTCGTTCGGAGTGATTCAACAGGAGCAGCCGGCGAGTCGGTTTAGAGACGAACCTGAAAACCTGCCGGTCCTGAGCGCCGCCTCGCACGCCCTGCAGCAGGAATTAGATCAAAACGTGTTATTACCCCTTTAATGCCCACTGAAGGCAACGACCAACAATCAATCCTTCACCGTCACTACAATGAGAACACAGGTCATGGGAATATTTCATTAACTTCTACGCCTTTGTGATTGTATTTCATTGTATTTTTCATTTTAAAGGATTTTTAAACCACTTTTTCCCCCCCTTTGGTTTTCAGTTATTTATTTATCTATTACCTCATTTTGTTTCATGTATTCATTCTTATTTTGCTGTTTTGTTTTTTTTCTTAACTATTTTTACAACAAAGAAATTTGTATAAAATGTAATTCTACAGTATTTAATAAAGCTTTTTTTTGTTTGCCATTTGTGTTTCTCTACGATATTACATAACATTTTCCTCTACAGTGTATTTAATGCTCGTAATCCTTAATTTGTTTCCATACAAACATACATATGTTTTCAGTGTGTTCAGCTCTCAGAGCAGCAGATGGGCAGCAAGTGAATCAAAAGGAGGAGGAGAGTTGGATTAAAGAGCCGGGAACCCGATCTACTGACGCCCAGCGGGAGATCACTGACCCCGAACCAGCACCCACACACACACACACACACACGTCTCACACACACACACTGCATGGTCTCTGTGGGGGGGCTTCAGGGGGACCCTGTTGTCTCTGACAGATGGAGACCAGTGACTGGAGGCAGCCATCGCTTTTAAAGGAGGCGATAATATAGACCAGACACTCTAACTGATTAGCAGGTGTGTGTGTGTGTGTGTGTGTGTGTGTGTGTGTGTGTGTGTGTGTGTGTGTGTGTGTGTGTGTGTGTGTGTGTGTGTGTGTGCGTGCGTGCGTGCGTGCGTGCGTGCTGGCATGTTGACCAGCAGGTAATGACACAATAAGCACTAAAAACAAGACGTGAGCAGCAATATTAAAAAAAATAAATAAAATCCTGCAAAACCAAACATGAGAAACATCCAAGACATTTTTGAAAAGTGTGAAAATGTTAACTTTTCTCGTCTCAAAGTGTAAATTCGGCACTCGGACAGTTAAGTTTGGTTCGGCAGCAATCTAAGGCCACTCTATATTATTAGATCATAACGTCTCTCTTTTTCACAGACACTTTTAAAGTGTATTTTATTATAAATACACTTTAAATAGTTTAAAATAAGAAGAACGATTTTCAAAAAATGTAAGAGAAACCGGTCGATCAAGTTTACTGAAGAGTGGAGAGTTTTATTTCTGCAGCAAATAACATGCATGAGTGGAATTACCCATTTAAAAGTATATTTTCTGTATCACCATGGCGGCAAATCACTTTCACCAATGTTTGCTTTATTCTGCAAAAAAGAAACTAACCTTTTTTTGTTAAAAAGCACGACTGATTGAATACTATTGTTTACTCAAAATGATTCCACTGAGAAGAAATCGGGAAAAACTGCGAGTTTGTGACGCGTAAAATCTAGAAACGCCAAGTTGCATGACATTTTTCAGTTTTCCTGTAAACACAATAGTGTCATATGATGATGTGCAACCAAAAAGCTGCACGTTTACACATGCAGAAGCCTTTGTTTCCGGCTGTTTTTTGCCGCAAGGCTCAGATTTTAATCATTTTTGCATCTAAATATTGGTGAGGAGGTTCATATTTGATACTCACTGTGATATTTAATCATCAAATATTTGCAGTTCTTTCCTCAATAAACTGGACTAAAGTGAGAATCTGGTTTCTATGGAGACTGTCATTTGAATCAATAAAAAAAATTAGCTGCTGCCAACTGGAAGTGTTGATTCAACAAATGTGCATCAAATCCAAAGACGCATCTGTATGACAAAAGCAAGAGAAATTCACATTTCAGTAGCAAAACTAAAACCATATTCTATATTTTTGCTTCACACTGGAATAAATTTCTCGTGTTGTTGACAGATTGATGCTATTGAGAGGTACATTTTTATTCAGATTGATGAAAATTCAGGAACTTTTAGCTCCTGGATTCATTCAAAACCTTAAAATATTCTGCATGTGTCAATATGTAATCAAATCAAATTGGCATATATTCGGTTTATATCAACACTGGGTGAGAAAAACATGTGAAACTCGTTTTTTTGAAACACTCATCAATTTTGAGGTGTTTTTAGCTTTAAATAGAAATGAAATAATGATTTGATTGATTATTATTTTTTTTCTTGCCCTGGCCATCTTGTTAAATCATTTTTTTAAATAAACTATACATATAAAAACTGCATTCAGGAGTTGTTCCCAAACCATTTAAATATTCAACTCACTTTCTAATAAGCTTAAATCGTGAATTGCTGGATTTAAATTGAACTAAATGTGAGTATTTGATGAACATATGAGGCGGATTTGTGTGCATTTTGTTTTTATCATTTCTGACACAAAAGCTGCACCGAATCCTCTATGAACTGTTTAAATTAATGGAAACTCTTTATGCATTAACGAAGCAGCATGTTTTCCTCATGGATGGGGATGTTGAGGGGAGGGGGGGGGGGGGGTATCTGCGGGGGGTCTTGTCTGATGCTGCAAACTGTGAGCTGGAACAAACAGTTGCAGGCTGCAGCCCGAGAGGAGCTGCAGTTGAATACAGTGAACTGGAAAGATGTCCAAGTTGTTGCATAACCCGGGGAGCCCGCAGGACAGCTGATGGTGCCTCAAACGTGCATCTTATTGGCGTTTATTGGGACTTAAAAGGTGAAATCATTGCAAAGTCGCTCAGTTCGTGAGACTGACCAGTTGCAGCCAGCTGATCACAGACATCCAACAGGAATCGATCCTCGAGATTAGTCTGAAGAGGAGGTTCACCCACCTGACAGCCTTTCTTGTGGTGAAATCCGACCACCACGATGTGCAGCACCGGCCCATTCGCCTCCTCTCTGCCGGGAGACTCCATTCCTGCCCCGGCGAGGATCCCAGCCAGCGGCCCGCCGAGTGTGAGCGACCCTCCGGGGAGCGACGTGCACGAAGTCAACACAACTCCTTTCAGCCCCGAGGCGACGTGGCAGCCGGCAGGCAAACGGAGAGAAATAACGCGAACAAAACAATAACAACAACACAACAGCTGCAGCTGCCTCACAGAGATCAGAGACGATTCTCTCTTCCGCTTCGACGCACTGAGACGCAGACCGGAAGTAGAGCGAGAGAGATCCCAGACGCACACTTCCGCTGTCGTTCCAATGAACTTCCGCCGAGACGAATTCGTAAAGAAACAAACAAACAAATAAAGAAAGATATAAATATGTTCATTTACATATCACAGTTACACCTAAATAAAATGTCTAATTTTGTAAATAGGAAATAACAAGACTGTCAAAAACAATGGCTTTGTTTATTTAGACAAGTCTGGTGAAAGTGGATCATATTAAGAATCACACAAACACACACACACACACACACACACACACACACACGCACACACACACACACACACACACACACACGCACGTAGTATACATATTGTCATGCAATGTTTCATGTATAATTTTAATTTGATACCCCTCTCATTATATTAATAGACAGTAATGCTCATATGGTCAACACCCAAAAGACCATATTGTGTAAACTTTTACATAAAAATACTAATTCATATTACCAGGTTTTGTACACTGTTCATATATTGAAAATATACTTTCTGATACTGTAATTTATCGCTTAAGATTTTTCCCAGATTTGACCAATTTCTTCCTGGATTTCTGTAAAAACGTTACACAATGCTGTCACCTCAGTAGCTACATTGTTAGGTAAGTATTTGCATAGAAAGTACCTGATTCACTAAAAGCATTGGAAGGACAAAAAGTGGATATATTGTCACCTTTCAGATTTTCTGACACTGGTAGCTCCAGCCAGTTATATAAAGTCACTTATATATAACTTGTATAAAAGGGGCAAAAAGTACAACGTCACAAAAATTCAATGCTGGTTGTGAAGCATCTCTCTTGTAATGTATACTCTTTGTCACAGACAAGTAATTACGTCACTTAAAAACTTTATTGACAAGCCGTCGAGTGCAAAACAATACGTCACATCCACTCGAGGGAAATAAACACCCAGATGCAAAGCTTCAGAAAATACAGTTTAAAAGTCTTGGTCATATTGGATTATACTTTTCACATCTTGTTTGACCTCATTTACAAATATGGAGAGAAGTATTTTTTTAATTTATGGATCGCCACTTATGGATCGCCATTGTGCTAAAAATTTAATATGATTTATTTATAAAGAATTGTTGTTGTTTTTTCCCACAGAGTGAAAGTCACTAAAGCGGATTTATGAAAACAAATAACGTCATTAACCACAACCGCCACGAATCACAATCACTGAGCTGCAGTTTTTTATAAACTCTCCCATAATAAAAAATTGCCCCGTGGACTGGGTCAAAAAATCTGCACTGGCATTTTCAGCCCAGACCAGCCTACAACGTTATTTCAATTTCAATTTCAATTTGTTTATTTATCAGGGACAGTGCAATATACATAGAAAAAATCTGATGTGTTGCACATAGAGTATATAGCTCGACACTAATTTGCAACTCTTGTCCCTGGAAGACCTTTTCAGAGGGTAAAAGAGGAAACAACAGTACATACAACACCAAGATACATCAGACAAGCAGAAATACACAGAATACACAGAGTAAATATCTGATTCACAATTACCTGTTATCATGAAACACATTCCCCACCTTTTATTGAGAATGCCTTTTGTCCGAATGTGGTTTTTTGGTGGGGTATTTTACAGTTGTTATTGACCGAGCTCCTGGTGACTCTGCTGCGGTCCTGTTTTTGGATAGAATCAGAGAGTGGCTCTGGTGCTGACTTATGGAAGCATTTGAAGGTTAATTTCAGAAAACAGAGGTCGATGAAACTTTCGAAACTCAGGAAATTTTACTTTTTGATAACTTTACAGTGATGTCACCTAATTGTTTTTTTTTATCCAGGACTTTAAGAGTTTGATTGTATAAAGACCCAATGTGTTGTGTTATGGAAGGAGCCGCTTGAGCCCATACTGTCAGACAATACGATATGTGAGAGAATATCATTGAGTGCATGTACAGTATGGCTGTTTGGTGTGGTATGTAATGTCTGATTAATTTAAAACAATTCAGATTTGTTTTTACTGTTTTTGATGTCTTCTTTATGTGGTGGTTCAATTTGAGTTGAGGGTCTAATACCACTCCAAGATATTTAAATTCTGTCACTAAGCTAATGTCTTGGTTATGAATACTAACTTTGAATTTTTGCAGGTTACATTTTCTAATTGAGAAGCACATCGACACTGTTTTCTGGAGGTTCAGAAGTAGATGGTTCTGGATGAGCCACTTTTGGATGTCCAACATATATGAAGACAGGAGGTGTGCAGCCTGTGCTGGAGTCTTGACCCCTGTATATATAACAGCATCATCTGCATAAAGCTGACATGTTGCTGCTGGGCATTGGAATGGCAGATCATTAATAAAGAGGCTGAAAAGTAAAGGACCGAGAATGGACCCTTGTGGTATGCCCATATGATTGTTTACAAAGGATGATATGTTTTGATCAATTTTTACACACTGTTCTCTGTCCTGGAGATATGACGTGAGCCATTTTATAGTATCAGGAGAAAAATTAAAAGACACCATTTTTGATAAAAGTAAGTGGTGGTTGACAGTGTCGAAAGCCTTTTTAAGGTCAAGAAATACAGCTCCCACCACATTACCCTTGTCCAAGGATTGTTTGATATTTTCCACTAGACAGCAATTTGCTATCTCAGTTGAGTGGCCTGGTCTAAAGCCAAAATGGGGAGGATGAAGTAGTTGACTGTCTTGTAGGAACTCCATCAGCTGAGTTGCTACAACTTTTTCAAGGACCTCAGATAAGACCAGTACAATGGAGATTGGGCAGGAGTTAGCTATATTGTCATGACTACCTGATTTAAATACTGGTATGACGACTGCTTTTTTCCAGCCAGTTGGAAATGAACCAGACTTAATGGAAAGATTAATGAGATAAGTCAGTGGTTTTATTAATATTTTGCTGTGTGTTTTGAGAAAAGAAGTACTCATGTTGTAAATATCATTAGTTTTTGAGTTTGTTAATGTTTTAATAATGCCAGCAATTTCTTCTTCATCTATCACGTTAAGGTTAAACGTACCTGCTGAGAGGGTTGATTTTGTATTGTTTAGTATATTTGGTAACACAAATGTTTTTGTTAGTTCTTCCACCGACTTCACAAAATAGTGATTAAATTCATTTGCCAAAGTGGCATTGTCACTGATGGTCTTGCCATTAATTCTAAGTTCTTTTACCCTCGTCTGATTATTTGTTTTGTTGGTTAAGTTATTTAGTTGTCTCCATCGGCTGACTGAAACAAGCACCGATTTCTGAATGCAGAGACAAAAACTGCCAAAGTATGGAAGCGCATTTTGATTTTGACAATTCCAAATGAATTTTGGTCACTATTTGCTGGAGTGTCTTTTGAAAATTAAATCTTAATCATCATTCTCTTTTTCCATTAAGTCACAGAATAAGCAGCATTGTCAAAGAAAATTAAAAAGCAGTTTGTATGATTGATTATTAATTTTTATTCACGAGTCAGTAAATGCAGTTTAATCTGAAAATGAAAAAGCATTTCTGTGAATCCATTTCAAATTGATTTTTGAGCCATATTCGCTTCGATAGATGGAAAACCCTCATGTGTATGAAGCGGTGGAGGGGTGGAGGAGTGGAGGAGGGTCCTCATGACTGACTCCTGGTTCACTGGAGGCAACATAGCTGCGTGTGGCTCAGCTCGATCCGTCAGACGTCACTTCAGAGACCCCGTGAAGCTCGTTGGTCGACGTCAGCCTCGCCAGTAACCTCAGGCGGGGCTGGAGCTAACCGGCTAGCCGGCTACACCGACATTCTCTTGCTCATAGTCTGTTGACCAGCCCCGAGAGACACCGGGACAGCGGCCGGTACGCCAGACGGCTAGTCCGCCCGTGGCAGGGAGCGTGGCTTAACTTCCATATGACGTCACAACGTGGCCTAATTAGCATTTGAAACACCTGACGAGTTGGTCCCAAGATAAAAGACGATGACGTTTTGTGATGTCATCACTCAGCGTTGTCTTTCACGTCTTGATATCTTTCACACTGTTCAATATTATTTTAAACATTGGAGTGGACGAGAAAAGCCAGTAACTTTAAATCCCTACAGGTTCCCCACACTGTCAGCTAGAGATTTCATTTAACTTTTAAAACGTTGCCACGTCTGTCCACTATTCAAGGTGACATTCCCAGTCAGAGTCCCGTAGGTAGTGAGAACCCGTAGAACACTTCTTTGCAGGTTTGATTTTCTTTTTTGTGTTTTTGTTCTCTTACTCTTTTTAATGTGCTGCTCTTGCTCACCTAAATACTGCCCCCCTCAAGGGCTTGATTGTTTCTGCTTTGTGATTTGTTTTGCAGCCATGATGCCCTGGTTATTAGCCGCACCAAAAATTAATTCCAACCGTGGTCAAGGTACTGTGCAATGTCCTGGGTTATGAAAAACATCTGACTTTGTTGTTTAAGTAGAGTACAGGTACCTCTGTAAGAAGATTTTAATCAGCCATTTCCCAAAGTAATCAACAACGTTGTACTGAGGTACAAAAGTCAAAGATAACGCAAAGGAATTTATTATCTATCTATCTATCTATCTATCTATCTATCTATCTATCTATCTATCTATCTATCTATCTATCTATCTATCTATCTATCTATCTATCATCCATCCATCCATCCATCCATCCATCCATCCATCCATCCATCTTAAATATCTAGAATCAAAACACATTTATCTTTAAAACAACAAAATATTTACATAGATTTTCTTTGTAAAGGAATCTAGATGTAGTGCAGAGAGTTTGTCTGTTTAAAGAATCTTTGGAGTACTAAAATACAGATGAATGGTTTATTATTAATTTAAATTGTGGGATATCAATATCAACGATTTAGTTTGAAAGTAGCAAAGTAAGCTACAAAGATTAGAAAAGGTACTTGATTTAGAGTGAAATTTCATAAGTGGACTAAAAAAAACTAATTAGACACAAATACATCAAAAATAATACTTGATGACAGTAATTATGTGCTTGTGAATGTGTTATATTTTCCAGGTGTGGATTTTAGGTCCCATCTTGAAACTGAAAATGGAAGAAGGCTTCCGAGACTTCAACAGAAGGCCCCATTAAACACACATCGCATTTCTCAGGTCTGTAATTCATTTCAGAACTAAAATGTTTGTTTCACAAAGCGGTCGCTCTGTTGAGTTCACAATCCCATCTTTTCTTTTTTCACGTTTCTCCTTTAGAAACAGCTCCTGAGAGCGAGCGAAGCTCCCTCATCAGATGGAGGGGTCTCCCTGCCGATTTACAACAACTCATCGGTCCAGGTTTGGATTTTTTTTTTGTGTGTGTGTGTGTTTGTATGTGAGTGTTTGTGCATGGGTTCATCAGGGTGATTTCACAGTAAGCAGTGAATTGTGCTGTAATGAAACTGTGGTTAAGCTCATATGAACTGTTGACTGCACAGTACTTTATCTCATGGAAACTGCTCGGATATGTACTGATGGGTTCACAAGCAAGGAATTTAATAGTTTCAAGTGAAAGTATCTGTGTGCGTTGGTTTTACGGTCACTGTATTTAATGCAGAATCAAAAAAACCAACATTCATTTTGCTTTGATTTAATGGTCTTTTCACTGAATAAAATGCAGAAACATCACAGCGGGCTACACCTTATAGTTTTAGTTGATTTTGAAAATAGCAAATGAAGATTTCTATTGACATGTCATGAATTTTGTTTTCTCTTGTAGAACAAACTGAGAGAGGAAAGAAAGAGAGAATTTCAAGACTTTCTGAAGACACAAGCCGAAAAGGAAAAGTTAACGAAGCGATTACCAGCGTCCTCCTGCACAGTAAGGGGATTAATACGTTTACAAGTAGAAATTCTGCACTTTACTAAATGTCTGTGGTGACTGGGTTGTGTGCACGGTGGTGTAGTGGTTTGCACTCCTGCATCGCAATGAGAAAGTCCTCGATTCAAATCAAGCCTCTCCTTCCCCCACATTTTCACTTGCAGCCTATGAAGGCTCGGCATTTAAACATTTTGGATAATTCGTCCAAAGCGTGGCTTCCTTCCCTCACACCGGCCCCCGGCCCCGAGAAGAAGCCCACTCCTTCCAGGAGACATATTTCCACTCAGACCAAGCCAATGGATCTTGAGAATCATCCACAGCAAACATGCGTCTGTGGACGGAGGGTGCCCTTGCTGGGAGCTGCTGCAACTCGGGCCAGGGGCCCTAAAAAATGTGCAACTCCTGGTGTGCCTGCGACTTATTGGACTCCTGATGATGCAGCCGATTACGTCTATGGAGCCAGGAATCCAGTGGAGCTTCACCTTCCCGACATTGAGGGGAGATTCTTACTCTCAGGTCAAAGCAACACACAGACAAATCATTACGTTCACAGTAATGGATCACAGCAGAGGACAACATGAAACACATGCAGCAGGATATGAGTAGTAATCATCAGGACACTGTTTAGTCAAACGTTTAGTATTTTCACTGTAATTCATTAGCTTCAGAAATCTTATGTGTAGTTACTGTGGAGCCACTATATCAACCTGACGATGTCCACGAGTACTTGACTTGTGAAATCATTAATCTCATATAACAGCAGATATTATTTCTGGTGACGTAGTTTGTTGAGTGTGATCACTTGTGTGGGGTTGTTTATGGGCTTCAGTCTTATTTCACGACCAGCTGACGTTTAAAGATGTATAATAATTTCATTATGTTTTCTTCATTAGATGGTCTGTCTGGAAGTGATGGCCAGTTTGGGAACATTGTGAATCCTTCTCAACGGACGCCTCGTCTCAAGTCACGTGACCACCTTGAGTGAGTGTTCCCACCTTCACCTCCATATTTGCAACTGAAAGTTTGTTTTCAATTAGCCGTTTAATGAAGTATGAAACTCGAGGACCATGTAATGTCTCTTTCTACCAGCAGCGGGCCCTCACAGCCCACTATGAAGAATACAATAGAATAGAAGTCCTTTATTGTCTCTATCAATGTTAAAACACAGTGTTAGCAGCAGTGACATGTTCGTAGAAAAATATAATACAGATAAGATATAAATATTAAAATATTAAGAATGATTCCTGAGACGCTGTCTGGACCAGTAGCTTTCCTCGCGTTGACCCGACGCCGGGTGACCCTCACCTGGTGCTGGTGCCGGTGCACCTGGATTGGGGCGTCGTCCTCTGGTGGTGCAGGCTGAGGGGCGGCTCCCGGGTCGCTGCTCCGCTGGTCAAAGTGAGAGGAGAACTGGTTTAAAGAATCTGGATGGATGCTGTCGGAGGGTGTGGACGGGGTGTCGCCTCTGTGGCCTGTGAGAGTCTTGGTCCCCTGCCGTCTCTTCCTCCTGTACAAAAGCCTGTTTCATTCTCTGTCTTCTTCTAGACGCACTCCTCGGCGTGGAACGTCTCCTCTTGCGTTGATGAAGCCTCATCAGGACAAGCAGAGCAGAGAGAGTCAACAGAACTACCAAGAAGCACTCAGACAGCAGGTGACTCGGTTCACGCCCAACGTGCAGCACAAGGCACCGCTTAATCTCGGACACAGAATAACTTATTCTTGCATGTAGATCAGGGAGAAGGAGGAGCAGAAAAATAGAGAAAAAGAGAAGATGAAGGAGGAGATGTTGACATACGACCCCTGGGGGAGAGGTGGCTGTGGTGCTCCCAAAACCACCCATAAAGGGGACGTTTTTGGTAAGTTGATCTTGAAATTGCATGCTGCCCCCCCTCCTTCACAGTCCATATGAGGTTAAATAGTGACTTTGAATTGTCCGTAAGTGTAAATGTGAGTGTGCCCATGTCTTATGTTTCCTCTGTGATGATGAATATTCCAATCCCATTAAACAGAGGTTTTAATTAGTGCAATCAAAACTTTAAAAAGTCCAACAACATTCCAATTTATATGAGTTCAGAAGAATTGACAAAATCATTTAAATTTGTATCAACATTCTTAAAAGTTGAACTTCACTCTTATCATTGGTTCACTTTCACCCGTTGCAGGTTTTAGCAACGAGCCGTCGCAGGAGAAAATCAAATACCAGCAAGTTTTGAAACAACAGGTTGGTCTGGAATCACAGAAATATCACCTTGTTGTTGCATCTGGCCTTGATTTTTTCCTTTTTGAAAACGTGTTTTATCCATCCAACCTTGATGTCTGTTTCCAACAGATGGAGGAAAAGAGGAGGATGAAGGAAGAGGAGAGTGAGCGCCTCAGGATTGAGGAAGAGAAGGAGGAGAAGCGATTGGCGGTGGAGAGAGCGCTCCTTCAGCAGAAGTACGAGCAGGAGAAGCAGAAGAAGATGGAGCTAAAGAAGACGGAGGTTAGGAGTTCATCTCTTTCATGATCGTTCCTCCCTTCTTAAAGTTGGGAGGCGCTCTTCCTTTAGATAACTAGAACTGGAGAAACAGTTTGATTTGCTCTCTGCAGCTCCGCTCACTACAAAACCAGAATCCCACCATTCAGTCCAAAACGCCTCGGCAGGAGCTGCAGAAGCGGAAGAGGTGGCAGGAAAGGAGTGAGGAGGTTCGTCAAAGCATCGCGAAGGAACGGCCTCAATTCGATGGTTCAGAGGTACAATACATCAAGAAAACAATGCAGTGTGTTTTTATCACACATGTTGCTGAAAGCTCATTATTTTGCAGAGAGATTTGGGATGTTCACAGGAGAGTTTTGTGTCGACACCACAGCGGCGAGCGAACCCTGCAGGAGCATCGCAGACACAAGGTTGTTCCCTCAATAATGTTAATAACACCTTTCGTATGGAACATGCAGCTTCAGAAAGAAAACAAATATGCCTGGCTTCTTCATAATCATCTTTTGTTTGCCTGCGTTCCACCTGTACGCTTCAGTGGGTCAACAGGAAATGGTCAGAGTCTTACCGAGCCTTCGGAATTCCAGCAAAGACAAGAAACGACTGGAGCTCCAGCGGGGCCAGAGAAGTCCAGAGGGGCCTCCGCAGACTGCTCCCACCAGGTATTATCACAAGGCACACCAGAACAATGTAGAAAATGGAGGAGTTGGTCATTTAAAAAGCCATTACATTAAAAATCACCAAATTCACCTACAATTCTATTAAGGACGAGGCCCAATGTCAATTCAGTGTTGATAAATTGCCTTTTTAATTTGTCATTCATGTTTGCCTTGTTGTGCTCTTAACTAATGGTTTATGTAATGTCTCTTTCTACCAGCAGAGGGCCCTCACAGCACACTATAAAGAATAGAATAGAATAGAAGTCATTTATTGTCACTATCAATGTTAAAACACAGTGTTAGCAGCAGTGGAATGTTGTGACAACAATATAAAACACTCACTAGGAGAACATCATAATACAGAGAGATAAGAAATAAATATTAAAATATTAAGAATGATTCCTGAGACACCGTCTGGACCGGTGGCTTTCCTGGCATTGACCAGACTTAACCATCTCAGACACAGAATAACTTATTGTTCTTGCATGCAGGGAGAGAAAGGAACAGAAAAAAAGAGAAAAAGAGACGATGGAGGACGAGATGTCCACATACCAGCAAGGTTTGAAACAACAGGTTGGTCTGGAATCACAGAAATATCACCTTGTTGTTGCATCTGGCCTTGATTTTTACTTTTTGAAAACGTGTTTTATCCATCCAACCGTGATGTCTGTTTCCAACAGATGGAGGAAAAGAGGAGGATGAAGGAAGAGGAGAGTGAGCGCCTCAGGATTGAGAAAGAGGAGGAGGAGAAGCGATTGGTGGTGGAGAGAGCGCTCCTTCAGCAGAAGTACGAGCAGGAGAAGCAGATGGAGCTAAATATGTCTCTTCCTGTTCCGGCTGTGCAGAAGAAGCTTGCAGGAGGTGTGGAATTCAAAGCCCCCTGCCTTGAGAGCCAGCTCTCCTCCAGGACTGTAAGTCTGCCATGTGTACAAATTTGTTTCATGTCTCGAGCCCTGATGGTAAATCTGAGATTTGGGATGTTCACAGGAGAGTTTTGTGTCGACACCACAGCGGCAAGCGAACCCTGCAGGAGCATCGCCGACACAAGGTTGTTCCCTCAATAATGTTAATAACACCTTTCGTATGGAACATGCAGCTTCAGAAAGAAAACAAATATGCCTGGCTTCTTCATAATCATCTTTTGTTTGCCTGCGTTCCACCTGTACGCTTCAGTGGGTCAACAGGAAATGGTCAGAGTCTTACCGAACCTTCGGAATTCCAGCAAAGACAAGAAACGACTGGAGCTCCAGCGGGGCCAGAGAAGTCCAGAGGGGCCTCCGCAGACTGCTCCCACCAGGTATTATCACAAGGCACACCAGAACAATGTAGAAAATGGAGGAGTTGGTCATTTAAAAAGCCATTACATTTAAAATCACCAAATTCACCTACAATTCTATTAAGGACGAGGCCCAATGTCAATTCAGTGTTGATAAATTGCCTTTTTAATTTGTCATTCATGTTTGCCTTGTTGTGCTCTTAACTAATGGTTTATGTAATGTCTCTTTCTACCAGCAGAGGGCCCTCACAGCACACTATAAAGAATAGAATAGAATCGAAGTCATCTATTGTCACTATCAATGTTAAAACACAGTGTTAGCAGCAGTGGAATGTTGTGACAACAATATAAAACACACACTAGGAGAACATCATAATACAGAGAGATAAGAAATAAATATTAAAATATTAAGAATGATTCCTGAGACACCGTCTGGACCGGTGGCTTTCCTGGCATTGACCAGACTTAACCATCTCAGACACAGAATAACTTATTGTTCTTGCATGCAGGGAGAGAAAGGAACAGAAAAAAAGAGAAAAAGAGAAGATGGAGGACGAGATGTCCACATACCAGCAAGGTTTGAAACAACAGGTTGGTCTGGAATCACAGAAATATCACCTTGTTGTTGCATCTGGCCTTGATTTTTACTTTTTGAAAACGTGTTTTATCCATCCAACCGTGATGTCTGTTTCCAACAGATGGAGGAAAAGAGGAGGATGAAGGAAGAGGAGAGTGAGCGCCTCAGGATTGAGGAAGAGGAGGAGGAGAAGCGATTGGTGGTGGAGAGAGCGCTCCTTCAGCAGAAGTACGAGCAGGAGAAGCAGATGGAGCTAAATATGTCTCTTCCCGTTCCGGCTGTGCAGAAGAAGCTTGCAGGAGGTGTGGAATTCAAAGCCCCCTGCCTTGAGAGCCAGCTCTCCTCCAGGACTGTAAGTCTGCCATGTGTACAAATTTGTTTCATGTCTCGAGCCCTGATGGTAAATCTGAGATTTGGGATGTTCACAGGAGAGTTTTGTGTCGACACCACAGCGGCAAGCGAACCCTGTAGGAGCATCGCCGACACAAGGTTGTTCCCTCAATAATGTTAATAACACCTTTCGTATGGAACATGCAGCTTCAGAAAGAAAACAAATATGCCTGGCTTCTTCATAATCATCTTTTGTTTGCCTGCGTTCCACCTGTACGCTTCAGTGGGTCAACAGGAAATGGTCAGAGTCTTGCCGAACCTTCGGAATTCCAGCAAAGACGAGAAACGACTGGAGCTCCAGCGGGGCCAGAGAAGTCCAGAGGGGCCTCCGCAGACTGCTCCCACCAGGTATTATCACAAGGCACACCAGAACAATGTAGAAAATGGAGGAGTTGATAATTTAAAAAGCCATTACATTTAAAATCACCAAATTCACCTACAATTCTATTAAGGACGAGGCCCAATGTCAATTCAGTGTTGATAAATTGCCTTTTTAATTTGTCATTCATGTTTGCCTTCTTGTGCTCTTAACTAATGGTTTATGTAATGTCTCTTTCTACCAGCAGAGGGCCCTCACAGCACACTATAAAGAATAGAATAGAATAGAATAGAATAGAAGTCATTTAATGTCACTATCAATGTTAAAACAGTGTTAGCAGCAGTGGAATGTTGTGACAACAATATAAAACACACACTAGGAGAACATCATAATACAGAGAGATAAGAAATGAATATTAAAATATTAAGAATCATTCCTGAGACACCGTCTGGACCGGTGGCTTTCCTGGCATTGACCAGACTTAACCATCTCAGACACAGAATAACGTATTGTTCTTGCATGCAGGGAGAGAAAGGAACATAAAAAAAGAGAAAAAGAGAAGATGGAGGACGAGATGTCCACATACCAGCAAGTTTTGAAACAACAGGTTGGTCTGGAATCACAGAAATATCACCTTGTTGTTGCATCTGGCCTTGATTTTTTTCTTTTTGAAAATGTGTTTTATCCATCCAACCTTGATGTCTGTTTCCAACAGATGGAGGAAAAGAGGAGGATGAAGGAAGAGGAGAGTGAGCGCCTCAGGATTGAGGAAGAGGAGGAGGAGAAGCGATTGGTGGTGGAGAGAGCGCTCCTTCAGCAGAAGTACGAGCAGGAGAAGCAGAAGAAGCTAAAGAAGTCTCTTCCCATTCCGGCTGTGCAGAAGAAGCTTGCAGGAGGTGTGGAATTCAAAGCCTCCTGTCTTGAGAGCCAGCAGCACGGTGAGTCAACACACACAGCCACCAGTCTCATGTCAGACACTTCAGTTTTCTAACTTTCAAAATAAAGAGGATCGTTTATATTGTTCACTTACATCTTAGTTACCAATGTCTGTGTGCTGGATTTTAACTATTGATGGGATGAGGACGATAAAACCCTTGTTTCACACCAGACAATTGGTTGAGTTAATTCTAAACCAATTCATCATCTTGTCTTCTCCAGGAAGGCTGAGGGCCACAAAGCCACGGCCCGGATCATCAGATGCTGTGAAACACCGAGAGGCTCACTTCCCGCTGAACCTGGAGCCCCTGCACTGCCGCTCCCCAAGGATGTCAAAATCACATATACACTCCCGCAAACTTAAGTCTCCTCAAGAAAACCAGTCAGTATCTGGTGTGACCACCATTTGCCTCATGCAGGCGCAATTGTGAAGCAGATAGCTGAAACAATCTTTCACTTGGTGATGCAAGCACCAAATTTGGCACAAATGTGGTTCAAGACCTACTCTTTCCAAAAAGTACGCTATCCAGGTTGAAAAACAATATGGCTGCTATTTTCCAAGATGGCCGCCACAACAATCATGAAATAACCGTTTCGGCCATAGAATGCCAAAAGACTTGGTGGTAGAAGCACCAAATTAGGTAAAAATATGCATCAAAAACCTACTCTCTCTGCCTTGCTGGGTTGGGGGGGGCGGTGGGTGGGCCTGTTCCCGGGGGTGCGGTGGGACTCGCCGCCGGGGTTGGGGGGGCTCTCGGCCCGCTCGGCCCGGGGGCCCTGCTCCGGCCTTTTCTCGGCTTGGCGGCTTGGGTCGGGGCCTGGGGCCCTGTGCCCTTTGTCCTTCTCTTGTGGGCCCCTCTTGCCTGGGGGGGATTCCTCTCTGCATTCTCCGTCGGGTGCTTTTTGGGCGGGGGCGGGGCTCTCTGGGGTGGTTCGCTGGGGTCTCCCCGGGCCTGGGGGGCTTCTGTCTGCCGGGGTGGCGGTGTCCGGGCGCGGTGGCCTCGGACCCCGGGGTGTCACCACGGGTCCCCCCACAACAGTTCCGGCCACACCCAGTGGACAAGCCACACACACTCACACACACATACACGCACACACACACACACACACACACACACTTTCACTCCTCACGAAAGGTGCTTCTGAAGTTGCTTGTTGTCTGTCATCATTTGCTCAAACTTTAAAAATCATGTTCCTCTTTTGTTGTTGCCTCTTTGTTATTTCATGTTCCTGCTTCACGTTACTGTCTAGATAGAGCTGCTCAGGCTGGTTAAATCTAGGAAATCATCTTACTGTCTAGATAGAGCTGCTCAGGCTGGTTAATCTAGAAAATCATCTTACTGTCTAGATAGAGCTGCTCAGGCTGGTTCAATCTAATAACAGTTGGAAAGTATTTGGATGAGTGTGATTATTGCAAATAATATATGTAGCACAACAAGGACATTGTATGTTATCCCCTCCCCCCCTCCCCCCTCCCCCCTCACCCCTCCCCCCTCGCCTTTCTTCTCTCTCTTCTCTTCTCTCTCTTTGTGCGTTCCCCCCCGGTCGTGTACGGCAGCCATGCCAACTTCTGACGGAGAAGGCAACAGGAGGAGACTCCAGGTCTCTCCCTGTTGCAAGACCAAAAACTGTTCTGACTCCGAAGGCTCTCAATCACATCATATTGTTGGCCTAAGCTGCCGAACAGGACAAGGGAGAAAAAAAAAGATTTAAAAAAAAACAAAAAAAAAAAACCCTACTCTTAAAGACAAGTATGCTTTCCAGGTAAAACAACAAAATGGTAGCCATTTTCCAAGATGGCCGCCACATAAGCCATCAATAAGCGTTTACGCCATAGAATGCCAAGAGTCTTGGTGATGAAAGACCAAATTTGGCAGTAATATGCTTCAAAACACACACTTTCTGAAAAGTATGCTATACAGGTAAAAAACAAAATGGTGACCATTTCCAAGATGGCTGCCATTCAAACTTATTTGAAACAATTTTTTGACTAGATTCTACGCGGTATATCATATTTTCGATATATTCTATATCTAGCCCCAAATGTGACCCTGACGGCTTGGTGGCACACAACAAAGGATCACAATCTGCGGCTAGTCTTTACCTTGAAATGTATGACTAACTGGTATATTGGTATACAAAATTTATTCTAAATTAAAACAGCCTAAATTACTGAAAAAAGTTGTCTTAACAGATTTGTAGATGCTCTCTCAATTTGATGGTTCTAATTTTGAAGTTTTCCAAAAAGGTTTTCAACGAATTGGGATTTAAAAGGAAGCCGTATAGAGTGGGTTAGCTTTTTCATTTAGTCTTCACATTTGCAGGCACATAATTATGTACACTTGAGGCTGAAACGATAACATTTGCATCTGCCTCTGCAGTCAGTTTTGCATCCACATTTTGTCAACTGCTGACAGCTTTCGGCAATTGCAGGAAGCTTTGTCCAGAGAACTTGCCAGACATCACCGTCTTTTTGCCAACCCCAATTAGCAGGGCTTTCAATTTGCATTTGGCTCAAAGCAGCCTGTCCCCATATGCAGGCAACTTGGAAAACAGAACGTTTTACATGCTGAACAAGGGATGCCCTTGTTGGTGGGATGGCATCGTAAGATCTTTGCTTACGAGCGAACAAGTCCAGTCTGGCCTCATCAACACTATCACTGGTGCTATTTTTGTCATACATATTTATGACAAACTTCTCGAGGATGCTAATGTCGGCATCTTCTATCACTGCTGGATACAAACTGAGCTTTTTGAAGACAGAGGTCACTTCAGGGTAGAACTCCCATGCCTGCCACACTGTTTTCTTTCCTTTGCCACGAAACGCTGATACAACATCACAGCCAGTGAAAGCATGAAAGAACAGCATGCCAGTGGATTTTTCTGGACCAAGATTGAGAACCATATCATGAATTGGCAACCATCTCATTGACTGACCTTGGCCAAATTCAACCCAAAGCATCTCTAAGCCTACATCCTGAAGACTAATGAAAGCACTGATGGCAATCACAACAACATCTGTGTCAGATGCTTTAATCAACACAGATTTTGCCTGTTGCTTGGCTGCATCATAAGCATGTGTGAAGATTCTTGAGTCTGCCTCTTCATGGTTGCAGGGGCTTACGTTTTCAAGACAGATTGGTTTGTTGGAGAGAGCCTGTTCTCCTTTTGTCACGACTATGATATTGTCAGGACACAGAGTCATGATCTTGTCTGCCAGAAATCCAAAAAGTTCAGTCTTGTTGTCACTGTCTCGCAGAAACCTTTTCCAGTTAGATACTTAGTTCAGCTATATACAGGGCTTATTAGATAGCATTTGGGACACTTAAGTACTAAAAACTACAGTGAGTATACCACCACCACAGTTAGTAAACTACAACTACAGTTAATACACTATAAGCCGACACTGAACCCCATGCTGAGTCTCACAGCAGTGATGTCACCAGTGTGCCCTGGTTGTGCTTTGACACCACTCTCTAATGCAGAATATTATAAGCCATATTGAAGATCTGGGGATCTGGGCCCAGTATTAAAAAATATGGCACTGTTGATTGACATTACCAAGCAACTTCACACTATATGCAATTAGACAGTCGTAGAAATTGACAAAACAACACACATTTTTAGTAACTCAATAGCCACTATCTTGAAAAAAGCAGACTATTGGTTTTTTATATTGATACTCTAATGTTACTTTAGACAGAAGACATCCTTTTCAACATTCACATCATCCAAATATTCATAACCCTAGTAACGTTATGCTGAAACTGATTTTTAAAGATTTTAGATGGCGGCCATCTTAAAAAATGGTCACCATTTTGTTTTTCAACCTGGAAAGTGTACATTTCTGAAAAAGCCGGTTCTGAAGCACATTTGTGCCAAATTTGGTGCTTGTATCACCAATTCTCTTGGCATGCTATGGCAAAAACTGTTTTTTCATGGTTGATGTGGCGGCCATCTTGAAAAATGGCCGCCATATTGTTTTTCAGCCTGGATAACGTACATTTTGGAAAGAGTAGGTTCTGAAGCACACTTGTGCCAAATTTGGTGCTTGCATCACCAAGTGAAAGATTCTTATGGTATATTGACTTAATATGCCCCACTACAACACATCTCCTTCGGATAGAGTTGATCAGGTTGTTGATTGTGACCTGTGGAACATTGGTCCGCTCACCTTCACCACATTACCCCCCCCCCCCCCCCCCCCCCCCCAATAAAGCTAAAAGCGAAACAGCACATTTCAGAGTGGCTTTTTATTGTGACCACCCTAAGGCACACCTGTGCAATAATCATGCTGTCTAATCAGCATCTTGATATGCCACACCGGCAAAGTAGAAGCGCTCACTAACACAGATCTAGACAGATCTGTCAACAATATTTGAGAGAAATAGGCATTTCGCATATATATAAAAATATAATATATCTATATCTATATGTGTGTGTGTGTGTGTGTGAATGTGTGCGTGCGTGTGTGTGTGTGTGTGTGTAAACGTTAAAGGAAAAACATTTTTCGGAGTTTGATTTGTTTAGTCTGCTTAAGTTTAATCTTGCATGGATTGGTTGAGCCTACTGTAAGATCCAACATGGCGGCTGCTCAGACTACAAACCCTTCACAGTTGCTCCCTCTCGGTCTGTAAATCCTCTTAATTCTTAATTAAGCCACTTAATTTCACAGAGAGTGGGAAGGTATCAGCGACATAACTCAAGAGCTGCAGCCAGAGTTTGGACAGCAGCCGATAGAAATGTACATTTTAGCGACGTTTTAATGGTTAGCTTTAGCATCACGCTGCGTGGAGCTAACGAAGGGCGATATGATTTCCATTAGAAACTCACAAAAATAAGAACATATTAACAGAAAACGGCTGTTGAAGCTCCCAAAATAGACATACGACTGTATTTATCCACCATTCAATTGGCTGACACTTAAAGTCGCATTTTCGTTGAGATTATAAATGTATTAGCCGTATTACGTCCATATCTCATCTTGTATTAGAAACTAACTTGATTGATTTCTTTGTTTTATTCCTACTTATACTTCACCTTCAACTGTTGCTGCATGTGCAATTTCGTCCTTTAAATATACATTGATTCCTGTAAAATGTAATATCTTCACGTCATTTCAGCCTCCTGCATATCCCCAGTACTTCTGCAGATTTAGTTTAGGTTCCATTGTTTTCTGCTTACTTATAATTTGATTTTAAATTTACGTCAAGCTCTTGGTTTTCATTCATTCCATTGTCTAAATCAGGGCTGTCAGGCAAATCTAAGTTCAGGGGCCAGATGCAGTACAAGTTCATCTTGAGTGAGCAGCACTGCTAAAATAGTTCATAATAACCTTTTTTTTTTTTTTTTTTACTTTCATTGTTGTGTCGCAGAGTTTACATGATGGAAAAGATAATATTTTCACTAAAACCAAACAATTATTATAAAAATTAAAAAAGACTACATTGCCAGCATGAAGCCAATGTTATTGAAACCTTCTGGTGATAAATACAGTGAAACGTAACATAAACAAACTCCTAAAGCTGTCCGCATGACTATTGAATAAATAGCTAAAATGGATTCGATTCATATAATTGTTTTCCAGAGCTGGTGGACAAATGTATCGGTTCTCGGATTCACATTGTGATGAAAACCGACAAGGAAATTGTGGGCACCCTGCTGGGATTCGATGACTTTGTCAGTATCCTTTCTTTAAAAGCGGCGTCTCATTTCTGCCGGTCTCCTGCCTCCTTGTGTCGCCCCTAACTCAGAGTTTCAGACATGGTCCTGGAGGACGTGACGGAATTGTACGTACGCACGCGCACTCTTTTGTTTTTCTTGGGATTTGCTGCAATATTTGTTCAATCTTGTTTTTTTCTGCTGCAGTGAACTCACACCCGAGGGACGGAGGATCACCAAACTCGACCAGATCCTCCTAAACGGCAACAACATCACCATGGTAACCAACCAGGACGCACATTGGACCTCTTGTTTTGTTGCTGTTCATTTTCATCACTTTGTGATTCTAATGCATTTGCAGCTCATCCCCGGCGGAGAAGGACCGGACGTGTAGACGGCAGAAAGCTGGGAGGATGTTCCTGTTTTACGTTCCTGATTTCATTGAGTGATTCGTTGTTTTTGGGGTTTTTTTCTCTTCGTGGACTTTTGAGTAAGGAAAATATTTTTGTAGTATTTCTCATGAGACCGTGTCTCACACAGGTGACTAATGACGCCGTTTTTGTTACAAATAAATTAAAAGAATCTCACAAACAAGTTTCCTTTATTCATTCACACAAACACACGGCGGGTGCACTCGTGGAGTGGCGCAAAGCTGAGAGGAAAGC
Organism: Lipophrys pholis; assembly: GCF_963383615.2. Classification (NCBI taxonomy): domain Eukaryota; kingdom Metazoa; phylum Chordata; class Actinopteri; order Blenniiformes; family Blenniidae; genus Lipophrys; species Lipophrys pholis. Next base: position 4,464,029 of record NC_137648.1, read on the forward strand.
AGTTTATTGGACTGTAAAGGGGAAGTTGAGTGAGAGTGGATTGAGGATTGTAGAATCTCTCCAGTTGGTTCCTCCACATCAGGCTCAGTACATGGACGGCTTCTCCTCGCCTTTCGGGTTGGTCACCTTCTCCAGGTTTTTGCAGATGATGTCGTAAAGCTCGGCCTGAAGGGAGAGAACATTTCGATGGTTCAACTCAACAGGCGTTTTTCCATGTTCAAGCTCATCGATTTGTGCAAATACACCAGAATCATTTCTATTGATGTGAGATCAACCAAAATAAAAAAAATTAAAAAGTGTGAGTTTAATCCTAAATTACAAAACTTTACTTTCCAATTCAGTATTTTTCTGACATTTGTCTTTTTATTAGCGTGACTACCCAAACTTGAGAATTGTAACCTCAGAATGAGCCCAAAACAGACCAACTGAGCTGAAGTAGGTTCTAGTAGAATCTTAAATATGTAACGTTGCCGTTCGACATCAGTTTAACTTACACATGGGACTTTTAAGGGGCTGAGAAATACCTTAAGTCCAGAACTTCCCCTTCTATTAGTGTATTTCTATTACAAAATCAGAATTTAGGGGTTGAAGCATGAATTAAAACCTTCAGGATTACGCTTTTGTTTGTATAAGATCACCTCAAACCGAGAATAAACTATCTTGTGACCATAAACTGGTTTAAATGAGTAACTTTTTTCCTGTATATTACTAAATCCTTAAAGAAGATGTGTCCTTTCAGTTGAGGAATCATCAAAATGCAGATTTTTATCATGCGTTTGACTCCTGTAAAATTGAGAATCTATTTGCTGAATTACATTCACTGAATTTACTTCAGATTTTGATCACTTTAACCATTTTATAGAGCAAATGACCATATATGGTCATTTTGTCTCAGTTAAAAGTTAATGACAATAGTAAAACACATCATGTTGTGTTCAGTATGAGACAAGATGATAGTGAAAGCTTCTTTTTTTTTTTTAGGGACATTTAGTGACGATTTTATTCATTCATTCATTTTCTTCCGCTTATCCGTTTCCGGGTCGCGGGGGTGGCAGTCTGAGCACTGTCACCCAGATCACAATGCACCGATTAAGAACCTTCCTGCAGGTGGTGAGCCCACGGGAAGGTGACCCCCGGCGTGGGACACGAACCCACTACCCCTGAGATTGTGAGTCTCATGCTCTACCAACTGAGCTAGCCGGGGAAATTTTAACTGATTTATATTCACGTTTTAATGATAAATTGTTAAATACCGTGTTTCCAAATAAGTGTATCCTATATAACTAACGTGTTTATGTATTTATGAAAATCCATTTCAGAACATCCAAAGGTGAAAACACTCAATTTAAATGTCTTATGAGTCTAGAACAAACAAAACTTAACATCAGAGGTCCCCGTCCCACCCACCCACTCTCTGGACCTTAAAGCTGCAGGGTTCAACATTGTGGTTGAATAAATCTTTTTTTTTTTTTTTTAATGGCGTGATACTTACATAGAAGCCGCGGATGTCGAGCACGATCACTCTGATCTCTGAGTAGATGGACTCGTCCTTCTCGTGGACGAGCGAGCGGTAATCCATCTGTGGGATGAAGAGACGCATCGGAATGTGATCAGGCTGACGCTTACATGTCGATTCTTTTGTTAAGGGAATTGCTTCAAAATGAGACACTGTTCATAATAATAATAATACATTCTATTTGTAGTGGAATTTAAAATAAATGTACAAATGACTTTGTAATCTCAAAGTCACTTTCAATAAATCCTGAGAACTTTCTTCCACGTACAATGAAGTGTGTCAGAATGGTGAAAATCATTTATACTATGAAAGAAAATGTTCCGCACTGCTTCTCACTGGTGACTTCCAGTAGTTTCTGAACATTGTCCTTGAATCATGATTATTATTATTTTTATTGGATGACATGAAATCCGCAGAGAAAACTCACCACGTGAGTTTCTTTGGACGCTTTGCCGACGGCGTCCCCTCGCTCTGAAAAGTACCTGAAGAGGGAAGCATTGTTTATTTTACACGATGGAAAGAATCCAAACATGTTCACATTTTTGTAATGATTGAAAACGTGTCATGAAGGATTCTGTCTGATTTAAAGCAGTAATTCTCATTCCCACTATGGACCCCCCCCCCCTAAACATATTCCATTAGCCAAAGCATTACAAGCACTGGTGGACATGCCCACTTTTACCAACATACAAAAGCACTGGCCAGTATTACAGATTCTAAAATGTGTGTTATTATGGTTTCCAGTGATCCCTGGAACCCCCCAGTTTGGGAGACATTGCCCAAAAAGATCCTTTATATCCGACCTACTTGTTGATGTTGGTCTGAAAACCATCAACTTTGGTTTTTACTGCAGCGATTCTCTCCAGGATTTTCTCCTGGAATTTAAAAAGAGGAAAAGGGATGTTTCAATTGAAAAAAAATGAAATAAAAATTGGATAAATCATATAAAATAACAACATAGCATTTTACATGACGCATTTCCATTTATTGATTCAAAGGCTCCACTTCCGCGTTTTCAAGTGAAAACGTTTGCTGCGTTTTTGGGTGTCCGTTTCCATGACAACAGAGCTCGGAGCCACTGAAAGTGCCACTTTTGTAAAACTGCTCCCAAGGTGGAACTTTCTGAAAATGCTCCAACTTCGTCTCCATGGAAACAGCGGGAAACCATCAACTTTTCTGATATGCCGCTACTGGTCATGCGCCCCTCAGCCACAATCTAACCCAAGGATATTTACTTGTTTATTGATATTAACAGACCTCCGAAGAGCTAATCTAAGCAGATCTCGAGAGACCAGTCTAAATAAAAAGGTTTTAATTTAGGAGAGAGAGAAAGTAGCTGCAAGAAACATCCCTAGTTCTTGTTGAGTTGGATTATATTTAAGAAAGAAAAAAAAAATAATAATTTTCTCATATTTCACAGGCAGAGATTGAGACCTATGATAAATGGGCAGCAATCACAGGGCTGGGGATAGAAATGTACAAAATATAAAAAAATTAAGAGAGAAAGAAAGTACCTGGATGGCCACTCCAAAGTCATTTCCATCTTCTATTTTGGGGATGAGATACTGGATCCAGCAGGACACCTTCAGAACAGAGAAGAAACTCAAACTGAAATAATGAATTTCTGCACAGATTTCCAACTATTCACTTTCAAACAGTGTTCCTTCGGACTGTTTCCCTTAAAAACCAACAAACATGAAATACAACCTGTCCACGTCACTACCCCTGTAAACTTACTTTAGCCAATCCTAGATACAGAAAGCAACCAGCTGATGTGTATCTTCACTCTTATTGGCCTTTACTTCCCCTTGATCGCGTGATGATCAATGCTTCCACACATCATGACGTATATGAGAACTGATTTTGGAAATCTGACTTTAGTCATAATGAGTCTTGCATTTTATTTTTTTTAACCGAGGCATTAAAGTGTTCTTTTTTTGGTACTTTGTGACACTATAAACTGTTTTAGCTCCAATCCTGCAGAAAATTTAATATTAAGCTGATTTTGTCCCTGAAGTTAAGATTATGAAATATCTATCAAAATGTATTTTTCAAGCAAAATTTTTTTTAGCCCTTAGAAAGGATCCAGACTTCTTTGATGTCTCATTTGTTCTCTCTATTAAAATCATGCCCAGAAGAAATAAATTATATTTATTAACTTAAAAGCAGGCAAAGCCGTAGAACCCCCCTCTGTGACCCCTACACCCCTCTTCAAGGGTTAGTTAGTAATAGATTACAATGTGAAAAAGTTACTTCAGATAAAAAGGTTTTCTCGTACGGAGATGATTGTCTCTCTGAGAGCGACGATCTCCGGCTTCACTCGGTCCAGCACCGTCATGATCTTCTCGTTCCCCTTGATGAAGCCGCACTTTGGAGCTGCGGAGCAACGGAGACGAGCTTCAAACTACCGAACGGTCAAACAGGGCACCCCCGATAGAAAATAAAAACACCTTCACCTTTCTTCTTCTTCTTCTCGTCTTCTTCATTCTTGTCAGTCTCCATTTCCTAAAGGAGAAACCGGGAAGAAGATGGAATTGCCTGCAAAATCACATCTTACTGCGTAAATTCTGAGGAGAAAATATTGACGTGAAACGTAAAAAGTGTGTTTTGCTGCATAACCGAGATTTAATGTGATTGATTGTAACTAAACAGGAAATTCCCTGACACATACTGAACTTTGATTATTTTAGATTTATGACCAGAGTATTTAGTATCTTATGTTTTGTCATTAATGGAGAAAAGAGGTGACATTTAAAGTTCTTTAACCACGATGTTTTTGTGTCAATAATGTTTTCCACTAATTTTTCAAAGGGATTTAAAATTGCATGGACATTTTTTTCTTAATCATCATTTTGTCTCTTTTATAGATGTCATACTTTTGGGTCTTGTTAATTCTACATGTGTTCACGTGTTTATATGTGTTCATTACTATTTTTCATCTTTTATGAGGTAATTCTAATGTAAGTCCATGTGCTTTGTGTCTTTCATGTCACATTTGCGTCACTTCTTTTTTAATTTTGTGTTGATTTGCTGGGTTTTCTTTCTTTGTTGTCTTGATCTTGCCGTGTGTAATAGTCATTTTGTGTCTTTGTTTTGATCACATGTCACCAGTTTGTGGAAAACTTTTTTCAATTCTGCCACTTTATGCTTGTTTTGAGTTTCTCAGTTGTAATTCTTGTACGTTTTGTGTCTCCTGTTGGTTTCTTCTTTGTTTTCTCCTGTTATTATGGTACATTTTGGTTTTCCTTGATAGACCTGTCACTATTCAAACATCTCAAAAAGCCTATGATTACGTTATATCAAATAAAACGTGTGGATAATAAAGCGCTAAGGGAGAAAACTGTGACCGTTTGGCTGAAGTAGCCGGTGGTCTCACCTCGTCCTCGGGGGCTGGAGGGTCTGGTATGGGGATGTCCAGGGGAGCATGCAGCGAGGACATGTCTTTGATGCTGAGGGCCTCATCCTGGTGAACGATGGATAAAATCATGAAGCGAATTATCAAGACAAACGGCATTTGAAAGGTCATTGAGCTGAAAAGATGATATACTGAACCCTGAGCAGAGCGTCCAGCTGGATAATCTTCAGTGGGATGAAGTTGGAGAACAGATTGTCTGCCTGGAAATGATTAAACAAAGTAAAATGGGATTATTTAGGGCCATGGTACAGAATTGATTTCAGGGCTGCTATCTCTCACAGATTTGACTCTCAACACATCTCACACAGAGTTGCAGAATTGAGCTCAATGCTTGAATCGATGACTCAACTGTTATTGGGATTTCCAAAGATCTACGTGGAGAATTGGTTTTCAAATGAGGAAACACAAGCCGACCCTGTTTAGACTCTCAAGTATTTTGTTCATGGACAGTCTTAGAAAGGCAGTTTGGGTTTTTTGGGGACTTTTTCCGAGCAAACATGTAGAATGATTATGAGTTAAGGCACAGATAATAAACAAGATTCAAAAGTATTCATTAAGTGTGTGACTGTCCACCTCTGCTTACTTTAATTCCCCTAAATTCACTTTTCACTGTTTTAAATCTCCACAAATTCCATTTCTCCGGGTTGATAAATCATCTTAACAAAACGCACTTTAATCCCCATTTCTTATATGAATTCGTTTGTAAATGTGACTGGAAAGTTGTGACTGTTTGTTGCTCCCCCATGTGCACAAACCAAGAAACTACATGCATTTTTTATTATTTGTCCATCAATACAATGAAATCGTACAGATGAAAAAGTTGTATCATCTCATATTGAACCGTAATGTGTATCTGTGCGTAATGAGTGCGTAAAACGATCCTCCTCCCATGAAAAGACTAAAATATTTATTAACAACCTGCAATTAAAAGTTGGCAGTGCGTAGAATTAAAAACAATTAATAAAAATACGATATAAAATCCTCCACAAACCTCACGGAACAGAGACTGTCGGAAGTTTTCCACCTGCGGACACAAATGAAACAGGTCAAACTGCTGACTCACATTTCCAAAAGAAAAAAAAAACTGGCTGGATTTACTTTCGTTTTCCTCCCACAAGATGGGGACTTTCCGTCGACTATTCGGACACAAGTGACCTTAAACTTTTCAAATTTTAATCCAGAATCGTGTTTTCGCACAATTCACCAAAATGCAAAGTCACTTTGCGGCAGTTTCCCTGGAGCTGGACGCGGACTCACCTTCCCCACATTGGCGCTGCTTATTTTCAGAGTTGAAACTTTTGGCATGACGAAGCAAACCTTCCCGCTACCACACAGAGATTACAAGATTAATATTGTGAGAAGGTTCAGCTAAATCCAGTCAAGCTACAGCAGATGACGACGCGTCCGCCTGGTGTGACTCTTTTTTTTTTTTATTTCCTCATTGACTTTACTTTCGGTTTATTGTTGAATGATCCAGTTTGCGCCTCCCACTGAATCAAGTCTCCTCATAGGTTTAATCTCAAGATTTGCACACATGATAAATCCGATAGGCATGTAATGATGACAAGATTAATACAGCTGAGACAAAGCGTCTAAAATCTTAATTTACTGCTTCAAATCCAACTGATCATGGGACCTCAGTGAGGTCTTATGCACATTATACCACATCAATGGACACATTATAGCTTTTCCTAAGAGTACACTGTATTGGATTTTGCAAATTTCAGGTTTTTACTTCTATATTTAGATTATTTTTACACTCTTTTACTTCACCCATACTCTCCTTTTCCTATTTTTATTTCTATTTGGGTGTATATTTTGTCTATATTCTTTATTTTTATTTTTGGGTGATTCCCTATTTATCTTGTTTGTATAGCAGAATTGACAATAAAGCTCACTTTAAAAAAATTGACGTAGGATTTATTTTTATACCTGTCAATCACCTTTCTTTTGAGAAGGTTCTTTAAAAATAACTTTTATCATAACTCTGCTTATCTTTTTATTTTATGTACTTATTTTCCAGCAAATAAACATTCATTTGCGTTTATTTTGAAAGTAGAATCAGCGGATGTTCAGACGTTTATTTTGAAAAGAAGGCGGGGTCAGAGGCGGAAGTGAGTCAAACGTCAAAGTGAAGTTCCGCCTTTTTAAAGCTATAAAGCTAACAGCGTTAAAAGTGCCGCTAAAGCGACACTTTCACTAAATTTATACGCTAAAAACGGCTGTTTTAACCATGACAACATAGATATTTAACCCCCGGACGCTGGAGGAGGATTTTATTCTAACAGAAGCTTAAGAAAACTTCATTCGAGAAGGTACGTAGCTGTTTATTAAACCTCTTTGAAAGTTTCGGTTTCGACTGAAGGGAATTAAAAACAGTTTTTAGCTCAATGTTTCCACCGTTAACATGCAAAAAGATGACCCACTGTCCTAGTTAACTGTGTTCAAACTGTGTGCTACTGTAATTGAATCTGTGTGTCTGAGATTTGATCTTGTTGCTCCACAGAAACTAAGATTAGCTCGGAGTTTCCCACTTCCAGTGTTTTACACCATGTGTCGTCATCAGATCCATCAAAAGTCAAATTCAACGCAAATCTTTGTTTCTATGAAGCAGGTTCACGTTTAATATCATTGATCGAGCTTTGTTAGTTGCAAAGTGTTAAAGTGTTTTTATATATATATATATATATTCTTCTACTTCCTATACTTTTTATCATTACAAATGTGTACCTAATGTAATGGTTGTTCCATGTCCAATCGATCTTTTTGATAATAAGAATCTTTGGTTATTTTTAAGTATTTCTTTTATAAATATGTTATGAAGCGCCCCATAAGTGTATTGTTATTATTACTACTGGACCAATAAAATACATTAAGAATGGCTGTGTGAATAGAATAGAATAGAATAGAATAGAATAGAATAGAATAGAAAATACCCAGAGGGAATTTTTTTAAACCGAAGAAATCACATGAATGTCAGTGCATGAATTCATGAAGAAATGAAGTAGTTGAAGCTGATATCGTTATGATTTAATTCATTTCACGTCATTTTATTTCATTCATTATTCTTTACTGTTCTGTCCTAATCGTTTCTCTTATTATCTGATTGTCTCATTGCTGTTATTTTTATTATTATTTTTTCGACTCTCCCAGATGTGTCTCAATAACAGTTTCTCCTCATAATTTAATTTAAGAAGCAAAACATTCATATTCATCGTTACACATAAACTAAAATATTCAAACAAGTGTTTTTCTTGTTATTCAAAAAATGTATACAGTATCTCAAAAATATTGTGATATTTCACTATAGCTGCATTTTTGTAGTATTCTTTAACCAAAAGCTATTATTATATACATATAAAAAAAAGCTTTAACGTGTGTACTTTATATTTTGTAAGTTCAGATATACTTGAATCAAATTAAATCAACTTAAAAAAAATTTAAAAATATGTTTCTATATATTGTGTCTTAGTCAAAATACTTAAAGTTAAAGATATTGTTGTTGCGATCATATGAATGGGACGGTGCAGTAATGAGCAGCCACCAGTCTTCAGTTTGAGACCCAAGACAGTTTTTTTCCTGGTAAATAACTTCTATGTTTCATTCCTTACTTCAGTTGTGAGCAGCGATGAGCAGCAGCGCTGCGTCAGTGCAGATGGATGAGGTCCGGAGGAGAGCTCAGTCGCTCCTCTCCTCCTCGGGTTCCGCTCAGGACGTGAAGGCTGAGGTCCAGACGATGGCCGCCCTCCCGCTGTCCCCCTCAGAGAAGTACTGTCACCTGGCGGCGGAGGCCATTCTGAAGGAGAACACGGCGGGCTTGAACGAACAGGAGGTAATGATGCACTGCTGCTGACATTTATTTGCCTCATTGGTATTGTGAAAATATCCCCACTGGGTTGTACTTGAGATCCTTTCTATGAGGAGGTTTGCATGTTCTATGTACTATTTTAACATCCAGCTCATTTCAGATGAAATCTGGCCGCATGGAGCCCCTTAACTAAAATGCGTGTGACACCCCTGCTTTAAACTGTTTTATTTCCTGTTTTCTACAAAAAAAATACGCACTTCAAGTCCGCTTAAAGAGCACTAACCCCGTCTCTTACTTCAGGCCCTGGACTCCTTGAGCAGACTGATCAAGGCCTTGAGTATCCTGGAGAAGTACGGCTGTAACCTGACGAGTCCCGCCAGGCCGCGGTACTGGAGGAGCGTCAAGCACAACAATCCGGTCTTCAGGACCACGGTGGACGCAGTCAAAGTGAGAGAATGACACGTATCACACAGTTTCAGTAGCAGCTGGCTGTGAATGATCAACATCCTGGCGCAAATAGGACAAAATGTTCATGTGTGAGGTCTAAACTTGAGCTTCTTGTTTCCCAGGGAGGTCGGAGAGTCCTGTATTTGTACGGTTACACCAACCAGCAGATCGACGGCCTCAGCTTTCCCGACGAAGTCACCGAACCGGACACTGGAAAGGTTGCCGCGGTGACTCTGGAGGTCATGACCTTACGCACTGAAGTGGACATGATCATAAAGGTTTGTTTTTCACTCTCAAGCAGGCCTCATAACATGTCCCTGTGAAAGCTGAGGCCTGTTCCATCTCCTGTTTTTGTGTTCAGGGAACTCATCCTCACCAAGAGCAATTCAAAGACATCATCCCATCAGTCATCAAGCAGGTGTGTGCGCTGGTTTTCACTGTACGGACACGGATATGGTGGAAAAACAACTATTGGCTTTGTTTTTGTCCCTTTTCTTCATCAAAATAAGCAGAGTAAATAGAGCTAGAAAATTTCAGATAAAATTTTGCGTGCGCTGACTAGTATCCCCTCCATTTTGTGTTTCACACCAAAATCTCATCCGTTTTCACAGGCAAATTTTAATTTTATTTGTGTTTTTCACTAAAGCGGTTTTCAGAATCGTTAAAAAAATTAAAAGCACATTTCCGACTGGCCAATTATTTTTTGCAATTTTTGCTGAAACAAGTTTGCCGGATCGTTAACAAAAGTCACAGCACGCTATTGCTGAATATTCTGCATGTTTTTTCGTACTTTTGTGTACATTCTCCCACTCCGGCGGAAGAAAAAGATTAGAATTAATTCTTATAGAGGCAAGCACACAGAATTGGCAGGACTGAATGCCAACATTTCCTTTGATTTGTTTAATCTGCATCACGCCTGTCACATTTGAGTCATATGCGACGATGCAAAGATGATGAACTGTGCTGCTGGTCTCTCCAGACGCAGCTGGTGTGCGACGCTGTGGCCATCCCTCCCGCACAGGAGCAGCAGGAGAGCAAACCGCAGGTCTCGCCTCCTTCGACTAAACCTCCGGTGCTCCCCAAACCATCCGCAGGTGACAGAACTTCTAACATGAGTACATGTGAAAACCGGACCAGACAGTGTGTCACACCTTTAGCCTGAAGGGCTTTTTGTCACATGATGGGAGCCTCTTGTAAGCGCCTCTCCCAGAAACCACCACAGTTTGCTCTTGGCCTTAAAAGTTAAGAGAGTTTAAAAAAAAAAAAAAAAATGAATCAAGAAGATAGAAAGGGAGCAAAATAAGCAGCCTCACTGGAAAGTAAAAGAAAAGTAAGAAAAAGTAATTCATCTGAACTTGAACACTGAAATAGCTTTAGATGTATTTTATTATGCAATTAAACTCATTTTTGTCATTGGTTTCCCCTCATAACGCTTCAGCCTCATGGTTGTCACTTATTTCCACACTCACAGCATGAAAACCTAAAAGTTTCAAGCATTTTTAAATCTATTTCATTATTTGGACAAATACTCACACACATCTTGTCTTATAGAATAACAACGTATTTCCATGTGTTTCTATATTGATTTGCATGACTGTTAAGCTGAAATTAAGAAATACTTTTCATTAAGTGGAGTTTTGTCCCTTGAAGCGACAATGCAAACCGTCCCAGTGCTTCCCCGGGATTCCTCGTCTCCAGACCCTCCTGCAGCCACTGCATGCAGTCTATGCGGGGGGGCTCCATCTCTGCTCTGCCCCTCATGTAACAATCAGCTCTTCTGCGACCCCTGTGACGACCTCTACCACCGCCACCCCTCCAGAGCCAATCACAAGAGGGACAAACTCCAGAAAAGCAAACAGGGTATGACCTAAAATGCTCATTTCTTTTTATTGTTGTTGCTTTGTGGGTTTATCCAACGGACTCTCTCCGTCACTGTGCAGAAACGTGCAGCATCTGCGGCGTCTCTGCCGTCCAGGCTCAGTGCTCCACCTGCGTCCAGAGGCTGTGCTCCAACTGTGACAGGCTCGTCCACTCTCACCCCGACCGCAAAGGACACAACAGGACTCAAATCACGCCGGCCAAAACCTCCAGGTGAGGAGAGGAGAGTTCTCTTCATCTGAGCAGAGAGGAGAGGAGAGGAGAGGAGAGGAGAGGAGAGGAGAGGACGAGGTTGCTGCAGCACAGTTGCTTTTTTCAAAAAGAAATCATGATAAAAAACACATAATTGAAAGGTTAAACTGTTTGTGGTAAGGCGAGGGGTACTCAGAAAGACAAAACACACTAAAAGAAGAGAGTTACAATGTTAAAGTCAGGGAAAACGTGTGTAGGAAAGAAAAGAAAAAAACAACAAAATAATTTTTTCTGAGCTGCACTCAGATTTGTGGCCTTAACAACCATTTCCCACAACCATGCGCGCCTTATAGCGTTTGTCATTCAGACAGTGTGAGAAAGCGTGAAGTGAGATTTCTTGTGTTGGTTCCAGTCCGTCTCTCTCTCCATGGACGTGCTCGCACTGCACCACGGTGAACGAGATGCGCGCCGTCCTCTGCATCACCTGCGAACGCCCTCGACTGGCCACTGCTGCTTCGCCCGCTCTGGAAACCTCAGCCTCACTCCCCACCTCCCCAAACTCAGGTGAGATTCTCTTCCTATCATGGCACCTGTTAGTGTGTCTTATATACCAAGCTGGACAGGCATACGGCTCTATAGCCCCGACTAGTGGTGGGTGGCTGCATGACAGTTAAGTGAAATATATATAAATGAAATGCTGATGGAACAATATTTCTATTATCAATAAAACAAGGGGGCTGATGTTTAACCGTCTAATTCAGGGGTGTCAAACAAAAGGCCTGTGGGCCAAAACCGGGCCACAAGAGGCTCCAATAAGGCCAAATCAACAAGCAAATTGTAAACATTTCAAAGAAAACATTGATTTTATTTTTTTATGCTGTCAGGCTGAGAGAGTAAAAACACCCATAATGCAACAGCTGCAGGATAAATCTTTTGGAGGCATTTCACTGTATTTGCACAAGAAGGTTTCATTAAAAGTGGCTATATGTTGAGATTGTGGTCCTATTTTGTAGTAATTGTTTGGTTTTGTGAAAATATAGACATTTCCACAAAACTATTTGCTTCACCACAACAAAGAAAATCTTTAAGCTTTAAATTTAAAAGTTATTATGGCACTGTTTTACGGGACTGGCCCACTCGAGATGAACTTGGGCTGCATGTGGCTCCTGAACTAAAATGTGTTTGACACCACTGGTCTAACTGCATAATCACAAAAACTCCACAAATGGCTCAATGAAATATAAAATCCTTAGAAAGTAAGAAATAAAAATTTATCCTGAATGTAAGATTTTAGATAAAGAAAAAAAATCATCAGGAGGACTGAAATAAAGGTTTAGTATTGCGATATAGTAAGGTTCTCTAGTTTTTTTTTTTGTAGGAAAAGACTGAAGAAAACGACTTTCTTGCTTTAAAGATGGAAACAAATGGATCAGGAAGTTGTTGTGTGGAAGTGAGCTGTCTCTGTGTTGGATCCCTCAGAGTGGCAGTGTAAGAGCTGCACAGTGGTGAATCAAGGCAGCAGCATCCTCTGTGAGGTGTGTGAGCGCCCCCGTCTGGCCACTCGCCCATCCACGGTCTCCAGCCCCGGGGGTCTGCCGGCTTCCGGAGGAAAGGTCTGGATGACACAGATCATCAAACCCTCCACAATATCACAATCGGCACCTCTCCTCTGTATGTGACTCTTCGTGTGTCTTCTTCGTCTCACAGTGGATGTGTAAGTTCTGCACATACCTGAACACGAAGCCCTCCGCGGTGTGCGAGATGTGTAACCTGTCCTGCAAAGAGTCCGCCGGGGTTTCTGTGCCTCACTCGCTGCAGCAGACGCCCATCGGCAGCAAGAGTCCGCCTCAGCCGAAGCCCCGGGTCAACCCCGAGCTGAAGAGGCAGAATAAGATGAAGGAGGACGGCCTCAACCTCATCCACCAGATACGAGTATGAGGAGAAGGAAATCTTACCTTTAATCAGAAAATGTCGTATGATGGCAGGTTCACACATCAGTTATGTTCTCCAACTACCAACAAGATGCCAGTGATGATTAATTTGATCGTTATAGACAATTATTCCAACTTTTACCGTCGGTTAAAATCCTGGGTTTCATCCGCAGGAGGCAGAGAAGCAAGGCGTCAGCCCGGAGGAAGTGTACGCCGCTCTGTGCATGTGTGGAGGCAGCAACGTAAACCCCTGCGACTGGCTGACGTCGGAGCTGCCGCACCTGCTGGACGAAATCTGCGCCATGGCCGCCTCCGTCCAGCTCAACTACAAGCGGGGGAACGCCGGCACGCAGCCCGCGGTGGAGAGAGACGAAGAGGAGGCGCTGGAGGAGGAGGAGGAGGAGGAGGAGGAGGAGCAGAGTGGGCTGAACGGTGCAGGCGAAGGCGCGAAGCTCTCCAGAGCCGAGGCCAAGCTGGCTTGGCTGGCAGCCGGAGGAGACACAGACCGAGCCGTGAGGCAGCTGCTGAGGGACCGACAGACCAAGGTGGGAGACGTCATGGTGGTGGAGGTTATTTGAGGCAGAGTTGTGACACTGCACAGGTTTATATAGCAACAACCACCAGAATAACATCTGCTGTTTTTCAGTTCAGAGTTTATTACTCCTCTTAACCTGAGCTAGTGTCAGAGCAGTGTGGGTTTTTACATTTTTCCCCAAACCAAGATGAGAGTGTGTTGTTTGTAACCCTCATCCCTTCTTTTCTAGATGTCAGAGCACTTTTGGGTCTGAACACCTTGCATGGCAGCCATCACCATTGAGTGTGTGAGACAAACATGTGAAACCAGTCCACCAGAAGGTCCGGTCTGGATTTTCGGGTTGAAAAGTGTAAAAAGAACAAATAAAGCAAAGTCAACTTTAGAGAACTTTGTAAGCATTTTCATAATTTATTCATACCTGTGGCACTGAAACAAAGGAGAACATTTTATTTTATTTTCGCAAATGTCTTCGACTTCATGCTGTCGATCCCACTCAAGATCAAGTTGAGCTGCCTGTGTCCCCTCCACTAAAAGGAATTTGAATCTCCTGACTCCCCGACTGCCAAAGTTGAGATGCACAATATAAATGAAGCCAATATACAATTTTTTTTAAGAGTTATAATTTACCTTAAAGATTAAATAATTACAGAGCTTGCACTCAACAGTTGATTAAAGGGAATATTTTTTTTATTATTATTTAATAACTGAACAGTTTATGTCTTTTTACTATTTGGTATTCAAGACAAGAATGTTATATTTTTACGGGGAAACAAAGTGAAATCTGGCCTGCCACAGCGTTTCCTTTCTGTATAAAGCAGGGAAACAACATTAATATTATTACTTTAAAACCATAAAAAGAAAGAAAGCGGCACATAGAATACAGCAGCTAAGTGTGTGTGTGAACTACACGTGAGAAACGGCAGGGGGCGCTGAGCCCCTACAAGCAGAAATGAGCCAGGACAGGGTGACCCTGGTGTGTGTGGATATCGTGGGAGTGTCGAACAAATATGTACAAACTCCATCCTGATAAGAAAAACTCAGAGGAGCTTTGAAACTGAGGCCGGGAGGAACAAAACCTCCCGGAAATGTGTTTGAAGATTCAGACTGCGAGATTAATTTACTCAAGCTCCTGGGAACATGCTCATCAGTCGGTATGAAAGAAACCGTAAAAGAGATGTATCCGGGTTTCACTGGGATCGTCTTCAGCACACAGCAACACTGAGACGTGTAAAGAGGTTTCAAGGTTATGTGGATGTTTTTTGTGTTTTTTTTTTTATTGCTGCATATGAAATCTTGTCATGACCATTATCCGTTTCCTCCCAGCTGTCGACCTGTTCCACTTCCCTTATCTTCAGTCCACAGTTTATAATGACAAAACATTTCGACCATGTAGTCGGGTTTTCCACATGAAATGCAGATGAAAATGTTTTTTTAAAAATCTATATTTAAATGTCAGAAATGGATAAATTCACTTTTTTGTATTTCAGGAACAAATTATGTTCCAAAAACAGTTTGACTGGATTGAAAAAAAAATTGATAAATGTTCTTCTGCAACGCATCTGCATAAAATGTCAGGCTTGTTCTATATAACAGTCGCTTTACGATCTCCTCGAATCAAATCCGAGATATGTGACTTGACCGGCCTGCACAGTCTGTCACGTGGTTAAAAGTCTGAAAGGGTATCAAGTGTCTCTTTAACTGTTAATGAAATGACATTTGTGATATTTTCTATTTTAATTCGAATATATTCTCCAGATTTTACATAATGAACTCAATCAATGCAGAGTGGCGGTTTTTGTTCCAGCCAGCATTACGGCAAAGCAAATCTATTTCTAGAGCGCCTTTCCGACACAAGGCAGTTCACTGTGCTTTATGAGGAAATAAATAAAATACATTTAAACAAGGCGATGAAGAATCTTAAACTCAAATGATCGAGATTATGAAAAACGTTAAAACAAAGTGTTTTAAAAAAAAAAAAAAAAAAGCCATAAAAAGGAGATTGTTTAAACTTTATTAAAGTAACGGTAATAAGTAAAATCTATATTCTAATGGAAAATTAATGATATTTTTAAGTCGCGACTTAAAAGAAATGAGGTGAGGATGTTTGGATGAGCTGCAGCAGTCCGACACATTATTTACTAAGACCTGTAAACACACTGCTACAATAATCCAACCTGAATTTAGTTTGGTCAGAAATCCTTTGATTCTCACAATATACTCCAGTACAGTGAGTTTGTTATTGTCTTAATGTGGTTGTTAAATTTCATGTAACTTAAATAAACTGACAAACACATTTACATATTTTTATGTCTAATAAGCAGTAAGAACACAAGATCTCATGTTTGTTGGATCAACACAGATGAGGGAGCTTCACTCTCTGGGATTCCGGGACGTGGCGCGGTGCGAGGAGGCCCTGCGGCAGAGCGGAGGGGAGGTGAAGGGGGCTCTGTCTCTGCTCCAGCGCCCCCTCCTGGAGTCCTTCCACCAGCGCATCTGGACCGACCAGCCGGAGCCGCCCATCGATCCAAAACACCCGGACAAACAGGTCAGACTCCAGCAAAACAAAACGGGAAGTTTATTTTTAGTCGGCCGCCTTCTGTTTTTCTTTCCATCGCTTCCTCCCTTGTCCTCACTCAACCTCTCCTCACGCTCCCCAGAGGATGTGCCGCCGCCTGCTGGCGTTGTACGACCTGCCCAGCTGGGGACGCTGCGAGCTGGTGCTGTCGCTGCTGCAGGAGCAGGGTGTGTCTTACTCCCTGGAGGACGTGGTTCAAGCTGTCAAGGAATCCCACGACAAGGACTTCATCCGCCGCCTCCTCAACAACGAGTGCCCGTGCTGTTTGTGCATCTTCCCCCGCAGCAAAGTGAGCGACGCCACTTTAAATTAACCTGCAGGGAAACCGGCAAAATACCCTTGTTTTATTTATTATCTCACCCTGAACTCGAGGGTGCATTCTCCCACTGTCTTAATCCAATGAAATGGGCAAAAAGTAGTCCTATGTACTATATTGTATTTCTAAAAATAGAACATTTATAAATGTTTGAATGTATAATAGCATTGTTAAAGAGGGAAGGCCTAAAGCAGCACAATTTACGAAAAATGTTGATGAATATGTGAGATTGAGATAATAGGTTAGCCAATAAAATGAAAAGACAGGATCATGTGAATATACAAACATTTCAGGTGTAAAATTCTAAGATCATAAAAAAAGAAGTTGTTAGAAAATGCTTTTTCACATAAGAGACATCAAAGATGAAGGGAAAGTCCAGTTAGTTTTATAAATACAGTTCAAAATAAAGAAATGGAAAGTCTGCCGATATTCCAGCAGTTTAGGAAGGAGGCTGCAGATGAATGATCGAACCTTTTACACCCGAGGGCAGAAGTCGTTCAGTGTGAAGGGTTTGTTTTATGTATTTACTGAAGGAGCACGACGTAAAGCAGCAAAGCTAAACTTTGATCCTATTGAGAACCTCAAATATATCATCGTCTCTACCAGAGTACTCTATTATTGAGCGATGTGTGAGAACTGGAGCCGTCAGGAAGGAACTGAATGTCTGTAAAATTGGCTTGTGAATCAAATGTCAGATCAGACTCTGGTCCGACTGAGACGTCGCGTACATTGATTCTATCTCACGCCAAGTGTTTGTGTGCTGGATTGGGTTGAGTTTTATTCCCTCTTGGTTTTCTAGATGCAGTCTCTGACCTCCTGCCAGTGCTACGCGTGCCACGACTGCTTCAGGCAGCACTTCACCATCGCTGTGAGGGACAAACACATCAGAGACATGGTGTGTCCCTCCTGCAGCGAGCCCGACATCAACGACCCCGAACAGCTGGACAGCTACTTCTCCACGCTGGACATACAGGTCAGCTCATCCATCCATCCAAACTTTCCTTTTCCATAAACTTTTATTTTGAACCATGTTCTGCCTTGTAGTTTGTGATTTATATTGAGATCTTGTGGGGTGGAGGGCTCATTCCTTTTGTTTTGTTATCATCTTGTACATAATCTGTGACTTGTATGAAAATGCATTCATGACACATTTGAATTAAATCTAAATTTAAAGCAAACATGATTTCTTTCAGGTTACTTTTTAACAAGTTGTCACCCTGATAATAGTGGATAGAAGTGCAGTCAAATCTAAAACACAGAAATGGATGAAGAACGGTCGGCGAGATGTGACAGAAAGAAGGAAATGCTGCATTTTCGTCTGCTCACAGTAAACTTGAGCTGCTTTGTTATGTTGCAGCTGCGGGACTGTTTGGAGCACGACGTGTACGAGCTGTTTCACAAGAAGCTGACCGAGCACACGCTCAAGAAAGACCCAAAGTTCCTGTGGTGCTATCATGTGAGTTCCTCCCACATCATTTTAGGTCGAGGGGGAGACGTTTCTCAGGTTCAAATTTGCTTTTATTTTTGAATTTCAATCAAGTTTGGACATTACTTCAAACTGCAAAACCTGCAGTTAACCATCTTTTTGTTTTTTACATAAAATGCACAAAATTAAAAAAAAACCAGTCAGTTTACTGTCATACGTGACAAAGTAAAGCTGCAAAAGAAAACTAACCCTATGATTAGAACTGGTTTGGAAACCATTGAAATAATTGATAATTACTTTGCTAGTCTGTACTAATTTTAGATCAAAAGAAAATACCATGTCAATGTCAGAATGAGTCACACGTTGGCTGATAAATTCCAAATATACAAGTTTTTGTTATAAAATGAACGAAATTTCAACATGTGAACTTGACATAGGATTATGTTTTCCTTTGCACTGAAGTAGCTCAATAAAAGACAAAAAAAATGTTGACAATACATTTTTTCACTCTGCAATTTTCTCAGAACTTTTCATGAACTGCTGGTGAATACCAACAAAAAATTTGGTTTATTCTGGTGTGATTGTGAGTAAATTCTTACAGTTGAACTCACTTTCATTTCTTCCGAGCAGTAGATTTAAAATAATATTTAATAATTTGTTTTGTAACCTGGTATAAAACTTAATGAACAGACGCTTCTCTCTGCAGCTCAAGCTCATGCATGGTTTTTCTCTTTTCTGTTATACTAGTTGATGTAAGTACATTCATAGATTCACGGTGGGGGCGGGGGGGTCCATCAGTGTTTGAATTCACTAGAATGTTTTTGGAAATTAAAGGGAGGGTTCTCTCAAGAGTCAGGAAACGCTGAGATAAACAATACAAATCTAAGTCTGACGGGTTGTTTTTGTGGAACTGAACTTCTCATAACCTTCCTTTATTGGTTCTCATGACTTCTCTTTATGTTTTTATGAAGTTCTTGTTTTGTTACTCTGCTCATGTTGGCCCTGGAGGAGAGATTAACACAACAAAGGCACCACTGTATGAGGCTCAAACCCTGAAAAACATCAGAAATACATCATGAAAGTGAATCCTCCTCCTCCTCCTCCCCTTCAGTGCACCTTTGGTTTTATCAACGATGGAGACCAGCTGAAGGTCACCTGCCCGTCGTGCCGCAAGAGTTTCTGTGCTCAGTGCAAGAAGCCCGTGAGTATGAACCTCCCCCGCGCTCTGCCTGAAGGAGGCAGCGTCGTCCTTCTCGCTCATGACGTGTCTCCGTGTTGGCAGTGGGAGCCTCAGCACCAGGACGTGACCTGCGAGCAGTTCCAGCAGTGGAAGAGGGACAACGACCCGGAGTACCAGAAGCAGGGCCTGGCCGGCTACCTGCGAGACAACGGCATCAGTGAGGCCCGCCGCACGCGTCCACCTGAACCCGCAGCCGAACCTCACACTTCAGCTTTCTGCCCCACTCGGCTCTGCTTCGTGCAGCCCCAGTCACCACACACAGTTTATATACAGTGGCTTGTGAAAGGATTTATACCACTTGAACTGTTCCACATTTTGTCACAATAAGAGATTTTCAGTTGAATTAAGGTCCGGACATGGACTCCGTTCTAAACATGAATATGCTTTGATCTAAACCGCTTCTGGAAGGTGAACCGCCTTTTTAATAGGTTTTCCTTAGAGATTGGCCCAGTATTTGGCTCCGTCCATCTTCCCATCAACTCAGAGCAGCCTCCCTGTCCCTCCTGAAGAAAAGCATCCCCACAGCATGATGCTGCCTCCACCATGTTTCACAGTGGGGATGGTGTGTTCAGGGCGATGTGCAGTGCTCGTGTTCCATCACATAGTGTTTTACGTTTAGTCCAAAAAGTTTATTTTTGGTCTCCTGTGAGCAGTCCACCACCCAAGAAGTACTTCCTCTTGTGGTGCCATGTGCCAGAGCAGAGCTGCCTAATTGTGGGAGGGTCCAAGGGAGGGCCTAACTTGATTGGGATTGGCTAAACCCTCGATGACACTATGATCGAGGGTTTGATTTCTGATTCGCTCATTAAAGCAACACACTTGTTGAGAGATGACAGACTTTCTTCACTTCTGGCGTGTCAATCCCTCGTATGGGGACGATTATTACTGTTGGAAAACAATTAGAAAGTGAATTTTGCATAATATGACCCCTTTAAACGACGCCTGATATTGTCTGGTGTCTTTCTCGGTCTTCATGACGCTGTTTGTTCACAAATGTTCTCTAATAAACGTCTGCGGCCTTCACAGAACAACTGGATTCATACTGAGATTAGACTGCACACAGGTGGACTCTATTCACTAAGAGACTACTGCGCTTGGTTGTCCTGGATTATATTTTGGAGGATGAAAGTAAAGGAGGGGGAATACTGCAGGGAATACGCTGCACTTTTCTTGTTTTTCTTCATTATCTATTATATAACCCAAACCCGCATCACAATTATTTGGCACATTGTATTTGTCTATAACATAAAATCCCAGTAAAATACATTTATATGCAATGCGACCTAATGTACAAGAGTTTAAAGAGTGTAAATACCTTTTCCAGCCACTGTATATATTCATTTAGCCACCCCAACAGGGCTTTTCCGCTGTTGCACTGTTTCAACCCCACACAGTGTTTATAAAGCCTCCTGGGGTTATTAAGTAAAAACTGATCGGCCTCTCAGGTGAAACTAGTTGTCCTCTTGCAGCATGTCCTCACTGCCGCTTCCAGTACGCTCTGACCAAAGGAGGCTGCATGCACTTCACCTGCTGCCAGTGCAGGTACCAGTTCTGCAGCGGCTGCAACAACCCCTACCACAAGGTGAGCTCCACCCACAGCAGCCAGTCCGGCAGGTCGGCAGTCGGGAGCAGAAGTACTCTGATGGCTGATCAATCTGCACAGACAGAAACGTTTTTCACATTCTAACATTCACGCCATACAGTTTCATCACATACACTGTGCACCACACCTGGACTTCTCACTGGACAAAGTAGATGATCAAATAGTTACTTGCATGATTTGTAATCTAGAATTATAAAGAATGTGTGAAATATGTTCAGCTGAATTGAGTTAAATCATTTTGACATGCTTCTCTGCAAAATGTACAAAAGACACCAAATGTATTAGAATTAAATAAAATAAATCAGTAAGAAGCATGAATTTGTCAAATAGTAAAATTAAGTCAAATGAAAATGTGCTAGAAAAATCTGTAGAAAGATTTAATTAAAAATAAAGGTAAGATAAAAGTTGATTGGACAAAATGCTATGAACATAAAAACTATAAAAATGTTAAGTTAGTCGTATTTGTTTCATTTAACTGACTTATAAGCTTAAATTCTAATCGTCAAACAAAAATGCTCAAAATATTTAATTTCCTGTAGAATAAATGTCAAATTAATTGAGGTTTTAATGTTTTAACTGTAGTTTAAAATTGTTGTTATGCCTGTATTTGTTGGTGATTAATGTAATTGATCATCTCTTCCTGTCTTTAACATGCAAACTGATTTATTGTGTGATCATTTGGTTCAGTTACGTTTAAACACGATGAAGACAAAAAGTACCTCTGTTTGTTTAAGAAGTTAGAATACTTCTAATATCGAGCTCGACTTGTCGTCTGACTGCTGCAGCTGTGTGATTCTCCTCCTCAGTACGACGCTTTGTGATTCTCCGCCTCGTCTCTTGTGTTTGAGTCCTGCTGTTCTGTGTCTGCAGACGAATTGTAAGACGGCCCAGTGCAGCTACCCCGGGCTTCACGCTCACCACCCCAGAGACTGCCTCTTCTATCTGAGAGACTGGGAGCCGGCGCGGCTGCAGGAGCTGCTGAAGGTAGAGACACACCTTCAGTCTTTCTCTCCTCTCACACTCTTTATACCTTCTCACCATATAGATGTGCCTTCTTAAATATGTTATAAATGTGTTTTTTTTATATTATAGATATATTTGAGTAGAACTATCTAAGTCATAAAAAAATTCTGTCAATATTTATATTAAGTATCTACCTTCTTAAATGTTGAAATGAATCATTTCCTTTAGAAAGCATCACCAGTTCAATGATTTTACATCGTCGACTATATTTGTTATATTAATGATCGTAACAATCATCTATCAAATATTCTATACAAGAAAGATGTGATTGCACACTAGAAAATGAAATATCAACTGTTATTGTTAAAGAAAAATCAAGATGTCAGGAAAACTTGTATCGTGTCTAAAATTGTTCTAATAAATTCACGTTTGTGTTTCTTTCATCAGAGGAGCGGCGTGGACTTTAACACGGATCCTTCCAACGATGCTTCAACTGGTGAATATGAAACTGATGTCTTCAAAAAACTCTCCAAAGGTTTCATATGATGATAGTGTGTGTGTGTGTGTGTGTGTGTGTGTGTGTGTGTGTGTGTGTGTGTGTGTGTGTGTGTGTGTGTGTGTGTGTGTGTGTGTGTGTGTGTGTGTGTGTGTGTGTGTGTGTGTGTGTGTGTGTGTGTGTGTGTGTGTGTGTGTGTGTGTGTGTGTGTGTGTGTGTGTGTGTGTGTGTGTGTCCTCCCTGCAGATGCCTGTGGTGTGATGGAGCAGAAGGATGAAGGCAGCCAGCAGGTGGACTCGCCGTGTGGCGTCCAGATTCAGCCAGGACAGGCGGGACTCTGCGAGTGAGTCCCAGTCGTACAGAA
The DNA here is from genome assembly GCF_963383615.2 of Lipophrys pholis. Classification (NCBI taxonomy): domain Eukaryota; kingdom Metazoa; phylum Chordata; class Actinopteri; order Blenniiformes; family Blenniidae; genus Lipophrys; species Lipophrys pholis. Next base: position 4,486,734 of record NC_137648.1, read on the forward strand.
AATACATGCCCGTACCGTCACATGCTGCAGGTTTTGTGTGTGTGTGTGTGCGTGCAGGAAGCACTACAGGGAGTACCTGGTGAGCCTGATCAACGCTCACTCTCTGGACCCCGCCGTGCTCTATGACGCCGACGAGCTGAAGAGGGCATGCGAGAGATACCAGGTGGACACGACGCGAGGAGAGACCGAGGAGGACCACACACACCACGCCCGACTCCTCAAGGTGGGACACTGAAGTACATCGCAGCACACACTTTGACACGGGGGTGTCACACTCATTTTAGTTCAGGGGCCACATGCAATCCAAGTTCTTCCCGAGTGTGCTGGAAAGGTAAACTAGCGCCAGAATAACCTTTAAATATAAACTTTTAAGTTTTACTTTGTTGTGGCTCAATGATATTTTTTGTCCCTTCTAAATGAGATAAATTAATAAATGGATAAACTCCTCACAAAAAGAACAGAGTATAAAGTGGTTAAATATTCACTGTTGAGTTCAGTTTGGATTTTGTGGTTGATTATCAGCACATGTGAGTCTGGGCTCTGGACTCTTTCATTAAAAAGTTTCATGTCCATTCTTGGTATTTTTCTCCTCACAGAAACTGACGGAGGTTCCCCTCGGAGAAAAAGTTCCCCGAAACAAATGAAGACAATCGAGCACAGATTTAATGTTGACCGTGTTGCAACGGGCGTTTGAAAACCTTTTTTTTTGGGGGGGTTTAAAATGGCGTAATAACTCTTTGCATTTGTTCCTGTTTATTCTTCCTCTTTTAATATCTTTAAAACTGGAACAAAAGATTCTATTTTGATGAGGAGACATTTTTTATGAAGCCTAATGTGTGACGTCTTGAACAGTTTGAAAGAGAATAGTTTAAACTGGGACAATGTTTAAGGCTTTTTAAATTAAAAAATAAAAGTCTTGAATAAATTGATCCTCTTCTTACTGTGATCCTTTAAAAAGTCGTGTTCAGCCTTATTGTTTAGCAGTATGACGATTTATCTGTTGGTGCCACGGGTACTGTGATTTAATATGGAAGCACAAGTCTTCATATTTGATCATATTTTCAAATGTCAGTCAGGTGAACTCACTCGGAATAAGAGGTGGTTTTTCAACACGGAGCAGAACGAGTTCATGTTTGTTCATCATGTACACCGTAAACACTTCACTTCAGGTTTTACATGTTTTCATTCAAACTTTCTTTAATTCACTGGAGAGAAGGCAAGAAATGAAGTTGCTAAATGTGGTGAGTGGGCTGGTTACAGTGGGGAAACCTTTAAAGGAATCACTTTGTAGTGTGGATCATGTGTTTCTTCTTTTTGAAAGGGGAAAATGTGGATTTGTAATATTTACCTTAAATGCCAGGATTGACTCAAAACTGACACAGATGTATTTTCTGGAATTTCTTGTTGTACATCCCCAATTCTTAAAAGTTGGGATGCAAAATAAAAATGTATTACTAATCCTATAAAGCCATTTTTTTTATTCCCGAATGAACAGAAGCATGAAAAGACATTTCTACATTTGTAATAGCTCATTTTGAGTTTGACAGCAGTCGCACATTTAAAAAAGTTATTTTTGTTGTTGTTTATTTGTCCAAAACAGAATTGATCATATTTAGAATATTAGAATATATTTATTCTCTTTTTTTGTTTCATGTGTCCATTTCAGATTATCAGTATTATTATTTATTATTGTATTTATAGGAATTCATCAAAGAACATAAACATAAAAATACATTTCTATTAGCCCTTTTTGAGTTTGATCACAGCGTCACATAAAGAATAAATAAAATTGAATACCTATATTTAGAATAATAGAATGTTTTTTGTTTTTGATATTATTAATATTGTTACTACTACTATTATTACTATCGTTATTATTATTTTTTATTATTTACATTATCCTTTCAATGTCTATATTCGTTTATACCTTTAAGGGCTATTAAAGTCAATGTTATTGATCGTATATATATCAACTGGAGTGAGTGGGGGCTGTCGCCCTCTGGTGGACATCTGAGGGTTTTTTCAGTGAAATCACGTGACTTCGGGGAAGAGGAACGTCTGCGTGAGCGCAGCGCGCGCCGAGCCGCTCTGAGAGTAGGAGCGTCAGAATGCACAGTCGGAGGAGCGGAGCGACACCAACAGCGAGGTAAACGAAACTTGAAGCCACTTCCTCTTATCGCCACCTTTACGTCTACTTTTGATTTGTTCTTAAAAATAACGGCCGAGCCAGCGGTTCGTTTTGTTCCACACGTTTCTGGAACGGAGTGCGTTTGTGGAAGAGGTTCTGGAGAGGACTTTTTCCTGTTTACTGCGCCGAACTGTGTGTGTCTGCGCGTGTGTGCGAAGTGTGCGCGTGTGTGTGTGTCTCTCGGATCGGCAAACACGAGGCTTTAATGGGACCTTTAGACATCATTCACTGTGTTATTGTCCATTTTTACATCTATTATAGGAGAATATGTTAATTATTATAAAATGTCTATTGTATTCACCACTGTTTGTTTTTTGCTTTTAGGTTTGTGGCGTTTACATCTTATTATTAACAGAGTCATGGCAGCAGGGAAAATGCGCTCCACTCGCAGATTGCGCTCCTGGATGGTCGAACAGGTAAGAGTGTGTGAGTGTGAGAGAGAGAGAGAGAGAGAGAGACGGAAAGAGAAACAAGTGATTAAAGTGGATTACTCGACATACTGTGATCGCAGCTTTGTTGAACTTTGTGTTGTTAACTTGCCGTATACGCCCTCTAATACCCACCCACTCCCACTCAATTCCTCAAATGCTCCCTTTATTGTTTTTTTTAATGAAATGCCAGATCCATTCATTGTGAATTTATTCCCTCTCACAGCAAAGTTATGCTCGTGTTTTTTATCCGAAGTGTCTTATTGCAAAGGTCCTTGAACAATGTCTCCCCACCAAAAACACAAAACGGTATAACTTGATATTGATCTTAGAAATGTAAAGGAAATGGGTTTAATGGGTTTAATTGGACTCACAATAACGGCAACAAGATCCGACATCATTCTTTTAGTAATACAACCCCAAATCAACCTGGAATGTGGCTTCAGTGTTCCATTTCCATTTCTTGTTTTAAGTGGCCTCCAGGCCAACCGGTGTGTTTACACCCACTTTCAATTGACTACTGCAATCGTTTTTATTTTTTTTAAATTGTCATGTTAATGTAATAATTATCCTGTAGGTGTGGAGGAACGTTCAAGTTTCTCTAATCACTTTGTTTATTATGCAGGGAAATTAGTTTCAAAGTGAATTTCAGTCATCTGATGGTGTTAAAACATGAATTGCACTTTAAATTATCTCTTTGTATGTTTTAAATAGTCTTTCACAGATTCAAATTAACCTAAAACTGGGGTAACTTAATTTTTGTAGTAAAGTTGTTTTCACTTATCTGCTATAAAACAGAAACCTTGAGGCCGCCACTCAACAGTAGCTCCTCATAACATTAGATATCAGCTGAAGCATCTTTTAGAGACGTGCAGGCAAATAACTGGTTTCTAGTTTATTGGGGGGGGGGGGGGGGGGGGGGGGAGCAGCAACCTCAAATCACTTTTGTGTTTTACAGCCAAAAACCAAACAAATTTAATTCAATATCACATTAAAGTGAAAAAAATAAAACGGTAAATTTTCTCAATTTAAAAAAAAAAAACTGAACTAAAATCCCTATTTTTAACTGAACGTGTAATCTAATGGTGAATAATGTATTTCTGCTTCAACCCAGAGTCAAATTATCGATTTTTAATGCAATTTACATCTAAATGTGTTTTTTTTTTTTTTTAATCAAGCCTCAAGCAAAGTTTTCTCCAAACTTTATTTACATCTCAACTGAAACGTGCTTGCGTCGCCTCTCCTCCATCTGCTTTCCATCTCATTTACACTTTCTTGTGGTTTGTGTTGCAACAATCAACAAACAATTCAAACCAATGAATCATGGTAACTTCTTCCAGATCTCGCTCAATTTCTTTTTCCCACACAGATTTTATGAGTTTAGTTTACAAGCAGATTTGCCCTACAGAAAAATGTGTGATCGTGTGGAGAATTCACAGAATCATAGGAATTCGGGTAGAAGATGTTTGTTTTGACACGTCGTGAGATGTTTTTCCTGCATCGTCGAGCTACTCCAGAGGACAACGTTACTTTTCTGAGCAGCAAAACATTAAATTGAGGATAACACAACTTAGACGTCGTGTGATTACCCTGAAAAAGTAATAATCTTAAAGACACTGAAGTTTACAAGATAACATTCTGAAGCAACTTGGTCTTGTAGTACCGCTTTCAACCACAGGATGGTGCAGCGAGCTGCTCAAACTCGTTTTGAAAACGATGTTCGTTCACACAGAAATGCTTAAACCGCTGTAGTTTGCATGCCAGGCCACTAGTGGGTGCTGTTGTTTATATGTTTGTGATGAAATCACACGCGTGAAGAAGAATTGACCCTGTGTGCGTCTGGTTCGGTGGCTGCCTTGTTTCAGGTCAGCAGTGGTAAATACCCGGGGCTGGTGTGGGACGACGACTCCAAAACCAGGTTTCGTATCCCATGGAAACACGCCGGGAAACAAGACTTCCGCAAGGACGAGGACGCCGCCATCTTTAAAGTAAACACACACACACCAGTATTTGTATCTGCATCTCACGTGATCAGCCTTCATGTTGATGATGATGTTTGACCATACGGTTTGACCAAGTGGGCCTATTTTGATTTTACCGCCATGAAGTTGAACCCATTTGGCTTTGATTGCATTTTTTTTCCTCATATTTCACTCATTTAGTCAACCTGTGTTGTTCCATTACGAACGGCTGCAGTAGTATAGAGAGTATCCGAGGGTCAGCACAGACTAAACTAAGAGATATAAAGTGTCGCTAAATGTTCATTCTTATCTGCAAATACTTGGAAATGAAAGGTGCAGAACCTGGAGTCATAGATTGGGTCTGACGTTTGGCTTCCTGACTGCTGAGTAAAGTGAAGGGAGTCCCCGCTGAAGCTGGAATTTAATCACTGAGAGGAAGATGAAGTCTCTTGAATGCAGCGTTAGCGGCTGAAGCGGCAGTGGCCAGGAGCAGAAAAAAAAGTGTTTTTCCCGGGAACAAAGACTGTAGCGTCAGGTCGCTGTAGCGTCATGCCGTCACCATGCCCAGTGGTTTACCTCCCCGTCTGCTGAGTCAGCGAGCTGAAGGATGTTAGCGTTGGATTCAGACACTGGAGAGGAAGATGAGTCGTCCTCTGCGTGAGGCCGTCGTGTCGGGGTGAGGTGAGGTGAGGACACAGCAGTCGGTTGTTTTTATCCTCCAGCTTTGTTCCGCTTCATTTCTCTGCTGCAGGAAACACCAGGGAGCATCTTTTTTTTTTTTTTTCCAACTGAACCAGCAGGCAGGAAGCCAAACAACACATTCAGTCTGTGACCCGAGACGCTGTAAACGTTAACTTAACGGTTTCAGCAGCTGGACTAAGACTAAACATGTGAGTCACTTCACAGTTGGCCATCTTTACGACCTCAGTGTCGCTGAAATCATCTTCCAGTTCTTTAAATCTGAACGCAGGTATTTACATATTTAATTCGCTGAGGCAGGAATAAACAACACATTTTTCATACGGCTCAGTGTATCTCAAGTTCGCTATCAGCATGTAAACATCAACATACGTATATCAACATAAACAAAACACCGAGGCAACTGTGAGAGATTAGCTCCTCTGCATTCAGGCACTGCAGGATTTATATAGAGAAAAAAAAATGTGATTAATTCACACAAAAAAAGTGCTGTTTTCTTTTTTTAATTGATGGACCGCCTTCATCACTTCCTCCCTGGTCAAAACATCAAAATCAACAACAAAAAAAAAACAACAAAGTCAAAGAAGACTGTTGTTTACGGCAACGGCAGAAAGACAAAAAAAAATCGATGCAGTTTCCATGTTGGGCCACCAGTGGGTGCTGTTCGCCACCTGAAAAAGCAATGATCTGAAGAGAAGCCTCCAAGCCGCCCGCGGGTTTCGGTCGTTTCGAAAGCAGCTTCCGACCCGACGGCTCTCCTCTCCCGCAGGCCTGGGCCGAGTTCAAGGGGAAGCTGACGGACGGGGCGCAGGACAACCCGGCCAACTGGAAGACCCGCCTGCGCTGCGCCCTCAACAAGAGCCCCGAGTTCCAGGAGGTGATGGAGCGAGCGCAGCTGGACATCTCCGAGCCGTACAAGGTGTACCGCCTGGTCCCGCTCAGCGAGCAGGGTGAGGGACGTCTGGCGTCGGGCAAGAGACGCCTCTACTGTATTTACACGTAGGCATCAGTTAAGAGGAGGAAAACACGATGGTGAATCAGATTCAATCGTCTTATTGGTCACAGATCATTAAAGTAGTTAAAATTGCAAGTTTAGGTTCAACTGTGACCAAACACTGAAAAACATGAGTCACTTTTCTGCATCTTTACAACTTTGACATTAGTGTTAAAGCATTTAAAAAATAAAAAAAGAAGATAAAATTACAGTTAAAACAACATGAATATATCTTTTCCTTGTTTTTCGTCTTGAGAAATCCATAAAAAAACCAGATGAAACCTTCACAAGCCCTGCGTGAGTCGCTCTGCTGCAGCTTCACATTTTTCTCATTTGAGAAGCTCAAATTATGAAAAGTTTGACGTGAGTTCTTGAACAAATAGTATCAGATTGTAAAATCAGTTGATATCGCAAACAATTTTGCATAAAAAAAAAAAAAAGAGGAATTACAATAAGTGACAATTCTTGTGTGAGTAAAAGTTGATTTATCAGATGAAACCTTCAGAAGCTTTTCCTGAGTCACTTTGCTGCATATTTTACATGGAAAAAACAACAAAAAAAAACACTTTTTGAAGCTCGAACCATCAAATGTTTAGTTAAAACAGCTTCGATTGTAACGAATCACTGAAACCGACAAACGACAGAAATGTGGACGAGATTAGACTGAAGCGCTGTGAGTCACGCCGCTCTGTTTTCCAGCTGCTGCACAAAGTGGGTCATGAGCTGAGAGAGCAAAGTGCAGATGAAGGGTCATGTCCTCGTCATCACGTGTTCACACGCGGATGAAGGAGACGGTTTTCACGTTTGCCGTTCGGCTCCGTGTGTCTCAGGTTTGTCGCCTCCTGAGAAGAAGTGCAGAGAAAAAGCCGGCCGGAGGGCGAAGAGGCGGCGCAGCAGCAGCAGCAGCGGCGGCGACTCGGAGGGCGGAGACGCCAGCCCGGCGCAGCAGATCAAAACCGAGGAGGTGATGTCACAGCTGGTGAGTCCACCGGATCTCTACTGCCCCCCACCCCCTCCGCAGGACCACCGGGGTACTGCAGTTAAGAATTGCCATCAAGAATCTAAAATTTAAAGGATTAAGATTATGAAATACATTAAAACCAAGAGATTAAGAAAGACATAAAAAGGAAGAATAAATAAAGTAAAAACATTATTAAGATAAATGTAATAAAATAATCTATTGTTTAATTGAACGCCTGAGCAAATAATAGTGTCACATGAATATAGAAAGGTTAATTCACTAAAATTTTAATTCACTACAGATAAAACTTTTACCGCATTTTTTAAACCTGTTTTATTCATATAATTTTAAACATTTTTGTTGTTTGATTTTAACTTATTTTATTCTTACTTTTATTTAAAAAAAAAAAAACTTTAGCAGTTTAATTCCTCTCGAGAATTTTGGTTTAACCATTTTAGTTGTCACCATCTTTAGCAATCTCATTTTAAAAAGAAAGTCACATTTGACTCATTTAGACATCCCGGTCATATATTTGTTTCTTTTGATCTATTTTAGCCACTTTTAGTGATGTTGGTCGAGCAGTTCTCCAATTTAATTGTGCGTTGTATTATGACAGCAAAGTAAATGAGTCTATCCAGGAAACTCACTTAAAGTGACAGGCACAAAAGGTTCAAGCTTAAATCTAACAAGGTGGGATTTTAGTTATTACATCATTAGTTAATGTAAAAGTCACATCAGTCACCTGGTGTGCAAATAAAATCCATGTTCATAACTTTCTGAAAGCGTCAGGGATCCACAGCTGGCCACAGACCCATGATGTTATATTTAGTACCAATCTCCTCAGACCATCATCACATCCGCGAATGAATCAAAGACATTTTCACATAAATATTGCAGTTTTGAAGGTTTTCCTCTGCCTCCCTCTGTGTTTAGAGCGACAGCCCCGTGCAGACCCAGCAGTGTATCCAGTACAGCAGCCTCATGCAGAGCGACGGTGAGTTCGAGGCACTTCAATCATCAGTAACCTCAACATTGCGTGAACAGATCCACTCTGACATGTTGACACCGGATCGCCCCAGAATCCAACTCAGAGCTGTAAACCAGACTTTCCTCATCACTTCACAAGAAATACCTCACATCTGGAACCTAAAAAAAAAAACCTATTTAATCTTCATAAATGTTAAAAGCTTATACCGTGAAATCTACGTACTAAAACTAGGAATTGATTTTATCCTCATTAGTCATTTTAGTAGTTTTACCATTTTGGGCGGTTTTTAGCAACTTAAGCTATTTTAGCAATATTACTCGTGTGTGTGTGTGTGTGTGTGTGTGTGTGTGTGTGTGTGTGTGTGTGTGTGTGTGTGTGTGTGTGTGTGTGTGTGTGTGTGTGTGTGTGTGTGTGTGTGTGTGTGTGTGTGATTGCACACATGCCTGTAATGAATTAATAAACTGAAAAAATGAACATTACATCAGCTGTTACACCTTTACAAGCATTTTTTATCCATTCAGGCTTTTCACCTGTTGAGAATATTTGTCATTTGACTTTTTGTTCAGCAGTTTCACATATTTGAGGTGTTTTAAGCTGTTTTAGGTCTGATGAGCTTTTGTCTATTCCTTTCTTTTCTCGCCCTTGCAGACGCGGTGTTGGACTTGCGGATCGAGGAGAACGACCCCGCTCCTGCGGCCGGTAAGGAAGTGGAAGAAATGTTGTCGGCTCACGCTGCAGTCACTGTTTTCAGTGACGACAACTCACCGGACCGTTTGTCTCCGTCTCTTCAGTCCAGGACTCCTTCGGCATCACCATTCACTACTTAGGCTACGAGGTCCTCAATTATGTGATCCAGGGCACCGACGTGCGGATACTGTACCTGCCGTCCTCGGTCATCCCCTCCACGCCGGCGGCCCTGAGCAGCCGCTTCCCTCGCATCCCGCTGCCGGAGCCCCCCTCCTCGCTGCCGGCAGGCCCCGAGCTGCAGGGGCTCCACACGCTGCTGCCCTTCATGGAGCGCGGCGTGTTGCTCACCACCTTAGTGAAGGGCGTGTACGGAAAGCGGTTCTGCCGGGGGCGGGTCTTCTGGACGGGGCCGCACGCCACCAACCCGGGCCTGCACAAGATGGAGAGGAACACGGAGCCGGTGATGCTCTTCAGTAAAGACGTCTTCAAGCAGCGTGAGTCAGGAATCTGTAACCTTTAATACCCTGTTAAAGGAGGCTCACAACCTCATGGTTGTTCATGAAGTCATTTCTTAGAGGCTTTCTTTTCTTACCTAAGTGTATTTCTTTATTGATTTCCATCAGAAATGTGACATCTCCCTTCCTCATTCTAAAATCCCCCAGATCAAGTTCGTACCTCCGGATGGTGGGACAATTTCCCCCTTCCCCCTGGATCCATTATCCAGAATATTATCCAGAATATTATCCAGAATAGCTCTCCTAATGTAACAGTTTCCTTTTCTCAAAGTAATTTCACTTCTGGTCTTTACTTTTTTAAACTATGCGGCGCCTTGTCTACTCTCTTGAGCATCGTTTTTTTTTTGCGATTTCAAGAAAAGTTTTCTCGTTTGCATGGCAGCGTTTGAAAAACATTGTTTGTTTCCATGGTAACGGCAGAAAAAGTTGGATTGCGAGTATACGTAGGTGGAGGCGGAGAGATTTCAAAAAGTTGAAGGTTTACAATGCAGCAGCCTGAAAACTTTTCTTGAAATCGCAAACAAACGATGCTTAAGAGAGTAGACAAGGCGCCACATAGTTTAAAAAAGTAAAGACCAGAAGTGAAATTATTTTGAGAAAAGGAAACTGTTACATTAGGAGAGCTATTCTGGATAATGGATCCACGGGGAAGGGGGAAATTGTCCCACCACCCGGAGGTACGAACTTGAGCATCAATCTTTGCGATTTCAAGAAGAGTTTTCTCGTTTGCATGGCAGCGTTTGAAAAACATTGTTTGTTTCCATGGTAACGGCAGAAAAAGTTGGATTGCGAGTATACGTAGGTGGAGGCGGAGATATTTCAAAAAGTTGAAGCTTTACAATGCAGCAGCCTGAAAAGCTCCTCTGGGATCGTTCGTGGGGAAAATTCCCTAATTTCTTCACTTCCTCTCCACATCAGAACTGGACGACTTCCGGACGAACGGCGGCGAGCCTCCAAAGTGCAGCATCACTCTTTGTTTCGGAGAGGAGCTGAAGAACCAGGAGGACCCGTCCAGCAAGCTGATCATCGTGCAGGTGAACGCTTAATCCTTTCAACATCATCCGCGAATCAACAACATGACCAGTGTCTTTTGTGAACCTGCAACTAAATTTAGCAGCACAATAGAGAATGAAAACAATGAGAATAATGTCTTCTTTTTTCTCTCTCTCTCTGTTTGAATCGGTTAATGTGGACAAACCAAGAGTTAAGCTGTGATGTTACAGAGTTTATGTGTCATGAATCCATAAGGAAGCCTCAGAGTTTGAATTAAATTATAAATAAAAATTAACTTTTTGGATCGTTTGTAAGTTCATTCATGTTATTTCTACGCTCAAAACCTACGGACTAAAACACTTTCCGAAAAAAAAGTTAATTCGGATCATTATGGCCCAAGTTTAAAAAAAAAAAAAAGTCAAAAAGGATTTGATTTTAGGGAATAGTCCAATAATATTCAAATGTAATGCTGGAAATGTTTCATTTCTGTGTAAGAAATCTAAATTATGTAAAAGTGCAGACCATCAAATAACAACAAAGATATTATATTATTGAGGTAATTAGTGTGTGTGTGTGTGTGTGTGTGTGTGTGTGTGTGTGTGTGTGTGTGTGTGTGTGTGTGTGTGTGTGTGTGTGTGTGTGTGAACTGTGTGTTACAGTGAACGTTAACATGATACAGTGTGTGTACAGTGTGTTACAGTGTGTGTACTGTGTGTTGTGTGCAGATCAGCCTCCCCTGGGCGGAGAAGGAGGTCCAGAAGGCTCGCTCCATCCAGAACTCCATCTCCATCCTGCAGTCTCTGGCCAGTCAGTCTCCTCTGGGAGAAATCACCCTCAACCTGGTGGCGGTGCCCCCGGAGGCCATCACCTGCGGTACAGCCTGAACCCCGTCCGCGACCCTTTACAAAATTAGAACTTTTATATTACGTGGAAGCTCTTCTCTGTTTCAGAGCTACAACAGATTAATCAAAATAAATACTTCACTTTATAATTGGACTTGTTACACACCGATAATGGATGTAGAGTTTTGGTCAAGGGAAAGTAAATGCACCTTAAAGATTAATTTGTTTGTTTTCTGTAAACACTAAAGCGCTTGATGGAAGTGGTTCTCAGCCTGTGAACAGAGAGTTTACAACGCTATTGTTGGAAAAAAAAATATGGTTTTTTTGTGTCACTTTTAGTCTTTTGTTTTGAAAGATCACAAGTCTGAAATCTGTCATTTATACTACGGATACAAATACAAACATAACCATTCCAGTGAAGGAAAACATAACTTGAAGTAGCTCAGTAGAACAGTAGAGACCAGTACTCCTTATTGGATGTGTCGTCTTCAGTTAAATAAATGCTTGTATACATGCGTGGGTTATTAGTCATCTTTTAATACATTAAAAAGTGTCACACAGGCAAAACGCAGCAGGTTGGACACTCGAAGGAAAAGACAAGTTCTGCCGATCAGGAATCCTCCGTCTGAGACGCTCAGTGCATTTTTATTTTCTAGATCAGTAATAATGTCAGGAAGTTATAGTGTCCTACGTTAGTGTCTTGTGCCCCGTTTACACGACAACGCTTCAAGTGAAAACATGATTTTGGGGTTTTCGTTTCAGAAAAGATTTGCGTTTACACGTTTTAAGTTTTGAAAATGATGTCCGTTCACATGGCAACGGCAGAAATGCTGAAAACGTAGTTGACATGCCAGGCCACGATATGGACCGGGAGTCATGGCACTCTCAAAGGCCGCCATTGTTGTTATTGTCCATCTACTCACACACATGCACAACTGTTTACTACAGCCGTGGTGCGCATGCACAGTAGCAGTGTTTCAGAAAAGTTGTGTTCTCCCGTTTCCACGGAGACGGATCCCGAACATGTTCATGAAGTTGAATTTTCAGTGACTCCGAGCATTGTTGGCACGTAAACGGACCCAAAATGCAACACAAGTTTTGTGTTTTCACTTGGAAAACGTTGTCGTGTGAACCTGTTGTGGTACCAAACAGACTCATGCAGTTGTAGAAAAACTCCCGCGGCGAGTACAGGAAGCTGAAGCTCAGAATGTTTTTGTTTTTCCCAGACCATCTCGCCTGCTTGGTTTTCCTAATTGCTTTGTAGTCCTGTTTGCTGCAATATCAGTTCGCGACTATGTTGTTTTCTTTGCCTCGTCTTGCAGACAAGTCACTGCACCATCTTGTGGTTAATAATTGTATTACAAAGGGTTCCGCGCTAAATCCTGATTATTATTATTATTACCGTGTTTGGACCCCAAAAAAATACCAACTGCACCTGTGCTTTATGTTTATGTGCACAATTACAGAAAAAAGGTATTAAATAGTGAAAAGAGTTAAAGGAGAATGTTACCGTCTTAGCCACACAAACGTAAGCAACACCGTAACATCGTTGTATTTCAAACATGCACCGACAGTCGGTCGTCATAGGCACACGTACAGCTGTGAGTTTTCATTTTCAATCTCCTGACAAAATATTCTGAGCTTCAACATACCGACATGTCCAGTCAGATTTCCTCGTACCAGGGCGTCTCTGTTACTTTGTAAAGCACAAACTATAGAAATGCACAAAACGGTAGCAGGGATGAACGGCGGCCGTGGTGGTGGATGCTTTGTCTTCGAAAATGAGCAGGGTGGTGTCGGGCTGGACCGCAAGGCACACGCTGCACTAGTGGGAAGAGACATTGGATGGAAGACTGGAGTGACGTACCAAGATGTAAATATTATGTTATTTATGTGTGTAATTTCTCGTTCAGTGGAGAAAAATAAACATCTTCCTGGAGTCTGTGCAGCAGGTGTGGTTGTGTAAAACAAAAACAAAATCACATTTGAGCAGGGTGGAGGGTTCAAGCGAACGCTGCTTCTCGGGCTAGATGTTCCCGTTGGCCGGCGAGGCGAGCTCGGATATCTTGGTGTTGAGTTTCTGATTGGTCCAGTCCTGCGTGATGTCGTCTAAGTGGCTGTCGAAGTCCACCAGCAGCGAATGGTCGCCCGACTCCAGCATCTGGGAGGCGATGGCCCGAGTCTCCTCCCACTGCCGCAGCATAATCCTGAAGAGTCACCAACCAAGAAACAATCACTCACTGCTGTAAAAAACAAACTTTAACCTGATTACGTTCACACAAATAAACAGGAGTCACTGCTGCAGTGCTTCAAAAAGAAACCATCTATAAGATTGTTCAAACTGACGTTGGACTAGTTGCAGCAGTTTGACTGATCGGACCACGCAACATCAATGATTCCACTCTTACGTGTGTTTGTCTTTGAGGATCCACCGTGAGTCTTTACGCTCGTACATGACGATGGGAGGAACCCGATAGTCCGAAGACATCTTGCTGCCATCCAGCTGCAGAGCACGACGGGGAAAACACGAGACAGTTATTCAGCCGATTGTTTTCCACCTCCAGCAGACCGCTTTGGTTTCGTGTCTGCGTTTCTTACCATCAACAAAACTGCGTTGTCGAACTGCTCGGCGATCTTGTCGGCAATCTTCAGCGCACACGGCGTCGGGCTGTGAGAGAAACGGACATCAGTGAAAATGACGACTGGAAAGGGAGGATGTGGTGGGATTCCACTGGTCTCTGATGAAATCTGAGCAATGAACTCCAGAGGGAAGATGTTTGGGAAGCTTCATAGTCTGAGAACTCACCTGTTGTCTGACGCACACGCGTTGGCTTGATAGTATCCCACAATCCTCTGCTGAGTCTGTGAACACCACACATCCACCTGCAGAGAGAGGAAAGGCTGCCGTCAAGCATCAGAGGCAAACTACTGCACCAGCTGTTTGACGAGCATGTGATGTCATCGAATACGGCAATCGAGATATGCTTTACAGTAAATACACACTAAAAGACATAATATCGTGCGTCTGACTTCAGCCCTGTGATTGTGATAATGTCGAGATAATGAAGCAACATACTGTATTCAACAAGGTGTTTGAGAGCGATCACACTTACCTGTGTGAGGGCCAGCTGGGTGACGGGAGCCAGAGACAGGTGTGAGTGGAGGAGCGGCACGCAGTCCGTCACGCAGACAGCGCCCCCTGCCGGGCTGGACGACAGCAGCAGGCCGTTGACGCTGCAGCGGGGGAACAGACAGGCGTGCAGGTACATCTTGACGTAAGCCCGACAGGAGAGCTCCACCTCACCCATGACGACTCCTGCAAAAGGCCCGGACAAGGATGGGTTCAGAGGCGCGGTTCCATCTCACACAGCCGTTTCCACAAGAAACATCAAGACCAAACCTACACGTTCAGCGTGTAGCATTAGCATGTGGCATTAGCACTCGCGCAAACAAAACACTGGCTGAGATTTATCCGCTTACCTGGCGGGAAACAAACCTTTCGATCAAAAGTTGGGGCTCGGAGAAGCCGATATTCATTCACAGATGCTTCAATCGAACATGGAAAATACTTTAAACGAGCTGTGTGTCGATACGCTGCTTCACTGAAGCCTCACACAGCTTCCTGGCAGCTGCTTCTAGTCCCTCCCCCGACATTGAAAAGCAAGATTTGATTGGCTGAAATGTTAAGCTTTTGTATTTTGATTGGTGGAAATGAAAGGTCAATCATCTCTCCAGCCGTTCTGTTTATTATCTTCAGTAGTGCGACCTCTACTGCACGGGAGGACTCCTTGTATTGTAATGCATTGAAATAAATTGACAGTTCCATCTGTATGGAGGACTAAATGTGCCAAAATTAACACTATTCAATTGCTATTAGATGTGTGATTAATTAAAAATGGAATTTAATATACAAATGTGCCATTAATTCAATAAGATACTAAATATATGTTATGTAAAAACATTATTTCACTATTTAGTTATTTCATGGTCCAGTGTTGCACTGCTTCATGACATCATTTTCTGCCAAACTCACCCGTCAAAGTGCCAAACACCCCACCACCACATGACAGAGACTGAAGCATACCATCAGGCTGAAAGATACAGCACTAAACTGGTTTCAGTAGTCTTTATGTTGAATTGAGCTCAGACTGAAGTTAACCATGGAGTTCCACAAAGTCCTTTGGACAGATGCTTTACACATTATACATGTTTCTTACAGGAAGCACTCCATTAAAACCCATTTTTAAAGCAGATTATACACAAATCTATGGAACCTGGCAATACTGTTCAAACTAAAAGCCTGTCTTAAAGACAACCTTGAATCAACTGTAATTTTCTTCTCCTGAAATTAAGGTTATATTTAGCCCAAAACATCCAAGAGGCAAATTATCTGAACAAATAGTAGCACTGGATGAATAACTGCTTGTCTTTAATTCAAAATGCTGCAAGTGTACTGACAGGTAACAACTCCAATAATGGATTCTCTTAATTTATTTCCGGTGATTTCTAAAACAGATTATAAAATTATTTTACTTATAAAGCTCTTAACCAGGTTCCATATCTTGAGGAGCCATGAGTCCCATGTTACCTCAACATAACAGAATGCTCAGTTCTCAAAGGTAGAATGGGAGGCTGAATTTTCAGCCATCAGGCTCCTCATTTGGAACCAGCTCCAGGCCACCTTGAAACATTTTCTAGTTCAACTGCAGATGGACCTTTTCTGCACTCTTTCCTCTCCAACACTAGGGATTCACCAACCTTCTCGCAGGCGCCGACAGTAGAAATGGAAGTTTATGGTCTGAGCCCCCCCTGCTACAATCACCTCTTTAGACTGAATTTGTGACATTTGTTGGCTTTTGCTCCAGCCTCTTCTCCCCTAACCGCAGAAAAGTCACCTTCCAGCCAGGTTCTGCAAAGAGTTTTTCCTTTCCATTATCCAAGCGTGTAGATTTAGAATCGTTTTTCCTCTGTACAAATACTGAAGAGTGTTCGGCACTATAAAAATATTTGGTGGCAGCAATGCATTAGTTGTCCAGCACTTTTTGGTCATTTAAAGGTATCAAAAATATCTATACATTTTCAATATAGCCTTTAACATTGGCGGCATTTAAATGCCAGAAAAACACAGATAATTGACCTTCAAAAGTTCATCCAGGGGGACACCAAATCAAAAAAGTTAGCATTAAGACTTCCTGTGTGAAAATTCCAGAATTTCCATGCTCTATAATTGGAAATGCACGGTAAAGTTAAGCACCCTTTTATGAGCAGATGAACGTATTCTTTGTATGAAAATGGTAGTAAGTTTCAATGTATCATACCAACAAATAAGCTGGAGTGACGAGTTACGATATGCTGGTTCACTGTGTAGTGCGACCCGACCTTGTGTAAAGTTTTGAAAATAAACCAAGTATTGATATGACAGCAGATTTATTATGATAAAGTTCAGCACAGTACTTTAATATCAATCGGCCAGGTATCTTCAATGCAGCAGTGCCTAGAACAAACAGATTGTTAATGTCACATATACATTGGAAAAAACCTGCAACTTGTATCAATTTAAGCACCTTACCTCTTCAAATTTTTAAAAACCCGGAGAATGCTGAACCCACTCAGAGAACAGAAGGTGCTGGGGCTGTTGCCATATTAGCTGTGAGCAACTGTGGCCTTTGGACTGGCTTGGGCTGGTAGCGTGTCTCACGAAGAGATGCTGGCTTTTTGACCGGGTTATGGAACAGCTGTGGACGCTGCCTTGGGAAGCCAGACACCTGTGAACGCTGCCTTGGGAAGCCGGACACCCGTATTAGTGAACGCTGAGGGAGTGGACGTTTCTGCACCCTCTTACGAGGTTGCTGTGCAAATCTGGCTGGATAGGTCGACACCCTGCGCTGCTGGAATGGGTAGCTTGATCTACGATGATACAGAGACCACGGAAGTCTTTTAACAGGTTCGCGCCGGTAGATGTTAAACCTGGGTTTCTGGGAGCTGCTGGGCCTCATAATGGGAACTTGTGAATTCTGAGGCGGTAGTGTGGGTGCCTGAGGCCGTGGCCATGTGGCAGAGGGAATCGGTGCATGCTGGGGCAGTGAAGGGGCAAAGCGGGGAGGCTCAGGACCCTGACCAGGTGTGACAGGAAGAGAGTGGGGACCCTGAATGGAAGGAAAGTGAGACGGCTGATGACCCTCACTGGATATAAAGTGGGGAGGCTTGGGGCCCTGACTTGAGGGAAAGTGGGAAGGCTTGGGAGGCCAGGGACCCTGGGGGTCCTGGCCGGAAGGAAAGCGGGGAGGCCGAGAACCCTCACGGGAAATAAAGTCAGGAGTCTTAAGACCCTGGGGATCCTGACTGGAGGGAAAGCGGGGAGGCCTAGGATCCTGACTGGAAATAAAGCGGGGAGGCCATGGACCCTGGGGATTCTGACTGGAGGGAAAGCGGGGAGGCTTCGGACCCTGGGGATCCTGACTGGAAGGAACGTGGGGAGGCTTAAGACTCTGGGGAGGCCAGGGACCCTGGGGATTTTGACTGGAGGGAAAGCGGGGAGGCTTCGGACCCTGGGGTCCCTTACTGGAGGGAAAGCGAGGAGGCTTCGGACCCTGGGGTCCCTGACTGGAGGGAAAGCGAGGAGGCTTCGGACCCTGGGGTCCCTGACTGGAGGGAAAGCGGGGAGGCTTCGGACCCTGGGGAGGCCACGGACCCTGGGGTCCCTGACTGGAGGGAAAGCGGGGAGGCTTTGGACCCTGGGGTCCCGGACTGGAAGGAACGTGAGGAGGTTTAAGACCCTGGGGATCCTGACTGGAAGGAACGTGGAGAGGCTTAAGACCCTGGGGATCCTGACTGGAAGGAACGTGGAGAGGCTTAAGACCCTGGGGATCCTGACTGGAAGGAACGTGGAGAGGCTTAAGACCCTGGGGATCCTGACTGGAAGGAACGTGGAGAGGCTTAAGACCCTGGGGATCCTGACTGGAAGGAACGTGGGGAGGCTTAAGACCCTGGGGATCCTGACTGGAAGGAACGTGGGGAGGCTTAAGACCCTGGGGATCCTGACTGGAAGGAACGTGGGGAGGCTTAAGACCCTGGGGATCCTGACTGGAAGGAACGTGGGGAGGCTTAAGACCCTGGGGATCCTGACTGGAAGGAACGTGGGGAGGCTTAAGACCCTGGGGATCCTGACTGGAGGGAACGTGGGGAGGCTTAAGACCCTGGGGATCCTGACTGGAGGGAACGTGGGGAGGCTTAAGACCCTGGGGAGGCCAGGGACCCTGGGGATCCTGACTGGAGGGAAAGCGGGGAGGCTTAAGACCCTGGGGAGGCCAGGGACCCTGGGGATCCTGACTGGAAGGAATATGGGGAGGCCAGGGACCCTGGGGATCCTGACTGGAGGGAAAGCGGGGAGGCTTAAGACCCTGGGGAGGCCAGGGACCCTGGGGATCCTGACTGGAGGGAAAGCGGGGAAGCTTTGGACCCTGGGGAGGCCAGGGACCCTGGGGATCCTGACTGGAAGGACCGTGGGGAGGCTTAAGACCCTGGGGAGGCCAGGGACCCTGAGGATCCTGACTGGAAGGAATATGGGGAGGCTTAAGACCCTGGGGAGGCCAGGGACCCTGGGGATCCTGACTGGAAGGAATGTGGGGAGGCTTAAGACCCTGGGGATGCCAGGGACCCTGGGGATCCTGACTGGAAGGAATGTGGGGAGGCTTAAGACCCTGGGGAGGCCAGGGACCCTGGGGATCCTGACTGGAAGGAATGTGGGGAGGCTTAAGACCCTGGGGAGGCCAGGGACCCTGGGGATCCGGACTGGAGGGAACGCGAGGAGGCCAGGGACCCTGAAGAGCCTGACTGGAGGGAACGCGAGGAGGTTTAGGACCCTGAGGCTTGAGACCCTGACCGGAAGTAAAGTGGCGAGACTGGGGACTGAGACCCTGACTGAAAGGGGGACCCTGAGGCTGGGGACCCTGACCAGGCTCTAGAGGGAGAGGCCAAGGACTGCGAGCAGGTGCTAGGAGACGCTGTGTACCCTTGAGCAGACCAGGGGTGGACTGGGGATGCTGTGTCCATGGACCCTGGGGCAGACCAAGAGGAAACTTGAGAGACTGATGACCCTGCAGCCATGGACCTTGAGGCAGCTGGGCCGGAAGCCGGGGCTCCTCGAGTGTGTTGTTTAGGATCTGTGGCACCTGCAGTGACTGCGACAAGAATTCTTCAGTTTGGGACATGCGAGGCTTCTGAAGTGAGGAACCAGGTAGCTGGGGCTTTTGTGGCCATTTGAGCCAATTAACAGGCTGCTGTGGCATCTGTGCTTGGGGTGAGGCCCTCGACAGCTGATTTGCCTTCTGTGAAAAGTAGTAGGAATTAGATACATTTTTACAACAGTTTCTGAATTGTAACCAACAGTGACTTGCCTCATTTGCATTGAAGTTTGAATCATCACTTCCAAATGGTCCCATATTCCACAAAGATTTATCTCCAGTGTGAAAGCTACGCAGCTTTGATTGATCGCTCGCAACGGCCACACCTTCTTCTCCATGCTTCCCAGCGGATCCAATTCTGAAGGCTATTTACACATTTTAGTTCATGCAGATAAACAATGACTCCTTGGTTTTGATCAAGCTCACCATTTGCATGATGTCTTCCAACTGCTAGTAAGGACAACAGCAGCCACCTAGGATACAGACACCTGAGTTAATGCATGCGTCACTTCCAACTTGAAAATGCTTAGTTAATTACCGTAACACCATGGCTGCAACCTCAGTCACTGCAACCTCAGTGGGGAGAGAAAAAATGCTGCTGCTCTGTTGCAGACCCTTTATGTGCTTTTCTTTGTTAAGTAATAAGACTCAGGTGTGAGTAGTTAAAAGTAGGTGTGGCTAAGTGTTGGGTATGCAGGGGAAGTCCACTGCATTGCAGGAACTTGAAGATTAAGTTGGAATGACATGTTTGAAAAACTTTATGACAAACATTTCCTTTCACTTATTTTTAACAAACTCGTCCTGTGCCTGTTAGTAATTACTGACTACCCCCCTGGTGGATTTTAACTCACGCTTATAATTTGTAACTTAACGTACTCTATAAAGCAGGATCATCTAAGCCAATAACATGTTGAAAGTATTTCTATATTTTTAAATATGTTAATATTATTATTAGGTTTGTAAAAGATTGGATATTTTCACGTCTTTATATTCCAGTAAGTAGACAATACTGTCTCACATTGAAACTGCTTTGCCATTTTATTTTTCAAAGCCACCATCCCCCAATGAGCAAAAGTGTCACTTGAAAACTGATTGCACAATTAAAAAATAAAGCACCTTGAAATGAGTCAGTGTGGAGGGATTGTTTTTAACCAGGTGTTGGGTTGAAGGTCTAATAATTATTGTATGGACGGATACGTGTTGGGTTTCATATTGACCTTTATGGGCTTGGGTCAGTACGGGTTTGCAAAACTGGACCTTTGCACGACTCTGCTGTGTTTCGGTTCACAGAGATCGAGAGCAGAGGGAATTATTATGTGACAGAGAGACGTAAAGTCACAATGAACATAACCAGAGCTGTTATATACCTGCATGTGCGTACATCTCCAAAGAGCTTAACATCCCTGATACAGAGATTGAAGACGTATGTGGTGTATTGGGCTCACTTTATGGAGAAAAGCAACTGTTGTCCCGACTGAACTCAGGGAAGCTGCTGTTTTTCATCATTATGTCATCAGCCTGAGGAAATACACCCAGACCCCCTGAATGAGAGGAAAAACCACCCAGACCCCCTGAATCAAAGAGGAAGTGGCCATCAAATGCAGGTTGATGTTTTTTTTTTTGACATGTCAACATCCGTCAGTGTAAACAAAACAGGCAAATCAGTGATAGTACAGTCCAGTGTCCTGCTGCATGTCTCACTGAAATCTCATTCACTTGTCCCACAGACTCACTCAATATGGCATGTACCTCAATATCCACAACTTCCCTTTTTTCCATTCATTACTATACACCTGGTATGTGGGATAGCGACAGTTTGGCAGCGCTCACAAACACAGTAAAGATGGCTAAAGGTGCCCACAAGCCCAAACTTTTTACACAGAAATAAAATCCTTATAATAGCAAATCTCATCTTTTGCATGCATCACGCACAGCCAATACCATTATTTATTATTTTTCATTAATCTCCAGAGAGATGATCACAGACAACCGAAGGGCCTAGGTCTGGGTCATTTGCAGACTTTAAAATGCCAGTAGATGTAAATGTGTGGTTGTGCTTCTTTGTGCCGTCTCGTTAATGGACTCGCTGGATTGGCTCTTCATCTGTCGGGAGCTTTTCAAATCATGAGAGTTATTGTAAAACAATAATGCCAGCTCGAGTATCATTCTCCTTTCCTGCAAAACCTCTACTATGTTCTGGGAAGTTGGATAAAGTTGGCATAGGATGGTTACACAGCAGTCTCTTGAAATGCTTGGAAAAAACAACATACATTCCTCACCAAAAAAGCATTGGAAATTTTGATTTAAACCATCCTATTGAAATTCTTACAGCTCCGGCTGCATGTTCAAGCTCAAGATGCACCTCCGCTCTGGTCTCAAGTCTTTCGCTTGTTGTCTTTTGATTGTCCGATCTTCAACTCCATCCATCTTCCCATCATCTTTGGCATCAGCTTACCTGGCTCTGCTGAAAAGTGGCCTCCCACAGCATGATGTTTCCTCCACCCAGCTTCAAGGTGAGCATGGTGTGTTCAGGGTGATGTATAGTGGTAGTAATCCTCCACACAGAGCATTCCGACCAAAAACTTTGTTTGGCTTCATCTGACCAGAAATCCTTTAATACATTTGGTGTGTCCTCCATAGGATTTGTGGAAAACTGCAACTGGGCTTTAAGTTGAGGTGGACACCGATATCTTAGTAGCTTTGTAGCTGTGACATATCCCATAAATTTTCAAATGATCAATTGATAAGTGCTCTGTGGGGTTTCTATTTTTTCATATCTATATATATATATCACAGCTATCAACTTTTTGATAACTTTACCCCTGAACTGTTTTTATTTTGCTCATTGTTTAGCCGTGTTCTCTAACCCCTGAGGCTTTCACAGAACACCTGTATCCATAATGAATATAATTTAGACTGTACTGTTTAGGTGACTTGTGAAGACAATAGGTTGCATTGAATTTCATTTAGAGAATGAGTACAGTAATATTTATTGATTAAACCACCTTTTGCTTTTCACTTTATAAATATCCTCCACTTTGTGTTTGTCCATCACATGATATGAAAATTGTTTATGGGTATAATGTGAAAATGTAAAAAGGTTCAAGGTGTATAAAGGCATCCCCCAGAGGTAAATATTTTGTAATATCAAATAATCCTCCAAAGTTACAGCCAACAGGTTTTTGTCAGACCCACATGGGTACCAAGAGGTCACAGGCTGAAAAAGTTTATTCGAGAACCACTTGGGTCAACTAAGGTTCCCCCTCCAGTCATTATTTTGAAACAAATGCACAGGTCAAGATTGGAGAAGTGGATCTTATGAGGGAGCACAATCAGTACCCTAAAGGTTCATTACATGGGTTCATGAAGGTAGAGAACGATGCAAGACTCTAACGCCCTCTGGTGGGCTCCAATAGTCACAGCTCCTGACCCTACTCCTGCAGCTGGGCCATCTTTCAGTTTCATTTATTCTGCCACAGCTTTTGGGCTAAGAGGGGGAAATCTTACAGGCCTTCCAAACCTCAACCACATGTGTTAAAAAAAAAAAAAATGACTGGGCATTCTTGAAATCAAATATTCACAATTGATTTGTATTACAACTGCAGGATCTCAAGGTATACATTACACAACTCAAATTAAATGTGGCACAAATTCAAATTTCTAGGCCATGTTTGGTAGTAATACCATTTACTCTTAAACCAGAACTGTGAGCATGAAAACTTTAACACAATTGCTTTTTGTCAAACCCCCCCCCCCCAATTACTAACATTTTTCTTCTGAAAACAAGCTAGTCCTACACATGTTTAAGACAACACAGGAACCGATTCAAGTTCAGATTATACCAGATCAAAACTGACTACATTTTACTCAAATATTTTTATAGTTACATAGACCATGTTGTGAAGAATCATGCCAAAGTTGAAGCACTTCAAAAAAAAAAATATATAGGATGCCAAGCAAGTCCAGAATAAGTTATTTTAATAGGTCAGCGAAGATTCTGCATCCTTTGTGTGCCTAAGACAAAGCACAAGGATTAAACTATGAACAGTGAGAATTTGAATTATATTGAATTAAAGTACATACCCTGCCCATTGCTGCTCACGACTGTTTTTACACACCCCTGATTCTGCATTCACCGGAACAAACAAATCGTTAAAAAAAAAAAAAAAAAAGGTTTTATCTGTTCAGTGATGCGTTAATAAAAACTTACCAATCTGTAGTTTGGGTGTGGATTATCTTCAAATCGGGTTGTAAAAAAAAAAAAAAAAAAAGAAAAAAAGTCAAAAATCATTTAAGTGACTGATCTGCTGGCGCTGCTTGGCCCGGTAGCGTAGTGTTTAGGGCAGCTAACTTGGCCTAACGATCTGATAGCCGGGAAGCTGGTGTCGGTTGGGGTAGCCATGCTGCTTGGGCCAGTGGATTGAGTAGCTAGGAGGCTTGGGCCGTTTGGACCGCCTGTAAAGGGGAGTGTGCGGCTGCCGCCA
The DNA here is from genome assembly GCF_963383615.2 of Lipophrys pholis. Taxonomy (NCBI): domain Eukaryota; kingdom Metazoa; phylum Chordata; class Actinopteri; order Blenniiformes; family Blenniidae; genus Lipophrys; species Lipophrys pholis. The sequence goes on from NC_137648.1 coordinate 4,510,657, forward strand.
TTTGGAAGGATGAACATAATGCTGGGGTCGCTTGGATGTGAACACATAATATGGCTGTCGCTTGGGGGGGTAGCTGGGCCGTTTCGGTTGGCAGAGAGGGTGGTCAGGCGAACACAGAGGTTTCCGGGTCACTTTCAGCCGATTAGGTTGCTTCAGCAGGCAGGTGTGCAGATGTGGTGGGCAGACATGTGGCTGAGACACTTTAGGCTCACAGGATGCCAACCCAGGTGGGCAGCTGTGCGATTCGGCGACCAGATTCTTGTTGGGATCACAATTTGGCAGGTCAGGTGAGAAACTGCGCGGTTCACCTACCGGCAGTTTCTCTGGATCACAATTCGGCAGGTCCGGTGGGCAGCCGCGTGTTTCAGCGACTGGCATTGTCTCAGGATCACAGTTTGGCAGATCTGGTGGGCAGCCGCGTAGGTTCATCTCTTGGAGCTGCCGGGGGCTGCAGATTGGCAGTTTGAATGGACACTTGTCTAGTTTAGTTGATGGGGATTTGCATGGGGGGCACCTTGGCTGTGGGCGATGTTCCTGCTGCTGAGATTTGCAACCTTCTTCCTGTGGCTGAGAAAAAGAAAAAGACACACCCCATCAGCTTCAGTCCCCTTTGCTTTTTACTGCTGCCTGGTGGCAGTCTGAATCCAGTAAGACAGCTACTTACCTCATTCTCATCCAAAGGTGACTCGCCACTACCATAAATCTCCATGTTCCATGAGGATTCATTTTTGGCATCAAAGCTAAGTGGTTCCGTTTGATTGCCCGTGACTGGCACTTTCTCATCCTCGAGTTCCTCAGCAGCAGATCGAATACTGAACGCTGTTGAAGAGACACGTTAGTCACTGTACATGACCAATAATTGTTTTGCCATTTGATCAAGCTTACCATTTGCTTGTTGTCTTCCAACAGCTAGCAAGGACAACAGCAACCATCTAGACGGCACACCCACCCAAGTTAGTTAGTATATGTTACTGTGTTTCACTGAACATCAACTTCCCTCATTACAGGACTTACCTTAAGAGAAACCCCATGGCTTTTGCCACGGTAAGCAGGGAAATCTGGCAGAAAACAGTCCTCCACTAGACCAACTCTTTATAAGCTTTCTGCTCTTACCTTTCTCATTAAATGAATGCAGGTGTGAATGGGTGGAGGTGGGTGTGGCTAAGTATTCCGGAGGTGTGGTTCAAGGCATTACAAAGACCAGAGAATGGTGTTGAAGGGTTGTGTGACTAGAGGAAAAATGTACCAATAACATTCTTGCCTCAGTTCATACAAAAAAAAATAACCAAACAAACAAAAAAAAAAACAGACCCGTGCTTACTTCATCATGATCAGATTACAGTCCGACAACCTTGCCCACAGTCACGTTGATGTAAAGTAAATGTAGAAAATCATGATGATTTCATTGAAGTGGTTTGTTCACGCCTAGGCTCACATGACCGCACTGTGTTCAGGTTCATGTCAGCTCCACCAAAGACATTCAGGCAAAATGTATTGCATTAATAAATATTCTCTCTATTCTTGCACACAAATGCTTTATTGTGACTTCGTGTTGAAGTTTGTTGCTCAGAAAAGACGAAAAATGAAAAATAAATAAACAATGACGATAAGCCATCATAAAGCTGACTTCTTAGAATAGTGAACAACAGGACATTTCACAGTAAGAAAGATGATCTATTACAAATATAACAAATATAATGTCTTGCAATTGAGGTTGAACAATTGACAGAGTTCTCAGACGAGCCTAAACACATTTTTAGAACGCAAACCATCATGAGGGGGGCGGGACACTGGAGCTGGTTCCAGCGGACATTGTGCGAAGGCAGGTGAGACCCTGGACAGGATGCAAGTCCATCACTGTACAAACACAGATAGACTCACAGTTGCACAAACATTCACATCTACAGGAAATTTAGAGTCCTAAATTTATCTCAATTGCAGGTTTTTGACTGTGGGCGGACTGTACCAGAGAAAACCCACGCATGCACAGGAAAACCTGCAAAGTCAGCCCGGAGTCGTACTTGGATTTTTGTTCAGGTGAGTTGACAGTGCTAGAACAGCCAAAAAACTGAAAATGCTCCTTTTCTATTTTAGTCTGTTCAAAACAGTATATGCAGACATATGGGATTTTATTTTATTCCAACACTATCCACAAGAGACTCATGTTCAGTTGGTGGAGCTTTTGCTTTCCATATTTTTACTTGTCATGTGGGATTAGAGAATAAATGACAGGAGACAATTTATATAGTAAATGTTTAGTATGGTAAAAAGGATGCTCTCTGCCAGGCCTCAATCCCTATTTGAACGTACCACCTGATGGGCCCCTGTTGTGGGATTTGATTTATTCCCCCCACACCTCTAAAAGTCATTTTCTAGTCCAAGTGTACCAGCCTGGTCACATTTAACTATGCCTTTTTAATGAAAAGAGCTTCAGGTACCTACTATACAGTGTATCCAGACATGATAAACTAGCAGCACATGGACCTTACATGTGCCCTTTGGAGGAACAAATATTTTGTGAAATTGTCATTTTAAGAACACTTCAACCAGGATTCAGTTACATCTAAATTACTGCATCACTGAAATATCTCAAGGTAAAAAATATAAAACTGTCATTTCTCAGAATTCGTCACATTAAGATTTGAATGTAGAATCCTAGGCTTAGAATGACTTACTGGATCTTTTCACCTGTAGTCTAACAATTTGGCAGAATACACATCGAAAAACGACACCAATTACTGTGCAATATTACTTTAGCCAAAGAATGTAAAAGAGCAGATATTTCAGGCAGAGAAAAGAGATCTCTGCAGAACTATAAATACATTTACAGTAAAACCAACCATGTTTGAGAAGCAGTGCTTAAATGTGAATTCTAGGGATGCTTCGTCAGGCTGCAGGACTGAAGCTACTTTGAAAGACAGGCAGGGAGTCAAACCACCATTGATAGTTTTTATTGGAGTCAGTACAATAGTTCAGCAGGTGGAGGGTCTCTGGTTTTTGTTCCCGAGAAAACAATTTGTTAGTCACCAACTTACAAACAAGGGCAACAAATACTTGAGAAACCAATAGGCTGCTGAAAGTGTGAACATGCTAAAAATTCAATGTTCTGCCAAGTGCGTGGCTTAGCCGCGGTTCAGTTCAGGCCACTCCAACCTTTGGAGCTGGTGGCGCCGCGCTTCAGGCCAGTGGGGTTGTCGGTGAGGAGGACGACCGTGCGGCCCAGCCGGGTAGCGCCTGCCGTCGCCGTGCTCGTGCGGCCCAGCCGGGTAGCGCCTGCCGTCGCCGTGCTCGTGCGGCCCAGCCGGGTAGCGCCTGCCGTCGCCGTGCTCGTGCGGCCCAGCCGGGTAGCGCCTGCCGTCGCCGTGCTCGTGCGGCCCAGCCGGGTAGCGCCTGCCGTCGCCGTGCTCGTGCGGCCCAGCCGGGTAGCGCCTGCCGTCGCCGTGCTCGTGCGGCCCAGCCGGGTAGCGCCTGCCGTCGCCGTGCTCGTGCGGCCCAGCCGGGTAGCGCCTGCCGTCGCCGTGCTCGTGCGGCCCAGCCGGGTAGCGCCTGCCGTCGCCGTGCTCGTGCGGCCCAGCCGGGTAGCGCCTGCCGTCGCCGTGCTCGTGCGGCCCAGCCGGGTAGCGCCTGCCGTCGCCGTGCTCGTGCGGCCCAGCCGGGTAGCGCCTGCCGTCGCCGTGCTGGTCGTGGCCATGATAGTGGGGCTCCTTATCATTTGACAAGAGCACAAAGTGGTGGTGGTAGAGATTAGGCCCCCAGTATGGTTGATTACAGTAAGGTCGATCACGTGGGCAGGGAAGCTTCTTTGTAGTGGTGGAGGGGCCGTCGGGCTTTGGAGTTGTGGTTTTGCAGAAGGGCTGATCGGGTGGGCAAGTTGGCATCATTGCCCTTGGCATCCACGCACCAGTTGCTGCTCCTAGTGGCTGATCAGAGAAACAAAACTGCACATCAGGCTCAGGTCTCATGTTACCTTGATTCAGGCTCTTAGTTGATGGCGTCTTGCAGTTACTTGCCTGGTTTACATTCATGCTTGAGTCACTTCCAGGGAGCCCGGTCCTCGATGAGGCGACACTAGCAATATAGCTACGTGGAGCTGGTGGATAACGTGCAAACTCGACTCCTTCACCTTCATGAAGGTCAGCAGGTCCAAAAGTGAAGGCTGTGAATCAAATGTTTAAGTTACAAGTTCATACAGCCACTAGAGTAAAGACATTTTTACAACCTTACCTTCTGCTTGAGGTCTCCAAACTGCCAGCAAGGACAACAGCATCCATCTGGACAAGAAGGACAAGTTACCAACAATAGAATTAAATCCAACTTTATTAGGCTGCTTCTTGACCACATACCTTACACAACACTCCATGACTTCCACCACCGTGAGCAGCAATCTCAGTCAGAACTCCAAAACAACCTGAGGTGGCGCCTTTTAAAAGCTGTCACAGTTTGCCTTGTTGATTGCACTCAGGTGGGACTAGTTAACAGCAGGTGTGGCTGAGGAGCCAACAGGAGTTGCTCAGTGTAGAAACTGGGGCCTGTACCATGAACCGTGATAAACATATCCAGGATGTCTCTTTGTTTTCTTGGTTGACTTATCCAGACGCGCAATCCAGATTAACAGTAAAACGAAGCAGGATATCAACTTGCTAGTTCAACCCAGTGTTTTTCCTTCAGAATCCGTGCATGTTCATATGAAAGGGGCGGAGATTGCAGCATCTGATCAATCACACACGTAGAATCCCTGCAGCGCAGTCTAAAGATGACTGAAAATTATTCTCTGAGAATAAAAAGGAATTAAAAACATCCACCAGGCTAAAAGAAACCCTGTTGCCGCGTCCACAGCGAGCCCATTCCTGATTTGTTAATGTGAGACTTTGTGAGATTATACGTTTTGAATTCTTCGGACATTAGAAACAGACGGCACGGCACTGTGATCACTCAATTTCACTTTATTACAGAAGAAACGTTTCAGGCAGAACTTCCTCACTGCTCTTCTTTTAGTTTATATTTTCCATCCAGTGGTTTTGAGGCTGAGTTTCCCCCGTGTGAGAGTGTTTTGTGTTGGAATGGTGATTCATCACCGCGACGACATGAGTAGATGTGCGCTCCATTAAATCATGTTTCTGAAGTTCTGTCAAGTGTGACCATTATTATTGACCTGATTATTCCAGATCATCCCTTGTGAAGCTAAACAGACTTGGAAGTCAATAACAAAAACATCCTTCAAAGACTCAGTGACAAGGGTTTAGTTTATTTAGGGTTAGTTGTTTTCACTTGAATCTTGTCTCGATTAAGAAATTATTTAAAATACTTATTTCCTGCTGTAGTATCGAGCCACCATACAGCAAACAAGAGTGCCGGCAGTGACCACTATACGTGAAGAAGTCCACTATGCAGGATCAAAACTTTGCAGAACCAAGTGCAGCTATTGTAAATGAGTGTATGAATAATCACCAAATGTATACATTTATGTCAGCGGTGGCCTATCGGCTGAGGAAGCAGACCTATGATTGGTTTTAACAACAACAAAAAAAATATATATAAATACGATTTTCTGTGACACTCGCAACACTCCATGCCATGCCACTTTCACTGGTGGACACACCTTTCTTCAACTACCCACACCTGCATCCAATTAAGTTCTAAAGAGAGAAGAGCTTACAAAAGATACCTCAGTGTCTGAGCGACATTGTTGTTGACTGCAGCCGACATTATGGGGTTGCAATTGAGGTACATTTTCACAGACGTTAAGTAATTTATGTCTGACATATAATGATCACAACCTGAAGTAATTTGTATGTTTTGTCCAGATGGTTGCTGTTATCCTTGTTAGCTGTTGGAGGACATCAAAGAAATGGTAAAGATAACTGAAAACTGTTTATTGGCTAATTCAATGAATTTGTGGGTTAAAATATTTTACTGTTTCAGTCTCCAGAATTGAAAATGTTGAAAAATACCGAGCTGTGCCAGATACAAGTAGCATGGATGCTGCCAATGATGCTTCATCTGGACCTGGTCATCTCTTTTATTATCAAGGTGTTGTTGAGGCAAGTAGCTACAAAATACTTCTGCACTTTCTCCTGTTACAAGTGTATTCTCAAGCCCAATGGCAATTGTTTGAGACCCTGCTTTATTCTTCGCAGCTAAGGATGCACCAGAATGTAACCGTACCCCAGCATGTCCCGCCAAATCACCAATATCAGCACCTCTACCATGGGCTGTCCGACAAGCATGTGCACCTTGGGCCGCAGCACCCCCACAATGGGCTTCCCGACAAGCATGTGCACCTTGGGCCCCAGCACCCCTACGATGGTCTTCCCGACAAGCATGTGCACCTTGGGCCCCAGCACCCCTACGATGGTCTTCCCGACAAGCATGTGCACCCTGGGCCCAAGTACCCCTACGATGGGCTTCCCGACAAGCATGTGCACCCTGGGCCCAAGTACCCCTACGATGGGCTTCCCGACAAGCATGTGCACCCTGGGCCCAAGTACCCCTACGATGGGCTTCCCGACAAGCATGTGCACCCTGGGCCCAAGTACCCCTACGATGGGCTTCCCGACAAGCATGTGCACCCTGGGCCCAAGTACCCCTACGATGGGCTTCCCGACAAGCATGTGCACCCTGGGCCCAAGTACCCCTACGATGGGCTTCCCGACAAGCATGTGCACCATGGGTCGCAGCACCCCTACGATGGGCTTCCCGAAAAGCATGTGCACCATGGGTCGCAGCACCCCTACGATGGGCTTCCCGAACAGCATGTGCACCATGGGTCGCAGCACCCCTACGATGGGCTTCCCGAACAGCATGTGCACCATGGGTCGCAGCACCCCTACGATGGGCTTCCCGAACAGCATGTGCACCATGGGTCGCAGCACCCCTACGATGGGCTTCCCGAACAGCATGTGCACCATGGGTCGCAGCACCCCTACGATGGCCCGTCCGACAAGCATGTGCACCATGGGTCGCAGCACCCCTACGATGGGCTTCCCGACAAGCATGTGCACCATGGGTCGCAGCACCCCTACGATGGGCTTCCCGACAAGCATGTGCACCATGGGTCGCAGCACCCCTACGATGGGCTTCCCGACAAGCATGTGCACCATGGGTCGCAGCACCCCTACGATGGGCTTCCCGACAAGCATGTGCACCATGGGTCGCAGCACCCCTACGATGGGCTTCCCGACAAGCATGTGCACCATGGGTCGCAGCACCCCTACGATGGGCTTCCCGACAAGCATGTGCACCATGGGTCGCAGCACCCCTACGATGGGCTTCCCGACAAGCATGTGCACCATGGGTCGCAGCACCCCTACGATGGGCTTCCCGACAAGCATGTGCACCATGGGTCGCAGCACCCCTACGATGGGCTTCCCGACAAGCATGTGCACCATGGGTCGCAGCACCCCTACGATGGGCTTCCCGACAAGCATGTGCACCATGGGTCGCAGCACCCCTACGATGGGCTTCCCGACAAGCATGTGCACCATGGGTCGCAGCACCCCTACGATGGGCTTCCCGACAAGCATGTGCACCATGGGTCGCAGCACCCCTACGATGGGCTTCCCGACAAGCATGTGCACCATGGGTCGCAGCACCCCTACGATGGGCTTCCCGACAAGCATGTGCACCATGGGTCGCAGCACCCCTACGATGGGCTTCCCGAAAAGCATGTGCACCATGGGCCGCAGCACCCCTACGCCGGCCCGTCCGACAAGCATGTGCACCATGGGCCGCAGCACCCCTACGCCGGCCCGTCCGACAAGCATGCGCACCATGGGCCGCAGCACCCCTACGATGGGCTTCCCGACAAGCATGCGCACCATGGGCCGCAGCACCCCTACGATGGGCTTCCCGACAAGCATGCGCACCATGGGCCACAGCACCCCTACGATGGGCTTCCCGACAAGCATGTGCAACCTGGAGTTCTGCAGCCACACCACAATGAGCTGCCTTACAAGTATGTGCATCCTAGACCTCAGCACTCCTCACACCATGGGCTGCCCCACAGCTTGTTCCATCACATGCCAGCTGAGCATAAGTACCTTGGACCCCAGTTGCCCAAGCTGCCGCCCCAGTTGCCCAAGCTGCCGCCCCAGTTGCTCAAGCTGCCTGAAATGCCGCTGCAGTTGCCCCAGCCTCTGCCGCGGGGACCTCGGTTGCTCAAGCAGTTGCCCAAGCTGCCAAAGATCATTGTCGACCGCTTCCAGCATCCAATTTTCGAGCCCAAGACTTTGCAGCTCCATGTCAAACATTCAGTTCTTCAGGCCAAGCAGCCAGTCTACTGGCAACGCATCCATCCTAGGAATCCTTGGCAGACAAAACAGTTGATTGGCTAACATCTTTTGGCGTGACACAATCTTAACATTCTTGAGATCGGTTCGGGTTAATAAGATGGGTAAGTTATTGGCACATTCTTCTAGGTGGATCGTCTGAACAGTAACAAACCTTTTCTTCAGTTGTAGCGTTTCTCGTCAAGACAAGCAATGAATAAGGTATGTACACAAAATGTGCTGCTATTTCAAATGGAATACTGAGTTGTAACTTTGAATTTTTTTTGTTTTTTGGTGCCAGATCACTGAAGAAACTGAACCTGCTGAGGAAATGTATTGACTTTTGAAATAAAATATATAATTTTGTGTTGCATGTTTTCACTTGAATCTTGTCTTGATTAAGAAGTTTTTTTTAAAAGTACTAAGTTGGCATTTGTAGGGCAAAGTTAAATCATTCTTTTCAAAGTTGCCAATTCCATTAAATATAGTGTTTTAAATCCTGTTACAACAAACACCTTAAATGATTTCTAGCTTGAAGAGCCTGTAAACTAAGGAAAGACAAATACTTGGACGTCTAAAATTAGTTCAGCTGTTTCAGCATCGACCACAATCGGTATCATTAAAGGATTCAGAGAAATCGTGGAACGTAGAGAGCAAAGGCTGAAAATCAACTGTGGCTGTGACCTTTGACACCTCAGCTGGAAGTGCTTTAAAAACCCACATTGTATAAAACCTTTCAGAAAATAGATCATCAAATAGTTCAATTCGACTTTATATAGCTGTCAATCTAAGGCACTTTTCCAGAGAAAAATCCAACAACACCACATGAGCAGGCAAAAGCGACGGAAAGGAAAAACACCCTTTTAAAAGGAAGAAACCTGCAGAACCAGAGTCGGAGGTTGCAGGTGTTCGAGGATAGTCAAAAGAGCTCGGCCTTTATTCATCAGTATCACAACCCTCCCCAAAAAGTCTTCAACAGTGGTCAAACTAAAAAGTGATGCAGAGCTTCAAATGTGATAATTGGGAACCTCATTACCAAATGTAAGTCAAATCCGATCATCTGCAGTATTATGACAATTCAATGTCCGAGAAGAGACGTTATTGTGAACTGTTAAAGGCGTTTGAAGTTCAATGCATGTATATTTCCTTTTTTGAGTCTTCATGCAAAATGAGATGCGATCAGTATTGATAAACCACAAATATTCAATCATGATCAATCAATTAAATTTGAAATTAATTTAGTCTGAATTATTTTACCACCAGCGCTTGAACCGGTGTCTTTTCACCCACTTTTTAAAGTGTGTTTACTAGAATGGAAGTTCCTGTTTCACTTTGATAACTGCAAAATTAACAAACTATAGAAACACTTAAAAAAAAAAAACGATCAAAAGATATAACATTGTTCATAAATTGAGCTGAAACTTCTGGAATAGTCTGATTTTTGCCATCTTGTGTAAAATTATAAAATCTTGTCGCTGGTGAAGAACATTTTAATGTTTTGCACATCTGCTCATGCATTTATGGTCTCTGATTTTATATAAGCAATAATATCAGATGTTAGTCCCACTGTGTGAGCCAAGTTAGAGTTAAAACACAATGTTTTCATGGAGAGTTCACACATATTCAGTAACTCCATCTATTAGGCCCCATTTCCGAATCAATGTCGCTGCTGTTTCTCAGCTCAGGAACTCATTGTACCAAGTAGCTTGAGCAACACAGCTCATTCACATATCTGAAAGATACAGTAAGTTTTTTATAGCACTTCAGGTTATTTAATGACTTGTCCTCTGTGCTTCCAGTGGAACAACGCACCAGTCAGCCAATGCTCGCCCAACATGGTGTCCAACCTGGTACTTGCTGGAATACTGAGAGTATATCGAACCCATGTGAACGCTGCTCGTTAGTTTTTCTATCTTCAAACATGGATTTAAATGTGTGCGTATGAATGGAGAGCCCGTGTACGTTTTGGTCCCTGCTTCGCCTCAAGTTCACACCGTCTCCAATTCAAAGTGAGTTCGCTTCATCCGGTTTTGGCATTGATGTGCTTTCCTCCACGCTGACTTGTGCTCGGTCTGAATCGAAGAGGTGTCTGCTTACTCAAAATGTTATGCGATGTACACTGTTTTTCTGATGTGTCTTCGGATGAAGAGAGAGGGTCAGCAACAGCAGGATGACGACCAGCCGTGCATCAAGAAACCTCTCAATGCCTACATAATCTACCTGAGGAAACACATCGTGGGAACCAACAAGGCCACGGTCCACAAAGTCCTGGGAGACGGGGTAAGAGTTGCTTCTCCTCCGAGTCACAAGTCCACCAAAATTGGTTACCAGTTTTGTGTGCTGACAGTGTTGTCATGATTCCACAGTGGGAGCAACTGTCTGACGAGCAGCAGGACAAATATTTTGTTCAGGCCCAAAGAGAGGCGAGGCTCCAGCCTCAGGGACACCCAGAGCGGTCCGCCGGTGTCGACTCTGCATGGACATTCTGCCAGAATGCAGCTCATGCATGTTCACACAGCAACAGCACAAATGATCAAACAATCTCTGCTCACGCAGTTCATGACTTTTTAGAGTTTCATCTGTTCTTGTTCAGGGCACATACGGAAAAACAAAGAAGAGGATGACACCTGGGCTCCCGGAGTCTGCAGGGGTGACCCCCGGCCTCCCAGCCTCTCCGTTCGAGGCTCTCTGCCTACCAGCCTCTCCATTTGAAACCCTCGGCCTACCAGACTCTATTCGAGGCTGTCGGCTTCCTATACTTTTCAGTTGAGGCCCCCTAACCTTCCTTGTTATGACAGCTTATTTTTGTGAGGTTTAATCCAACAAAACAGAATAAAAAACGTTTTCAAAGTTTTATACAGATGTCAGCAGGTTATATGAGTATATGAGATAGCGTGCGTGTATTCAAAAGAGGGTCATATATGTGTAATCTCACACATTCTAGTTCTTCCCGCATATTCTCCATTTTCACCCCAGAGTCCGACGGAATGTACTGTGAAGCGGTGTCTCTAAATTTGCCGAAGATGAGTTGAGTGAGTGTGCGTTTCTCAATGTAAGTCACAGAAGAGGGATTAAAGATAGACGGAGTTAATAAGAGACCAGAATATAAATCATAACGGGGATCGACATTATCCTTCAGATGAGCCCACAATAATGTTTTGGAAAGAAACAGTTCATTCGTCTTGCTTTAAACATACATATTATTGCAAGAAAGATGCAGGATGCCCCGCTCATGTTCATTTCATTGAATTTGTTGCCACCTAGTGAGGAAATGTAGTAATTACATGAGAACTAATGAAAGCAGTAGTTAATGTAAAAGTGTCTGCTAACAAATGTTTTTTCAACCTAAAGTATCAATGTAATTCCGATCTTACTCTTTTAAATCGAATTATACTTTTTATTGTACTTTTGTACATTGTAAAAGTTGGTTCCCTTTGAACCTTTTGAAGCAATTTTCTCAAAGCATTTGAGTTTATTAACCTAATAAGTCTGAAAATAATCATTGTGTGAATGCTGAAGGCAGTCACAAATTAGTGATCCAAATGTTAATTTTTTTGACTTTGTTGCCCCCGCGCTCTGTCTCCTGCAATCTTAAACCGATTTGAACCGTATAAATATCAGAAGGCGTGTGTGACCATGTAAAGCCTTTTGAAACTGCTGAAGCAGTCAAAATGTGCTATAAGTTAAGATGCATATAAATTGACGATGTAATCAAACATTTTTTATTGTTTATGGTTTCACCTCAAACTGGTGTCAGTAAAAACAGCAGATTGAATAATTTGGTCTTTTTTCTGGAATTGTGAGAGGTGGAAGGAAGCGGTCCGAGAGGCTCACAGCAATTATGTTCCTGGTCCGAGTCCATTTGTTGATGAGGCCTGCATTTTATCCTCAAGGTTTTCTGTCTTATGTTCCTTTAGCGCAAGTTAGCCCCTTTAATTTTATAACTGAATGTAATGAAGGTCAACATTTAAAATTGAACTGTTCTGAACCAGAAGTGCAAAAGGTATGATACTTAAATTTAAATTTGAACCTGCTTAGTTGTGCGTGGTTTAGCCACCGATCCTCCACAGCCAGTCATCTTCGCTCAAACCAGTGGGGATGTTGCTCCTTCACTGGGCTGGTGGAAGTTAAGTCATGTATTGTTCAAACCAGAGTTGCTTAAACAGCAAAACTAGTAAGGTTTAACAGTTGACAGACCTGTTCTGAAACCTGAAGCCTGGCGATTTCTTCTTGGGTGAATGAGACTGAGGCCTGGAGTCAAAGCATAACAGAATACGGTTTTATTTTGAGTCAGTACAATTATTCAGCAAGTGGCAAGTCTCTGGTGTTTTCGTGCCTGAGAAAACAATTGGTTAGTCACCAACTTACAAGACTCCTCTAAAATGAGGGCAACGAATACTTCAGAAACCGAGAGGCTGCAGAAAGTCTCAACCCAATTTATAAAAAGAAAGTGTTCTACAAAGTGCTTGGTTTAGCCACGATTCAGTTTAGGCCACTCCGACCTTTGGAGCTGGTGACGATGCACTTTGGGCCAGTGGGGTTGTTCGTGATGATGACCATGTGGCCCAGTCGGGTAGCGCCTGCCGTCGCCGTGCTCCTGCGGCCGTTGGGCTTTAGAGTTGTGGTTTTGCAGAAGGGCTGATCGGGTGGGCAAGTCGGCATCATTGCCCTCGGCATCCACGCACCAGGTGCTGCTCCTAGTGGCTGATCAGAGAAACAAAACTGCACATCAGGCTCAGGTCTCATGTTACCTTGATTCAGGCTCTTAGTTGATGGCGTCTTGCAGCTACTTGCCTGGTTTACATTCATGCTTGAGTCACTTCCAGGGAGCCCGGTCCTCAATGAGGCGACACTAGCAATATAGCTTCGGGGAGCTAGTGGATAAAGTACAAATGCAACTCCTTCACCTTCATGGTCAGCAGGTCCAAAAGTGAAGGCTGTGAATCAAATGTTTAAGTTACAAGTTCATACAGCCAATGGAGTAAAGACATTTTAACAACCTTACCTTCTTGGATTTTTGTTCAGGTGAGTTGACAGTGCTAGAACAGTCAAAAAACTGAAAATGCTCATTTTCTATTTTAGTCTGTTCAAAACAGTATATGCAGACATATGGGATTTTACATTTTATTCCACCACTATATCCACAAGAGACCCATGTTCAGTTGGTGCAGATTTTGCTTTCCATATTTTTACTTGTCATGTGGGATTAGCGAATAAATGTCAGGAGACAATTTATATAGTAAAAAGGATGCTCTGCCAGGCCTTGTTCCCTATTTGAATGTACCAGCTGATAGGCCCCTGTTGTGGGATTTGTTTTATTCCCCCCACACCTCTAAAAGTCATTTTCTAGTTGAAGTGTACCAGCCTGGTCACATTTGTGGTGCATACTATACCTTTTGATGAAATGGGCTTCAGGTACCTACTATACAGTGTATCCGGACATGATAAACTAGCAGCACATGGACCTTACATGTGCCCTTTGGAGCAACAACTATTTTGTGAAATTGTCATTTTAAGAACACTTCAACCAGGATTCAGTTACATCTAAATTACTGCATCACCGAAATATCTCAAGGTAAAAAATATAAAACTGTCATTTCTCAGAATTCGTCACATTAAGATTTGAATGACTTACTGGATCTTTTCACCTCTAGTCTATATAATGACGTAAAAACAATTTGGCAGGATACACATTGAAAAAACGACACCAATTAGTGTGCAATGTTACTTTAGCCAAAGAATGTAAAAGAGCAGATATTTCAGGCAGAGAAAAGAGATCTCTGCAGAACTATAAATACATTTACAGTAAAACCCAACCATGTTTGAGAAGCAGTGCTTAAATGTGAATTCTAGTGATGCTTCGTCGGGCTGCATGACTGAAAAGCTACTTTGAAAGACAGGCAGGGAGTCAAACCACCATTGATAGTTTTTATTGGAGTCAGTACAATAGTTCAGCAGGTGGAGGGTCTCTGGTTTTTGTTCCCGAGACAATTTGTTAGTCACCAACTTACAAACAAGGGCAACAAATACTTGAGAAACCAATAGGCTGCTGAAAGTGTGAACATGCTAAAAATTCAATGTTCTGCCAAGTGCGTGGCTTAGCCGCGGTTCAGTTCAGGCCACTCCAACCTTTGGAGCTGGTGGCGCCGCGCTTCAGGCCAGTGGGGTTGTCGGTGAGGAGGACGACCGTGCGGCCCAGCCGGGTAGCGCCTGCCGTCGCCGTGCTCGTGCGGCCCAGCCGGGTAGCGCCTGCCGTCGCCGTGCTCGTGCGGCCCAGCCGGGTAGCGCCTGCCGTCGCCGTGCTCGTGCGGCCCAGCCGGGTAGCGCCTGCCGTCGCCGTGCTCGTGCGGCCCAGCCGGGTAGCGCCTGCCGTCGCCGTGCTCGTGCGGCCCAGCCGGGTAGCGCCTGCCGTCGCCGTGCTCGTGCGGCCCAGCCGGGTAGCGCCTGCCGTCGCCGTGCTCGTGCGGCCCAGCCGGGTAGCGCCTGCCGTCGCCGTGCTCGTGCGGCCCAGCCGGGTAGCGCCTGCCGTCGCCGTGCTGGTCGTGGCCATGATAGTGGGGCTCCTTATCATTTGACAAGAGCACAAAGTGGTGGTGGTAGAGATTAGGCCCCCAGTATGGTTGATTACAGTAAGGTCGATCACGTGGGCAGGGAAGCTTCCTTGTAGTGGTAGAGGGGCCGTCGGGCTTTGGAGTTGTGGTTTTGCAGAAGGGCTGATCGGGTGGGCAAGTTGGCATCATTGCCCTCGGCATCCACGCACCAGTTGCTGCTCCTAGTGGCTGATCAGAGAAACAAAACTGCACATCAGGCTCAGGTCTCATGTTACCTTGATTCAGGCTCTTAGTTGATGGCGTCTTGCAGTTACTTGCCTGGTTTGCAGTCATGCTTGGGTCACTTCCAGGGAGCCCGGTCCTCGATGAGGCGACACTAGCAATAAATCTACGTGGAGCTGGTGGATAACGTGCAAACTCGACTCCTTCACCTTCATGAAGGTCAGCAGGTCCAAAAGTGAAGGCTGTGAATCAAATGTTTAAGTTACAAGTTCATACAGCCACTAGAGTAAAGACATTTTTACAACCTTACCTTCTGCTTGAGGTCTCCAAACTGCCAGCAAGGACAACAGCATCCATCTGGACAAGAAGGTCAAGTTACCAACAATAGAATTAAATCCAACTTTATTAGGCTGCTTGACCACATACCTTACACAACACTCCATGACTTCCACCACCGTGAGCAGCAATCTCAGTCAGAACTCCAAAACAACCTGAGGTGGCACCTTTTAAAAGCTGTCACAGTTTGCCTTGTTGATTGCACTCAGGTGGGACTAGTTAACAGCAGGTGTGGCTGAGGAGCCAACAGGAGTTGCTCAGTGTAGAAACTGGGGCCTGTACCATGAACCGTGATAAACATATCCAGGATGTCTCTTTGTGTTCTTGGTTGACTTATCCAGACGCGCAATCCAGATTAACAGTAAAACGAAGCAGGATATCAACTTGCTAGTTCAACCCAGTGTTTTTCCTTCAGAATCCGTGCATGTTCATATGAAAGGGGCGGAGATTGCAGCATCTGATCAATCACACACGTAGAATCCCTGCAGCGCAGTCTACAGATGACTGAAAATTATTCTCTGAGAATAAAAAAGAATTAAAAACATCCACCAGGCTAAAAGAAACCCTGTTGCCGCGTCCACAGCTAGACCAATCCTGACTTGTTAATGTGAGACTTTGTGAGATTATACAATTTGAATTCATCGGACATTATAAACAGACGGCACGGCACTGTGATCACTCAATTTCACTTTATTACAGAAGAAACGTTTCAGGCAGAACTTCCTCACATCTCTTCTTTTAGTTTATATTTTCCATCCAGTGGTTCGGAAGCTGAGGAAGCAGACCTATGATTGGTTTTAACAACAACAACAAAAAATATATATAAATACGATTTTCTGTGACACTCGCAACACTCAATGCCATGCCACTTTCACTGGTGGACACACCTTTCTTCAACTACCCACACCTGCATCCAATTAAGTTCTAAAGAGAGGAGCGCTTACAAAAGATACCTCAGTGTCTGATCGACATTGTTGTTGACTGCAGCCGACATTATGGGGTTGCAATTGAGGTACATTTTCACAGACGTTAAGTAATTTATGTCTGACATATAATGATCACAACCTGAAGTAATTTGTATGTTTTGTCCAGATGGTTGCTGTTATCCTTGTTAGCTGTTGGAGGACATCAAAGAAATGGTAAAGATAACTGAAAACTGTTTATTGGCTAATTCAATGAATTTGTGGGTTAAAATATTTTACTGTTTCAGTCTCCAGAATTGAAAATGTTGAAACATACCGAGCTGTGCCAGATACAAGTAGCATGGATGCTGCCGATGATGCTTCATCTGGACCTGGTCATCTCTTTTATTATCAAGGTGTTGTTAAGGCAAGTAGCTACAAAATACTTCTGCACTTTCTCCTGTTACAAGTGTATTCTCAAGCCCAATGGCAATTGTTTGAGACCCTGCTTTATTCTTCGCAGCCAAGGATGCACCAGAATGTAACCGTACTCCAGCATGTCCCGCCAAATCACCAATATCAGCACCTCTACCATGGGCTGTCCGACAAGCATGTTTATCTTGGGCCGCAGCACCCCTACGATGGTCTTCCCGACAAGCATGTGCACCCTGGGCCCAAGTATCCCTACGATGGGCTTCCCGACAAGCATGTGCACCATGGGTCGCAGCACCCCTACGATGGGCTTCCCGAACAGCATGTGCACCATAGGTCGCAGCACCCCTACGATGGGCTTCCCGACAAGCATGTGCACCATGGGTCGCAGCACCCCCACGATGGGCTTCCCGACAAGCATGTGCACCATGGGTCGCAGCACCCCTACGATGGGCTTCCCGACAAGCATGTGCACCATGGGTCACAGCACCCCTACGATGGGCTTCCCGACAAGCATGTGCACCATGGGTCGCAGCACCCCTACGATGGGCTTCCCGACAAGCATGTGCACCATGGGTCGCAGCACCCCTACGATGGGCTTCCCGACAAGCATGTGCACCATGGGTCGCAGCACCCCTACGATGGGCTTCCCGACAAGCATGTGCACCATGGGTCGCAGCACCCCTACGATGGGCTTCCCGACAAGCATGTGCACCATGGGTCGCAGCACCCCTACGATGGGCTTCCCGACAAGCATGTGCACCATGGGTCGCAGCACCCCTACGATGGGCTTCCCGACAAGCATGTGCACCATGGGTCGCAGCACCCCTACGATGGGCTTCCCGACAAGCATGTGCACCATGGCCCGCAGCACCCCTACGATGGGCTTCCCGACAAGCATGTGCACCATGGCCCGCAGCACCCCTACGATGGGCTTCCCGACAAGCATGTGCACCATGGCCCGCAGCACCCCTACGATGGGCTTCCCGACAAGCATGTGCACCATGGCCCGCAGCACCCCTACGATGGGCTTCCCGACAAGCATGTGCACCCTGGCCCGCAGCACCCCTACGATGGGCTTCCCGACAAGCATGTGCACCCTGGCCCGCAGCACCCCTACGATGGGCTTCCCGACAAGCATGTGCACCCTGGCCCGCAGCACCCCTACGATGGGCTTCCCGACAAGTATGTGCACCCTGGCCCGCAGCACCCCTACGATGGGCTTCCCGACAAGCATGTGCACCCTGGCCCGCAGCACCCCTACGATGGCCCGTCCGACAAGCATGTGCACCCTGGCCCGCAGCACCCCTACGATGGCCCGTCCGACAAGCATGTGCACCATGGGCCCCAGCACCCCTACGATGGCCCGTCCGACAAGCATGTGCACCATGGGCCCCAGCACCCCTACGATGGCCCGTCCGACAAGCATGTGCACCATGGGCCCCAGCACCATTATAATGGGCTTCCAGACAAGCATGTGCACCCTGGGTCGCAGCACCCCTACGATGGCCCGTCCGACAAGCATGTGCACCCTGGGTCGCAGCACCCCTACGATGGGCTTCCCGACAAGCATGTGCACCCTGGGTCGCAGCACCCCTACGATGGGCTTCCCGACAAGCATGTGCACCCTGGGTCGCAGCACCCCTACGATGGCCCGTCCGACAAGCATGCGCACCATGGGCCGCAGCACCCCTACGATGGCCCGTCCGACAAGCATGCGCACCATGGGCCGCAGCACCCCTACGATGGCCCGTCCGACAAGCATGCGCACCATGGGCCGCAGCACCCCTACGATGGCCCGTCCGACAAGCATGCGCACCATGGGCCGCAGCACCCCTACGATGGCCCGTCCGACAAGCATGCGCACCATGGGCCGCAGCACCCCTACGATGGCCCGTCCGACAAGCATGCACGCCATGGGCCGCAGCACCCCTACGATGGGCTTCCCGACAAGCATGTGCACCCTGGACTTCTGCAGCCACCACACAATGAGCTGCCTTACAAGTATGTGCATCCTAGACCTCAGCACTCCTCACACCATGGGCTGCCCCACAGCTTGTACCATTACATGCCAGCTGAGCATAAGTACCTTGGGCCCCAGTTGCCCAAGCTGTCGCCCCAGTTGCCTGAAATGCCGCTGCAGTTGCCCCAGCTGCTGCCGCGGGGACCCCGGTTGCTCAAACAGTTGCCGAAGCGGCCCAAGATCATTGTCGACCGCTTCCAGCATCCAATTTTCAAGCCCAAGACTTTGCAGCTCCATGTCAAACATTCAGTTCTTCAGGCCAAGCAGCCAGTCTACTGGCAACGCATCCATCCTAGGAATCCTTGGCAGACAAAACGGTTCATTGGCTAACATCTTTTGGAGTGACACAATCTTGACATTCTTGAGATTGGTTCGGGTTAATAAGATGGGTAAGTTATTGGCACATTCTTCTAGGTGGAATGTCTGAACAGTAACAAACCTTTTCTTCAGTTGTAGTGTTTCTCGTCAAGACAAGAGCAATGAATAAGGTATGTACACAAAATGTGCTGTTATTTCAAATGGAATACTGAGTTGTAATTTTGAATTTTTTTTTTTTTGGTGCCAGATCATTGAAGAAACTGAACCTGCTGAGGGAATGTCTTGACTTTTGAAATAAAATATATAATTTTGTATTTGTGTTGCATGGTGTTTTCACTTTAATCTTGTTTCGATAAGTTTTTTTTTTTAAAAGTACTTGTATCCTGCTGTCGTATCAAGGCACCTTAAAGCAAACAAGCGCCGCAATTTCTCCCACGAAACGGGAAGAAGTCATCTTCGCCAGTCGACAGGAGGTGTGCATTTCTTGACACTATACCGGAAACTTTACATGACATAAAGTAGCTGGATTTTAAGACTTGTATTTTTATTGCATGGTTGCGGTGGATTAGAAAGCAATTTTATACTTCTATAGTTTAATTGACTGACTTAATGACACTGCACCATATGTAAAACTGAGTTGACATTTGCAGGGCAAAGTTAAATCATTCTTTTCAAAGTTGCCAATTCCATTAAATATAGTGTTTTAAATCCTGTTACAACAAACCCATTAAATGATATCTAGCTTGAAAAGCCTGTAAACTAAGGAAAGACAAACACTTAGACATCCTCTAAAATTAGTTCAGCTGTTTCAGCATCGACAACACTCTGTATCATTAAAGGATTCAGAGAAATCGCGGAACGTAGAGAGCAAGGCTGAAAATCAACTGTGTGGCTGTGACCTTTGACACCTCAGCCAGAAGTGCTTTAAAAACCCACATTGTATAAAACACTTTGGAAAATAGATCAGCAAATTTTAGTTCGCTTTGATTTTTATATCGCTGTCAATCTAAGGCACTTTAACAGAGAAATCCAACAAAACCACATGAGCAGCCACAAGTGACGGAAAGGGAAAAACACCCTTTTATTAGGAAGAAACCTGCAGAACCAGAGTTGGAGGTTGCAGGTGTTCGAGGATAGTCAAAAGAGCTCGGCCTTTATTCAACAGTATCACAACTCTCCCCAAAAAGTCTTCAACAGTGGTCAAACTAAAAAGTGATACAGAGCTTTGAATGTGATAATTAGGAACCTCATTACCAAATGAAAGTCAAATCTGATCATCTGCAGTATTATGACAAAAATTCAATGTCAGAGACAAGAGAGATTGTGAACTGTGAAAGGTGTTTGAAGTTCAATGCATGTATATTTCCTTTTTTGAGTCTTTGTTCATGCAAAATGAGATGCGATAAGTATTGATAAACCACAAATATTCAATCATGATCAGTTGAAATTAATTTAGTTTGAATTATTTTACCACCAGTGCTTGAACTGGTGTCTTTTCACCCACCTTTTAAAGTGTATTTACTAGAATGGAAGTTCCTGTTTCACTTTAACTGCAAAATTAACAAACTATAGAAACGCTAAAAAAACAAACGATCAAAGGATATAACATTGTTTATAAATTGAGCTCAAACTTCTGGAATAGTCTGATTTTTGTCATCTTGTGTAAAATTATAAAATCTTGTCGCTGGTGAAGAACATTTTAATGTTTTGCACATCTGCTCATGCATTTATGGTCTCTGATTTTATATCAGCAATAATATGAGATGTTAGTCCCACTGTGGGAGCCAAGTTAGAGTTAAAACACAATGTTTTCATGGAGAGTTCACACATATTCAGTAACTCTCCATCTATTAGGTCCCATTTCCGAATCAAAGTCGCTGCTGTTTCTCAGCTCGGTACCAGTCAGCCAATGCTCGCCCAACATGGTGTCCAACCTGGTACTTGCTGGAATACTGAGCATATCGAACCCATGTGAACACAGCTCGTTAGTTTCTCTATCTTCAAACATGGATTTAAATGTGTGCGTATGAATGGAGAGCCCGTGTACGTTTTGGTCCCTGCTTCGCCTCAAGTTCACACCGTCTCCAATTCAAAGTGAGTTCGCTTCATCCGGTTGTGCTCGGTCTGAATGGAAGAGGTGTCTGCTTACTCAAAATGTGATGCGATGTACGCTGTTTTTCTGATGTGTCTTAGGAGGAAGAGAGAGGGTCAGCAACAGCAGGATGACCCTGCAAGAGACTCATGTTCAGTTGGCGCAGATTTTGCTTTCCATATTTTTACTTGTCATGTGGGATTAGCAAATAAATGGCAGGAGACAATTTATATAGTAAATGATTAGTATGGTGAAAAGGATGCTCTCTGCGAGGCCTCACTCCCTATTTCAATGTACCAGCTGATGGGCCCCTGTTGTGGGATTTGTTTTATTCCCCCCACACCTCTAAAAGTCATTTTCTAGTTGAAGTGTACCAGCCTGGTCACATTTGTGGTGCATACTATACCTTTTGATGAAATGGGCTTCAGGTACCTACTATACAGTGTATCCAGACATGATAAACTAGCAGCACATGGACCCCACATGTGCCCTTTGGAGGAACAAATATTTAGTGAAATTGTCATTTTAAGCACACTTCAACCAGGACTGGTTAACCACTGAAATATGTCAAGGTAAAAATATAAATCAGCTGCCATTTCTCACAATTCCTCACATTAGGATTTGAATGTAGAATGACTTACTGGATCTATTCACCTCTAGTCTATACAACAACAATTTGGCAGAATACACAACATTGAAAAACACCAATTACTGTGCAATGTTACTTTAGCCAAAGAATGTAAAAGATCAGATATTTCAAGCAGAGAAAAGAGATCTCTGCAGAACTATGAATACATTTACAGTAAAACCGACCATGTTTGAGAAGCAGTGCTTGAATGTGAATTCTAGTGATGCTTCGTCGGGCTGCATGACTGAAAAGCTACTTTGAAAGACAGGCAGGGAGTCAAACCACCATTGATAGTTTTTATTGGAGTCAGTACAATAGTTCAGCAGGTGGAGGGTCTCTGGTTTTTGTTCCCGAGAAAACAATTTGTTAGTCACCAACTTACAAACAAGGGCAACTACTACTTGAGAAACCAATAGGCTGCTGAAAGTGTGAACATGCTAAAAATTCAATGTTCTGCCAAGTGCGTGGCTTAGCCGCGGTTCAGTTCAGGCCACTCCAACCTTTGGAGCTGGTGGCGCTGCGCTTCAGGCCAGTGGGGTTGTCGGTGAGGACGACCATGTGGCCCAGTCCGGTAGCGCCTGCCGTCGCCGTGCTCGTGCGGCCCAGCCGGGTAGCGCCTGCCGTCGCCGTGCGGCCCAGTCGGGTAGCCGTGCTCCTGCGGCCCAGCCGGGTAGCGCCTGCCGTCGCTGTGCGGCCCAGTCGGGTAGCCGCGCTCCTGCGGCCCAGCCGGGTAGCGCCTGCCGTCGCCGTGCGGCCCAGTCGGGTAGCCGTGCTCGTGCGGCCCAGTCGGGTAGCCGTGCTCGTGCGGCCCAGCCGGGTAGCGCCTGCCGTCGCCGTGATGGTCGTGGCCACGATAGTGGGGCTCCTTATCATTTGACAAGAGCACAAAGTGGTGGTGGTAGAGATTAGGCCCCCAGTATGGTTGATTACAGTAAGGTCGATCACGTGGGCAGGGAAGCTTCTTTGTAGTGGTGGAGGGGCCGTCGGGCTTTGGAGTTGTGGTTTTGCAGAAGGGCTGATCGGGTGGGCAAGTTGGCATCATTGCCCTCGGCATCCACGCACCAGGTGCTGCTCCTAGTGGCTGATCAGAGAAACAAAACTGCACATCAGGCTCAGGTCTCATGTTAACTTGATTCAGGCTCTTAGTTGATGGTGTCTTGCAGCTACTTGCCTGGTTTACATTCATGCTTGAGTCACTTCCAGGGAGCCCCGTCCTCGATGAGGCGACACTAGCAATAAATCTACGTGGAGCTGGTGGATAACGTGCAAACTCGACTCCTTCACCTTCATGAAGGTCAACAGGTCCAAAAGTGAAGGCTGTGAATCAAATGTTTAAGTTACAAGTTCATACAGCCACTAGAGTAAAGACATTTTAACAACCTTACCTTCTGCTTGAGGTCTCCAAACTGCCAGCAAGGACAACAGCATCCATCTGGACAAGAAGGTCAAGTTACCAACAATAGAATTAAATCCAACTTTATTAGGCTGCTTCTTGACCACATACCTTACACAAACCTCCATGACTTCCACCACCGTGAGCAGCAATCTCAGTCAGAACTCCAAAACAACCTGAGGTGGCGCCTTTTAAAAGCTGTCACAGTTTGCCTTGTTGATTGCACTCAGGTGGGACTAGTTAACAGCAGGTGTGGCTGAGGAGCCAACAGGAGTTGCTCAATGTAGAAACTGGGGCCTGTACCATGAACCGTGATAAACATATCCAGGATGTCTCTTTGTTTTCTTGGTTGACTTATCCAGACGCGCAATCCAGATTAACAGTAATACGAAGCAGGATATCAACTTGCTAGTTCAACCCAGTGTTTTTCCTTCAGAATCCGTGCATGTTCATATGAAAGGGGCGGAGATTGCAGCATCTGATCAATCACACACGTAGAATCCCTGCAGCGCAGTCTACAGATGACTGAAAATTATTCTCTGAGAATAAAAAAGAATTAAAAACATCCACCAGGCTAAAAGAAACCCTGTTGCCGCGTCCACAGCTAGACCAATCCTGACTTGTTAATGTGAGACTTTGTGAGATTATACAATTTGAATTCATCGGACATTATAAACAGACGGCACGGCACTGTGATCACTCAATTTCACTTTATTACAGAAGAAACGTTTCAGGCAGAACTTCCTCACATCTCTTCTTTTAGTTTATATTTTCCATCCAGTGGTTCGGAAGCTGAGGAAGCAGACCTATGATTGGTTTTAACAACAACAACAAAAAATATATATAAATACGATTTTCTGTGACACTCGCAACACTCAATGCCATGCCACTTTCACTGGTGGACACACCTTTCTTCAACTACCCACACCTGCATCCAATTAAGTTCTAAAGAGAGGGGCGCTTACAAAAGATACCTCAGTGTCTGATCGACATTGTTGTTGACTGCAGCCGACATTATGGGGTTGCAATTGAGGTACATTTTCACAGACGTTAAGTAATTTGTGTCTGACATATAATGATCACAACCTGAAGTAATTTGTATGTTTTGTCCAGATGGTTGCTGTTATCCTTGTTAGCTGTTGGAGGACATCAAAGAAATGGTAAAGATAACTGAAAACTGTTTATTGGCTAATTCAATGAATTTGTGGGCTAAAATATTTTACTGTTTCAGTCTCCAGAATTGAAAATGTTGAAAAATACCGAGCTGTGCCAGATACAAGTAGCATGGATGCTGCCAATGATGCTTCATCTGGACCTGGTCATCTCTTTTATTATCAAGGTGTTGTTAAGGCAAGTAGCTACAAAATACTTCTGCACTTTCTGCACTTTTTCCTGTTACAAGTGTATTCTAAAGCCCAATGGCAACTGTTTGAGACCCTGCTTTATTCTTCGCAGCCAAGGATGCACCAGAATGTAACCGTACCCCAGCATGTCCCGTCAAATCACCAATATCAGCACCTCTACCATGGGCTTCCCGACAAGCATGTGCACCTTGGGCCGCAGCACCCCCACGATGGGCTTCCCGACAAGCATGTGCACCTTGGGCCGCCGCACCCCCACAATGGGCTTCCCGACAAGCATGTGCACCTTGGGCCGCAGCACCCCTACGATGGGCTTCCCGACAAGCATGTGCACCCTGGGCCCAAGTACCCCTACGATGGGCTTCCCGACAAGCATGTGCACCATGGGTCGCAGCACCCCCACGATGGGCTTCCCGACAAGCATGTGCACCATGGGTCGCAGCACCCCCACGATGGGCTTCCCGACAAGCATGTGCACCATGGGTCGCAGCACCCCCACGATGGGCTTCCCGACAAGCATGTGCACCATGGGTCGCAGCACCCCCACGATGGGCTTCCCGACAAGCATGTGCACCATGGGTCGCAGCACCCCCACGATGGGCTTCCCGACAAGCATGTGCACCCTGGGTCGCAGCACCCCCACGATGGGCTTCCCGACAAGCATGTGCACCCTGGGTCGCAGCACCCCCACGATGGGCTTCCCGACAAGCATGTGCACCCTGGGTCGCAGCACCCCCACGATGGGCTTCCCGACAAGCATGTGCACCCTGGGTCGCAGCACCCCCACGATGGGCTTCCCGACAAGCATGTGCACCCTGGGTCGCAGCACTCCCACGATGGGCTTCCCGACAAGCATGTGCACCCTGGGTCGCAGCACCCCTACGATGGCCCGTCCGACAAGTATGTGCACCATGGGCCGCAGCACCCCTACGATGGCCCGTCCGACAAGTATGTGCACCATGGGCCGCAGCACCCCTACGATGGCCCGTCCGACAAGTATGTGCACCATGGGCCGCAGCACCCCTACGATGGCCCGTCCGACAAGTATGTGCACCATGGGCCGCAGCACCCCTACGATGGCCCGTCCGACAAGTATGTGCACCATGGGCCGCAGCACCCCTACGATGGCCCGTCCGACAAGTATGTGCACCATGGGCCGCAGCACCCCTACGATGGCCCGTCCGACAAGTATGTGCACCATGGGCCGCAGCACCCCTACGATGGCCCGTCCGACAAGTATGTGCACCATGGGCCGCAGCACCCCTACGATGGCCCGTCCGACAAGTATGTGCACCATGGGCCGCAGCACCCCTACGATGGCCCGTCCGACAAGTATGTGCACCATGGGCCGCAGCACCCCTACGATGGCCCGTCCGACAAGTATGTGCACCATGGGCCGCAGCACCCCTACGATGGCCCGTCCGACAAGTATGTGCACCATGGGCCGCAGCACCCCTACGATGGGCTTCCCGACAAGCATGTGCACCCTGGAGTTCTGCAGCCACCCCACAATGAGCTGCCTTACAAGTATGTACATCCTAGACCGCAGCACTCCTCACACCATGGGCTGCCCCACAGCCTGTACCATCACATGCCAGCTGAGCATAAGTACCTTGGACCCCAGTTGCCCAAACTGCCGCCCCAGTTGCCCAAACTGCCGCCCCAGTTGCCCAAACTGCCGCCCCAGTTGCCCAAACTGCCGCCCCAGTTGCTCAAGCTGCCTGAAATGCCGCTGCAGTTGCCCCAGCTGCTGCCGCGGGGACCCCGGTTGCTCAAACAGTTGCCGAAGCGGCCCAAGATCATTGTCGACCGATTTCAGCATCCAATTTTCAAGCCCAAGACTTTGCAGCTCCATGTCAAACATTCAGTTCTTCAGGCCAAGCAGCCAGTCTACTGGCAACGCATCCATCCTAGGAATCCTTGGCAGACAAAACAGTTGATTGGCTAACATCTTTTGGAGTGACACAATCTTGACATTCTTGAGATTGGTTCGGGTTAATAAGATGGGTAAGTTATCGGCACATTCTTCTAGGTGGAATGTCTGAACAGTAACAAACCTTTTCTTCAGTTGTAGTGTTTCTCGTCAAGACAAGAGCAATGAATAAGGTATGTACACAAAATGTGCTGTTATTTCAAATGGAATACTGAGTTGTAATTTTGAAATTATTTTTTTTTTGGTGCCAGATCACTGAAGAAACTGAATCTGCTGAGGAAATGTATTGACTTTTGAAATAAAATATATAATTTTGTATTTGTGTTGCATGGTGTTTTCACTTGAATCTTGTTTCGATAATTTTATTTATTTTTTTTAAAAGTACTTATATCCTGCTGTTGTATCGAGGCACCTTAAAGCAACCAAGCGCCGCAATTTCTCCCACGAAACGGGAAGAAGTAATCTTCGCCTGTACACAGGAGGTGTGCATTTCCTGACACTATACTGGAAACTTTACATGACATAAAGTAGCTGGATTTTAAGAGTTGTATTTTTATTGCATGGTTGTGGTGGATTAGATAGCAATTTTATACTGCTATAGTTTAATTGACTGACTTGATGACTTTGCACCACATGTTAAACTGAGTTGGCATTTGTAGGACAAAATTAAATCATTCTTTTCAAAGTTGCCAATTCCTTTAAATATAGTGTTTTAAATCCTGTTGCAACAAACCCATTAAGTGATATCTAGCTTGAAGAACCTGTAAACTAATGAAAGACAAACACTTAGACATCCTCTAAAATTGGTTAACCTGTTTCCGCATCTACAACACTTGGTATCATTAAAGGATTCAGAGAAATCTCGGAACAGAGAGCAAGGCTGAAAGCCAACTGTGTGGCTGTGACACCTCTGCCGGAAGTGCTTTAAAAACCCACATTGTATAAAACACTTTGTAAAAAAGATCATCAAATATTAGTTAAATTTAACTTTATATAGCAGCCAATCTAAGGCACTTTTATAGAAAAAAAAAACCAACACCACACGAGCAGGCAAAAGTGATGGAAAGGGGAAAAACAACCCTCCCCAAAAAGTCTCCTACAGTGGTCAAACTAAAAAGTGATACAGAGCTTTGAATGTGACAATTGGGAACCTCATTACCAAATGTAAGTCAAATCTGATCATCTGCAATATTCTGAAAAAAATTCAATGTCAGAGAGAAAGATGTTATTGTGAACTGTTAAAGGCGTTTGAAGTTCAATGCATGTATATTTCCTTTTTTGAGTCTTTGTTCATGCAAAATTCAATTCAATTTTTTATTTGTAAAGCGCTAAATCACATCAACAAACATCTCAAAGCGCTCTTACAATGATAGAGTACAACAGGACCCAACTAAACCCTTCCAAAGCAAGCAGGTGTAACAAGCAACAGTGGCCAGGAAAAACTCCCTCGCATGGAGAGAAGTTCATAAGAACTCCCTCTTCAGGAAGAAACCGTGGGGCGGACCCTAGACTCTGGAAGGACGGCCATCCGCCTTGACCGGTTGGGGGGAGAAGTACATGGGATAGGACAGGGAGAGAGAGGAATAGAAGAGGGAGAGAGAGAGTGGCAGACAGGCCAGATAAGTACAAATACTAAGAAAAGTCTATGATGAGCGTTGGTCTGATGATGAACCAATCTCAGTCTGGAGTTTAAGGGCCGTGCCGTTGCGGTGGGGTCCCGGTGCTGTGGTGGGGTCGGGTAGTAGGACCGTCGCAACTCCACTCTGTGAGTCTTGGGTCTGATCCCCTGGATCCTGCTCTCCTCCTGTCAGGGAGAAAAAAAGACGGCGGCAGTATCTGGTGGCTACAGTAATGTTGTTACACAGAGAGAAAGAAAGACAAGAAACAGAACCTCCAAATGTAGAGTTACTCCCTTTAACGGGAGAGAAAAAATCCCCTCAGCAGTCTAGGCCTATAGCAGCTCAACTTAGTGCTCCTATTTTATTCCTAAGGAGAAGCTTTATCAAAGAGAAAGGTTTTTAGTCTACTCTTAAATAAACTAATGGTGTCGGCCTTTCGGACCGAGGCTGGTAGTTGATTCCAGAGTAAAGGAGCCATATGGCTGAAACTCCTGCCTCCTGTTTTACTTTTATGGACTTTAGGGATTACCAACAGTCCTGCATCCTCAGAGCGAAGGGCTCGTGGAGGGTGATACACTTCTAGAAGTTTCTCGATATAGGACGGAGCCTTCTGATGAAGAGTTTTATATGTGATCAGAAGGATCTTGAATTCTATTCTAGATTTAATTGGAAGCCAGTGTAAGGATGCTAAGACTGGAGAGATGTGCTCTCTTCTTCCAGTTCTGGTTAGTAATCCTGCAGCAGCGTTCTGCACTAGCTGTAAGGTCCTAACAGAGGAGTTTGGGCATCCTGACATTAGGGAGTTACAATAATCTAATCTTGAAGTCACAAAGGCATGAATAATTTTTTCTGCATCTTTGAAGGACAAGAACTTTCTAATTTTTGCAATATTCCTTAGATGGAAGAAGGCTGTCCTGGAGACATGTTTAACATGGGAAATAAAGGACAGATCCTGATAAATGAGATGCGATCAGTATTGATAAACCACAAATATTCAATCGTGATCAGTTGAAATTAAATTAGTTTGAATTATTTTACCACCAGCGCTTGAACCGGTGTCTTTTCACCCACCTTTTAAAGTGTATTTACTAGAATGGAAGTTCCTGTTTCACTTTGATAACTGCAAAATAAACAAACTATAGAAACACTAAAAAAACAAACGATCATCAAAGGATATAACATTGTTTATAAATTGAGCTCAAACTTCTGGAATAGTCTGATTTTTGTCATCTTGTGTAAAATTATAAAATCTTGTCGCTGGTGAAGAACATTTTAATGTTTTGCACATCTGCTCATGCATTTATGGTCTCTGATTTTATATCAGCAATAATATCAGATGTTAGTCCCACTGTGTGAGCCAAGTTAGAGTTAAAACACAATGTTTTCATGGAGAGTTCACACATATTCAGTAACTCTCCATCTATTAGGCCCCATTTCCGAATCAAAGTCGCTGCTGTTTCTCAGCTCAGGAACTCATTGTACCAAGCAGCTTGAGCAACACAGCTCATTCACATATCTGAAAGATACAGTAAGTTTTTTTATAGCACTTCAGGTTATTTAATGACTTGTCCTCTGTGCTTCCAGTGGAACAACGCACCAGCCAGCCAATGCTCGCCCAACATGGTGTCCAACCTGGTACTTGCTGGAATACTGAGAGTATATCGAACCCATGTGAACGCAGCTCGTTAGTTTTTCTATCTTCCAACATGGATTTAAATGTGTGCGTATGAATGGAGAGCCCGTGTACGTTTTGGTCCCTGCTTCGCCTCAAGTTCACACCGTCTCCAATTCAAAGTGAGTTCGCTTCATCCGGTTTTGGCATTGATGTGCTTTCCTCCACGCTGACTTGTGCTCGGTCTGAATCGAAGAGGTGTCTGCTTACTCAAAATGTTCTGCGATGTACACTGTTTTTCTGATGTGTCTTAGGAGGAAGAGAGAGTGTCAGCAACAGCAGGATGACGACCAGCCGCGCATCAAGAAACCTCTCAATGCCTACATAATCTACCTGAGGAAACACATCGTGGGAACCAACAGCGCCACGGTCCACAAAGTCCTGGGAGACAGGGTAAGAGTCGCTTCTCCTCCGAGTCACAAGGTCATCAAAATTGGTTACCAGTTTTGTGTGCTGACAGTGTTGTCATGATTCCACAGTGGGAGCAACTGTCTGACGAGCAGCAGGACAAATATTTTGTTCAGGCCCAAAGAGAGGCGAGGCTCCAGCCTCAGGGACACCCAGAGCGGTCCGCCGGTGTCGACTCTGCATGGACATTCTACCAGAATGCAGCTCATGCATGTTCACACAGCAACAGTACAAGTGATCAAACCATCACTGCTCACGCAGTTCATGACTTTTTAAAGTTTCATCTGTTCTTGTTCAGGGCACATACGGAAAAACAAAGAAGAGGACGACACCTGGGCTCCCGGAGTCTGCAGGAGTGCCTCCCAGCCTCTCCGTTCGAGGCTCTCTGCCTACCAGCCTCTCCATTTGAAACCCTCGGCCTACCAGACTCTATTCGAGGCTGTCGGCTTCCTATACTTTTCAGTTGAGGCCCCCTAACCTTCCTTGTTATGACAGCTTATTTTTGTGAGGTTTAATCCAACAAAACAGAATAAAAAACGTTTTCAAAGTTTTATACAGACGTCAGCAGGTTATATGAGTATATGAGATAGCGTGCGTGTATTCAAAAGAGGGTCATATATGTGTAATCTCACACATTCCAGTTCACCCGCATATTCTCCATTTTCACCCCAGAGTCCGACGGAATGTACTGTGAAGTGGTGTCTCTAAATTTGCCAAAGATGAGTTGAGTGAGTGTGCGTTTCTCAACGTAAGTCACAGAAGAGGGATTAAAGATAGACGGAGTTAAGAGACCAGAATATAAATCATAACGGGGATCGACATTATCCTTCAGATGAGCCCACAATAATGTTTTGGAAAGAAACAGTTCATTCGTCTTGCTTTAAACATACATATTATTGCAAGAAAGATGCAGGATGCCCCGCTCATGTTCATTTCATTGAATTTGTTGCCACCTAGTGAGGAAATGTAGTATTTACATGAGAACTAATGAAAGCAGTTAATGTAAAAGTGTCTAACAAATGTTTTTTCAACCTAAAGTATCAATGCAAGTCCAATCTTACTCCTTTAAATCAAATTATACTTTTGTACATTGTAAAAGTTGGTTCTCTTTGAACCTTTTGAAGCAATTTCCTCAAAGCATTTGAGTTTATTAACCTAGTAAGTCTGAAAATAAATCAGTGTGAATGCTGAAGGCATTAGTGATTAGTGGATCACACATTAGTGATCCAAATGTAAATTTTTTTGACTTTGTTGCCCCCGCACTCTGTCTCCTGCAATCTTAAACCGATTTGAACCGTATAAATATCAGAAGGCGTGTGTGACCATGTAAAGCCTTTTGAAACTGCTGAAGCAGTCAAAATGTGCTATAAGTTAAGATGCATATAAATGGAATGGAAGTTAAGTCATGTATTGTTCAAACCCGAGTTGCTTAAACAGCAAAACTAGTAAGGTTCAACAGTTGACAGACCTGTTCTGAAACCTGAAGCCTGGCAATTTCTTCTTGGGTGAATGAGACTGAGGCATGGAGTCAAAGCATAACAGAATACAGTTTTATTTTGAGTCAGTACAATTAGTCAGCAAGTGGCAAGTCTCTGGTGTTTTCGTGCCTGAGAAAACAATTGGTTAGTCACCAACTTACAAGACTCATCTAAAATGAGGGCAACGAATACTTCAGAAACCGAGAGGCTGCTGAAAGTCTCAACCCAATTTATAAAAAGAAAGTGTTCTACAAAGTGCTTGGTTTAGCCACGATTCAGTTTAGGCCACTCCGACCTTTGGAGCTGGTGACGATGCACTTTGGGCCATTGGGGTTGTTCGTGATGATGACCATGTGGCCCAGTCAGGTAGCTCCTGCCGTCGCCGTGCTCCTGCGGCCCAGTCGGGTAGCGCTCCTGCGGCCCAGTCGGGTAGCGCTCCTGCGGCCCAGTCGGGTAGCGCTCCTGCGGCCCAGTCGGGTAGCGCTCCTGCGGCCCAGTCGGGTAGCGCTCCTGCGGCCCAGTCGGGTAGCGCTCCTGCGGCCCAGTCGGGTAGCGCTCCTGCGGCCCTGTCGGGTAGCGCTCCTGCGGCCCTGTCGGGTAGCGCTCCTGCGGCCCTGTCGGGTAGCGCCTGCCGTCGCCGTGACCATGATAGTGGGGCTCCTTATCATTTGACAAGAGCACAAAGTGGTGGTGGTAGAGATTAGGCCCCCAGTATGGTTGATTACAGTAAGGTCGATCACGTGGGCAGGGAAGCTTCTTTGTAATGGTAGAGGGGCCGTCGGGCTTTGGAGTTGTGGTTTTGCAGAAGGGCTGATCGGGTGGGCAAGTTGGCATCATTGCCCTCGGCATCCACGCACCACGTGCTGCTCCTAGTGGCTGATCAGAGAAACAAAACTGCACATCAGGCTCAGGTCTCATGTTAACTTGATTCAGGCTCTTAGTTGATGGCGTCTTGCAGTTACTTGCCCGGTTTACATTCATGCGTGAGTCACTTCTAGGGAGCCCGGTCCTCGATGAGGCGACACTAGCACTATAGCTACGTGGAGCTAGTGGATAACGTACAAATGCAACTCCTTCACCTTCATGGTCAGCAGGTCCAAAAGTGAAGGCTGTGAATCAAATGTTTAAGTTACAAGTTCATACAGCCACTAGAGTAAAGACATTTTTACAACCTTACCTTCTGCTTGAGGTCTCCAAACTGCCAGCAAGGACAATAGCATCCATCTGGACAAGAAGGTCAAGTTACCAACAATAGAATTAAATCCAACATTATTAGGCTGCTTCTTGACCACATACCTTACACAACACTCCATGACTTCCACCACCGTGAGCAGCAATCTCAGTCAGAACTCCAAAACAACCTGAGGTGGCGCCTTTTAAAAGCTGTCACAGTTTGCCTTGTTGATTGCACTCAGGTGGGACTAGTTAACAGCAGGTGTGGCAGAGGAGCCAACAGGAGTTGCTCAGTGTAGAAACTGATGTATTATATTTTGGTTGCATTTGAGCAACAGTAAACCAATCATTTTCTCAGTTTTGCTCATGCCCTGCACTTTTTAGGTGTTGCCGTGTTTCATCACACCTGATTGTGAATAGTGGCTTGTTATCAGGCTTTACTGAGAGCGTCGTGACACATTTATCAGATTCAGGTTTGTTAGAGCAGAGTGTTGGAAAGAAATGTGGGAAAAGGGTCCACCAGGACCACGACTACCACCACTACTGTCAAGGAATCTGACCTGTGCAGAAGCAAAACACAATGAACACGTATTCACAGTAACTTTCCTTTGACCATTGGCATCTGCGTTTGGAAAATGGATGGATAATATAGATATGATCTTTTCTTGTTGGGAAATCAGGCAACCTGGTGTGCGAGAAGATATATATATATATACCTGTATGTATATATATATATATATATATATATATATATATATATATATATATATATATATTTAAAAACAATTA
Organism: Lipophrys pholis; assembly: GCF_963383615.2. Lineage (NCBI taxonomy): Eukaryota > Metazoa > Chordata > Actinopteri > Blenniiformes > Blenniidae > Lipophrys > Lipophrys pholis. The sequence continues at coordinate 4,544,254 of NC_137648.1, forward strand.
TTTAGAATTGTTGTGAGAGATGGGTGGACTAGTAGTCGTGAGGCTCACAGCTTGCAGATGGGGCCTCTGTTTGGAGTTTGCATCTGCAGGTCTTCAGGCCTCTTTTCAGGATTCAAACACATGGTTGTTAAATTAAGGGGTGACTCTAAATTTTCCACAAGTGAAAGAGTACCAATCTGTCTGGGGTGTACCTGCCACTTTAACCTGTGTTTACTGAGTGAGCTGCAGGATTGTGTATGAATAAACAAAAGTGTGAATAAACGATGAGACAAAACACACAAAAAAACCCTACATGGACAAGATCAGTTTTAATGAATTATCTAGTTTAAATGGAAAAGAATGGTGTTATCACCCACCACAGGTCCATCTCTTTCATAAACTCCAATGCACTTTGGACAAGATCATTTATTTCAAACACACTGCTCCCAACACAGTTCAAATATCCACATTTGTATTTGTGTCGTATTCCCTTTTCAAACATGAGCCTTCATTAAAAACATTTCATGTATGCAAGATCATTCATCTAAATTCAGCTTTCGCTTTCTAGCATCTGTCATTTCTTGTCATTTTTCCACAGCAAAACAAAGACATGGAGTCTCCATTTTATTAAAAGATACAATTTTAGAACAAAATATAAAGAAGGCCAAAATAAACTAGCAACCTAAAGTAAACTATTGCAAAACATAAATGTAACGGGTATTACAGTTGCAGGACTTGGAAGCATTGTTTGCCTTTGAAAGTATAAGTGAAGTGGGTAGGTTAAGTCCTTCACTTATACTTTCAAGGGTAAAACCTTTGTCCAACGCTTCTGCCGCTTGAGCCTCATCATGGTGAATTCCACAACCAGAATTTGCGTGTGTGAGATTGAATGCCGTGTCGTATTCATGAGGAAGTTGAATACTCGGTTTTACTGGAATTTCATCATTGATGCAGTTCTTGCTAAATGTGCTTGGGAGACCTACATTGAGCTTGTTTCCTTTCTCATTCTCCAATTTCACAATTACATGCTAGCAACATTTTGTGTCCCCCGCCTACAGACATACAAGCCCTGGTCACGAAACAGGACTGAAAAGTGACATAAGGACTGTGACAGTAAACCATTTTACACCCCGCATAAGCAGTTTGTCTGCATTGATAAGTTTGTCCTCTTATGTTTTCACTGTTTAAGTCAAATTTTTTTATTCCTATATTATATTCTAGCCTGTATATTTCAGCTTGAGCAATTTCTATCGTTTTTTTAAATGTCGTGTGAGGTTAATGCCATTTTGGTTCTCTATTATATGAAAATGTGGAGCAGAACTGACAGAGACTTTGACTAATCCATGCCCTCTCTCTCTTTCTTCATTCCTGCAGGATATCCGATTCAACTGGAGGCTGCCCCTACTCTGAACCCGCTAAAATATTGGATGATCTGCTGATTGCTCATCTTAATGGCAGGTTTCCACAGTTGAGGCCACCCGACAGGAATTCCACCTCCTCAGGGCCCATGCCCACACTGGTAGTAAAGCCACAGCAACCAATCACTTCACAGGTGTCGTCAGATGGAAACAAACTGAACTGTCAGATTTGCGTTCTTGCTTGAGAATAATGGTTAACAAAAAATAAAAGTTGCAACGGGCAGCTTGGCTTCGTTAAGATGCACCTTTGAAACATGTTAAACTTAGGAAGTTGTGACACTTTTTTATAAAGCCTATTTACCGTTACATGGGAGTCAAACTCCGGTTACATCAGTGACTCTATAAACCCATTTACATCTCAAATACACTGGACCAGTAAGATCAAAAGAAAACCTATGAATAACACCCGTTGTGCATTCTGTGTACACAAGGATGTAGCGTCATGTAAATCTTGAAGTTGCAGTATTGAGAACAACCCACTTTCAAAGTTAATTCAATGACATTGGGGCAACTCCAACAATACCCATTGGATACAGATACCATCAAGTCAAATTCTAAAATATATATGGAGTTTGACTTCAGCCAAGGTGTCATGATTATAGCAGACCTAAGCCCATCAGATCTAGTTGGGACTACCATATGTTGGGGATTTAATAGCTTGCTCACAGAGAGGGACATTTAAAAACACATCAAGAGTGTCACAGCACACTCATCAAACCAGATATGACCCAGTAGTGAGATTATAATTAGGCTGTTAAGACTTGTTCAATACTGCTTGAGCATGCAAGCTGAAGCTTTGCAAATTGGTCCCCATGATGACACACAACTCTTAATGTGTTTGCAAGGTTACTTGGTCCATTATAGCCAAGCCTAAGTAGATTTACAATATGGTAAATTCAAGCTTTTAAAAATTACTCATCGTCATACCCCTCACCCCCACCCTATGATGAAGAGACATTAAATTAGTGGTCTTAAGGTTTATTTAAATTGTTTGACAGGTTTCAGAGTCTTCAATGGCTTAAAGCAACACAAGTTGAAAAAGTCAAGTAATCTCATTCCAGTGAGATTACCTACTCTTCACACTGGAGACGTCTTGTCCCTGAAAGAAACAGGTAAGCAAGAACACAGAAAAGACCTGATAAATAGTGGATGATCTGCAAAGTGCTAGCGACGACGATGCCACTTGTCTCCCTGAGGCCTCTCGAACCATTGGGGCCTGGGATGAGGCGGCCCCTCGGGTCGTTGGTTATTGAAGGCGTACTGCACAGGTTGGTCATCTTGACCAGGAAGCTGAGGCCAGTCAGGCTCCTCACGGTTCAATATATGGACGAAGTGATGGTGAGGAACCCAGTATGGATTATAGTAGTGGGGTTTGCAGTGAGGTTGATCAGGTGGGCAGACGGGCTTCTTTGTAGTTGTGGTTTTGCAGAAGGGCAGCTTGGGTGGGCAAATGGGCTTCTTTGCCCTCGGCATCCATGCAGCAGGAAATGCGCGTTGTGGCTGATGAACAGAAAACTACACGTCAGGCCTCATAATAACTTGGTTCAGAGTCATAACGTGTCACATCGTGTTTTGCATTACTTGCATGACTGAGTCACTCTCAGGGAGCTTGGTCCTTGGGGCAGCATCAGGAATAAAGCTATGGAGACCGGGGAAATAACCGTCAGGCTCCACACCCTCATCTTCGTCAGGCTCCACACCCTCATCTCCGTCAGGCTCCACACCCTCATCTCCGTCAGGCTCCACACCCTCATCTCCGTCAGGCTCCACACCCTCATCTCCATCAGTGTCATCCGTTCCAAAAGTGAAGGCTGCAAAGAAAAATAAACTTTAAAAGCACACAACTGTACACAGCGAATGAATGAAAATTATTTTAACAAGCTTACCATCTACTTGACACCACCAAACAGCTAACAAGGACAACAGGATCCATCTAGATCAGAACCCCAACTTAGTACATCAGCATAATAGAAACTGAAATTCATCATGAAGCAGCCACTTTGTCACATACCTTGTGGACAAAGCCATGACTCCAAGCCACTGTGATCAGTAAACCCAACTAGAACACACGGTAACTCTTTTTTAAAGGAGTCCCAGTTTGCCTTGTTAATTGGACTCAGGTGTGACTAGTTAATGGCAGAAGAGACGCAGGACCGTCATTGGACATCACTCAATCCTATCGTTCATCTTTCTTTTTAACACATTTGAGAAACTTTCAAGAAACATAGAATGGATAAGACACAGTTTTTCTAAGACCACGTTTACATGTTCCCGAGTATTTAACAAACATGCTATTTCTCTACAATTGGGCAGCGCATTTACAATTCCTGAAAACTTTAGTAGATTTATCAACAGTTTGAATTAAATCTGTAGATTTCTCAACTCACAGGTGAATATTTCAGTTGCAGATCTTCTGCCAAGCTGTCGGACTGATATCAGGGGGATTTCAGCCAAATATCAACAAGATATCAGCTTTTAGATTTAGATTTTCAGCCTTTTCTGATATTAATCTATTGTAATAATGTCCTTTTAAAACCTGATAATCTTTCTTATAACAGACTACTGCTCGTACTTTGGGTAATCTGTTGTGTTTCATGGGTTCACTGAGGTGACGTAATGATCAGAGTTTCATGGGAAATGTAATATTCAGGAGTTTGTTTTAGCTCGTTTTGTCTTGATCTTCCTTAAAGCACAGAGAAGAAACTAAATGAGGGTGTTGATGTATTTGTGGGTCATAATCTTTACAGAGGGCATGAGAGGAGCCTGATCGCTGAAAGCTCTGCCTCTCTTTCTCTTTTTAGAAAAACCTAGGAACCTCCATTAAGGTAATTGTTTCATCCTGCCCCAAAAGAGTATGAAGGCATGTGACCTCCTCAACTGACCACTGTGCTGGATCTTCCTCCTGTCGAATCGTCTCCATGCTTTCCATTTCACGATGTGACAAAATGTGCTGGTTGATGATGTCAGAGACGCAGTGTTAAGAAAATCTGATCAGCTTGGTTACACATTGTTACATATCTAACTTATTTCCACATATGAATGAGGCCAATATCTGATTTCAAAATATCTGAATGCATGCATCTTTGTCCTGCTTATTTTGTCCAAAAGCATATCAGATCTGTTCCACCTAAGAGCAAAAAATGTGAATTGGGTCACATTACACTGACAGTGTCAAATGAGACAATGAATATAAGCTACGATGTCACTTGACAGGAGAATTATAGCAAACCTAAGCACATCAATCATATCTAGTCTATACAACAGCTACCATAACATTGGGATTTAAGGGCTTGCTCAGGGAAGGGTACAGTTCAATATGAAAACATTAACAACCGTTGCTACGACAGTATTTGTTTAACTGAGTGGTTACATGTAGTGATTAGGCTTTTCTAGATTTGTTAATGTCACGCTGGACTCTAAAAACCACGATTATTGGCAAGGTTATTTACACCCGTTTGTAGAAAACCCCGGATAGTATTACTGTGTGGTATCAAGCCGAGCTTTTAATCACTGCCCAACTGAATGGTGTTCTTTCCCTCCAGCCCCACTCATGGACAAAGACAGATAAAATGAGCGGCCACAAGGTTTTATTAAATATGGCGTCGCAGGTTGAACGTCTTCAGTGTTGCAGTGCCTGAAAGCAAGAAACGGGAAATTAAAAACATGATCATAGTTTTGTAATCTCATTCCACAGAGTACCTACCATTAGCACTGGTTGACAACAATGGAGAAGCACCAAGTCTTGTACCTGAAATGAAAGAAACAGAAGTCAATTATTACTCATGTCATACAACCACAAGAGAAAACACTGGATTAGCCTGATCTGAACATGTTACATATTGAATAATCTGCTAGCGACGTCGATGCCACAGTTGCTGCCGCTCTGCCCTCTGAGGCTTGTGGAACCACTGGGGCCTCCGGCGATGCCATGTATGCCACTGGGGTTGTTGGTGATGGAAGGCGTACTGCACATGTTGAGGATCTTGATCGGGAAGCTGCGGCCAGCCAGACTCCTCATTGTTAACGACATGGAAGAAATGGAAGTGGTGATGTGGAACCCAAAACTTATTATAGTGCTTGGGTTCAGATTGAGGTTTATCAGGTGGGCAGAGAGGTTTCATTGTTGGGGTGGAGGTGCTTTGGGGCTTCATAGTGGTGGAGGTGCTTTGGGGCTTCATAGTGGTGGAGGTGCCTTGGGGCTTCATAGTGGTGGAGGTGCCTTGGGGCTTCATGGTGGTGGAGGTGCCTTGGGGCTTCATGGTGGTGGAGGGGCCATCGGGCTTCTTTGTAGTGTTGGGATGACTGCGGGGCCTCTTTGTAGTGGTGGGATGACCGTGGCGCTTCTTCGCCCTTGGCATGACTATAACAGGCACGTCTCCTTGTGGCTGAGGAGAGGAACAGAAAACTGCACATCAGGCTCAGGTCGCATGTTGGGTCAGGCTCATAGTTCACAGGATCTTGCAGCTACTTGCCTGCTTTACTTCTCCGATTGAGTTGCTCTCACTTTGCCCAGTCTCTGATGAGCCAGCATCAGAGACAGAGCTACGTGGTGCTGAAAAATAGCTTTCAACCTCCACGCCATCTTCTTCAGTGTCAGTTCCAAAATTGGAGGCTGCAAAGCAAATATTTTAAAGCAAAAAAACTGCGCACAATGAAACAAAATCATTTTAACAAGCTTACCGTCTGCTTGACACCTCCAAACAGCTAATAAGGACAACAGGATCCATCTAGGTCAGAACCCAAAGTTAGTACATCAGAAAAATACCAACTGAAATTCATTATCAAACAGCTACTTTGTCACATACCTCATGTACAAAGCCATGACTCCAATCCACTGTCACCAGCAAACTCAGTCAGAATACAACTTCTAACTGAGGCAGCTCCTTTTTAAAGCGGTCCCAGTTTGCCTCCTTATATTGGACTCAGGCGTGACTAGTTAATGGCAGAAGAGACGCAAGACCATCATTGGACACCACTATCTTAGACAAACCACTGCCATGAAGCATTAATCACTCGGTAGATGGCATTACATTTGAGATAACGAACACAGCAAAGACAAGTTTTCAAACATGAATTGGAAGAATTAGACATTGGTAAATTGACTTCACTTATATAGCACCTTTCAGCTTCGTGAGCAGCACCAAAGCACTTTCCATTGTTCATCACATTCACCCATTCACACCAGTGGAGGCTGCGACCATGCAAGGTGCTGTCACTCCAATGGGAGCAGTTTGGGGTTTTAGTGTCTTGCCTAAGGACACGTCAGCATGCGGACAGGTGGAGATGAGAATCGAAAATGCAACCTTCTGATTGGCAGATGACCGCCCTACCAACAAAACCATACCGCGGCAACATTAACAAAATTGCTTCAAGAGAACTCAGGGAATGATTCAATCCAGGCATTCAGACCTTTCTGGGCAGTGTTGACATATTCTGTGGACAAGTGTGAGTTTTCTGTGGTTTTCCTCCCACTTTCCAAACACATGCATTTGACCGAGGTGTGAATGTGAATTTGTGTGACTGTCTCTCTCTGTTTGTCCCGTTATGGATAGTTGAATTATTGAGCGTGTACCTTGGCTTCACCCACAGTCAACTGAAATCTGCTTTATCCTCCCGCAACCATCATTTTCATCATCTTGTATATAAGACCCTATCCTTCATCCTTCTTTAAAGAGGTTCAATAAAAAGTAAGAGTAAAACAACCGCTCCGAATAGACCCCCAACCTATCCCCCCCCCCCCCATCGCTTGAGTCAACCCAGTTTACGTAAACAGCCACCAGAATAACATCTGCAGTTTGTCAGATCAGAGTTTATGACTCCTCTTAACCTCATCCAATGTCAGAGCACTGTGATCGTTCCACTCTGTGTAAAGGAACTTGAATTATAAACAATTGAAGTCACTATAATAATACATTAGAATTTTAACAATAATATAACATACTGTCAGAGACAGGAACATCAGATAAACGTTAAATCACTTTTCATTCTTGTCACATTTCAGTCCATCAACATCAATATAGAATGAACACCTCCAAGTGCATCATTGTTTTTCAATCACAGTTCTAAATGGGATTTTTTTCCCTGTGTTAATTTTGAATTTTGCCTTTTTTTGTGAATTTATCAATGAACATGAAGCATACATTTCGGGACATCTTTGGCACTTTTATGTTTAGCAATTTGCTTAATTTTAACAACAAATTCCAATCAAAATAATTATTTTAATCCAGTCAAACTCTCTCACAGGTAAGGCACTACTGCCTCAGCTAAATACAAACAAGCAAGCAATTGCACTTACCTCGTATATGTTGTATTTAGATCCCGGATGAGCCCACAAACTGTTGTGGAATTTTGTGAGACAGAGCCAAAGATGAGGCGTCAGGGTTCCAACGCTGCTCAGGAGGTTTTATTTAGAATTGCAAAGGATACAAACACAAGTCAGCTGACTGAGAGCAAGGCCGTCTCTCCAAACAGAACTCCGACCGAGCTCTGCCGTTGTCTCAGTCAACCCAGTTTGCAGAGACAATAGCCGCCAGGATAACATCTGTTGTTATTCAGATCAGAGTTTATGGCTCCTCTCAACCTCATCCAATGTCAGAGCAGTGTGACCTTTCCACGGTGTCTCAAGGAGCTCGAAGTCTAAATATATTATTGAAGTCAAAATATATTGAAGTCAAACTATTCTATATCAGTGTATTGGACTATAATTCATCCGTCTTTTATACAAGTTGGATGAACTGAACAGCTGGTGTTGTGCCACTTTGTTTTATTAAGTCCAAATCCAATGTCACCACCATCAGGAAATTTGAGAGCAGCAGGATGGAGATACCCATTTTGTTTTTCAGCAGGACTTAGCAGATACCCCTTTTTTTTTTTTTTACATTAAAATTCTTTTTTTTCCTGTCTCATGTAAAGTTCTAATTTTCTGAGAAACTGGATTGGGAGTTTCCATTTGCTATAAGCCAAAATTATCAAGATTTAAGACAATAAATGCCTGAAATATATTACCATGTGTGGAACGAATCTATGCATTGAATTGAGTCACTGAAATAAATACATACCTGTACATGATCTGTTGCTTTTACATTAACACACTGATGGTGACGGCTGTCATGCAATGTGCTTACACACCCCTGAGGGCAAGCTGCGTTTCAGTGTCCACATGTCCACGGAATATGTAAACACTGCATGGAAAGTTTTGCATGCCTGGATTGAAACGGGATTAGCGAGAGTGCTGAAAACTACTGCGCTGGCCATCATGAGTGGTTCCAATCTGTCCTCGAGTTCGCTTGAAGCTATTTTGTTTATGTCTAATGATATAATGTGCCTTTTCCAATATATGCTTGAAAACTTGTCTTTTGCTGTGTTCGTTACTGAGCTCAGTCCCCCAGTGACTGCATGGGAGTGGTTTGTCTAAGATAGTGGTGTCCAATGATGTTCCTGCGCCTCTTCTGCCATTAACTAGTCACACCTGAATCCAATATATTGAGGCAAACTGGGACTGCTTTAAGATGAATCTGCCTCAGTTAGAATTTGTATTCTGACTGGGTTTAGTGATCACAGTTAATTGAATCATGGCTTTGTACACGAGGTATGTGACGAAGTAGCTGCTTGATAACGAAGTTCAGTTTCTATTATGCTGAAGTACTAACTTGGGGTTCTGATCTAGATGGATACTGTTGTCCTTGTTAGCTGTTTGGAGGTGTCAAGCAGATGGTAAGCTTGTGGAAATGATTCTCATTCATTCGCTGTGTGCAGTTGTGTGCTTTTAAAGTTTGTTTTTTTTTTTGTTTTTTTTTTCTTCGCAGCCTTCACTTTTGGAACGGATTACACTGACGGAGATGAGGGAGTGGACGTTGAAAGCTATTTTCCAGCTCCGCGGAGCTTTGTCTCTGAGACTGGGCAAAGTGAGAGCGACTCAAGCGTACATGGAAACCAGGCAAGTCGCTGCAAGACACTTGTTATGAGCCTGAACCAAGTTGACATGAGGCCTGAGCCTGATGTGCAGTTTTCTGCTCCTCTCTTCAGCTACAAGACGTGCCTCTTGATGTCATGCCAAGGGCAAAGAAGCCAATTTCCCCTTCCAAGCCGCCCTTCTGCATAACCACCACTATGAAGCCCAGTGACCAAGCCACCACTACAGAGAAGCCTGACGGCTCCTCCACCACTCAAAAGCCTGACGGAGACTGCACGACTACGAGGAAGCCTCTGTGCCCACCTGATCGACCTCGCTGTAAACCCCGCTACTATCGTCCATACTGGATTCCTCACCATCACTTCGTCTATATATTGAACCATGAGGAGCCTGACTGGCCCCAGCTTCCTGGTCAAGATGACCCAGATGTGCAGTATGGTTACCACCACAAACGACCCCAGTGGCATACGGGGCCTCACCCCAGGCCCCAGTGGTTCCACAGGCCTCAGGGGGCTGAGTGACAACGACCATGGCGTCGGCACTGTTGAGGTCTGTCCAGTGTTTTCCCTCAGTTCAGTTGTATGACATCCATAATTGAATTTTCTTTCAGGTACATATCTAGTAACCAGTGCTAATATGTACCCACTGTGGAATGAGATTACTGAACTTGCCATACGTACCATGTTCATTTATGCATTTATTTTCTTTCAGGCACTGCAACACTGAAGATGCTTGACCTGTGAAAACATTTTAATAAAATTTTATGACCACTCTTTATTAGACCTTGTTGTCCCTGAGTGTGGGTGAAGGCCGTGAACAATGTTCAGTTTACTTGTGGTTTAACTTGAATATCATTGACCATAAAGTAATGCTGTCTTGGGGTTGCTATGAAAATAACCTTGGCATTACTCATGGCTTGGTTCACTGTGATAATGTAGCTTTAGCCTAAATCAGGGGTGTCCAAACTCAATCCCGGAGGGCTGGTGTCCCCCACCCAGTCACACACAAACCCCACCTCACCTGCCTGCACAACCCCAACTGCCCAACTCAAAATACAAAGAACTGATGTAACAATGGCAGGGAACTGACGAGCCAGGAGAGAAAATGCCATCCTAAGGGGCCCACCACATCGAGAGGTGCTACAGCTATGGGGGGGCCCCGCCACAGAGGATCGCCCCGACCCAGTCAGTCAGGAGAACACACCATGGTCAGTGAACCACAGTGCAGAGCTCCCACCACCGTGGCCAGGACAACGCCCCTCAAAGGCAGACCGGACAATACTCCCAATGCGGAGAGTCCCTATGAGGAGACACTGGGGGAAAATAAGAGCTTATAAAATAAACTGAGCTAAAAAAGTGGCTACATCAGAAAGATAAGGGAAAAAAAGTAAAATTGAAAATAAATCAGCTCGTAAAATGAAATTGAGCTAAGTCAGTGGCTACATTAGAAAAATAAGTGGTAAGTAAAATAATCAACTAAATAGAGGTTTAATTAAAAAGGTGGGTCTTGAACCTGCTTTTAAAAACCCCAACAGTCTCTGCTGCCATGAAGCAGGTTGCTACACAAATGCGGGTCGTAGTGACAGAATGAGGTCTCACCATAGGTCCTGGTCCTGACACTATTGGAACCACCGTAATAAAAGTGGTCATACGGAAATGAATGAAAACTCTAAGATGCTCTCAATAGCTGTGTCTTCAGATCACCAGGGTCATGTGTCGAGACCTTCACTGATAAACTCAGAACTGTTGAACAGGAGTCATAACAAGTAAATGTTTTTATGTGAGGACTTTAACGTTGATCTTAAAAATCCAGGTGGACTGAAAGCAACTGAATCCTTCAGTGCAATGTACAGTCTGAGTCTGTTTCCAACAAAATCTAAACCAGCATGAATCTCATCACACAGTGCCACAGTAATTGACATCTTCACAAATGCAATGGAAAGAAAAAAAGAGTGATATTTTGGTGACTCACATAAATGATCACTTAACCTTTTTTCTTTTTAATCGTGTCATAGTTATCAGTGTAATATAAAGGAACTTGCCTCAGACATAAATAAGCGATAGAATTACAAAAGCCAAGAAAAACACTACTGACAAACCCTGAATGACTAAAGGATCACCAAAAGCCTGCTAGAAATTATTTATATAGATGTTTCTTCAAATCAAGGACAAAGGAGACAAAAACAAGTATAAGAAATCTAAAAATAAATTAATATGGCTACTAAGGCAGCAAAAGATAGAATACTATTATGATCTACTGAGCAAAAACAGGTTGTTTATGAGAGAGATGTGCCTATATGCACAGTGGAGCAGTGGTTAGCACTCACCACAAAAAAGGCCCTGGTTCAAATCCAGCCAGTGTAGAGTTTGCTGCCACAGTCCCTACAGACATGCACCATGGCTCCCTGAGCAAGATCCTCAGTCCCAACCATCTCCCCCCTGAGCTCTGCTGTGTGTGGCTGCCACCGATGGGCCATTTGCTCAAAATTGCCCCAAGGGGATCAATACAGTTTATAAAAAAAAGAATACTGTGAAAAGCAGATAAAATGGCATTAACACTGTGTGAGCTTGTGGCGCCAAATCATCTGATGGTGTTGATCTACTTTCAAGTTGAAATGGCAGTTACACAGTGCAGCACTCAGTTGGGGGCCGAGGGTCTTGAATGAAACCCACGCAGCCACGGGAAAAACATGCAAACTCCCAACAGAAAGACTCCGGCCCTATATAGCTAAGGCTAGACAGTATTTTGCAGTCAAAGAAATTCAAGTCGAGTTTTTAACAACTGCTCAGCTGAACATTGTCCATGCCCACCACCCCCACCCAGGGACAAAGAGACTAATTAAAGAGTGGTCATACGGTTTTATTAAAAAATGTTCACAGGTTGTGTGTCTTCAGTGTTGCTGCAGTGCCTGAAAGCAAGAAAACAGAAGTTAAAAACATGATCCTAGTTCAGTAATCTCATTCTGCAGTGAAAATACATACCGTTAGCACTGGTGCCAGATTTGGAGAAGCACCAAGTCATGTACCTGAAAGAAACACGAATCACTTATGATCGATGTCACACAATTAAACCGTGAGCTGAAACACTGGAGAGACCTGATCTGAACCTGTTAAACACGGGATGATCTGCAGAGTGCTAGCGACGGCGACGGCACGGGTCTTGCCACTCGGCCCCCCGATGCTTCTCGAACCATCGGGGCCACTGACGATGCCATGTAGGCCACTCTGGTCGGTGATGGGAACTGTGCGGCCCATATTGGTGATCTAAACCAGAATTCTGGTGCCAGCCAGGGTTGTCATGTTTAGCGAAATGGTGGAAATGATGGGAGTGGTGATGGGGAACCCAATATGGATGATACTTCTTGGGTTTACAGTGAGGTTGATGAGGTGGGCAGGGAGGCTTCTCTGTAGTCGTGGAGGGGCCGTGGGGCTTTGGAGTTGTGGTTTTGCAAAAGGGCAGCTTCGGTGGGCAAATTGGCTTCTTTGTCCTTGGCATCCATTCACCAGACGCTGCTGCTAGTAGCTGAGGAGAAGAACAGAAAACTGCACATCAGGATCAGGTCTCACGTTAACTCCATCCAGACTAATAACTAATCTTGCAGCTTCTTGCCTGGTTTACGTTCATGTTTGAGTCACTCCCATGGAGGTCTGTCCTCGATGAGGCAGCACCAAAGAAGCTCCGCGGAGCCACTGGAAAGCGTTCACGCTTCAATCCCTCACCTCCTCGATGGCCAACAGATGCAAAATTGAAGGCTGTGAAGGAAATATTTGATTACATGCAAGTGCACACAGTCAATAATTTAAAGTGATCTTAACAAACTTACCATCTGCTTGATATCTCCCAACAGCGAGCAAGGACAACAGGAGCAACCTTGACAAGAAGGTCAAGGTACTTTATACATCAATATAACTACAACCAAATAAAATAGGAAAACATACTTCCTTCCCACGTACCTCATCTGAGACCCCATGACAGCAGCCACTGTGAGCCGCAAGCTCGGCCAGAAATCACAAAAACAACTGAGACTGCTCATTTTTAAAGCGATCCCCGAGTGAGGAAGGTGTGGCTAAGGATCCAAAGATGAAAGCTAAACCAAATAATTTTTGTGTGACTGCTCGCAATTCACCAGTAAGCCAATAAAAGAAGTTGATTGTGGCAGACACCAAGAAAATGTAAGAGTAGACAATAACTGATAGAGCTGTGTATATATATAGGTTAAATTGAAATAGAAAATGAATCACTGCTAAATAAAAATATCTATGTCTATACTTCAAACATCATCCGCCTGTAGTTTTCATGTTGGGACACCAGCAGGTGCTGTTTGTCTTGTGATGAAACCACACATACATGTGCACAGAGAACAGTAAGATATAAACATCAACAATTGTATAGACGGACGGCAAATTTGGATTGCTATTACGGGTGGCTGTCAACCATAAAACTAATAAGTCCCAGGAGACTATGGACTGAGAGTCATGACACTCTGGCAGCAAACATTGTTGTTATTGTCCCTCTACTCATGCATGTGCAGAAGTGCAGTAGCGTTTCAGAAGAGTATTTCCCCCTGATTACACCTTGGAAGCCGTTTTCAAAAAGCTGAGTGTTCTGTGGTCCCGAGCACCGCTATGGTGTAAATGGACACCCAAAACACAACAAACGTGTTCCGTTTTCAGTTGACATCACTTGAAATCTTTGCCTCAATGCATTTTGGTGACAATGTTTGGGACTGCAGGCATCTTTTCAAAGCAGGTGGACTCTGCTTAAAGAAAGCGGAGGCGAAGCTCGTCAGTTCCAACATGTGCTACTTATCTGGTCATGTTGCCAAGAACAAGAAACATCACCCCTGGATCGAGACAAAACAAAATGTGCCAGAGACCTCCATTAGCAAGTATTATATCTCCCACTTCAGCTCCAACCTGATAAAAAGTAGACACTGGAAGAGGATCTTCAAGCACCACCCATTTCACCCTCCATCCTTCAGAATGGCAACACTGAGTTTTAGGTCAGTACACCATGCTCATGCACTCTTGGGACCTTTTCTCTGCCACAAGTAGTTCAAGCTGAACAGACGTTTTGACACCATAGAAGAAACTCAGTGTCTCTTTCATAGAGCTTGATACACTTGGAACAAGCAGTCAAACTTAAACCTGTAACATTTTTCTTTAAAGTTGCACTCCTGGATGTTTGTGATTTCACATGAACACCCAGGTACTTGTAGTTCTCCACTATGGAAACATATTCTTCCACATTTCTCAGTGTGTGAAGACACAGTTTTCCTTCACCATCTTCATGTTTTTGGCCACAGTTTTAGTCATCCAGTCCACGATACAGACAAGTCCTGTACTCCTCCCCATCCTTTACACACCCAACCACTACAATTTCCTGAAAACTTCTGCAAACTGAACATCCATCTACTCTCTCTGTATACAATGCATATGAAAATACCAAAATATACCTATTGTAAACTGCTAATGTCTTTTAAAAGTGTTGATATGTTCAAATGTTCTAGCTCAAAGATATATACACAGACAAAACTGTTCCGGAAAAATCTCCACATTATGTTCAAAGGATGGATCTGTGTAAATAATCAAAAAAAGAGTGGGGGGATAAAGCTAGATTAACCTCTATTGGACATATGAATTTGGCACAAATAGGGAAATTCAACTTTACTATAACACTTTAAAAGCAACTGAAACCAAAACAAAGGTCTCCACACAAATCAAAATAGGAATGAAGAAACAATGACAGAAATGTAAAGCAATTTCTTACAGGTTTAAAACCCAAAGAGTGAAAATGAGTGCAAGAGCAGTTTTAACAGTGATGCAGCCTGTCAATCGTGTAAAGGCAAGTCATTACATAGTTTGTCAAAATGATGAAAAAGGAAAAGGTCTGAGCCCTCTGAACTTTTTACACGCTCATACCTCAAGGAGCAGCAACATATAGAAGCAGTTCAGAGAAGTAAGATGGTACATACGTTAAGGATCAAATGCACTCTTATGTGCCCAGCCAGCCAGTATAGAAACAATGTCTTATGTGTTCAAGCTGAAAGATGAGCAGCCGCATGAAGACCAGCTGAATTTAAAATACATTGTGTTACAGTAATCCAGCAAAGATGGGATGAAGGCATAGATTCTAGTCTCAATATGTGCATTTGCCCATTTTTGGACTGTGGGATGAAACTCTAAGTACATGTTTAGTTCTTTGCACACAATAACCAAGCTAGGAATGGCAGCCTCTAGTGGAAGAATGTTGCCATGTCCCAACCCAACAGTTAATCTTAAGTGAACAGTTTTGCAAAATAGGTAACATTTCAGGAGATTTTCAGGTCAACTGTTGCAGATTTTTTGATGCCAAAATTTGTACAAAAGCCACAACAGCAAGACATCTCAGAATAAGTTATTTTATTTTTCACAATACAAGTCTTCAGTAGGTTGCAGCACCTAAGACAGGAGAACATGATTAAAACACTTCTTGAATTTGACATAGACTTGAGGGGAGTAGTACCTACCATGCTCATTGCTCCCTTGATGAAGGTCAAATGTAAATTCTTCAAATGGGAGAAATGCAAGGTTTTAGTTCAAAAGCTTGTCTCATCTGAAGAAATGTATGAATTATAGCTTACCTATGCAGAGCAAAAGTTACATTTTTAAAAATAGGGCTGCTTGAAAAAAAGAAAAACTACTGAAAAGGTTAGCGACTGAACTGCTTAAGGTTCTTGGAATGGTGGCTCTGCCAGTTGGCTGGTGCCTTGACCTGGGCCTGTGGAACCTTTGACTTGAAGACAGGACGCTGTATTTTGGAAACTGAAATCCAAGGCATTTCTGGTAGGTGGTCAT
This sequence comes from Lipophrys pholis, assembly GCF_963383615.2. Lineage (NCBI taxonomy): Eukaryota > Metazoa > Chordata > Actinopteri > Blenniiformes > Blenniidae > Lipophrys > Lipophrys pholis. The sequence continues at coordinate 4,560,399 of NC_137648.1, forward strand.
GCTCCTGTGCCAGCTGAGGAGGCATCTCGTGAGACCGCGGCACCATGTTGGGAAGCTGGGGGGGCCTCTCGTAAGACCGGGGAGCCATGTTGGGAAGCTGGGGGGGCCTCTCGTAAGACCGGGGAGCCATGTTGGGAAGCTGGGGGGGCCTCTCGTAAGACCGGGGAGCCATGTTGGGAAGCTGAGGGGGCCCCTCATTAGACCGGGGCGCCATGTTGGGAAGCTGAGGGGGCCTCTCATTAGATCGGGGCGCCATGTTGGGAAGCTGAGGGGGCCTCTCATTAGACCGGGGTGCCATGTTGGGAAGCTGAGGGGGCCTCTCATTAGACCGCGGTGCCATGTTGGGAAGCTGAGAGGGCCTCTCTTGAGACCTGGGCATCATCTTGGAAGACTGAGGAGGCGCCTTTGGAAACTGATGCGTCGGTCTGAGGACTTGGCGAAACTGTGGATGCAACTTGGGCAACTGTGGGAATTGGGGAAAGTGCGGGAACATCTCAGATGGACAGTCAGGGTGTTGGGGAAACATAACACAGACAAGATGTTGGTGATGTGGAAAGTGCTCATGGTCAACTGGCATGAGGTTGTGTGGTAGCCCTTGGTATGGAGGTCCATGGGGATCACCTACATGTTGAGTTGGCAACATATATTGTTTGGGAGGTCCAGAATTATCTCCCACATGCTTATGTGGCAGCACAGGTTGGCGGTGGTGGTATGGTCCATGGTCATCTCCAACATGCTTATGTGGTGGCACAGTTTGGTGCTGGTATGGTTCATGGTCATCTCCCACATGCTGATGTGGCGGCACACGGTGGTGTTGGTTGTGGTGCTGGTATAGTTCATGGTCATCTTCCACATGCTTATGTGGCGGCATATGTTGGTGGTGGTGCTGGTGGGGTCCATGGTCATGTCCCACACGGTGATGCTGGTATTGATCATGTGGTGCCACCTGCATTTGGTAGCGGTGTGGTGGCATATGCTGATGCATCGTTGCATTCTGGTGCAGCACTGGCCCATGCTGGTGTGTCCATGGCTGTGGAGGGGGAGAATTATTACAGAATCCAAGAACGACCTCACAGGGATTTTAAATGTACTTACCTTACTTGCACCTTGGGATGAATAAACCAGGTGACCAGGTCCAGATGGCACACCATCAGAATCAGCGCTACTTGCATATGGCACATCTCCATATTTATCCGCAGATCTCATTCTGAGGACTAAAACATTATTTTTAGCACATGCACATTAAATAGCCAGTAAGCTGGTCTCAGTACAACATTTACCATTTGTTTGATGTCCTCCAACAGCTAGCAAAGATAACAGCAGCCACCTGGACAATGGGACAAATTACCAGTGTCCTATGTTGCCTTATTTTAAAAAAAATTTTTTTTGCAATGCCACTCATTTACAAGTTTTTCTAAACACTCACCTTAAAGAAAACCCCATGGCTTCAGCTGAAATGGTGTCAGTCGGACAGTGACTCAGACCCTCACGTTCCTTTTTGAACCTCCTCTCATCTAGTTAAGTAGACACAGGTGCAATTACTTGAAGGCAGGTGTGACTCAGTATGCAACAGAAAGGGTTTAACCCTCTGTGGTAGGAATTACAATTTCCTACCACAAGGTGTTGTGAAAGGACAATTTTATACTTTTTCACTTGCGATAAAATTCCATTTGTGACTTTATAAATGCAGCACCTAAAACCAAAATCACACTTAACAAAATCACATATATTCAACGGATATATTTGTCCAGGGATTTTGGTAAAATGAGATACAATCCCTTGCATTACTGAGCTCTAATATCCCACAATATGTGTTTTTTGAAAATCTTTGTAGACAACTAATGCATAGAAATGGACATACTGTTTCTTTATGTGTACATTGCATTTTCAGAAACGGCGTCACAGTTTTTCCTGATGTTGATGCCATGTTGCACTTGATCATGGTGGTGATATGCCACATATTCATGTGGGGCATGATCAACTACATGGTGATGTGGTGGCAGCTTCTCATGGTGGTGGTGTGGTAGTGCATCATACCAGTTGTTTGGTGGTCAGCTTCCTCACTCACAGCAGCATTATCTGGGCTTGGGAGCTTTTCTGTGTTGAGTTTGCATGTTTATTGTTTTTCTCCCCAAAGTTTTTAGCCCCTTTGACTTTTTCATTAAGTCATGTGCCTTTTTCCAAGTCATCAACTTGTCACGTTGAATAAAAATACAGCTTTGGTTTCCTCTCACAGTCCATAATATGAGGGTAATTGTTCATAAATGTCCCATAGGTGTGAACTTGTCATGTAATGAACTGGTGACCTGTCCAGGGTCTAACGTTCCTCCAAATGAAATATTCTTTATTAATCCCCTGTTGGAAATTGTCTCTGTGTTTAACCCACTTTAATCATATAACCTCAACTGCACATGCTGCCTGATCATGGAAGAAAAAAAATTACAAAAGGGAATGAATCAGTAATTGACATTCAAAGTTTAAGTGATGAAATTAATGTTTTGCAGTAAAAGTAAAAATTCATTCAATGCATATAAAACAAGAGCATTAGGTTTGAACTCTTTTTGATGTCATTTATCATGTGGAATTTGGATGAGCATATATCTTAACTTTTGATTACAGAATTTCCACCGGCAAATCTCATTAGACATTTAATACATGCTCAATTTTATCTTGTAGGCAAAAACACGACAACTACATTAAATATTGTGGGCTTGCACAGAGCTTCATGTGTCATAGAAGGCTGAATTAGTAAGCAAGTTCTTTTGCTAAGCTTTAAAAATACATTTATATTGCTTATATGTCTATATCTTTACCTATGCAATTTCCCTCCACTCAAGGACTGAGGCCTCATTCACACTGTAGGGAAATGCGACCCAATTCGGGTGGCCCATATCTGACCTGTTTTGTGGCCGTGTGAAAGCTCCAACTCTGATTTTTTTCACACCAGACCAGGCGGCCTGGGTCTGGTGTGAAAAAGGCTTGGAAAAAAAAAAAAAAAAACTGAAAAAAACCACTCATGATTGAGGCCTGGGTGTCTTTCTGCCTTTTTGCTGAGGAAAATTACAAAATAGTGTAACATCTATGCATGTTTGCTGAACCACTGAAGTGAGCTGACTCGAGCAAGAGCACTGAACATCTTTTGAGCTCAAGGAGCCGGTAGCAGCTATTAGCACTAGCGTGATGCTACTAGCACAGATAGCTGCTTTTAGCAGTAGCAGCAGAACTGCTTTTATCACAGGGCGATGAAAGTGGTTTCTGTGATATACAGTATTTATAAAAGGTACAGTTAGAGTAGCAGCAGCACAACAGTGACATTTGTTTTCCTCTCTGCAGCTGGATGGCTGTAGGAAGAATGACTCAATGAGCAAGTTAATGAAAGTGATTACTTGAGTCATTCAGTAAAGTGACTTGTGGGTTTTGAACGAGTCGCTCAAACTCGCACATTAGTGTGTGCCTGTCTGGTTGGAGAATTAAGGAGTGGCCCAGTTCTGTTCAGTAATAAAGCAGTTTTCCAGACAAGAAACTCATCCTGCTGGACACAATTGTAACACACAGTGACTGAGAAGTAACTTTAATCTAATTACTGGTTTGGAAATATTGCATTAGATAAGTCATTGAAAAAAAGTAGTCAGAGTGTAATGCATGATCAGCGTCACTGTTTGTACCACATAAGTGGGTTTGGGCCCCCCCAAAAGAAATATTTTATTGTACTGCAGTGTGAACGAGGACAAAGATCAAACCAAACACTGCACGAGTTCAGCTGGAGCAATTCTCATTCATTTAAAACACTTTTGCACTCAATAGCATCTGACCAACTTTTGCACGATGAGGCCATTGTGTAGTGTAAAGTTCCTCAGCAGGAAATAAGTATTTTAAATAACTTCTTAATCAGGACAAGATTCAAGTGAAAACACAATTTGACACATCAAATACAAAAGGACACATTTTATTTCCAAAGTAAATGCATTTCATCAGCAGGTTCCGTTTCTTCAGTGATGTAGCACCTACAACAAAAAGAAAATGCACAAAATGTTTCAGTTACTGTTCAGATGTTGTACCTGAAAGAATGTGCCAATAACTTACCCACCTTATTAACCTGAACCAATCCCACAAAAGTTAAAATTAGGTCAGGCCAAAGCATTAGCCAATTAACTGCTTTGTCTGCCGCGGATTCTTATGATGGAAGCGCCGCCAGTAGAGTGGCCGCTTGACCTGAAAAACTGGACGTTTGATATGGCGCTGCAGAGTCTTAGGCTTGAAAATTGGACGATGGAAGCGGTCAACAACGATCTTTGGTATCTTGGGCAAGTGCTTGAGCAACTGGGGCCCCTGTGGGGGCAGCTTGGGAAACTGGGGTCCAAGGTACTTCTCAACTGGCATGCGATGGTACAAACCTTGGGGCAGCCCATGATGGGAGGGGTGCTGAGGTTTAGGATGCACATAGTCATCGGGCAACTCATTGGACATCTGCGGAGCTCCAGGATGCATATAGTTGTGGGGCTGTGGAAGTCCAGGGTGCACATGCTTGTGGGGCAGACCGTGGTAGGGGGGCTGTGGAAGTCCAGGGTGCAAATGCTTTTCAGGCAGCCCGTGGTAGGGGTGCTGCGGCCCATGGTGCACATGCTTGTCGGACGGGCCATCGTAGGGGTGCTGCGGCCCATGGTGCACATGCTTGTCGGACGGGCCATCGTAGGGGTGCTGCGGCCCATGGTGCACATGCTTGTCGGACGGGCCATCGTAGGGGTGCTGCGGCCCATGGTGCACAGGCTTGTCGGACGGGCCATCGTAGGGGTGCTGCGGCCCATGGTGCACAGGCTTGTCGGACGGGCCATCGTAGGGGTGCTGCGGCCCATGGTGCACAGGCTTGTCGGACGGGCCATCGTAGGGGTGCTGCGGCCCATGGTGGACATGCTCGTCGGACGGGTCATCGTAGGGGTGCTGCGGCCCATGGTGGACATGCTCGTCGGACGGGCCATCGTAGGGGTGCTGCGGCCCATGGTGCACATGCTCGTCGGACGGGCCATCGTAGGGGTGCTGCGGCCCATAGTGCACATGCTCGTCGGACGGGCCATCGTAGGGGTGCTGCGGCCCATAGTGCACATGCTCGTCGGACGGGCCATCGTAGGGGTGCTGCGGCCCATAGTGCACATGCTCGTCGGACGGGCCATCGTAGGGGTGCTGCGGCCCATAGTGCACATGCTCGTCGGACGGGCCATCGTAGGGGTGCTGCGGCCCATAGTGCACATGCTCGTCGGACGGGCCATCGTAGGGGTGCTGCGGCCCATAGTGCACATGCTCGTCGGACGGGCCATCGTAGGGGTGCTGCGGCCCATAGTGCACATGCTCGTCGGACGGGCCATCGTAGGGGTGCTGCGGCCCATAGTGCACATGCTCGTCGGACGGGCCATCGTAGGGGTGCTGCGGCCCATAGTGCACATGCTCGTCGGACGGGCCATCGTAGGGGTGCTGCGGCCCATCGTGCACATGCTCGTCGGACGAGCCATCGTAGGGGTGCTGCGGCCCATAGTGCACATGCTTGTCGGACGGGCCATCGTAGGGGTGCTGCGGCCCATGGTGCACATGCTTGTCCGACAGCCCATGGTAGAGGTGCTGCAGCCCATCTTGCTCATACTGATGATTTGGCGGGACATGCTGGGGTACGGTTACATTCTGGTGCATCCTTGGCTGCGAAGAATAAAGCAGGGTCTCAACAATTGCCATTGGGCTTTAGAATACACTTGTAACAGGAGAAAGTGCAGAAGTATTTTGTAGCTACTTGCCTTAACAACACCTCGATAAGAATAAAAGATATGAACAGGTCCAGATGAAGCATCATCTGCAGCATCCATGCTACTTGTATCTGGCACAGCTCGGTATTTTTCAACATTTTCAATTCTGGAGACTGAAAGTGAGATATTTTAGCCCACATTCATTTAATTAGCCAATAAACAGTTTTCAGTAGATATTTACCATTTCTTTGATGTCCTCCAACAGCTAACAAGGATAACAGCAACCATCTGGACAAAACATACAAATTACATCAGGTTGTGATCATTATATGTCATTGGCATTAATTACTTAAGTTCTCTGAAGTTGTACCTCAATTGCAACCCCATAATGTCAGCTGCAGTCAACAACAAAGTCAGTCGGACAGAGACCCAGCCACTGAGGTGTCTTTTGTATGGTCCCCGCTCTTTAGGACTTAATTGGATGCAGGTGTGGGTAGTTGAAGAAAGGTGTGTCCAGTGAAAGTTCAACCACTTGTGGGGTGTGGCACTGAGTGTTGTGGCAGAAGATTTCACAACCATTTCCTTTTTGTTAATGTCAAAATTTTTATCAATGTTTTTTCAAAACCAATCATAGGTCTGCTGATACCGCTGCCATAAATCCATACATTTGGTGTTTTTTCATGCACTCATTTGCTGCACTTACATTTGCAAAGCTTTCAATCTGCTAAAAGGGAGATATCCTTTCAAATGTTGCTTATGCTCTGTAAAAGGGCCTGAAATGATTGTATCATATTTGATGCTATAGAAATAAAACTGAAATGTATTTTGGGAGGACAAGAAGTTAGCAGAAATGTGTCAGTAATGGCTTTTGTAGTCAGACAAAATAAACCAATTAGAGAAAGACTGTTTTTAGTTGTCATAACACACCTTTAAAATGTATGTATTTAAAGTAATAACATTTAATTGTCAATAAAATCTGGTTAGTGAAGAATTTCAAAACGGTAACTGGCGCTTTACTTAAAGACTACATTTCCCATGAGCGGTAAGATCGTGCAACTTTAAGCCCTTCAAAATTAGGCGAAAACACTTCCTGTCTCATCAAAAGTGCGTCACAAACGTCGCCAGTGAGTTTTATTTTGAAGTCGGAGTCCCTCCTCCGTGTCCCGGCGCTTCCTGTCGGAGACACCGACAGCTGGTGACCTGTGGCGGCGGAGCCTCATGTTGACGTTTTCCTCCGACAGGTACACTCCGCCGCGATGAGGCTCCGACTGGCCGGGGCTGCACTGCTGGCGGCGGCCGCCGCCTACTACATCTACCTGCCGCTGCCGAACGGCGTGTGCGAGCCGTGGAAGCTGATGCTGCTGGACGCGGTGTTCCGACCCACCTTGTTGGCGGTGAGAGCCGGGGGATGAGCTGATAGGGAGCCGGGGATGAATTGACAATACTCTTAATATTTATTTAATTTTGTAATATTTTTTTTTAAGTTACCAATTTTTTTCAACTAATTCAATTTACCTGTATAAGATATTAATTTTCAAGCCACATTGATATTTAAAATGTACAGCATTTACACAAAGAATGAACTAAATAGCTGGGGGAAAAAAAGGCTTGAATGATAATTAATATTCAGTCAGTATTTTAATATATACTGTATTGTGATAAAAGTTCTCAATATAACATGAGAATTGAACTTTGTCATTCAAGGTTGATTTACATTTTTTGACTTGATAGTCTTAAAGGACAACGTCATCTTATAATTGAATAATGTTTCCCATTTTATGTGATAAGATATCACCATGATATATATTTCATCATCATATAGTAATTTAATACGTTGCACATCTTTCACATTGTCATATCTAAATAATAATTTTTAGTTTTTTGATCAAATTTCTCAATATAACATGACATTTTTACTTCACAACATCACATTTGTTGTCAAATGTAACTCTTGAACATAATATTTTATTAAGTGATAAGATAAGTTTGATATGTGTAACTTATACCATGAACAAGTTTACGCTGGGAGATTTTATGTAACCGTCATAAAGCTCAAACATGATGAAATGTAATCAAATTGTCTGTTATGATAAAAAAAAGTCCTGATATACAAAAACAAATCTACTTTATATTGAGACATTTTTTCATATAGGTAATAACATTCGACTTTATATCCCAAAATGATAATTTCTTCTCATCTTATAGTGTAATAAAGTTTGATTTATTATTCATTATGAGTCAATATCACACATAACTTTCGCATGAATGCATTACATGCACATATTAACCATAACATTATGACCACCTGAGTAATAACCTTTAAAAGTGGAAACAACAGCTAAAAAGGTAATATAACATATATCTAAATTGTACCTGCGTCACTTCATAAGTCCAACCTGATATTTTGTATGTATGGCAATTTTTTGGGACGTTTTCTTTATTTCAGATAACGAGCATGTTTTTCAGCTCCAGACACATTTTATTTGATGAAACATCGGGGAAACGGCTCTTTTGATTATCTCGGTTGCAGACCCCTGATATAGATGACGGGACCCATGGTTTTCCAGCAGAATGTTATAAATCATCACACTGCTGAACTGACTCACCTGCTTCCCATAATGCACCCTGGTTTGCATGTGTTGACCCGGTTCATCCACCCGATTCATCACACCAGACCACCGTCTTCCAAGCAGCATGAACAGCTACAGCTTGTCTATATGATTGGACTACACAGGCCAACCTTTCACCACACGTCTGCATCACTGAGCCGCCTGGTCCGCCTCTTTTCCATGACCTCTGCAAACCAATAGCGCCTCACAAGAGCTGCAGGGTTCGAGTTTGAACTTCTCGAGCAAAATGATGACTTCCTGCCAGATGTATCCCTCCCACTAACTGACACCAAGCGAATCAGTGTCTCTCACTTCACCTGACAGTCGTCGGGATGTTATGGAGGTCATGTTATGTTATGGAGGTCATGCAGGAGGTCATGTTATGTTATGGAGGTCATGCAGGGGGTTATGTTGTGTTATGGAGGTCATGCAGGAGGTCATGTTGTGTTATGGAGGTCATGCAGGAGGTCATGTTATGTTATGGAGGTCATGCAGGAGGTCATGTTGTGTTATGGTGGTCATGCAGGAGGTCATGTTGTGTTATGGTGGTCATGCAGGAGGTCATGTTGTGTTATGGAGGTCATGCAGGAGGTCATGTTGTGTTATGGTGGTCATGCAGGAGGTCATGTTGTGTTATGGTGGTCATGCAGGAGGTCATGCAGAAGGTCATGTTATGTTATGGAGGTCATGCAGAAGGTCATGTAGTGTTATGGAGGTCATGCAGAAGGTCATGTTGTGTTATGGTGGTCATGCAGGAGGTCATGTTGTGTTATGGAGGTCATGCAGGAGGTCATGTTGTGTTATGGTGGTCATGCAGGAGGTCATGCAGAAGGTCATGTTGTGTTATGGTGGTCATGCAGGAGGTCATGTTGTGTTATGGTGGTCATGCAGGAGGTCATGCAGAAGGTCATGTTGTGTTATGGTGGTCATGCAGGAGGTCATGTTGTGTTATGGAGGTCATGCAGGAGGTCATGTTGTGTTATGGAGGTCATGCAGGAGGTCATGTTGTGTTATGGTGGTCATGCAGGAGGTCATGCAGAAGGTCATGTTGTGTTATGGAGGTCATGCAGGAGGTCATGTTGTGTTATGGAGGTCATGCAGGAGGTCATGCAGGAGGTCATGTTGTGTTATGGAGGTCATGCAGGAGACCCTCTCGTGAACTCACAGAAGCTCCAAGAGAAAACTTGTGAGAACATTTGAACCTCAAGCATGACTTTTTGTTTTTTTTAGTAGGTGTATGTGTGCAGGAGGTGAAACTGTTGTTGTCTTTTTAGACTCTCACACCTTCCTCTCATGTGTCAGTACAGTTCAACAGGTTCAGACACACACACACACACACACCCTGCTCACTTTGACACAAAAGAAGGTTGCTTGCATGTAGCGATAACAGGTTTTAAGTAACTTTTAAGTACAAAGAGACGTCTTGTCTTCTACCTCAGGGTTTGGGCTCGTGACCTTTCACCTGTAGGTTGACTCCCCGCCCTGCTTACAGTCACATGTTCTGTTCCTCCAGTGTGAAATTGCTCATCAGCTGGGCCTGTGCCACCGGATCCACGTGTTGAACCGGCTCGTGTACATGGTGGAAGACGTCGACGCCCGCTCCTGCGCCGCCGTGCAGGTGACCGACACCCTGCTGGGCGGCATCCCAACCCGAGTCTTTCACCCCAAGGGCGGGGGGGAGCTGAAGAGAGCGGTGCTTTATTACCACGGGGGAGGATGGGCTCTCGGCAGCATGCGTGAGTTTCACTCACCTGTTAACTTCTGCAATGTCGTTTATTTTCACTTTGATATGTGTCGAAAATTGAGAGCTGGAAAAGTGAGGCGATCTTAATAAAACTTTGAGGTTGTTTGCATCTTGTTTTTGTTTGTATTTCAGAAATCGTCCCAACCTTTTTTTTGGAATTATTTGGATTTGGGCCCTTTAAGACCTGCATTACACAGCCTGTACTTTTATGTATCACATACAATTTGTTAACATCACACAAAGCTGGAGGTTTTTGGTAGTTTGTGCTTTTCTTACCAATCGAGCTTTTCAGGTTAATTTCGGTTACATTTACTGACGGCAAAAGAAAAAAGTGGGGACAATGTGTAAAATGCAAACAGGATGCAAAAATCTATAAACCTTATTAAGTACATATGTTATTCAAAAGACTACCACTTAATTTGAAGCGTTGTCTCATTTAAAAATAGTTGGATCAGAGGCAACAAACAAGAAAATGAATTTTTATGTTTTTGGACCGACATGACAGTTTTACAAATAAAATCTAATTGTATGATTTTGTGACTTTAGCCCAGAAGTTTTCATATATTTTTATATAATGATTACTTCAAAAAAAGGAAATACTGTGTACATTTGACTGCAGAAAAATAGATTATCATTTCCCTGTTTTGACACCGAGTCTCTCCTCCTCACAGGGATGACCTCTTTCGACTACGTCTGTCGGACAATGGCTGAAGATCTGGACGCCGTCGTCATGTCCGTCAAGTACGTTTCAGATTTAAGAAAATAGCTTTCCTCAGTTTTAAACTGCACGTAATCGATGCTTACGATTGTACCAAGTTTAAAAGCAAAGGGCCGGCAGCAGTAGGCTGGTGGGGACGTTTCCTGACAGGATAATTCATTCATTGTCGGAGGAATCTTTTGAGGTCACAGTCTGTGAAATCGGCAGAATTGACCTTGGATTTGCTTCATATTTTGAGACAATGATGTCCATGCAGCGGATACTGCCCTGTAAACTTTCTGAGGTTTTTAAAACACTTACTTGTAGCAGCTTTTTAACCTTCAGTGGAGCACATGTGTTTCCCTTTCCACAAATGTAGACAGAAGAATCAGTCTGCAAGTACGTGTTCAGACTGAACAAAAAGAACAACATGTACAAGTAATGTGTCTCATGATCCTTCTAAAACAGCAGTTCATTTGTTTTATTTTGGGATGCGGCAAATTTCATACAACCAAGATGGATTTTAATTCAAGAACGTGGCTTTCGAGGCGTTTAGCATCAGGAGACATTGTTAAAATGTTTTTATTTTTTTCAAGTTTCCTAAAAATATTGAAGAATTTACTTATTTTGATTGAAGTTATCGAGCGTGTGACATTTGAACATTAGGTGGCAGCAGTGAGTCACAGCAGATCTCAGTTAATCTTCAGTGCAGCTCGTTTGAAGCTTTTTACAGTTTGATTTATGGTAATAAATATCAAAAGCTCCATCCTGTGTGAGGTTTCCTCTTCAATCTGACCCGTTTGTGCCTGGACTGAACGCAGACTGGACCAGGGCCGTCAAACATGAGGCTCGTGGACCAAAAGCACATTGAGGCAGCTGAAGCTTTGAAAAGCTGCTTCTGATTTAAAAACTGACGCTCTTGCAAACGTCTCGGCGGCTACAGTTACCGTCTGGTTCCAGAGGCGGTGTTTCCAGATCAGTACGAGGACGCGATGGCGGCGGCGAGGGCCTTCCTGTCCCAGGAGGCGTTTGAGCGCTACGGCATCGACCCGGAGAGGACGTGTGTGTCTGGGGACAGCGCGGGGGGAAACCTGGCTGCTGCCGTGTCTCAAGGGGTAAACACACACACACACACACACACACATTTAGGTCTAACACGGTGGTAACCAGATGACTGGCTGAGGCGAGGGAGGGCAATGCAGTAGGATTAAAATAATCCCATATCTGTTCAGAAACGGGCCGGATTACTGAGCGTGAGAACTCAGCATTCTTTGAGAAGTTGGGCTTTAAGCTCTGGATTGAAGCTTTGTGATTTTGTGCGCAGCTCGCCGTAGACGACACCCAGCAGGTGAAGTTCAAGATCCAGGCTCTGATCTACCCGGTGCTGCAGACGCTCGACTTCCACACGTCGTCCTACCAGCAGAACCACGGCGTGCCCATCCTCTACCGCCACATCATGATCCGCTTCTGGCTGCAGTACCTGGGCGGAGACTCCTCCCTGGAGCCCGTGCTGCTCGCCAACAACCACAGCTCCCTGGACGAGCCGGCCGTCACCGCCGCCATGCGCTCCAGGGTCAACTGGACCGCCCTGCTGCCGCCCACCGAGCGGGCGAAGCCCTTCAAGCCGCTGGTCAGAAAAACAGGGACGCCGGGCGTGGTGGGCAGGCTGCCCGCGCTCACAGACGTGAGGGCAGCGCCGCTGCTGGCGGAGTCGGAGGTCCTGAGCAGGACCCCCAAGGCGTACGTGTTGACCTGCGAGTTCGACGTGCTGAGGGACGACGGGCTGATGTACGTCAGACGCCTGCAGGACGCCGGTGTGGACGTGACCAACGACCACCTCGTGGACGGCTTCCACGGCTGCATGGTGTACTCCCGCCTGCCCATGTTGTCGAGCGTCGGCTGGAGGAGCTTGAAAAGCTACATCCGCTGGCTGGACCAGAACCTGTAGACGAGCGCGTCTGCTTGGAGCCACCAAAGAAGAAGAGCAGCCGAGGTCCAAGACCTTCGAGCTGAATGTGCAGGGAAAACCAGAAAACGTAGCTTTAACTCAGAAGATCACAGGTTTGATCCCCTGTGTGGGCGCTGCTTTGGACTGTCCAATCCTGATCCTGGAGATCCTGAAAATCTTGGTGGCCCTCCATGTTTTCCTCCTCCAACACCCCTGAATCTGATGGTGGATGTGTCTTTATGAAGCTCTGCAGAAAGTCTATTAAGAAGCTGATCAGTAGATCAGGTGTGTTGGTGCATGGCCTCGTCTGGTGGTGCGTTCAAGGAGCTGGGAAATCAGAAACTCATGATTTTTTTCCTTAATCTACAAAAATAGCATCATCGTCATCATCATCAAAAAAAAAAAAGCCCAAAACTTCCCTTTCTGTAGGAAACTTTACTTCCCGCAGCCAGCTCGTGAACGCGCCGCGAACATGACTCTCCTGGACCTGGATTGGACGTCTCTGCTTTAGAGAACCGAGATCGAAATGCACTGGATCTGTAGATCTGTGCTCCAGCTGACAGAAGATAATCTGACAGAATCATATAGTCAGTTTTTAGTCTTTTAAAGATAAAATTCACTGATTCCAGATCAGTAAATATGAACATTTGATAGTAGGTGGGATCATTCTCAGAATAGAATAATATGGGGGGAAAAAATACAATTTTATTTTTAAAATAGATAAAAATCATATTCTGTTAATTCCACAGGGTTCCCACATGTTGCCTGTTAAATTATCAGATTTTCCCAAAATATTTTCATCATATTTTGACCCCCTATTTCCAGGATTTGTTCAGCACAACACAAATTGGCCTATTTTAACACTTGGAAGCAAATAAAATCCTTTGTGTAAATATTTCACCCTAAAATCAGATTCGGTTTTATAACAAGATGACGAATACACAAAAATTCAATATTTAAAAATGTCAAACTTTTGGACATGTGCTACAAACGTCTTTCTTGAAGCTGTTCCAGTTTCACTAGTGTGAGTAAAATCAAGGAAAATTGTGTTTTCTTGTTTGATAATGTAAAACTTGCCGAACGTTTGATAGCTGTAAAACTAAAAAAAAAAACAAAATACATATGCTTGTTTTCTACGACGTTCGGAATTTTTCAATTTATCAATGTCAGACTGGCTTGTTATTCATTTTAAATCTGTATTTTACCTGCAACGTCCTGTGAAAGCATGAACACTATAAATCAAGTCAGTTTATCATAACAAACCCTTTTAGGGTTTTTTTTTTTTTTTTATAAACACAAAACTCTAAACATAACAAAATGGTTTTTTTTTTCGGTGATTATTTCCAGGCCTGGAAATTTTAAATGTTTTCCAGGATGTCACTGATTGTGGGAACCCTGCTTGTGACAAAAGTATATTTGTGTAATTCAATGCAAAGCTTTCAGACGGAGGTCGTCTGCGAACGACTTATTGTTTAATCCTTATGAACCAGCCGCTGAAAATACTGCAAATTCTATTACAGCTGCAGAGTTATCAGCTCGCTAAGTCCTATAAAAAACACTTTCAAAGAGAAATGTATAGCAGATGACCTCAAATCTGTCAGAACACTGTGAATAAACTCCACTTGACAGTACCGGAGGGATTTTTGGACGTTCTCACTGCGAAAAGAAACCTGAACCGCTGACTTTTGGCTGCAGTAAAGTACAATAATTCAGAGAGACGTCCAAGGAAGAAATGCCACAGAGCTCCGTCTGCTATTTTCATTCACTGGGACCTGCTTTTAACCGCGTACTTGGCTTCGTTTGATCATCATCTCTGGATCATTTGTCTTCAACACTATGGCACCAGAATCCCAAAATACTGGACATTAATAACGACCTCGGAGCGCAAACTGACCCACCTTTACATTATGTTACTGAAATTTCTGCTTATTGGCGCCTCAATTTTAAACTCGTACTTATATCACTAATATAACTGTTACTGTAAGTTTGGAATATAAGTTGGCCAAAGAATGCTTCATAAACTTCCCTGGTGGTAGTGTAACGGTGTTCTGTTGTCATACAGTGACATCTAGTGGCCGTAGGTGTTATTTATTGTATATTTTGATTTATAGGCGCTGAAAAAAAAAAGTGCAACTTGTATTCCGTAAAATGCGGCGAAAAGTAAGCTTTTGTGCCGTTATCTCCCGTAAAAAGCAAGTCTGTTACTATTTCACTAAACTCCTGTTTACTGGTGGAAGTAGAGAAGCTTTGCGAAGCGTGTCGCTTGTTATTAATTTATACAAGTCGTAGAGCTGTTAACTGATTTAGCATCAGTTCCAAATTTTTGAGAATTTGGGTGTATTTTTCCTTGCGTTCTCTTCTATTTTTTTTTTTTTTTTAACTTGTTTTAACTAAACTCTAAAAGAAACTTCACTAGTATTAGAATTGAAAATGTGTGTGTAGTTACATAAATGAAGTGTTGCACTTTTTGGCAGGTTTTCGAAGGGAAACGCTCCAAACCTCTTTTTATGCATCTGCAGACACTTTGGAATCTAAGTATGTGATGGACACACGTTATTTTGGTCTTTTTGAGGCATCTGTGCACACTTTCTACATAAAACGGTGGATTTATGTCCGTGTCTCCCACTGCACACGAGGAATGCGATTCCTAACCGTCATGCCACGCAGAACACTGGAAGCATTTTTTTCATTCAGCTTCTCGTCGGGTTTCTGGAAAGAATCCTTGTAGGAGTGTGTGTACTTCATGTATTGCAGCTTTGTGAAGACGCTGGCAAGAGCAGTGTCTGTCATGCTGCCTCCAGTCTGAGTTTTCTCTCTTTTTAATAATGCACTGGAACTGTGATGACACAGTGTCGATTGTGTGTCGTTGGAGAAAGTGTGCCAGAGTTCACATAATTGTGGACTATGTGTTTGAGCGTGTCCCCTCGGCCCCCCGACCTGCTGCACCGACGACCACGAGAGCTGTGAAACTCATGCGAGAATTACTGTATCACCACCGGAGTGGAGATCCCCAGTGGACTATCGGGTTCCCCCGCCTCATCCACCCCACCCCCTCCTCCGCCCTCGTGTTGGCTCACAGAGTTTAAAATGAGCTGTCAGACGGTTTTGGCTCAGAAACGCTTGAGCAGTGTGGTCACTTCATGACTTTCAAGCCCAGAAATGTTAACACTGAGATTTTCCTCTAGAATCCTACAAGTCCAGATTTGATTGCTTCAAAAGTACAATAACGTCTCGTGTAATGTGACTTTTGTGCACTGGGTGGCAGCAGTGAGTCACTGTTCCTCAGCTTTTCAGCCCTTTACCATTAGTTTTTGTGGAGAGCTTCAAATTTCTCATTCTCTTGTCAGAAACGGAAATCACTAAGAAACAAAATCACTAAGAAGCAGATGGATTAATAGTAAACAGTGATAGTTTTGCTTTGTGTCCGTATAAAGCTAACAATTCCAAGTAAAAAAATTATGATCTGGCGGGACAAATGTGCCTACAGATGCAGTATTTTCTTTTATATCTGTTCTTCTGTGATAAATAGTGATTCTATTGTATGAATAAGTGTGATAGCTCCTGTAGGGTGTATAAATACTATAAAGACCATGTTTTATTGTCTGCTGGGAAAACTTTAGTGCTTTATGAGGAGCAGTGTGTTGGTATTTTATTAGTGCTGTATTGTATTTAAATCATAAACTGGATTTTTCATTATTACTACCACATTCCAAAACGCTTTACTGTGAATGTAAGGAGCTTTTTTTTTTTTTTTTTCTTCATTGTGAGAGTTCTGTTGTGACGCTTATCTCATTCCATCCAAAGAAAGTCTGAATGCTGCTCCTTACGACGTCCGTCTGAATGTGTTCTGATCTGATTATTTAAGAGAAATGACAATAAAAGTTGGTTTAAAAAATATAAGGGTATTTCTTTCTCCAGTAAAATCTTTACTTCGTGCTTGCTTTTGCTGTTGTGTTGCGGCTTTTGCTGTTGTGTTGCGGCTTTTGCTGTTGTGTTGTGCCATTGGGCCGTCTGGGCCTTCGTACATTTGCCTGTGATGTTGTGGTAAATAGGTGTTAGGATTTTATCTATTGAGTTTCTGTACAACTTATTTATTATTATCGCTAAAATTTCTAAATATCACATCATGGAAGCCTCAGGAAGGCGCTTCTGAAAACGATAACTTTGTGTGGAATTTACCAAAATAAAAGCTAAACTAACCAATACGTGAGTAGATTCCTCTAAATAACTGAATACCCTGAATTTACTCAAATGAAGTAAATCGCTTGTCCTGGACTTGGTCGTGTGTTTTAGAAGACGTTTCTATGCTTTTAGAAATGTTTTCTACCTGAATATGAGATCATGCACAAAATAATACGACTTTAAACTTATTACGTGGAATTTGTAGAATTTAACAATGTCGGGAATTTTCCTACATTTTTTCCCATCTAAATACTTTTGATAATTTTGACTGTGTTAAAGCTTTTAAAATGATTTTTTTGCTAGAAGTTTTATTTTTAGGAACATTTTGAAATGAAGTGTCTTGATCTCGTCAATCATACACATTTTTTTTTTGATGCATTTGAAGCCAAAACATTTTCCAAACTTAAAACAAAGACGACAATGAGCGTGAAGGGGAAAAAAGAAAACTAAATAATCTAATTTCCTATGAAAGTTTCAGGAAATAATAAACTAACTGTAAATACTTTCAGACCGATATTCCGAACACTGACATCATTAACTTAATAACATACGTACACATAAATACAGTAAAATATGAAGAGAAGAAAGAGAATCTACTATATAAAAAAGTGGAAAAAAAGACCGATCTTAATGCTCGTGTGTGTAAAGCATTGCCTGGGACATAAATACAAAACTAGCCTTTTTTGAATTTCCCAAATTGTTTTATTTACTCGTTTATTCCTACATTTGTCATTTCACATCCTCCGTAGATACGTGTCCTTGTTTTATTTTCCTGGTATTTAATGAGATTGTCTTGGCTCTCACAATAAAAGTGTGACTCAGAAGGTGGCGCCAGATCTCAGCTCAGAAGCATCTGTACATCAGCTGTGAGAAATCTGCAGGGATCAAGTGTTTCTTTTATTCATGTTTTATCTCAGAGTTTTATGAACATTGTAAAGTTTTATGGGCTCTCTCTGATGTATTAACTACGGTGGCCCAGAAGGGCCAACAACACAACACAACAACAAAAAGTCGCAACACAACAACAAAAGTTCTAAAAAGTTCTCCGACTGCTGCGTTTAGCTTTTGTTATTGTGTTGTGGCTTTTATTGTTGTATTGCGACTCTTTGCGTTGTGTTGCAGCTTTTGTTGTTGTGTTGCGGCTTTTGGTGTTGTGTTGTGGCTTTTGTTGTTGTGTTGCTGCTTTTGTTGTTGTGTTGCGGCTTTTGGTGTTGTGTTGCAGCTTTTGTTGTTGTGTTGTGGCTTTTGGTGTTGTGTTGTGGCTTTTGTTGTTGTGTTGCGGCTTTTGGTGTTGTGTTGCTGCTTTTGTTGTTGTGTTGCGACTCTTTGTTGTTGTGTTGTTGCTTTTGTTGGTGTGTTGTGTTGTTGGCCCGTCCGGGCCCCCGTAATTAACACCTCTGAGATGTTTTCCAGTGTTTTTCTTCTCCTTTACGATTCTGACCTGAGCTTTTTAAATGAGCAGTCATACAAACAAATAAATCCCAATAAAAACACACAAAGTCTGTCATCCTGGTGAAGATGAGAAGGGTGATTTCTTCTCCGCACCGTAAAATCCCGATGGATTACTGGTTTCATCCTTCACTTCCTTCGTTTCTCTTGTTCATCAAGTCAAAACCTGCAGAGAGAAAAAAAAAAAAAAAAACCCCGCCAGACACCAGCAACATGCCTGCAAGGTCATGTGATCCACAGGTGAACAGACCTGACAAATGTGTGTGTGTGTGTGTGTGTGTGTGTGTGTGTGTGTGTGTGTGTGTGTGTGTGTGTGTGTGTGTGTGTGTGTGTGTGTGTGTGCACTCATTATGGAGCCTGGATGTTCACTCTGCCGTTGTTTTCCCACAACCATGTAATCCCGCCTCAGAAGGGTCGATGTCGAGCGCCAAAGTCCTCATTTCAACCTCACCGGTGATCCTCACATCTGAAGGAGGTAATGTGGCGACGAGACCAAAGAAAATCAACCACATCTGATATAGAAACGTTTGCAGCCTCTGCGTCCAGTTGGTTCGAACTGAATCAGACCAACTGAGTGGCTGTTGTCCTCTAAAGAATGGGGGAGGGGCCCAAAAACACAAAATACAACATCAACATAACTCAACATAACTGGTTTAATATTAGTCTGAGTTTATCTCTGTTGGTCTGAGCTCTGATCTGATTCTGATCAAAGCTGTTCTATGGTTGTTTAAGACGCTGCTCGAGGCTGGTCTATCCAGTCCATGATGATTTAATGCTGGTTTGGTGTTGGTCTACATCAGTCTACGTTGGTGTATGGTTGTTTATTATGTTTGTTTAAGATAATCTGTACTGTCTATGGTGGTCCATTCGGCTCCTTGTTGGTTGGATATGGTTTATAACAGGGGTGTCAGTTAGAGTTTCGAGGACACACACATCCCAATTTCATCTTGAGTGGACCGGACTGGTAAAGTAGTACCATGATAACCTTCAGATTTATAGTTACACATTTTTCTTTGTTGTAGTGCAGAGTGCATGTGATGAAAATGTCAAAAATTAGTAGTACAATCTCAACATGACGCCAGTTTTTAAGGACACTTTACTTTGATGGTTTGGCCGGATTGGACCCTCTTGCAGTCCAGTTTGGGCCCACAATCCTTATGTTGGACACTCCAGCTCTATGATGCTTTCTGCTGGTTTGTCAATGGCGGTCCATTCTGATCTCCATGCCTGCTGCTGGTCTATGCTGATTCACTGCTGGTTTAAGAGGGTTTTCTAAGTGAAATGCTGGTTTCTGCTGGTCTGATGCTTGTGGCGTTTCTTTTTTTAATGGTGATTTAAGATTCTGGTTCATGCAGGCCTCTTTTAATCTTTGCTGGTCTGTGTTGGTTTGTACCAGTCTATGTTCATCTGTGCTCGTCAACAACAACAAAAAGAGTTGCATGACAGGTTTTCTAAAATATCCTAATTAAAAGAATCCTTTGTTGACAGATTTGGGGCTCTACAGGCAGGTTGATTTAAATACTGTTTGTAGTTATATGTCACAACTATTTTACTGTCACACATAAGTTTTGTACAATATCATATTTTATCATTTAAATTTGTATTATCCACATGGACAATAACTAAGTTCTTTTCAAATAAAAAATTGTGTTTTCTCCTCAGGATATTGGATTTTCTCGCGATTTCTTCAGCTTTGAAGCTGTCGTCTGGAGGAACAAAGCGTTTTCAATGATGGATGACATGGACCATCGCCTCCACCACACTCTGGGCAGCCAGCGGGGAAGTTTTCCCAACAGCTCTGCTGCTATAAGAACAGGTACCGGAGATCACTCTGCACAATTCACTCTGCATTCACACCAACACTCATGCTGCTGCACACACTCAAGTTGTTGTTACACGTTGCACGGTTGCATGATTTGAGTTTTGTGTTGTGAATTTGAGGTTGTTTACTTCTGCCAGGATGAAAATGTTGTTAACAAGATACTTCAAAAACCCGAAGATGGATTTTGATGAAAAGAAAACTGGCAGACGAACATATAATGGGATCAGAAAGAAGTGATTCAATATCTGGTGAGATCATTTTCTGGATCCAGAAGAAAGCATTTGTCTTTAAATTTGTAGAGAAGTTGTGAATAGATTTCAATGTTTAATAATAATTACGTGCAGAAGGGGAAATGATTGCATTTTGTGAGAGATCTGGAGAACATTTTGGATAATAGATCCAGAACTAAGTTTATATGATCCAGATGTATCAGTGTGCTTGTGTACGATGGGGAGGGGGCTGAGGCTTCTTCTTGTTTTATTCACTTACATCACCCTCGATTTGTATCGTTATATAAGCCACTTGTATTATCATTTTATCGTTTTAACATGCTCCAAAATAAGACTCAATGTAACTATCCATCTTTATTAAAAAATTGTTGTATGAAGACAGGTCAGCCCTTCACTGTCGACCTGAACATGTCAACTATAATTAAATACCCATAAACGAACTCAGGTGACCCTTGATTTCTCAACGTTTCAACAGCATTCAGGACGCAGCTGTATCGTCCACACTTGATGGCTGCTTAAAAGTGACCTGATGTATCGCGAGCGGGAAGGAGCTGGGGGTCTGAAAGGGGTCCGACAGTCTCACAGTTTGCCCCCAGGGCCTAATTGTAGCCGAATCCATCCCGGCCTCGGGGGCCTAATTTGTAGACCTTTCCATGCAGCTCACAGAGGATAAAAACAGACATACGGTGCTCTACACTGGATGAAGGTGTGTGTGTGTGTGTGTGGGTGTGTGCGACCCTGCAGAGGCCTGAACCCCCCACCCCCATCCCCCACCCCCACCCCGCCGCCCCCTGGTGCTGCTCGTTAATCACCGGGTGCCGAGATGATCATTTCTAAGAAAAACAGAGCCGCCGGGAGCGAAAACAAACCGGTGAGAATGTGAAAGGAAAGCCGGAGCGGCGGGGAATTCATGAGGGAGAATGTTATCGCGGCGACTAAAGGTCATATTGTTCACTTCTTCCTGACAGAGAGAGAGAGAGGGAGAGAGAGGAGGGAGTGTGAGGCAATTTGGAGGGAGGAGGGTGAGTCTGCAGAAAAAGAGAGGGAAGGAGGACAGAGAAAGATTAGTAGGGAGGAAGAGAAAACCACAACGTGGGCCTCAAACTGCACCAGGACACATTTAACAAGTGGAGCCAAAAGCATTTGGACGTCTAAAAACCCTACATACTTATATTTTGAGCCGCATCAGCCTCCATTCCTCTGAAGAGATTACTGAGCGAGAAGATTCAGGCCCACAAAAGGTCAGATATCCTCTAAGATACCCACAAAGAGAGAGACAAATGGAACAAATGGGCGTGAAAAGATGTGAAATGATTGTTAACTGATGCAAAATGACCACAGCAAGACAAAGAAAATGAGCATTGCATGAAAAAAGAGACGACAAAGTCACGAAAATGCTTAAATAAACCAAATAAATCAAACACAATCTAACCCCAAAGAAAGTAAAACAAAAAGAAAAAATAGCTTTTGTGAAAACTTATTCAGAGAACAAAGAATTTTTTTTTACTTGGCAATTTACATAAAATGTCACTTAAAAAGTCATAAATCTACAAGGAAGATGTAAATAGATAGATAGATAGATAGATAGATAGATAGATAGATAGATAGATAGATAGATAGAAAAAAAGATGAAAAAATCCCCACAAAGAATCAACAACATGATGAGAATCACTACAAAGAGTTTAATAACGAAGGCAAAAACAACCACACAAAAAGTTCAAAAATATAATGAGAACAAAATTGTCTTAAAATATCACAAAAGAAACACAATATTTGTGTAAGAGAATAAATGAACTTGAACCATTTTGCAAAAAATTCCCACAGCTGAAGGCAAAATGACCGCAAGATGTGAGAAACAGCATCAATCATGAGAAATGAACACCAGGGCAAAAACAATTGTGCAGAAGATCTGAAAAAAAAAACTCCTTCCTGGTATAAAACGAGTGCTAATAGGTTCACAGCCACCAAACACACACATGAAATGCCCAGGGAGAGTTGTTAAAAACACAACAATGGAGTTCAGAATAAGCTTGAAGGTGAATAAAACAACTTGTAAAACTGAGAATGGGCAAAATTGGTACAAAAACAAACGGTTACAGACCTAAATAAATAAATAAACTAATTAACAAGAATACTACAGACACACAGTCGATCTGTATTTTGTTCAGTTCAGCGTTTCTTGTGGTCCTCCTGCTCCTGTTTCTAAACGTTTCAGGGGTTGTCAGGCTCGTTTGATTCCTTCTTCTTGTGTTGTTGTTTCTCAGTGGTTGTTGTTTCATACTTTTGTGGTCATTTTGCATCCGTCCAGGGTTCTGTTGTGTCTCTTATTGCACATTGACATCTTATGTGATTTGTTTTGCTCATTTGTTTCATACTTTGTGGTCTTTCTGCAGCTGTTGTTTATGTATACTGCAACCTGTTCTTTTTCATGGTGAATATGCAGTACTCACTCTTTCTGGACTTGAGTTTGTGAGTATTGATATTGCACATCTTTTTACAAGATTCTGATAATGTATAAAAGATTTATGTACTCGGTCAACTTCTCCTCCATGTTTATGTTTTGCTGTTATGACCTCTGAGATCTCCGTCATTATCATGTCAGCCACTTTATTAATGACCTGGAAAACCTTCAGAGTTTCTCCTTCATGAGAGCAGGGCAGGGCAGGGCAGGGCAGGGCAGGGTTTGAAGTTTACTTGTAATGACTCAGAGTGAAACGACAAGACAAACAAGACTCTGGCATAAATAAGAAATCAACTCTCCGGCTGGTTTTCTTTATAAATGTGCAAGAAATAAGCCTGTAAGATCGAACAGCCTCATTCGGTCTCATCCAGCTTCATGCAGTCTCATCCAGCTTCATGCAGTCTCACGCAGCTTCATGCAGTCTCATCCAGCTTCATGCAGCCTCGTGCAGCTTCATGCAGCCTCGTGCAGCTTCATGCAGTCTCATCCAGCTTCATGCAGCCTCGTGCAGCTTCATGCAGTCTCATCCAGCTTCATGCGGTCTCATCCAGCTTCATGCAGCCTCGTGCAGCTTCATGCAGTCTCATCCAGCTTCATGCAGTCTCATCCAGCTTCATGCAGCCTCGTGCAGCTTCATGCAGCCTCGTGCACCCTCATACAGTCTAATGGAGCCTCATGTAGTGTCATGCAGCTTAATGTAATGTCATGCAGCTTAATGCAGTCTCATGCAGCTGTCAGTCAGTCTCATGCAGCCTTGTGCAGTCTCATGCAGCCTCATGCAGTCTCATGCAACTTCATGCAGTCTCATGCAACTTCATGCAGTCTCATGCACCTTTATGCAGCCTCGTGCAATAAGGTTCTTTTATAGACACATTTTTTGTTGTGCTGTTCAGCTTTTTTGTTTCTAACTGTGGTTATATCTCTTGAATCAGAATATAGTTATAATGTACTGTGCATTAACAATGATAAATGTTGCAATATTATTAAAAGTTCATATTTGACATGTTGCTGACAGAAATAATTAGATTTAAATGCACAATTTGATCAGTTAGTTTTAGAATTAGAAAGAAACTGTACGTGAGCGATTAGTAACTTTATCTGAGTTTTCTATTTGTCAAACCACAAGTGAAAAAACCCTTTCATATATAGGGTGTTGAATATATAAGAAAAATGTGACGTTACTGCCACTGCTTTTTACACGAATTACTTATTAACCGATCACTGTTGTGAAATCAGTAGCTGGGTCACAGTTTAGCATCAGCAGTTATCGTGAGGACTAAAGTCAAAGTGTCTTTTTCCACATTCAAACAACAAATTTACTTATTTGCATGATGGCAAATGCACCTCAGCGGACTAATGTCTTACTGTAATGTCACTGCTTTTGGCAGTGGTTGGATTATTCTCATTAGTAATTCAGTTGCAGGTACAAGTTTTCCAATTGGCAACGTCCAACTACATCCATATTACTCAGCATCTTCCTCCAACTATAATTTTCAGCTGAACTTGAACTACTTGTTTATTTACTTACTGTTTGTGTTATCTAGGTTTATGATAGTTTATGAGAATGTGATTCATTGAAAAAAAAAAAAAACAACCCCACAGGATGCAACCCTACTGGAGAGGGTGCAGGATTCAATAAGCTTCCTACTCCTACTCATTAACTTGTTTTTAACTAATGTTCGAAATCAACTAAAGTGAACAAATGCATGAATGTGTCACAGCAACACTTCAATCATACAGCTATACGACCGTCATTAGGTCCAACTTTTAAAAGTATTTCTCCTACTTCTTGAAGAAATGATAAGTTAGTTGCACACTAATCATGTGTGTTCCTATTGTGACAATAACAGACGTGGTCAGCGTTGTGGTGCTATTTTTGGTTTGGACACAAAGACGAGGAGCTTTCTCATAACAGCAATAATTATATAGTACATTACTAAGCGTACGTGTCTTTTCAGAGGGAACAAAAGAATTGAGTCAACCACCAGCTCCATTGGTTAAAGTCTTTCTTCTCATATTGCCTTCTTACTTCGCCGCTGTCATAAATACTACAAATACCAGAGGCTGTTGGTGCAGTTTGATGTTACTGTTCCAGATCTGTTGAGTTGATAATGACAGAGAATGGACATTCAAACTGGAAAAGGACACAAAAATTAAAAAAAAAAAATAATGTTTTTTGAACTGTTATCATGTATTTATGTTGCAGCAAGTGAAATCTTTTCAGACAGGAAAATTAGGAAGGATCAGACGAAGGTGTGGAGGTTATCAGCGAGCTTCGGCTCCACAGGGTTCTGCAGGAAATGAATGGAAGTCAATGGAACAACCTGCAAAAGCGACTAAAGCTAATATGTGAGGGTGTGAATTTAAGTCCAGTGTTTGTGGGAAAAGATTATGAATAAAAACATTCACCTAATTTATGAAAACAATAGTGTGAACACTGATATGTTCTGAGGCTGGCTCCTTGTTTCTCTGGAGCGCAGGCCAAGAAAAACACACACACACACACACACACGCACAACCATGCCATCAAAAGAAAACAGGACCCAGAGCTGAACAATATCACTGATATCTGACACACACACACACACACACACACACACACACACACACACACACACACACACACACACACACACACACACACACACACACACACACACACACATGCCTCTAGAAGAGAAAGGAGGTGGGACAGCGAAGACCACCACTGCTCATGCTGGAAACCCGAGAAGTGACCAATGAGCAAACAGGAAAGTTTTGGGGACTTTCCAAAGTCTCCTAAAAATCCTTTTTTGGCTCATTTGGTCATGAATCTGTTTCTGTACATGTGTGTAGCTGTTCTGGTTTTTTTTCTCTCTTTCTCTCTCTTTTTTTTTTTTACGTGTGTGCATGTGTGTGTGTGCGTGCGTGTGTCCGCTTATTCCCTGCTTCATTTCATTTCAGGAATCAGCGTCCAGAAGGAAGCTGGAGATTGAGTAGGGTACCTCTCCCTGGAGAGGAAGAGTGAGACCCACACACACACACACACACACACACACACACACACACTGGATTCACCTGTTTTGAGGATAACAAGCTTGTCCCCATCATGCAAATGTACTTGTTATTGTAGTATTTGGTTTCACAACGGGGGTAAAAGTCTGTTTGTATCAGTTATCGTGGGGTTAAAATAAATCTCACAAAAAATGAATCTAAGTCAATGTGATGCCTTCTGAAGTGACGTGACGCACACATGTTATTATGTCCACAGGGTTTACATGCCTGTGCATGCTTCTTCAGTGTGTGAGTGTGTGTGTGTGTGTGTGCGCGCTACACAGCCAACACAAAGGGCTTCACAATGTTTTCTCTCAACAGTCTCATACTCCCGTCCTATAATAATCTATTTGCAGCTTTCCTCAGTACAAGTTTCAAAAATCGCAAGTAACATCAAGTTTTAAACAAAATGAGTTCCTCTGGGTTTTATCTTAAGGCTCGATTCATTTTTCCTCTTTAGAAATTAATCTAATAAAGTCGTTGGCTCAACATACACCTCTATGCTGATGATGTAGTCATGTATATATCTGTTCGAGTGGTAGACAGTGTTTGCAGACTTCCATTAAAGGATTTCGTGATAGTTCAAGCCAAGTGTCTAACTTATATTTGATATAGTTTTTAAAACCTCATAGCAAGTCAAGACAAGGGGCCCAAGTGTCTCCACTTGAAATTATTTACATTTTGGAGGAGCCAAGTTACCCTACTAGCAATGTTGGAGTTCTTTCTGCTCCTGATAGCTCTAGAACACATAAATCATTGACTTAGCTTCATGTCTCAGATGTTATTGTCCTGTGTTTTATTGTTGTATACATGTTTTGGTGTTGGTAGGAGAAAGTTACCGAAATATCAGATTCTTTTCTGCCCCTGATACCTGTAGAGCAGCTGTGCACCCTCAAACTTCTAATCTAACCTTGTGTGTTTGATGATCTATTACTGCATTTTATTGTGGAGGTAGGGGGAGTTTGAGGTTAAGTAAAGGTGAATTCTAAATGGCGAGTTGGGGGAATTCATAGATATGTTTTATGCAAAAAAAAATTCCAACAGTCGTTGTTGGACACATTTTTTCAAGTTTCAGTCATCTAATGAAGACAATACACTAACTTTAGGAGGAGGGGACCAAAAAATACCGACTTCTTCACAGATTTTAAGACTCAATCCTGCAGCAGAAACAACTGATTAAGTCATTTTTGAATCATGGGAGGACTTCCTGTACCAATGGCCATTAACAATAAGGTCAAAGTGTTTCAGATGGCATAGCTGGAGACAATGGAGGAAAGATGGAAGAGGAAAGACAAAGAGAGCGGGGGAGAGGAAAAACCAGGGCAAGACGGGAGTGAGAGACAAAACTCTGGAAGGCGACTGAGGCAGGAGGGAGTCGCCTTTGCGGGGGAGTCGGTTAGCTCTCCCCTTGGTTTGATTAGCAGAACTTGGCTGCCAGTCAGAAACTCACTCAGACTGCGTGTTTCAGCCTGTATCAGCCGCAAACAGGGGCTGAAACGTTGGCGCAGGCACGCCGTGTTTGACCCCTGCAGGCTCATTTCGCAGGTTGTTTTGCTCCGGGTTCAGGTCGGATAACGACTTGGAGTCGACGCCGCGTCCTCCGGATTGCTTGCGAAGCTTTTCTCCATCGCACACCGAGAGGCTGCGTTACCCCCAGCAGGCCCTGAAGGCGTAGCTGAGTGAAACCTAAGCGGCGAGCGCGTCCCCGGGGGACGGCGGGGCGTAGGAACCAGATTGAGGCCAGATGTTGCAGATGCAGGAACGAGCCAACGGGACCGAGGTCCATTTATAGGCTCAGCCCGGCGCTCTGTGCAGCAAGGTATCGATAGTAACGCCGGTCACCACTGAGGCTTTATGTGAAGTCAACGTCTCCTCAGTGCCCGGGGTTTTGAGCCTCTTCACCAACGCTTTGGAAATGCCAACGTCGATAAATAAGAGTGTTTCGCCAAAGTGGTTCAAAGTTTTTAAGCCAAGAAGGGAATTATGATTTGTTTGTTTTTTTGTTTTTTTGTGAGAAAAGCATTTGAGTCAAACTAAATCCTTATTTGAATTTGACTGGACATTATTCAAACACAGCAAAATAGTTGAAACTGATTTAAATCAGTACTTGTTTAAAAAGTAGAGGATCTATGGGAGGAAACTAGTTACGTAGGAAAGTATCATTAGTCAACAGCAACGTTTCCTGTCTAAATAAGATGCAAATAATTGTTGAGTTACTTTACCAGTTGGTCGTTAGTTGCAGTTACATCAGTTAATGGTGGAAGATGCTCTATAAACTGGATTATAGCAAGATAACATATTTTATAGATTTCTTCAGTTTTTGTTTCATTGTAGATTGAAAAACCTTTTCTTTAGCCCTTTCATCGATTGGTTTTGTCTGTTGTGATGGTAAAGTAGCTTTAATCAGTGTGAAGGGGGAATTCTAACGCCCACCCTCCTGTGTCACTGCTGGTCAGAAGCAGGTAGAAACAACAAGCTGACCTCCTCATGGTTCCTCTTTAGTGTTTATATGTTTGAATTTCAAAAATGTAATAAACTTCACAGAAAACCGATGGCGGCGACTCAGTTTTGTCTTCAAAACATGAACACAGAGTGAAAACTGAGAAACATGCAAATCCACAATGAAAAACTCTAACTGTGAATGAAAGAGCCCAGAAGCCGGCGAAGCCATTAAATCATAGCTTAGTCCCTTTTTTTTTTTTTTTCTCCCCTTGGTAGGTATTCTGCAAGATTTTTTATTTTTTTTTCAAGAAAGGTTGAAAGACACATCTGTAGACAATAAAACAACCTTAGAAAGCCTGTTAGAAACATAGAGCAGGGCTCAAATGAAGGCCACAACAGATTGTGTAAAAGTAACCAACCCAAATACTTCATTCTCACTATACTTTTTCTCGCCCTTGAGTTAGAAAATTGGACACAAATGACCAAACTCTCTCTTCTTGGAGCAAATATGTCGTGATGTTTGCAGAACATAGAATTTGTTCCAAGGTAAACAGCAGAGGCTGTGATTGGCCTTACTTTATATAAACAGCATGTGTGCAACACAATCAGACTGCTGCATTAAATCTCGGTGATAAACTGATAAAGTAACACAATCTTTGGACTCTTTATACTTCTGGCTTTGTTGTCTTTACTACATTTACACTACATCCAGTCACTTAATATATATTTTAGGGTAATAACATTGCTCATTTTAAAGTTACTCTACCAGAATGCACACAGGAAAAATGACAAATGTCGGACCCAGTTTTAGTTGTTGGGGTACATCTCTTGTACATTGTCAACACCCCGACTGCAGTAAATAGTTATTCTGCACATGTGTGAGTAGATGGACAATAACAACAATGGCAGCCTCCAGAGGGTCATGACTTCCAGTCCATATTCTCTGTGGACTTGCTAGTTTTCGAGGTGAGAGTAACTGTAATAGCAATCCAACTCGGTCGTCTGTCCACTAGAATGTCCGTGTACTCGCCATTGTTAATGTTTATAGCGTATTGTTCCCTACGTGTATGTGTGTGTGGTTTTATTACAAAAACAAACAACAGCACCCACTCGTGGCCCAATGTGAAAACAACATCATTTTCTACATTTCTGCTGTTTCCATGAAAACAGACGTCACTTTCAAAATGTTCTGTGTAAATGTGAAACGGAATAAAGACGCCAAGGTGATGCATTTTCTCTTGGAATGTCTTTGTGTAAGCTGGCCGTCGATAACAGTCTCCGAACTGGATTCTTTTGTATGAAGCTAAAAGGAAAACGCAGTGATGCGATTTGGATCAACAGTTGTGTTTCTTTCACTTTATTTAGTTAGTTAGTTAGTATTTGTTCTATTTTTACTCCTCTTCTTGTGCCTTTGTCCATTGCTGTCATCATGATAACTACAGCCTCTAGAGGTCTATATCGCTTATTCTGGCTTCAGTGGGAGCACTTTGGTCCTAATCCCCTTTTCCAATTGGCCCTGTACTCAATAAAGTTGATTAAAAATCACAAGATGATGTTTTTTCGAACAATGTACAGTCTCCAATCGTGATTTTTCCTTCACTGTTGTATGACATTAAAAAGTCGTTTCTGTGAAATAGTAAAAAAAAAAAAAAAAAACTGGCCTCCAGCTGTGTTTCTTTCATGCAGGCTTCATAGCACCTCATCACTGCACCTCAAATGTCTTCACTGACTTACTTCATCCTCCTGCGGGGCGGCAGCCGTGACCTGAACAGAACGTCACGGCTCTGTTATGCAGTCTAATAAAAGATGGGGGAATTCATCAGGATGTGAGGGAAGAATCATTAGAAAATATCTAAAGAAGAAGTTTTCATACCTGCAATCGCAGTTATAAACGAACAACTACCTGGTTGTTTCAAAAACCTCTGGAGCTCTACAGTAAATGATAATCAAACAGAGGTTAGAGACGCCTGCACCATCTGTTAGACATGTTTTATTTAAACAGCCTGACATCGTTGAAGGGTTGAAACAAGCTTCAAACGAAAGTTTATTTATGCTTTCACCCCAAAAAGACTTCGCTTATGCAACTGTGGCCACAAATCCTGAATCCACTGACGTGAAGTGCTTATTTCTGTCAAAAAGATTCAAAATGACCAGGTTGAGTTTGATGAATTCTATGTTCTCCATGTCAAAATGCGGCTGCTACATCAGAACCTCTGGTGTGGTCAGATATGTTTTTCTCACACTACAACAACGCAGTAGAGATCTGCAGCAGAGATATGGCCGCTCACAATAAACTATAGAAGTCTATATCTGTGTTTTCACAGCGCACGAATGAAACAATAATCTCTCCAGGAGAAATTCAAACACTGGAAAACTCTTGTTCTTCAGAATCTGCCCCGCCTCCTCCTCCTCCTCCTCTTCCTCCTCCTCCTGCTACTGCTCCTGCCTGCTGGGGACTGGGGAGGGTAGAAGTGAAGGAGTCCGCTCTCTGCCATTGTTCTTGCTCTGGAAGTCTGGGGCCGGGCCGGGACGGCGCTGGTCGGGTACCGGACGGCGGTCTGTCGTTATGACGGACTCCGGTCCGAAGCTGGGGGTCCTGCTGCTGGTGGCGGTGCTGCTGCAGACTCTGGTGGTCACCATCACGGTGCTGCACTTCACGACAGCTCTCAACTCGGTAAGAAAAACTCTGGAGAGGTTCGGACCGACGAACCGGAGACGCGCAGAGGGGTTTTTACGCACCGCCATGCGTTACGCACAGCGCGGTGGGAGCGAACCCTAAGGAGGATTGGGGGGGGCTTCCTGCAGCCGTGCAGTGGTTAAACTTGCTTGTTGACCTTGAACATCCCGCAGGAAATTCCCACTAAGTTGGTAGCCTGATGTACTGATGACTGATTTTGTTTTCATGCGCTTTTCTCCTGGTGCGCGTCAAGGCGCAAATAGTCCACTTCTGTCTTCTCATTATATATTTTTTTTGGCATTTTGCATTTTGCAATAAAAATTGCACATTGTATTGTTATGCAAACTCATGCATTTGTGTTTGCCTTGTTGTTGTTGTTGCGTGCTTGCACGAACAGAAACTACAGAAGACAAGGAAGTAAAGAAGAGCTCACTTTTATGATAGCTGTGATTATCTGGAAGTTTTACTGTAAGTGTGTGTGCGCGTGCGTGTGTGTTGGACTCGCTCTGCTTGTTTCTCTCACCTGGATTCAGTCCAGCACATCTCTCTCTCTCTCTCTCCCTCTCTCTCTCTCTCTCTGGCTGTTTACAGTCATTAATCATTAACCCAGATGAGATGCTTCAAGGATATGTGGGAAATGAAACCTAAACAGAAGAAGAGCAGAGAGAAGGGCTCTTCTGGCAGAGAATTCTGTTGAGTCAGGGTTTTGGAATAAACCTGACACAGTTGTTGTGGCTGTAGGCTATATATTTCAGTCTTGATAGACATTTTAAAATGCTGGCGATAAATGAAGAACTTGCCTGTTCTGACAGCAAAACAAATCATGACACTCAACAAGACAAGTGAATCTGACGGTGACAAATTTCCCCCTGGCTTTCTCCACGTCCACAGATGAAGGAGACGTTTGCCAGGAGCAGTGTTTCGTGTCTGACGGGCGCCGACCTGCAGAGCGTCACGGCTGTGAGAGGAGATCCGTGCTGGCAGGTCACCCAGCAGCTCCACCTGCTCATCGAGAAGGTACCAGAGGAGGAGGGCTTACTCACAAACACACAGAAAATACTGATCAGAGTACAGAAGTGTCGTCAAGTTTATTCATAATAAAAGTTGTTTCTTTTGGGTCGTACCTTTCCAGGGGTCACGCAGGAAATCATTGCTCCATGCACTACGAACCAGGTCCCTCAACACCTGGGGTGTCAAACACACTTTAGTTCAGGGGCCACAATTTCATATTGAGTGGGGTGGATTTGTGAAACGGAGCCATAATACAGACTTTAAAGGTTTTCTTTGTTGTGGCGCAGAGTATATACGTGATGAAAATGTCTCGCAAAACCAAACAATTACAGTCGAAAATCACTACAATCTCCACATAAAGACAATTTTAATGAAACCTTCTGGTACGAAATTCAGTGAAATGTCCAAGAATCTTCAATTATGGCAGTTGCATGATGCAGGTTTTTACAAACTCGTGACAACAAGGCTTTGAGGTCAGTGCTGGTTTCGGATGATCTCAGGATCTCAGTGTTTTGTTGTGTCCATTAGAAGATTTGTTAAAATAAAATCAGTGCTTCAGGAACACATTTCCTCCAGGATTCTTACATCTGTTACACATATTTTAATAGTAATTCTTGGTTAAATGTCATATTTCCTTATGTTTTTCATATTTATTGTTAACCGCTGTTGAGATCCATTAGAAATAAATATCTATTTTTGTGTTTGTTAGATGTCTTTAATTGGATATTTTTGGTAAGAATTTATAAATCGTCTGCAACTTGTGTTTTTTTTTATCATTTATCTTGATCTTTTTTACACCTACAATAAATTCCCATTCATGAGTATGTGTTTTAATATATTGATTAATAGATTTAAACTTCTCTAATTCATTTTTATTGACTTTTTTTTCTTTAATATTGTATATTTAAACTGATGTAAGGAAAAGGCATCCCCCTGACCCCAATTATTTCCCGATGCTCAGTGGTGCCCCCTTGTGGAAGCCCACTTTGAACACACTGATAAAATCCTTTGACACTTTTTGGACTTTTGTTCATGGTGGAGGATTGTTTGCTTTTATAATGTGTCGTTTCCGTTGAAATTGACATGCAGTGGTGCAATAAAATACTACATATCTCTCAAATAGAAGTAAAAATTTAATTTACGAGTTAAAATGTAGTGTTAAGAGGTCAAAAGTGGTCAGAAATATATAAAAAAAAAAAATTAGTTAATGATACCACACACAGACAGGACCCTTGTGGAAACCTTCTGTCTGTAATTATAAAGCATGACTTCACTGCACTGCGTCATAAAAGATCCTATCAGTGTTGTTGATCTCCGCTAATGACGGATTATTTGGCTCAGACGCTGAGATTTCTAAACTTACAGGTTTTCCCCGGCTTGGTCCGCATTAAAACTCCAGACTGCAGCAATATTCGAGCCGCGAAGAAAAACAAAACACATGTTAAAAAAGCTTCGATTTCAGTTTTATTTGAGTTTCTTTGTTAAAGTTTTGCAGCTGCGCCGTAAAAGAGGATTCAGAGTTTTGGTTTCCTCGTCTCATCGTTCTCAAATTAACTAAACTGCGAAGTGGATTCCAGTTAACTGTATCCAAAATCTATAAAATAACACAAGATTGGTTTTATTTATTCATCGTTAGTCACACACGTGTTATAATGAACTGAATGTGTAGAAAACTCCCCGCACAGCCGATCGTAGTCATTTGTTCTGTTCTGGGCTCACTGTGAATGTAGGTTGATTATAATTGAGGGGAACCCTTTAGTGGCCACAAAAACTTTCCAGAATGAAAACAGTCACCGGTGGTAAATCCAAAAACTTGTCGAGTCCGAGGTTTCTGATCAATTTTGACAGATAAAAACACACCCAATGTGAAAACGTGGTAGGTCTTACTGTGGCGGCCACACATTTTTAAATAAGAATAAACTCTGAGCGGTTTTGTCTTTTCTGCGACCACTCTAATAACGTGTTTAGAATCCGTTCAACAGTATCGTACATAACTAAGGAGTTCACAGCTTTGTTGTTGTTTTGGATCAACCCTTAAATAGCTGTTGAATTCTGATCATTCTTAAATGAAAGAACCAATGAGGGGTCTTGATCCAGAGCGTCAATATTGTTATTGATGATAATAGAGAAACAAAGAAAAACATTTGTCAAGAGAAGAAGAATAAAAACTAGACAAGGGACATTGTTTGAAATGTCTTCTGCTGTTTGGGAGGAGTCACACGATCTAAAACCTCCGTCCAACAGAGCTCCATTGTTACACACAAAAAAAAAAAAAAGCCTAATAACATCAGGGGAGTCACTGACAGTAATAAAAATGAAGCATAATGCCAACTTTATCCTTTAAACTAGACACACGGGGGGCTCGAGGTAATCATCATTATCAATATCAGGGGCTTCCTGTGAATATTAGGGAAAAAAAAAAAATGCAGAAATGATCCAAATCGCTGTCTGCAGACACACAATGAACTCCTTCATAGCCGGAGATGTGATGTGATCCTGCAAGGTTTAATCAGCACAGGAATGCATTCACCTGCACGCACGCACACACGCACACGCACACACACACACACACACACACGCCATTCATTTTTCCAAGCTATTTGCGCATATTGTTTGTTTTCCTTCCCCTGGTCCTCCTCCCATGACTTTGCTGCTTTTTAAATCCCTCCAGTCGGGCCGTTTCTGACTCTGATTAAATTTAGTCCAGAACATAAACATAATGCCGGGACAGTTTGAGCTGGAACATCGCTTCGGTGCGGTTCAGGTCCAGGTCATCCACACGTCCGTAAAATCGCTAGCATCTCCGTCTATATTCACACGTTTGAAGATGAAGGGATGTTGTAGGGTCATTTGGTCACATGTTGATTCCCAGTAGTGGAGGCTTATCGTGGCCATGAGACTTAAAGGAGGAGCTTCTCTAGTTGGTGTTTTCTGTTCTGTAAATGTATTTTGATTCTTAGCGGAGAATAACTATGATGAAGTAAAATCCACAAATATAGTCCAAGATTTTTATTTCTTCTTTCGGTTTCATTCATGTTGAACGTAAAGAGGAGGCAAACATTCTCAGTAATGCTTAGTTTCACTGGATTAGTTAGTAATGAACACATAAATGTTGAGTATTGATGTCTTGGAGTTGAAGTTGTATAAAGATGGATGATCTGGGAGGACTCTCAGTTGTGTTGATTCGTAGCAGACAGAACCCAAAGCGGACATGAAACTTAAAGGAAAAAAAAAAATAAATTAATAAAAGAAACTTAAAGGAAGGGCTTCCCGTTTGGTTTCTAGGCTCATTTTTAAAACGCATATCATCCTAGTTTTAGATTATTCTTACAAATAGTGACAACCCTGTTCTAGATTCACTCTAAAATGTATTGAGAACCAATGATGGCCATGAAATTTAAAATAAAAATAAAAAAAAGATCTCTCTGGGCTGCTGTTTGCTGCCTGTTTTCTTTCCCCTCTTGCCTCCCAGCTAAAGGTCTTTTAAATATATTCACATATTCCACATATCATTGACCTCTACAGCCTCTGCTGGCGGCCGGTGAGAAGTGCAGCCGCTCCTGGTATCCACCGCTCTTAAGATAAAACTACAGAACAGATGTTTCTCTGTGCTTTCAAATACATCTTCTGTATCTCTCTTCTCAGATGTTCTTTAAAAAAAAACAAAAAAAAAAAACCCTGTTGGTTTTCTTTTAATCTACAGTATAACTCTCAGCAGTCAAATTAAACTCGATCCAGACCTCAGTGGAGACGAGTTTCTTGGGTCGGCTGGCCGATGCCAGTTATTTGTGCGGAGGAACGGGAAACAGGTTTTTCTTTATTCACAAACTCCAACGATCACGTCAGCACCTTTTCAGGGTCGAAGTGGAAAAGCAGAGCATGTGGCAGCGCTGATAGGGATGTTTAGTCTCTTCACGGCTTTCCGCAAAGCTTTTATTTAGTCTCACGCTTGCATCCTTGGGCGAATCCACCGCTCTCGAAATCATCACAGAGCACACACACACACACACACACACACACACACACACACACACACACACACACACACACACACACACACACACACACACACACACACACACACACACACACACACACACACACACACACACACACACACACACTTGACAATTACCTTCAATTTGCTTGTTTTTGAATTGATAGAAGAAACTAGAGAAAACACCGATACGCACAGGGAAAACATGCAAACCTCCAAAAAACGAAGGTTTAAGTCGGGTCTTCCTCACTTTAAGGCAAAAGTGTGAACTGAACTCATTGAAATCTGCTCAATGTCACTTATTCATTAGTGTTTCGTTGAAGTTTTGTTCATAAAGAAACTTTTTACGGTAAAATGTAACTAAAGTAACACAGTAATATTGACATGCAGGCCCATCTCCACACGTATACCATATGTATGTATGTGTCTACACAGACATTTTCCAATCAAACATGGATAGGGTCAGTAAAAATATACTTTTATGTATTTCTAAAATACACACACACACACGTCCCCCTTGATAGTGACTGTGTGTGTCCAGGGTTTGACAGGAAGGCAATAAAAAGTATTTTGAAGGTGAGTAAATATAGTAAACTGGTCAAATCTAGAAAAGAAAAAAACCAAGATGTACACAATTAGAATAATCCGTAATTAAAATTAAAGAGCAATAGTATAAAACGACTTTTACACACATCCAGCCATCCACAAAACTTTGCGCTTTAACTTTCCGTGTGTTAAGTGCATTTAAATCTCCATTGTGACCGTTTTTCCACTGTTTCCCTTGCAGTCTTTGTCTCAGCGTTACCAGAGGCAGATTTCATCAGCAGTGAGAGGTAGGAACTCCACCGCACCGCACACACGCATATTTAAGGAAATAATGATAATAATCTATGTACAGGAAATTGATAGATTTGTCAGTTTTCTCCCACTGAAATATGTCGTTACAGACACATTTCCTGCCCCCCCCCCCCCGAATAAAATCTCCAAATAAAATACTCCCTGAGCCAAGGTGGCTTTTCTCCAGCTGAAAGTACCGTTGAATCATCTCGTCTTACTCTGTGGCTTTACTGTGGAGGTTTCAACGTTACACCGAGTCAGAGACTGACGTCTTCACAGATTTACTCATGAGAGGAAGAAATTAGATGCTATTAGAGTCTCTCGTCTGAGACGTCCGAGTCAGAATCATGGAATCATTGGACGCAAAGACAGAAAAATAAAATGTCTCTTCTCTCTTCTCTCTACACTTTAAACTGAAAGTCGACTGAAAGTTAAAACCAAAAGCATCCCGGTGTAACATTTTAGCCTCTTGATATTATCTCCGCTCTCGACCAGTAAGCAAAACGACAAGTAATAAAAGACATTTAGCTCACAATTAAAACAATCAAAAACAAAACGTCATCTATGATTGAAAAACAGAACAAACGAAGAAGAAAAATGTGAAGTATAAAGATGTTTGCACTGTCCGTCATAAACTAAAGTGTGTACTTCATTATTCGGTTTAATATGAATAAAAGATATGTGCTGTTACATAATTGGCCAGTAGAGAGCGCCAGTTTATCTGTTTATTGAAACGTTTCAATTCAGGACAAATAAGAAAGAAATAGATCATCACCTTTTCGTTGCGGTCTTATTATTGTAAATTACTTTAAAGGGTGCAAAATAAGCTGTAATGGCGCCACCTGGTGTTATAATGATGCTTAAAACGTACAGAATTTTTGAAATATGTGACTATTTCATGTGTTTATGAGGATATATTTCAGTAGAAGATATTGGATGCGTCAGT